>NC_050462.1:43494928-44134928 GCF_903995425.1 Onychomys torridus
CCAAGCACCCGCCAGAAAAATATAGACTATTGTTTTTGACCTTAGTTGCCTCTCAGAGGTTGAAGAGAAGTTCTTATTGTTGAATACACCCCATTCTTAGGACATAAGACTCAGATTGTTCAGTTGGATCTAACCTGAAAACTTCCTCCATGTGCTCTAGATTCCATTGCACTGGAAAATTGAGGAAAGAAATAAGTAATGTCCTATCTAGCTCTGTCACCTATGAACCAACAACACTGACCAGCCTGGCAAGATCTCCCTAGAGCTGCATCATTTGTCTAAGTGACCTCAAGATCCCACTCAGTGAGATGGGGAATCAGGTCTAGCACTTGAAACCTGGCCAACAGCCAGGGCAAGTGAGATCTACCTGCCACCACAGCACAGCTCCTTAATTACATTTTAATTCCTCTCCTTTCACCCCTCATCAAAGCAGCTTCTCTCTGTGGCAAATAGACCACTATACAACACCATACCTAGGCACAATGCAAAGATCAATAGATTGTGGGAGCCAAGATCCAATGGATACATCCACAATACAGCTCCTGTATCCATGGCTCAGGTTACATCATGAAAGAGTGGGGGGCAGGAAGACTGTAAGGGACAGAATACAAGATAGTGTGTTTTAATAGTGTCTCTCTTAGTAATGGCTACAAAAAGAAGACCCGAGGAATGACAATAACAATAGACATGCTGGCATGGAAGAGAACAAAAAATTCTCATGGTCCCATCCCTAGATGAAGAACTGAAGGCAGCTAATGACTGTGGGTACAGGGAGAATTAGCATCTCCCAGAAATGACCCCTTGATTAATTATCTAATACAAAGTCATTCACCCTAAAACAATACACATAATAACAACAAAAAAGGAACTCAACAAGTTGTATTTATATATTTGTCAATATATATACATATATATGTATACACACACACACACACACACACACACACACATATATATATATATATATATATATATATATATATATCACACCTACATATGATTGTGTGTGCATAAAACAAGAATAATTAAATAAAAATAGGCTACCACTATGAAAGTGGACGGACATATGAAAGAGATTAGAGGGAGATGAATGGAAGATGATGGAGGGAATGGAAGGGAAAAGTAATATAATTATACTTTAGTTAATTTTTTAATTCATATTTAAACACTGGTCATAAGAATAGGACTATCTGTCTTTGAAGGACATTCTTCTTCCCCAGGACACCTAACACATTCCTTTCAGAATTTTTGTTATATGAATTTTCTGGTTTAAGATAATATCTTTTTTTATGAAGAGAGCCCTGGAGGCAGAGACATTGTTCACATGTATCTCTGTATGAATCTATTTTTATGGTCATCATGACTGTCAGAGAATACTTCAGCCCACACTCCACTTGGGAGACTTAGCTTAAGGGCCCAGCAAGTGGTCTGCCTCATCTTTCTCTTTAAAATAATTCTGTTTCCAATTCCAGAAATGTATAGATACTCCCAACAGAGATAATATTTAACAAAAAATAAATTTTTATAAGTCTTAAATAATGTAACTTTAGATCATTAATCCTCAAAGTTAAATACTATGTTATGGTCCTGGATGTTATAATGAAAACATGATGGTAATATCAAGCTGTGCATTTCTAGATAAGCTTGAAAACTTAAGTTTTTATCTTTTAATAAAACAAATGCATAGTTCATGGAAATGTCAGTTCCTAAACTTCAGCTGAGGGGTACATTATCTTTCCCCTTAAAACACCAGGGTCATTCTGCTTGACACATCTGCCCTCTCCCTTTCTTCCCTTCTTGCAATGCTCTCCTAGGAAAGTGTCCAGACTGCCTTCTTTGGGACATTTAAAGCTTTCCTAACAGCTTCTCCCTATTCATGATGAGATCATCTCCAGGGCAAATTTCTTTCTTCCAAGAAATTTAGAAATTCATTTATATTGCCCCATTTAAGAACAGACAACAATTACTGAAAATGCACATCTCTTGTTTACCTGTCTTTATCAGTGGAGAGGCTTAGGGCTCTTTTGTCACACTATTTTTCATCTTTTCTTCTTTTTAAGTTGGGATATTTTAAAATATTTTTATTTTATAATTAACTTAATTACACATATCAGCCATGGATTGCCATTTTTACTATGTTGAGTCTACCTACCCATGAGCATGGGAGAACTTTCCATTTTCTGACACCTTCAATTTCTTTCTTCAGGGACTTAAAGTTCTTGTCATACATGTCCTTCACTTGTTTAGTTGGAGTTACTCCAAGGTATTGAGTAACGCTCTGTGTGCATATGACTTTGTATCTGTGTTTGTGTGTCTGTGGCCATCTCTGCAAACATGCCTGTGCAGCATAGTTAGTTCTGGTTTTAGTAAGAGCCTGAAAACTATCCACTCTCTTTTTTTAGCATACTCACCCTTGATTGGACTTTTGTGTATATGATACCTCACCAACTGTAATCCTTTTCCACACAAATAAGAAATTAGTCTTGTAATTCTCTACTTAAAATATGTAAGCTATGTGTATATGTGTAAAGAGACAAAAATATGTGTTTAAAATGACCTCGAGGGATGAAAAACACTAAATAAATGAAAACAAAACAAAAACCAAATTTTTGTTTTTCTATCACCCAAAGCTATTATATTCTGACTCTATCACCAGGTTCCCTTTCTCAAGAGAAAATTAAACTAAGTGTGAATGTGTGATAGTTGGAAAATTCCACTTTTGAACTCTAATTTTCTTGGTAGAGATGTACCACGCTCAGAAATTTACTTGCAATAACTTAATAAATTGAAATACCAATTGCTTTTTCCTGATGTTTTGCTGGAAGCTCAACCGGTTGATGTACATAATTCACTCGTAGCAGGAGCTAAATTTTGGGACAGTAAGGGCAAGATGAACGAAGCTCAAATGTCTTACTGTAGGAAACAGGAAGATTGTTTTGGAGTAAAATATAGTAGGAAGAAATGAAATTCATGCAGATACATCACAAAACAGGCACGTGCTTGCTAAATACTGGTGAATTACTTTTTTCCTCGGTAGCTTTTATTACTATTCTCCAGAACAAAAGCTAGAGTTTTAAATTTGAAATGTCTCTGTTTTCTTTGAAATTATACGTTATCCCCCCTTCCCCAGTACGCTGGAAATAGCCTCACTTTTATACATTGTTGCCAACCAGAATATTTCATATGTTTTCTTCTTATACAGTTTCTCTCTGGTAACTCCCGTTTTCTCATGTAGGAATGCAGATATGCACACCTAGAAATTATTACATAAACCTATAGAAAAGGGTTGCTAATATAATACAATTTGTTTTAGAAACTTCTTTTCCTCCCATTTTTTCCTTCCACACCACTCTCCTTTCTGTCTTCCTGTCACATGACCCTTTTTGCCCACCCCCTTTCTTAGCATCCATTATGCACTCTTGATCTCCTTTGCAGTTAATATTTTTAAAGACTTTATCTACATTTGTACAATTATAAACATGTTTACATTTCAAATTAAGATCTGCATCTTAGAGAGATGATACATTTTTTTGTGGTTGTTGTTCTGATTTGGGGATCCCCTCAATTTGTTCTATACTTTTCATATCCATCCATTGTCCTGCAAATTTCATAATTTCACCTTTCTTCACAGCTGAATAAAATTCCATTGTGTGTACAAACTACACTTCTGTTGTTACCTATTCTCTATTGTTGAGCACCTGGACTGATTCAGTTATCTGCTCTTGTGAAGAGGGTAATACCAAGCATGGATGTAGGAGCATCTCTGTGGTTGGATCATGGCCAATAATTCTTTCTAAACTGTTTGACATCCATAGACACTGTGGAAGAACCAATAAAACTATTCTGAAGTAGCACCTCATCCCAGTCAGAAGGACTATCACAAAAAAAAAAAAAAAAAAAAAAAAAAAAATCTGACATCAAATGCTGGTGAGGATGTGGGGAAGGAGAAAGGCTTATTCAATGCCAGTGAGGATTCATACTAAAATATCCCTTGCGAAAGTCACTCTGAAGGTTGAACAAAATGTACGAAGTATAACTAACTACCACCCACTTCAAGTGTATCACTCCTGAAAGTATACTCTTAGAACTTCAAACCCTACCATAGAAATTCTCTTAAAATGTAGAACACAAGAGAATTGTTGCAATAGAACAAAAATACCACATTTCTTAGATTTTCCAGATAGTTTATAGTCTCTATCCCTGTATTCTTATGTCATGACCTCATAGGATACATGAATGGTTAAATGCTTCTGAACAACATTAAAATCAATATCAAGAATCACATCTGTTTGTTTTGCTTTTTCCATTTTATTATTTTTTATAAAAAGAAATATGAAAAGACAGAATGAGCTAGAGAAAGAGCATTGTGATTTTGATAAGAAATCAGAACTAGATAATGTGCATCTCTGTGGCTAACATTTATTCCACTATACTCTGTCATAAAATAATGTTCTCACCAGCTAGTGAAGCTGTGTGTGCTGCAGAGGGCAGATCTTGTCGTCTAGGCTCCAGCTGGCTCCACTACATGGCTGCTACTGTTCTTGGTGGTCATCCCATGGTCCTGGCATCTCTAAATGCTTGCACTTTCATCAATAGCCTCTTCTAGACTCTCTTCATAGAGTCCATGCCTACTTCACAGGGTCTAGCTTCAGTTGCTCTCCATGATCCCTTCATGCCTTTCAAACTAGTACCACCTGGGTGACTTTTCTACTAAGTTCATCTGCCAGCCTATGAAACAACTTTGGCTGCCTCTGGAACACAGCTTTCTGCACGATGATCCTGAGGAAACATTTCCCAGAAGACTTCATCTTAGTGATACTGGTGCCTTCTTAATCACCAATGCTCAGCTCCAGCTGAACAGCATCCCTTATCCCAGCAAAGTAAAGGCTACATTTTAGTGCTTCTGGTCTCTTGTTAATCACAGTGGCTTCTTCAGCCATAGGTGACCTGTATTGATTTTCCCTGAAAAATCAAAGGTTTCACATTAGTGATTCTGATCTCTTCTTAATCACAGCAGATTCTTCAACTCTGATGATCAGGCACCACAGATTCTTCATACAAAAGTCCCAGTAGAGTTTTTGATTCCCTCTGAAACTTCACATTTCAGGCCTCCAATGTCTGCACTGTTCTCAACATTCTTATCTTCTAAGCTCCCACAGAACATCTCATCAAGCTCTGAACACTTACTGGCTTTTGCAGCCCAAAATTCAACATCCTTCCACAATCCTCTCAAAAACACATGTTCAGGTCTGTTATAGCAATACCCTGTAACCCTGGTACCAATACATGTCCAATCCATGGTTTCTATTGCTGTGATGAAACATTATGACCAAAGCAACTTGAGTGGAAAGGGTTTATTTGACTTACACTTCTGTATCACTGTTCATCATTAAAGGAGTCTGGATAGGAACTCGAACAGGGCAGGAACCCAGAGGTAGGAGCAGACAAAGAGGCAATGAAGGGGTGATGCTTACAGGCTTGTTTCTCCTGGCTTGATCATCCTGCCTTCTTATAGAACCCAGGACCACCAGCCCACAGATGGGTCCCTCCAAAATTGGCAGAGACTTCCTCTAGTAGTTAAGAAATTTCCCTACAGGGCTATCCAGAGCCTGATTAAAATGGAGCCATTTTCTCAGTTGTGGCTCCTTCCTCTCTGATACCTCTTGCTTGCTCCAAGTTGACATAAAACCACTGAGGACAATGTGTAAGTTGTCACAGTTTACATGCATATGTAGAGAAATGTACTTTTGCATCTGGACTCAACTGGGTAAGAGAGAAGTCTTAACCATATACTGATTTTCCTCTTTCCCAAGATGTTGCTGTGCATACATTTTTTTTCTAAATGAAGTCCACATTCTAGCATCCTTTCTATGTCAGATAAATACAACTGCCAGTGTCATGTGTCATATCCTTCAGTTTTCTACATTGACATCAGATTCCTCTGTTATGTATGTCTCAGCCTACTGTGCTTGTTGCTTCTTCCATGTTGGTCACATTCTCATGTTGTGTAGATGTAATGTCAACTCATTTTTTCCCTCAAATGACAAAAACTGATGAGTAGATTTCTTTCCATCTCTTCATCTTCTTTCCTGAAGTGTCTCTTCAGGTTTCTCATTCTTGTCAACATCGGATAGTTTATTTTAGAATTTTCATAGTCTGTGGCAACACTTCCAATCTAGCAACATTTTCATAGTCAGAGAAAACATTTTTATGTTTACAGACATCTAATTCTTTAAATATCTTTTGCGAACTGTAGATTTTAGATTATATGTAAGTCATCACCATATTCAATTGACATGACTGTCATTCTGTCAGTGGGAATTCTGTTGGTTTGGCCTAGTAATGAGAGGCAGTTAAGGACAATGGAGAAGAGCAATCATGGGAGATAAGAGCATGTAACTTACTTTGGGTTGAAATATTAATATCATAAACTGTGGTAGTTATGAAGGAAAGAATATGACCAGCCTTCAAAACTGTTTATATTTATAAGAAAGAAAAATATTTATGGACCAGTACATAAAACTTTACACACACACACACACACACACCAAAGTCAAACAGAAAAAAGAAAAAGAACACAGTTGGAATATTGATTGGGACATTTCAAAGATGCATGGATTGGGAAAAATATGTCATTTTTGTCTAGATTTATAGAATAAAACAACAACAAGAAGAATAGGAACTATTCTCTGTGATATTAGGATCACATGCATGTCACAAAGAAATCACTCAGTATTAGCAATGATAAGAGAGTTTATTAGTTTCTTTTCTACAATATCAAATGCATTTGAGAGCAACCTTGAGATATCAGAGAAGTGTCTTCTGTCACTCTTGTGTCTACTACTAAGGCTTTTCTGAAGAACCAGAAGCAATCATTAGAAGCCAGAACCAATTATCAGTGGCCCCCATTGGAATGATGGAAAGGATAACATCTGATTCTTAATATAGTAAATGGACACAGATGTCTCCAACCTATTAGAATGGTTCTGTCGACAAAGAATCTTGTGCAGGCTTTTAGAGAGCATTTGATTTTACACCATTGAACTTCAAGTGTACAGCAGTCATCTAACAGGTGGTGACTGCTGAAAGAATATCTAACAGGTGATCTTTTCTGAAAAGGAGTTACTGAAGCATCGCCCATCTACTTGCAAATTGTCCCTAGATAGATCATGTCTTCAGGAATGTGGTCAGTAAAACAAGGTTTTATAATTCCACAAACCACTTATGTCTAATCCTAAAACATTTTTTTTTAGGCAAACTCCCACAAAACCCCAAATGAGTCAGCATCCTGGGTTGTAATTTATATTGGACACTTTATGTTCTCTTGCTATTGCTTATTAATGCTTGTGATGATGTCACTAGGGTTTATAGTCATCCCCTTTATCGACAGAGAATTCCAAGACACTCAGTGAGTAGTTGAAAGCATGGATAGTACTAGTTATTAGTAATACCAATAATGTGATAGAACAGTTATCATAACGTACTTTAAAGAAGTTTTTAGCTTCAGTACTTTGGTACTTTATGGCCATATTAAATAGAGTAATTGAAGTAAAATACTGTGACATCACAGCCATTCATTCATGTGTTGATCAAGACCACTAGTAAGTAATGAATAAATAGTGACCAAAAAAAAAAACCCAAAAAAACAAATCTTGACTGTTCTAGTTTGATTTCTGGTTGTGATAAAACATTCTGATCAAAAGCAACATGGAGGATGAAAGGGTTTATTTGGCCTACACTGTTCAGTAAAGGTTATCACTTAGGGAAGTCAGAGCTGAAACCTGGGCAGATACAGAGGAAGAAGCCATGATTGCAAGCTCCTTGCTAGCCTACTCCCTCTCATTGCTCATGGAGCTTTCTTATACAACCCAGGCCCACATGCCTAAGGATAGCAGCATCCAAAATTGTGGGGCCATTCTTTATCAGTTAATAATTAAGAAGATACCACCCAGACATGGCAATAGGCCACCATGGTAGAAGCCATTCTTCATTTGAGTTTTCCTCTTCCCGGGTGTGTCAAGTTGCCAGCCGAGATTAACATCACAAAACATGTAGTAAACAAAATTTTGATGCAACATTTTGCACCTCTGGTATGACAGAAAAAGGTGTAGGGATATGTTGTCATGACAAGCAGAATAGTATATAATTTAATATTTGTATAAATGTCTGTTGAATGCTTTTGAACCACATTGGACTTAACAAAAGTATCATGAAAACAAAACTATAGCTAAGTAGACAACTATATTTGCCTATAGTTGTACTAGATGATTCCCAGGACTTTGACCATAAAGAATTGAAAAATAAAATGGTTATATAAGAAAACAAACAAATTTAGGTTACTTCAGCTAAGTTCTGCTGTACTTCTGGGTTTTCTGTAAATCACAAGAGTGAGAGAAACTAAGCTTCATGACTCTGAGACTACATCAGAAGAGCTGACGACATTTCCAACTGAATTTACTCAATCACTCATCACTGGAGCTATGTGTTGTGTGGATGCCAAGCTGAACACAAAGGCTACAGTGTAGGAGCTCTTCTATAAGAAATGCATGGGCTCTATAGGAAGTACCCACACAATTCAAAGTATTTTGCCAAGGCAGAAAGGTTGACTTCTGCAGAAGACGCATATCCATGCCAAATCAAGCGAGGAAGCACACCAGGAGTAAGTACTATTGGGTTTCCATTGCTAACACAAAAGGGTCCAGTGCCTCACTCTTAGAGCTCAACCACATTCTCTTACGTGATTGGCTGAAGCAGCTGGGAAGCAGGGGACTGGGATTTGAGCATACAGTTTGACTTCAAGAAGTGCTGCCCTGGGGAAGTCTAAATTTCTGCCAAGAGGCAGTTTGTAATTTTTAATGGAGTTTTATGTTATTTAACAGTTTGGTGTGAAAAAGAAAATACATTCATTTTACCCTTCCCACTTTTACAATGCAATTTTATTATTTTCTCAAAACTCAAGTACCTTAGACTTACTTTTCTGTCCTGTGGTATGCATCAATAGCATATTAGGATATGATATAGTAGTTTTTCCAGTAATCAATGTTTTAGCTAGTTGTTGCAGTAAACTTCGTATGCATGCGATCACAAAATAACTGTAATAATGGCTCCTAGGGCTATAATAAGGAAGGTCAGAACTTAGCTCTGCACTACCTTTTCACCTTCCAAGCCGTTGTTCTATGAGATTAGGAAAGGAGGCTTCTATTCCTAAACTTTCAGATAACTCATTGGATAAAGAAGGTAGCCCCTGAAGAGCCTCTATAATTGCACTGTATTATTGGGAATAAAATCATAACATCTCCCATCTATTAGCACCATACCAAAGTCATGACCTGGTCTTCCCATGCCTTTAGTTGGTGGCTTCTAACTGGTAAGTTATTTGTTAAAGGCATCTCTGATATAATCGATAAATCTCTGTTGATTATTATATATACTCATTTATAGTTGACTGTTGTTCACTATTTTTACTCTTTGCTCTTTTGTGGGGCCCACTACCCAGCTCCCAAATAAATCACATACCGAGGCTTATTCTTAATGATAAATGCCCAGCTTTAGCTTGCCTTGTTTCTCACGAGCTTTCCCTGACTTTGAATTATCCCTTCTACCTTTTCCCTCTGGGCTTTTTCTTTTTCTTACTTCTGTGTATCTTACTTTCACTCTTACTCCATGGCTGGCTGTATAGCTGGGTGGCTGGCTTCTAGCATCTGCTTTTCCTTGTTCTCCCTCTTGCTCTTTCTTCTCCCATATTTCTCTTATTTATTCTGTCTTCCAGCCCTGCCTATGCCCATCTTTTCTCCTGCCTCGCTATTGGCTGTCAGCTCTTTATTAGACCATCTGGTGTTTTAGACAGGCAAAGTATCACAGCTTCACTGAGTTAAACAAAAGCAACATAAACAAAAATAACACACCTTAAAATAATATTCTACAACAATTGACAAGAATACATCCATTAGAATCCTGCAGATATTTGGTTTCTGGTCTTAAATTTGTTTGAAACTATTCTTGGATTTCCTATAGAGTCAATGTTCCTTCAAAGAAAGTGTATACTGACCTCTTAGCACTGGCATTAGATTATCTAAGAGGAGGCATTTGAAGGTCAAAGCAAATGATAAGTCAACTGAGTAAGTGCACAGATCCCATACCAGTTAGGTGGTAGGCTTGTATAATGGCCTTTGTTCACAAGACCACCATATGTCACACTCTTTGTTAATCTCACAATTACTGTGACAAAACACCATGACCAAAATCAACTTCTGGAAAAAGGGGTTTATTTCACTCACACTTCCATAGTATAGTTCATTGTTGAAAGCAGTTAAGGAAGGAGCTCAATCAGGGCAGGGACCTGGAGGCAGGAGTTGGTGCAGAGACCATGGAGGAACATTGTTTGCTAGCTTGCTTCTCACACATTGCTTGGCCTGCTTTTTTTTTTTACAGAGCCCAGAACCACCAGCTAAGGGATGTCACTATATACAATGGACTGTGCCTTCCCCCATTGATTGCTATTTAAGAAAATGCCTTTCAGCCAGATCTTATGGAGACATTTCCTCAGTTGGGGCCCTTCCTCCTGGCGATGCTAGCTTGTGTCAAGTGGGCATAAAACTAGCCATTATAGTCACCTTGAGAGACATCAAGTACAGAGTAATTGCTATTTGTCCCTTTCTTGCCTGTGACATTTAGGATGGGCACATGCTCCAACACCACCCACTGGGCAAGAGAATACATCTCCCTGTCATATGAAACTCAAGGAAAAAAAATCACTCTCCCTACTGATGAGCAGGATGTTCCCATGAGTCTTTTCAGCAGGGACAGGATGGATAGGATCTGGCAATTCTTATTTCCTTATGTGTCGTTGGATCTTGTAACAAGACCAGCAGGCAATGTGCTTTGGTGGGGTTTGTGTCCCATCCAAGAGGAAAAGTGTGACTTCAGCCTGGGGATGTCCTGCCAGGAAAGCGCAACCATCAGTCTTGGGCACATGTACTGTAATTTAAATCCATTCCACCCGAGTATTCAACTCTCCATAACGAGTTTCTATTTCTAACATCTGTATCAAGTTCCCACAATGTGAAACTTGGCATGCATCAAATTTTATATTAAGGGTTTGATGAGTTTCATTTACACGAATCACTAAACTAATAGGAAAAGAATGTGGAGGAGCTTCCTGAAGAGTACTTCTACCTTACTTGAAAAGTCTCTATTTCTTGTGTAATACAATCTACCCCATATACATGAGACTTCAGAGATGGAGATAACGAAGGATCTGAATAAAGAAATGAGGGGTTTTAAGGCTGGATTTTTTTTTTTAAGCTGAGGATCGAACCCAGGGCCTTGCGCTTGCTAGGCAAGCACTCTACCACTGAGCTAAATCCCCAACCTAAGGCTGGATTGTTTTAATAGTTTCTCTTGGAGGGTTTGGGGCTAGGGGTATTCTTTAAATTTGAGCTGCTTTGTTGTTTCAAAATAGCATAAGCAAAAGCACAAGGAGCATGCTTAGAAACAGTAAAACCAAAGAGAACACACCAAGACTATGTCCTTTATTTAATGAGATATCAGCAGGTTCTTTCTAGAATTAATTCTCAAAGATTCACTAAATGCCCTGAAAGGGGTCTGAAAACATGTTTGTCCATCTAAGAAATTCCTCTCTGCTTTTTCTTTCCTTCGAGTTTTCTCCAGTGGGAAAGACTAACTAGACATCTAACAACTAACAGTTAGAAGAGATGCTGATTAGATTTAAGGACCATACTATGAGATGAAACTCATGGCTGACATTGTTCCGGTAGTCAAGCACCCGAGACTATATAGGCTGTGGATCCAGGGAAAAAATAAATGCCGCTAAAGGATAACAGTTATAAGATGACTCTAACAACATTCTTCTACATTCATAGATCGGTACCTCATTCAGTCATTACCAGAGAAATTTCCTCTTGCAGAGACCCACAATTGGACAATGTGCAAAGAGAGGGAGGCCTTAGAACACTCACTCCTAAGTGGGATGTCTTCAGCAAACCCTTCCCTCAGAGCTCAGGGAAGCTATGTTGAAGAATAGCCAAAGATCTTAGATAATACCAAAGAACGTGTTTTCCAGACACAGCAGGACTGATGCACACATAAACTACAGAGACTGCAGCAGCATGCAAAGCATGTGCACAGGTTTAAGACAGACCCAGAGAGGAGAAAGTAGACATGAACTCCCATCCCTAACCAAGAAGCTATCACCAGTAAATAACCCCTTGCAAAAACAAGACAAAGCAAAAAAGAAAAACAAAACAAAAACAAAAACAAAAACAAAAACAAAAAAAACAAGAAAACCTGGTTTTCTCCAGTGGAATCTCACTAGGTATATAAACCACCCTTAGAGATAAGCCTGGTGCCCAGCAGTTGGCCAACACAAAATGAAGTCAATGGTGTTATTGTCAATTTTTTGTCTTATATTGCTTTGTTTGAGATTTTTTTTTTGTCTTACTGATCTTTTGCTTATTATGCTGTCCAATATTTTAATTTTATGGGTCGTGTGTGTGTGTGTGTGTGTGTGTGTGTGTGTGTCTGTGTGTGTGTCTGTGTTTATGTGTGTATGTGTGTGTGTGTTATGCTTTTTCATCCTTTTTTATTTTTGATGTTTTGCTCTTGTTCATTTATTTCAACTATTAAAAACTGAAAACTAGTGATATTTACTTAAAATTGCGTTGTATCTCTTTCTTTTGCGTTTCACCCACTTATGTCTATTAATGTATATGTAAAAACTTCTTGAGTTATATTTTAACATGAAATCAATGTGGCTCAAATTGAAAATATAAAATTAGAATTGAAGACTCTACTTGAGGGCTTTACAATTGAGAATGTTTTTTTTTTATCAATATGACCTTTTTTAAATACAAAAATATAAATAGGTACAAGTGTTGTGTTTATGGGTACTAAAAATTGACTTACATTTCAATGATAACATTACAAATGTAGATTTACGAAGGAATCACTGTCTCCCAATTGCTACAAGGCTGAAATGAAGAACTATCCAGTGAAATCAGGACCAGGACCATCTTTAGAGTGATAAATGCTGCTTTAAACCTCAAAACAAATATCCCTCCATCAACACGTTGAAGAGAATTACTCAGTGAACATCAACTATTTATCTCCAATGAGGAAACAGTTTCTATGTGATCTGGTCAAGATTAAAGAAAACACCATGATAGTAATACTACCGTTGTGCTTATTGGCAGGATATATTATTTGTAGTATACAAATATCAACTTATAAAAATTATATATTTCCCTGGGTGGTGGTGTCATCTGCTTTTAATCCAAGCACTGGGAAGCTAGGCAGGCAAATCTCTGTGAATTCAAGGACAGCCTGTTCTACAGCAAGTTAAGAAGAGCCAAGGCTACACAGAGAAACACTGTCTTGAAAAACTAATACGTGTATTTTATATACATGCAGTATTGACTCTAACTTACATACCCAATTTTAGCCTATTGGTCTAAAATGAAAGACTAATATATTTGAACATATTGACATCATGAGCAGAAAAATATTATTCTCAATGCTGTTTAAGAAACAGAATATCAAAACCAATTAGTTATCTTTTTCAATATTATGCAGGTATAGTACATAAAAATCTTGTTATTTATAAAATTTAGGTAATGTTAAAATTCAGTGCATATAGAAAAACCTCAGACCACCCAAATGACTGAGCAAACCCAAGTCACACATGATGAACAAAGAAGGAAGCACCGAGCAATTTTGAGTCAAAAGCCCTCTAGTTCTGCAAAGACCTGCAAAAGAACCCTGGGCCTACCCACAATCTGTGAGCCAGCCATAGCAGGAACAGGGGTGGAGCCCATGCCCTCCCCAGGCTTTAGAGCAATGTCTGGGAATGGAAGTTTTCCCTCAGTCCCAAAAAGAAGATGATAAAATGTTTATGAACACTTCATGAGACTGTGGGTTTTTTTTTTTTTTTAAAGAAATGAACTCAAAGAAGGTAAATGAGACTTAAAAAATACCAAACCCATGATCTAAAAACAGGATTTGGTTGCTAAAGTATCTGAATTGCAGGGATTAGAAGTCATCTTTTGTACTGCTATTCCCAAGGAACTTGAGGATCTCTATAAAGCACAGCAGAAAGTTCTGACATCATTTTACACAGTTTGCAGCTTATTATTCATTATTAAGGACTTGTATTTGCCCTTGGCTCCTTTCACAGACTTTCTATGAATACGTGCTAAGCAATTATCTGCTTTAGCAGTAGGAAGGGAATAATGGGAATGAAGGGTGTGATTGAAATTAACCACTTTATTTTTCATTATGAACTTTTTTAACTTAGAAAATTCCAACTGCCAATTGTTCTGTCCTTCCATTTAATGCTGAGATCAGTACGGTCTTGCAGGGTCTAATAGTGAAATCAGCTACACAGACATCAATTTCGTGTGCCCAGGAGTTCACATGGGCCCAGAATCTTATTTCTAACCTCTTTTCAAAGAGCATGTACATGGAAGGGCAGTTCTATGTCTATTTCTGAGTATAAGAAGAAATCAGAATCTTAGGAATAGAGTATTACAATGCTGTTAGGCCAAGCTGACTTGCACTGTTCTCATGTGATGGAAGAGGAAATGTTTCTTCCCCATTTGAGCTAACCCATGGTTGTGTGCAGTGGTATGCTGCTGCTGAAGTTATCTTGTGCCTGCCCAGTTCCCATGGCCCTCATATACAAGTAAACACATAGAGACTTATATTATTTACAAACTGTATGGCCTAATGGCTTCTTGCTATCTGTTCTTATATCTTAAATTAACCCATTTCTATTAATCTATAAGTATTAATCTATAAATTGCCACGTGGCTTGTGGCTTGCCAGTATCTTAACATGTTGCTTCTTATCTCAGCAGCTGGCAGCATCTCTCTGCCTCAGCCTCTTCCCTGAATTCTCCTCTCTGTTGGTCCTGCCTATTCTAAACTTCCTGCCTGGCTACTGGCCAATCAGTGCTCTATTTATCAATCAATCATAGCAACACATTTTTACAGCTTACAGAACATCCCACAGCAGTATGCAATCCCAACTTTTCTTCAAAGCACCTCCAACACATAGGAGATTATGAATCAACCACATTATATCAAAGAGAAAAGAAAATCAAAATGAACTAAACTTAGTCTTGTTGCACCAGAACCATATCAATGACAATAACTTTATTCAAGAAATATGACTCCAATGAAAACAAAGAAAAAGCCTACAACATTCTGGTCATGGGATAGAATAAGATTCAGCAATTCTGTGGGAATATGCCTACCCCCTGGTGAGGTATTTATTGGTCAAGAAGAACAAGCAGAGGCCAGAGAAGAGTGAAGTCAGTTCCAAAAAGGTTAGACATCACAAAATTGCAAGGTAGGGTATTGGATAAGGGGTAAAGAACATGCCATACCTGGATAAACTCAGGCTAATGTGGGCAGGCAGTATGTATCTGGTACTAAATTTATCTTTTTGCCTTGTCATTCTGTTTCCACCCCATAAAATACTGTGAGTAACAACACAGGCATTTTTAGATTGTCTGTGCATCTGAGGTAGCCAACAAAACATTGATAACAAAACAGAGAGCACTGATTGTGGGCTGGGGCACACAAGTCCTTGTTTGAGGGGGGATTATATCATGTAGGAGCGCACACTGAAGTTAGCTGAAGAACTAACTCTAATGTGGAGTTCTAGTTTCCTGTTTTCTGCTCTTGATTTTTAAGATTACTAAAATAAAAAGTGTTATTATCAAACTTGGTATTTTGTCTTTAAACATCTTTATTTAGAGTTCAATTAATTTTAAAATAGGACTCATGCCGCTTCATATGCGATTTCCTGGCACTGTTTGAATGCTAGTGGTAAAGTCAGGATATTTCACTACTAAAAGAAATTACATCTTAATCTTTGTAAAAATTACTACAGTATGGGTGAATAAATTGTTCTGAAAATGACTTGCAAAAGTCATCCTGAAGTCAAGGACATCATCCTATTATATATTGATGTGTATGTGTGCGTGTGTGCATGTGCGTGTGCGTGTGCGTGTGTGTGTGTGTGTGTGCACACATGTGAAGGTGTATGGTGAAATGTAACAGAGGGAGAGACTGAGCCATCAGTCTTGGTTTGGCTCTAGTGAACTGGGGTGTTTTGGGTTTGTCATTCTTCAAATTATAGCTCATCAGCTAAATCAGTTGATTACCTCACCCCACAGGTTTTATTGCACAGTTTGTTTCATTCCTTCACACATCCTGGCTAACAGGAATATTGTCTTACAAGCACAGCCTCCATTTCTGAGCATCAAAGTGGATACATTTGTATTCTACACTGTGGGAAAAAAGTGCATACACAGAGCACTGTAATTTATTTGTGTTTTGTGTTGTGTTTGCCACAAAGCAGCAATCATAAATAACAGTAGGCAGAGGACAGAGACACAGCCTTTAATAATATTGTTCTGGGAATACATCATCCAGCATTGAAAATGTCATATAAAATTCATATCCATAGCTGTTTACAGAGGGGGGAAATACAGCAGAGTTGTGCTCTCCAATCCTTGAGCAATTCTCCAAAACACGAGAATGATACAGCCTGTTCGGTCTTCTTTCACACTGGTTTTTGGTATCCAGAGCTACGTCTCTGGGCTATATTGATTTTCACTCTGGCTGTGCTTGATTAATGCTTCAGGAAGCAGTCATGTGCATTAGGATGGAGCCAGATAGAAATACCAGAGCATGTTCTCAAGTCAAAGTGAGGTGGAGGGAGAAGCTAAACCAGTTCTCTTAGTGGTTTTTATCTGGCAATCCTTGCACACAGTAAAACACACTGGTGAAGCTGACACCCACACCGCCTGGTTAACAGTCAGCTGGGCACTGTGTTCCACACGTGCTACTGTCATTAATGACCTGTCAGCAATTTCAGAAAACTGTATGATGCTAGCTCTCTGTGGGAATATTAGTGGCATTATTATTATTATTATTATTATTATTATTATTATTATTTTAGATTTAATCTCTAGGTTAAGCGTGTTCATGTTCACCATGTAAATTTATTTCCCAGAAGGTACCTTCGTTAGTAATTGTTTTTGCTTGAGAAGGATATTTCTTGCTCATTACAGGAAAGCTGCAGTTGTAACCATGAAGGGGTGATTGGATTGTATAAGATTAGTCATCCTGACCTGGCCCTCAGGCCTGAGGAATTGCTCATCAGTTCAGTATTTTCTCTTTGTTCTTTTGACGGCTCTTTCATTCTGTTTTAAGTGCTCATTGTCTACCATCCACAATACTCTTTTTTTTTTTTTCAGCACATGACTGTTACATGATGCTCAAAGATTTCCCTGAACCTATTAAGATGTCCAACATGCAGTCTTTTAGATAAGCAACCACACAGAATGTTTGTGCCCTGAAAAATCCCAATAATTCCTAAAAGGAACCAGATTCTATAAAAATAACAGATAACCATTTAGACCTCCTGGTCATTTCAAGGTATGAAAATATTAGAGTTAACTAAAGCAAATGTTAGTGAAAGCCTATTGTAGTGGTGCAGGGCTTTAACACTTGTTCTTTGAAGTTGGAGGGAGAAGGATTAAAAGCTCAGGGCCAGCCTCAGCTATAAAAGTAAATACCACACACAGCAAGGGGTGTGAGTCCCTTGAATAAAACAAAAAAATATCAAAGATACAGTAAACGAAAACATTTTTTTCTTTTCAGAGACAGAATTTCTCCATATAGTTTTGGTACCTGTCCTGGATCCTGCTCTATAGACCAGGCTGGCCTCGAGCTCACAGAGATCTGCCTGACTCTGCCTCTGGAGTGCTGGGATTAAAGGCCTGTGCCACCACCGACCAGTATGAAAATATTTTAATAAAACAGAACTTTGGGTCTGGAGATATGGTGGCTGTCTGTTAAGAGCTTACCATGTAAGTATGAGGACATGAATTAAAACTTTATCATCCACACAAGACAGCCAAGTGAAGTGTATAAATCTCAGTCCCAGAGATAGAGTCAGGAAGATCCTTGGGGTTTGCTGGCCCATCAGCCTAGAAAACAAAGAAGCCCCAAGTCCAGTGCAAAGCATCTTTCTCCAAGATATAAACTGGTTGGGCTATGATCTCTAGCCATGAATGCACAAGACACTAATTCTCAATACCACAAACTCCAGAGGTGTGCCCTGCTCCCCAAGGTTGACTGTTGATCACACACACACACACACAATTTTAAGTCTTAAAACTTAACCATCGACTTTCTAGTTATTATGAATAGAGTAGCAATGAGATTTAACAAGTGTCCTTGTAGTAGGATGAAGCCTCCTTTAGGTATATGCCCAAGAGTATAGCTGCACCTCCACATAAATCAATTCCCAACCTTTTGAGGAATTGCCATATTGATTTCCCTAGTGGGTGTAGGAGGTGGCACTCCCACCAGAAATAAAGGAGTGTTCCCCTTGCTCCACACCCTCAAGAGCATGAGCTGACACATGTGGTTTTGATCTTAGCCATTCTGACAGGTGGCAGTTAGACTCTCAACGTAGTTTTGATTTGCATTGCCATGATGGCTAAGGATGTTCAACATTTCTTTAAGTGCTTCTCCCCCATTTGAGATGCCCGTTGAGAATTCTTTGCCTAGATCTATTGACTGCCTATTTGTCTGAATCTGAATGATGATGAATTTACACAATGAAGTATTTTTGAGATCTTAAAAAAATGACATCATGAAAATTGTAGTCAAATGGTTGGTACTAGAAAAAAAAATCATCCTGAATGAGATAACCCTGTTTCAGAAAGATAAATATGGCATATATTAGCTTATATGTGGATATTAGCCATGAAAAAGCAACTATAATCCATAGACCCAGAGAGGTTATGTATAGAGGGAGGGACCAGCAGGGACACATGGATCACCCTGGGAGGTGAAAGTACAGTAGAATTTATGAGTGGGCTTGGACTTGGGGAGGGGGCTGGTTCAGGAATATCAGGTGGGGAAGGTGCAGATAAGGTTGAGGAATGAAAATTTAGGAACTGACAGCTGGAACTGAGCTGCATTTGAGGGATGGTATGAACATCTAATGCAGTAGAAACTTCCTGAAATATATGGTGATCCTAATGAGGTCTCCAAATAATAGGGGACTCAGAGGCCCAACTGGCCATTTCTTATCACCATATGAGGCTTCCAGTACAAGGACTGAGTTACATTCAATTTATTGGCTAAGAGGGTCCCATGAAAGTACCCAGACAACCCAGGACATTCCCAGGACAATAGATTGTTCTCTGCAAACTGACAGAGGGACGTCATTGTTGAAGACTACATCCATACAACTCACTGAACACAGAAAAGTAGAGCTTGGTGCGTACATGGACTCTTCACTGCTACATTCTAATGTCTTTGGTGTAGAAAGGGACTCTGCAGACTACTAAAAGATAAACTTGGACACCAACCCAGGTATAAAATCTTTGACCTACAATCTTTCCTGTCCTGCATGCAACATATGCTAGGGTAATGGTGGCACGGAACTTATGGGAGTAACCAACCCATGTCTGATTTGACTTAAGGACCACTCCATGAGATGGAAGCTATACCTAATACTGTTTGGTTGACTAAGAACCTGAGACTAGATTGTCCAGAGACCTATGGTAAAACCAAACACTACTGGTCTTTAAAAGGTATCAATAAAATGACTCCTAATGATATTCTGCTATCCTCATAGATCAGTGCCTTGGTCAGCCATCATCAGTGAAGCTTCCTCCTACAGAAGACAGGAACAGATGCAGAGCCCCACAACCAGGCATTACTCCAGGAAAGAATCCTTGGAACACAAAGCTCTGAATGGGATCTCTCTATCAAATCCCTCCCCTCAGAATTCAGGTGAAATACGAATCTATTTTTAAAAAATAAATGAATAAATAAATAAAATGAAAAAACTTAATCATCCAACATAATTCAAATCAAAGGAATCAAAAGTATATTAATTTGAATTTTCTAAAAGATCAGTATTTGTGTTATCTTTCTCATGTCACTGAATTATACAGATTATGTGCAATATTATTCATAATTTATTTTATAGACCTTACTAATTATCTTATAGACCTCTACTAGTGGCAAGGACTGACAACCTTCAGAATATCCAATATCCACATAAGTGAGCTATAAGGAATAAAATATTTGAATATTATATAGTGAAAACTATTCCCAACACTGAGGTCTAATGCATTTTTCTCATTCTATGGTTCTTCAGTTCTTTGGAGCAATTCTGCATGTTAGCTTGTGACAAGTGCCCATGTTTGAGTCATGCTTTGCATCTTTCCAAAAATTATCAATTAAAACTACAATATAGCTTTTTATTATCAAATTTAAGCAGGCAATAATTATCAGGCATCTTACCTAGAGTATCTTTTTATTTTCTCTAGAAACTCACACTAATTAGTTCTTCAATTTTAATTTGCTGGACTATTTCACTTTTGTTTCTTGTTTGGTTGTTTTTGGTGATATATATATATATATATATATATTTTATTTTTGTGTTTGTTTTTCTATCTTCCAAAGCCCTTTGAGTCACTAGAATTTCTGCGCTCCTTGCTTCTTGCTGTTTCATTGTGAGATGTTGTCATGTGCTCCTTACAAAGGAAGTCCATTGAAAGTAATTTGTTTAAAATCCATTGGAGACACTGGATTGTTCCTGTGCTGTTAGTGGAAATATGCAATGACAAGTTCTTGTGTCAAAGAGGAACATTCTGGAAAAGATGATGATTAGGTTTCTACATGACTCAGTGTTTGCTGTATCAGAGCAAGGACCATAGTTTTTAATTATTTTTTATATTTTAAGACTATACAATAATTATATAATTTCACCCACAGAAAAATTTAAAAGCTACATATATATGAAGAAACAACTGTCTTTAGGTATATTTATTTTTATTTCATGTTTATTTGCAAGGGGTAGACAAAGTTGATCAATTAAAAAAATTGAATATATCTTAGGTTTGAGATGTTAGATTTTTGTCTTTTTTGTCCCATTAAATTTAATTTTTTTTTCTGAATTTTGGACAACTATTATTAACCTAAAGAAATATTTTGTGTGTGTGTGTGTGTGTGTGTGTGTGTGTGTGTGTGTGGTTAACCTGTATTTATGCCTGTGTACCATGTGCATGCAGTACCTGTGGATGTCAAAAGGGGCATCAGATCCCATGCAACTTTAGTTACAGACAGTTGTGAGCCTCCATGTGGTGCTGAGAGCTGAACCCAGGACCTCTGCAATAGCAGTGCCCTCCACCAGTGAGCCATCTTCTACTTTTATGTCATTGAGATCATTATGGACCTAAGTGAAGTTTAAAAAAAAAAATCAGAGAATCTTGTAAGCATCAATAGTCTCCCCTTGCTAAGCTGTTACACACCAGCATATCAGTATATGGGCATGACAGCCAGGCATCCATAGATCTGCTTGACAATCATCCACTATGAGTTCCTGTTTCTAGCACCAGCATAGAATCCTCTCACAAGACAGGTGCTCACACACCACACTTCACTCCACGGGCACTCCCTAAAACACTGTACTCCACAGACATTCCCCTAATACACTGCATTACTATGAACACCTCTCGTCTATCTCCAAACACCATGATTTAGCTCATGGGTAAACTAAAAATGTTAGAGCACCAGTCATAAAACATCCAAACTAGTAGCAGGAAATTACTATGCAGAGAAGTTCCCTGATGACTGTCCCATATGTGTGTCTTCCCTCTGTTCCTTACACCTCTGATTGCTACTCTCAGGCATTGTCTTGTCAAAGAAGTTAAGAGCTGGTTCCTGTTTTTCCTTCTTGGTGCTGTTTGCTTGTTTGTTTCCTTGCATAGAGAGCCCTTCCTTCCATTCACTCACATAGTTGGATGCAGAAGGCTGGCCTCAAAACCTGTCACCAAGTATGCCAGTGGATGTGGTTCACTTGTTTTTCTGGAATAGTTGCTCAGTGATGCAAGTGCTGGGTCATGTGGTAGCTTCATGTTTAGTGTTGAGATTATTTCTTGTTGTAAGTATCAGCTACACCATTTTATGTCACCATTAACAAGGTCACCCACATCTTCACTAGCACTTCCTTTCCCTTTTTGTCAGCATAAGAGCTATGCAGTGTCTCATGGTGTTTGGGGTTTGCATTTCCACGGTGCTGCAAAGATGTAAAACATCTTTTCCCCAGGATATCTGACATCTATATATCACAGTCATGACAGGTCTGCCCACAATATTTTCTCATTTTCATAACAGCTCCTTTAACTCTGAATTCTGAACTATGTTCTTAATCCTATCCCTATAATAGACAACTTTTTGTTAATAGGTTTGTCCAAGTTGCAGTGTCTCTGTTCATGCTCTTTACATGCACCCTCAGATCAATGTTGTCTTTATTCTAAAATATTTTTATTATTTTACAGGCTGTTTGTATTCCAAAATAAGAACTCTTTGCCTGGCCATGGACCAGAGATTTTCCATTTTTTAAAAAAAATATGGTTTTATATTTCATAATTGTATCTATGTTCCATTGTGGGTTGATATTTGTATTAGGTCTGACACTTAAGTCAAAGTTCATTTGCTTGTCTGTGGATATCCAGTTACAGATAATATATTCAAAGATTAGTTTTTCTTCAACTGAATTGTCTGCTGGCTTTGTTTAAAATGTGATTGTGGACATAAGTCAAGCTTTTGTTTCTGTTGTCCATTGATCCATGGGACAATCCTCTACCAATAAATAATATGCTGCCTTATCACACACACTAACACTCACAGATACTCCTACACACTCTCACTCATACATTCACATTCACTTACACACATTAATACACTTCCATACATGCCTATACACACTCATTCATACTCACGCACTTTCACATACTTAGGTTCACACACACTCAAGCTCACTCAGACTAACACACACATAGTAATTATTTGTGGACACTCATAAAGACTCATATTCACTCTCATACATTCATTCACACGTACTCACACACCCATACACAGTCATGTATACTCAAATTCATATTCTCATATACTCATACACATTCATACCCCCAAACACTCACACATTGTCTTATACATTCACACTCATGTGCCCACACACTAATACACACATTCTCTCTCTCTTTCATACACACACACACACACACACACACACATCATAGAGTTATTTTTCCCACTGCAGTCTTCATTAAAGAACCATTTTAGCAATGAGGGGATTCTGCTTTTGCATGTAACTTCGTGTATATCTACAAAAATTAAAATGTGCCTTGGTTTTAATAGGAAATGCATTTAAACTATAACTGCATTAGGAAAAAATCAACACCATTAACATGTTGAGTTTTATCATTCACCCTTCAGCTCTGATAATATCACTAAATGGTGCCAGTTTTTATATCAATTCCTTAATACTTTTTATGTGATCAATTATTTATCTATAAGTAGAGATTTAATTGCTCTGTACAACTGTTAAAACTTCCCTTTTAATTGCTCTTGCTAGAATTTCCAGAACAGTATCAAACAGTAGCACAAAGAACAAACTCTATATTCTTTCCTGCTCTGCTCAAAGTTATTAAAGTGGTAAGTATAAACGTTTCATTGATGCTTTGTTTGAAGCTGCACTCTTTTCCTTATAATCCCATTAGAGCTTTCTCATGTGATAAATGTCAAATTGTTCTGTAGCTGGTTTTCACATGTCTCACCTGTTCCAGGAAGACACCAGTTTCACCAAGGAACAAATGAATCTACGTGAGCCATCTTTCCCTTAGCTAGTGAATCAGGAAGCCCGAGGTCTGAGTGCCTCCCCCATCCAGTGAGAACAGTTAATACTCCTGCTAATGAGCCAGTCCTCCAACAGTTGTGTCCCCAAACGAGTAATGTCCCTGTCACTATTGGGAGCCCTATTTAGATTGTTTGTACTTTTTCTAAGGGTTGATGCCGTGGTGACCACAAATGAGTATGGAAAATGGTCTAAAACATCTTTTCAAGAGTGGGACTTCTTTTTCTTTATGATTTGTTTTATTTTTTAAAACTATTTATTATGTATACAGTGTTCTGCCTGCATGTATGTCTGCAGGCCAGAAGAGGGCACCAGATCTCATTACAGATGGCTGTGAGCCACCATGTGGTTGATGGGAATTTAACTCAGGACCTTTGGAAGAGCAGTCAGTGCTCTTAACCTCTGAGCCATCTCTCCAGCCCAATTTGTTTTATTTTTATGCAATTACAATTTAATTACATCAATTCCCCTTCCTTCTCCTGCCTCTAAACTCTTCCATATTTCCACTTCTTACTTTAAAAAAAATCATTCCCTCTTTTTTCATAAATTATTGTTACATGCATATACTTATATGCATATGTATATATTCATAAGTACAACCTGGTCAACCTCCATAATGATACTTTTTGTGGGATTCTGTACGCTGTGAATATGTGTTCCTCTCATTGATTGATAATAAAGCTATTTGGCCAATGGTGAGAGAGAATAAGGTTAGGCGGTACAATCATACTGAAGATGAAGATGAAGAAGGACAGAGCTGGTACAGATGCCAGCCAGCCATCAAGGAAGCAAGATGTGTAAAAAATGAGGTAATAAGTCATGAACCACATGGCAAAGCATGGATATGAAAAATAAATTGATTTAAATGTAGTAGCTAGCTGGTAGTGAGCCTGAGTCATCGGTCAAGAATTTATAACTAATATGGGACTCTGAGTGGTAATTTGGGAAGTGACTGCTGAGTATAATCTGGTGTATGGGACAAAAAGATCCACCTCCAGTTACAGATACTCTTGTATGCATGTTTTAGGGGCTAAATATTTGGAATTGGATAACCAATTGGTGTGTTCCTCTCTGGGTAAGACTACACTCATACATTCCCAACAGCATGAGACACTAAACTTAGACTGAACTGTGACAAGAATGGACATAGTAATGTGGAAAAGAGAAAGGCAAGGAGACCTCAGCCCTGTATAAAGAACCACAAGGAACTAAGGAACACTGAGATCAGTGTTTTTCTTTTTCTTTTCTTTCTTTTTTTTTTTTTCTGTACCACTTTTAATTAGTTATTATCTCCCTTTACTTGTATGCTTTGCTACGGTTTCATCTGTTAGGTATGTTCTAGAAATGTTAGCTATATTCCACAACTTTTGTTTTCCATTTTGCAACCATATTTTATTCTCCACAAATAATTTTCTCAATTTTTTTTCAAAATATCCATTGTATTTTCTATAAATCAATAGCAATAACTGTTATAATACAGCACTCAGGAAGTTTTGGCAGGTTTAGACCAAGGTGTCCACAGCAGGTGAGACATGCCATGCAGGTGCAGAGGTAGCTGGTGGCATGGCAGGATGAAAAGCTACACACACACAAGACACATGTCCACATGGAAAATAGTTTATTTTAGGAAGTGGGGTGAGGGGAGGAGAAAGGAGAGAGAGAGGTGGGGGAGGGAGGTGCATGCTACCTCTGGTGACAGGTTTCCCCTAAAGCAGGCTTTAAAGTAAGATGAGGTCAGGATGCTGGGTGGGTCTCCAAGGAGCAGGTCAAAATACTACCAATACCTCCTTGCAAAGTTTTAAAATCTATGGACGTACAGCCCTTATTTTTAAATTATTTTCCCTTAGATTAATCCGCAGAGGGGATTTTATTGCCTCAGCCTTTCTTTTTTTCTTGATCGTCCCTTCATTCATCACCAAGATGTGGAATCTAACATTATGCATTACAGGGACATTTTCTTCAATTTGCAGTGAGTTCAGGCTTGCTGCCTTGTCTCAAAATGATGATGAGAAAGAACAATAGCATCTACCCTTGAGTTTGATTGGCTTTTCAAAGAAGCCTTCCATTATTCTCCATCGTGGGGCTAAATGCTGGAGTCCAAAGCAATTTCTACTTGTAAAATGTTCCAAATGGTAAATGTGACCATGGAATTTCAATCCATCCTTCTATCTTAATATCCTTACCCAAGTTGGTTAGTAACACACTGCCAAGTGAAGACTAGACGTTTCTGTGGATCTGGCCACACCATCTGCATGTGTGATATCTCCCAGAAAATAATACTCTCTGGACGTTTCTTACTAATTTCAAAAAAAGAAGCAAACTTGCTCTTTTACAGGAGTCTTTAATTATAATCATTTATAGCAATGATTTCTCCAAAAGATCTAAAAGAGTAAGTAGCCTATGGATATTCTTATATTCTCTCATAACATTTTTGAAAATCTTTGATCTCTCCTGTACCTACACAAGAAATGTTCCTGAATATGTGAACATTGCTGATGTTATTGTTGTCTCGTCACACTGAGTTTCTGGACTTGATTACGCAGCCTAAATAATTGTTTGTGCTTTTTGGGGCTGAGGGCACGGTTAAGTTGTTAAAAGTAAGTTTTCTACTCACAGCCTTCTGTTAACCCAGCTCAGAAAATCTGATGCCCTCTTCTGGCAACTGCACACACATGCAGTTTATATCTCTGACACAGACAGAAACAATTAAGTGTAATAAAAATCTAAAACACACAGGAAAGTGTCACACCAAAAAAATTTATTAAGATGTTTTACTTCTTTAGTTTATATCTTAGTCACATACACAACATATATTATAAAATATTAGCAATGAAGTTGAAGAAATTCTAATTTCAGTATTCTATATTATTTGATAATGCTTAGATAACAATGAGCAATTTGGAGCATTCTAGAGTTTTTAGTACAATTACTCATCTCTTATATTAATTTAATGAATTAATTTAATTAATTCTTTTAGTCTAACCATTACTTTTTTTTTTTTTTTTTTTTTTTTTGGTTTTTCGAGACAGGGTTTCTCTGTGTAGCTTTGCGCCTTCCCTGGATCTCGCTTGGTAGCCCAGGCTGGCCTCAAACTCACAAAGATCCACCTGCCTCTGCCTCCCGCGTGCTGGGATTAAAGGCGTGTGCCACCACTGCCTGGCCCTAACCATTACTTTTTATTGATGAATTATAGAATGAGGTGATCCACAATGTATATATCAAATCTACATTAGGAGGCACATACATAGAACATACATATTGTTAAAACTACTATTGCATATAGACATAAACACATATATGCATATATTCATACATACATAAAATCAATCCATTTATTGGATAAATCTATGTGTATTAGACACTGGAAGATGCCTACGACTTTTCCAACACTGTGCTTTTTCCTTTGTGCTTGAATTCTGATACTTTCAGGGAACTAATGTATCAAGTAGAAGATATTCAGTCTTTGAAACTCTACATCAGAGCATTAATAATCCCACATAGGCCAGTGGCACTTCCCAAAGCTGCAAATACACTAAAAGATAAAACAAAATTTTGAAAGTGTCCAACACAGCTGGTGTGTGCACTGTTTTGCTGTTTTCCTGCTCCTGCTCTTGGCCAGATCATTTTACTCTCTGTCTCCAGACAGACCAACCATTTCTCTCATATTACGTAAGAAGCAAATAGACTAAAGGTGCTGGAAAAGGTAGATAAAGCCACTCTTAGAAATTGATAGTATCATAAAAGTGCTTTTACCAGGCCTAGTGTCTTTATGTCTGAGGCTCCCTGATATATGACTGAGATGAATCTCTGCATGGGTAAGTCTCTATACGTAAATCTCTAGGATATGAAGCTGTGAAATTAAATATTACAGTTTCTTATTTTCTGATTAAATAAATATATATTGATTTGATACCATGAGCAGCATAATAATGAAATGAAATGTTTTATTGTGAGGAAAGTTTTGGATATGTATTCTGCAAATTCAAATACTGCACTATATCAAATCTTGTCCAAAGGCAGCATGTGTTTGCTAGGAGATGGGACTTCAAAATATTATTGAATTAATGGAATTTGTAAACATCTTTAACGACTAGAAAAGCTAGATATCTAATCACTGTGTAGGTGAGCTGAAAAATAACAGTTTGTTAATTGGTATCAGAGAATATTTAATCAAAGAATATTTAAGACAGAGGCTTAAGGTTAATATCTCCAAATACATGTAGAAATAAAATTTCATAGAATTCTTAAAGAATGTTAAATAATTGAGTAACTCTTTCCTGGTACAATGTAAAGTCTGTGGGCTTGGAGTTTTTGAACATACACGGAAAATTATTTTAAGCAGGTATTTTTTGTGAAATATAAAACAATATGTCCATAAACATCAATACTACTATATAGGCATAATCTATAAGCAAATATTTAATTAAATTTATAAGTAAATATTTAATCAATTCTATAAGTAAATATTTAACACCCATCACACTGGACATGATAGAATTTGAAAAACGAGTATTAAATAACAGATGCTTACATCAGTTACCTGAGATTTCAATATTTTATGAAATTTTTATAATTTGGGGTATTAATAATAAGTATCAATTTGAAATATATTACAGGATATGTATTCATGAAATATATGTAACCAGTACCAGGTCAGATGAATTAATTAAATGGAAAAATTCAAGGATTTGGATTTCTTAATTTATATAAATGTTTTCCGCAAGATAGCATACTTTTTAGAAATTAAATCTGTCTGTCTAGCCAATCTCCACCACATCCTGAAATATAACTTACTTTTACAAAAAGTCATAAAAATTGCATTCTTGCAATCTCCAATGGTAATCAACTGTGACATTAAATGGCATAAATCTTTGTTCAATTCCTTTCTTGCTTCTTCAATGAAAATGAAAATAAAGTACATTTAAAAATAGCTGTGGAAGCCAGCACCCATGGCTCTAACTTTCTGGCTATGGTTTTAGAACTTTCTGGTTTGGATTTCAAATCTCTCGACATTTATCTAGGCAATAAAAGTAGACTTGTTTTGTTCTCCAACTAAATGGGGATGTTTGTGACTTAAACTTCCCTATTACTTCACATCAGTTTGAACATATTGCTCAAACAGAACTATGTGAGGAAGGTGCTGAACATCCCAGCCAAAGGGGAGGGCAGCTGATGCTCTGCAAAGCAATGAGGAGGTAGTTTCCTCCCAACAGTTTTATTCACCCAAGCAGGCACACTTCTGTCATTGTACCAACTTTTTTCTTCACCATCAAAGATAAATGGTTAACATCTACCAGTCTGGGAGGGATCAGCTGTGGCTTCATGGCTTATCTTGAAGCAAGTATTGAATCCTATAACTTTAAAATTTACAAATACTAGAGTAGGTTTGTATGAACAAAATTTTCAAAATGGTTAAAATGGGTATGAAATTCTCGAAGCCTAAATAAAATAAATTTAAGAGAACGTAATTAATATTCATCTTCTATCAATTTTTACTAAAATACATTTCCTATAACTTAAAAAAAGAACACTCAAAACAATTTCCCTCCTACATACTCAGTCAGTTATTTTAAATTAGTATTTCTCTAGCTCTCAGCATTCCATTGAACAAACTGACTGGTTATCCAATAACAAAGAGTCAGCCCTGAAAACGTTATACAGACTGAGCAGATTGTATTTTGGGATGTGTATATGTATATATGTCGTGTGTGTGTGTGTGTGTGTGTGTGTGTGTGTATGTATATCCCTAAATATATATGTATGTGTACATATGTCTAAATATACATATATGTACATATATATTCTTAAATATGCATAAATATATAGATATATTCCTAAATGCAATCTGTGTAGGGGTATGTATGCATATGAAACAATTGATGGAATAAAGGTCATGAATTTGAAGGAGAGCAAGAACGGGCGTATAGGAGGTGGAAGGGAAGAAAGCAAATGGGGAAATGATATAATTATTTTATATCTCCCCAAATTTTTAAAACTTAAAAATATATTCCATATTTCACCTAACAATCTTTGAAAGATTTAATTTCCAACTCGTAACTTCTGTGAACTTGAACACAACTATTAATCAGAGTTCAAAGTAAAATTAAAAGAAAAGTCAGTGTATTAATTTAAGTTGAGAGAAATTTTAAGACTTTTCAGCTATTTGCTGTTTAGTTTCACCCCACTTTGACATCTGAGGAAGGAAACCTCAATGGAGAAAGTGCCTCCTTAAGATCAGGCAGAAGGCAAGACTATAGAGCATTTTCTTGATTAGTGATTGATTGGGGAGAGCACAACCCACAGTGGGTGGGGCCATCCCTGGGCTGGTGGTCCTGGGTTCTATAAGAAAGCAGACTGAGTAAGCCAGGGGGGGGGGCAAGCCAGTAAGCAGCACTCCTCCATGGCCTCTGCATCAGCTTCTGCCTCCAGGTTCTTGCCTGTTTTGAGTCCCTGCATTGACTTCCCTCAATAGACTGTGATTCAGGGTATGCAAGCCTAGTAAACCCTGTCCTTCCCCAGTCTATTTTGGTTGTGATGTTTCATCACAACAGTAGTCCCCCTAACTAGACACCTAGTGTATTCTTTCCTCTCTTTTGTATACCATTGACTTTTTAATAAGTAGTTAATATGTAGTGTTTTTTTTTAATAGTCACAGTGATGATAGTAAATCCTTTTACTTTAAGATGTGTGATATATTTTTACACTCCAGGTCTAAAAGTCCTTATAGCTATTGATGTTAATGCCATTTCACCTTATTCTATATCTTCCAACTTATGAATGCTGATACTTCACATACACACACACACACACACACACACACACAGAGAGAGAGAGAGAGAGAGAGAGAGACAGAGACATCATATCCAGATATAAAGCTGCAATAGTATAGAAAGAAATCAAGGTTTTAGATTTGTTTATTTTTGATAAAAGTTGTTTGATTTCTGATGTTTTAGCAAGGGACCATTGCTGTACTCATGTCTGAACACGGCATGAACGTAAGCTGTGAGCTGTCAAAAGGAACGATTTCCTTTGTCTGAAAAACATTCCCTTGTCATCCCTTGCTGTTGACATTATCCCACAAGACCTTACATTCCCTCAACCAAATAATGGACTAAAGAAGAAAGGCTGGCTCTCCTCATGTCAAAGTGACGACACATGTGACAGACTCTACGATAACTGGCCATTTCCTGTGCAATGGGAAGATCCCATGATTCTAGCAGAATACATATGAGGTCTGCATGGGCTAATAGGAGGTGAGCAGAGGAAGACATTATGACTAAAACTGTCTCTTTAAAACAATGGAGGGAAGTGCAGTCATCGTGTTTAAAGTAACAAAAGGACTAAGCTTAATATTAAATTAGGGTTAAGTCAATGTACCAGAGGTTCACATGCAGAATTAATACCCTATGTGTTATAATTACTAAAATATATGGAAAATTTGACTAGATGACAATTAGTTAACAAAGCAAAATTATAGACGGAAGATTATGAAGTATTTATGGATGTGTTGTAAGGAGACTTTCACATACATAGTGAATTTCTACTTGTCAATATGAATAAAGTAAGTTGAAGTCAATCATGGGATTTTCCAGGAAAAATGTTACAAAGAAATGTTAAAAATTAAGCATTGTGAGTTATAACAGTATATAATTACACTAAGACACAATATTTCCATACTCAAATATGAAAAACTTAAAAAACATTAAAAAGTCATTATTATTCAAGAATAAGATTGGAAAAATAGAGAAACTATAAATATGTATCAATAATATATCAGTAGCAAAATTGTAAACTAAATCATGATGTCTCAGTGCAATAAATTTCTGTGTAGTTGATTGGAAAAGTATCAAAAAGTTTAAGTACGTCTTTCAAATAACTACTTCTAAAATATAGTGTTCAAGAAAATTGTGAAGTGATATAAAAAGATTGCAGAATGCTATCAATTTTGTGAAAGGTAACAGGATGCCTGAGGGCAGATTTGTTATATTGATATAAAATATAAATAGAAAATAATCATAGGAAATTATAATATAGATCACACTCAATGGGAAAAAAATGCAGGTATGTAAACTTAAATTTCCACGTTTGTTTTATACAATATCCTTTTCAATTTGAACTCTACTAATGGACTAATCATATGCAGAAGAAATGTGCAATGTAAATTTTATAAGTTTCCATGTGTGGAAGATATGAAAATGTATATTTTCACAGTTATATTTGCTGTTTCTATATGGGAAATCTATTATTTCACACACACACACACACACACACACACACACACACACACACACACACACACACACACACACACACACACACACACACACACACACACACTTTGGCTACTCTCTTCCCCAGGCCGAACTCCCTAGAAATACATTAGGATCACTCAAAGAATGGTTGATAGCACCTTGATTTTAGGATTTGCTGATTATGACTTTGATTGTTTCTGCACTTTCATTCTCCATTGTCATTTACCGTAGTCTTTTCATAGAGTCAGGGGTTAGAACACAGACATTTTGTGAGGCAGCTGAACACATACAGATGCTGAGAGGCCTTGTCTTTCCTCATGAGATTCTACAACATCAAAAGGATCTTATCCCAGATACATTCTGCCTCCGTGGAAGCCTGAATTATCCTCTATTAAGTAACAAACGGTTGGGAGAAGAGAGGAACAGTTCCCAACTCAACTGGTCTGTCATGATCTAGTGACATGCTTGGGACACTTCCTTTAAACTCTAACATGGGAGTCATCTTTGCCACTGCCCTATTGCTGTGAAGAGACATCATGAATGATCAAGGCAACTTTTATAAAGGAATAATTCAACTGAGGCTTGCTTACATTTTCAGAGGTGTAGCCTATTATCATCATGATGGGGAGCATGGTAGCATACAGGCAGGCAGAAGCTAGAGTAGCATTTGAGAATCTCATTGTGATTCATAGGCAAAGGGAAACACTAAGCTTGGTGTGGACTGTTGAAACCTCAATGCCCACCTCTAGTGACACACTGTCTCCAGCAAGGCTATACCTACTAATCCTTCTCAAATTGTATTCACTATTTCTGTGAGTTAGAGCCCAGCTTGATCTACAGAGTGAGTTCCAGAACAGCTAGGACTACAGAGAAATCCTGTCTTGAAAAAAATAAAAGCTCACATTCAAAGATTAACAAGCATATGATAAAACTATACAAAGCTAATAAATATAAACTGTAAATACAAGATAGACATTTATGATTGTTTTTGCAGTTATATAGAGGGAATTTCATGGGGAAGCATGTAGGCATTGCCGAGTTAGTGGAAATGCTTGCATTTTTAGCTCATCTATTAATTTAAAAGGATGAATTTGTAATTTTATAATGACAAGTACACACTAAGAACTAAATAATGGACTTAAATTCAGCCTTTGTGTCTGTCAAATATTATCTTACAAAGATTTAGTAAATACTTTTAAATTTTATGTTTGGAAGAAGTTATATAGGTTGGTAGATGGAAATATCCAGTTACTATAAATAAAAACAAACATTGTATGAATTTCTCCAAAATAAACTAACCTGTCAGTTATTTATATATAATACAATCCTCTACCATAATAGCAGTAGGGAGATGAATAAAGATAATATTTTTAGAAAAATGTTAATTCCAAACATTTAAATCATCCCAATTAATACAGTTTTTCATTAAATTATTTTTTTTCAGTCATTTTCTTGATCAGGATCTCTTCTTTTGAACTGTATCCTAAAATCCAGTTCCCTGTTGGCAAATTTTATTGTGTTTACTCACAGTGAATCTTAGAAGTACAGTCAACATGCACTTCAAATAAGGAAAAGAAAAATGATGCTAAAGAAAATTGACCTGCATCCTTCAATTGACTTTGAAACAACCACAGAACATTTTAAAAATCAAGTTTAGGTCTATAGAAAATGCTTTTTTTTTCCTACTGAGAGGGGGGGAAAAGTCAAGTCCAAGGAAACACACAGATTAAAAGCATCTTATCAATAAAAAAGATCTAATTACTATTGTCAGGATCATCTTTTATACAGCACCTCCACACTCAGGAGAGGAGACCATCTGGGCAGATTGCAGGAAGATTGGGAAGGTAACCTCACAGCAATGTCAGCAGTAAAACATGCTCTTTCCAGTCTTTCTGATTAAACATTCCAGCACATATTCAATCACAGCTATTACAGAAACTACTGAAGTTCAGTCGTTAATTCTGGAAGTTAGTCCTGAGATCCTCCAGCTGTTTTCATGCCATCCCGGAATCTGGTTGGTGCCGTATATCTTTAATTAAACAGTGTTTTGTTCTTTTATTTCATGACATAATTAAATAAAAATGTTTGAACTCTATGGTGACTGAACAAACATGGGAGCTTTTAGATACCTCTTATTTTTACTAAACATTTTTATTAATTCTTTGAGAAATTTATACATTGTATTTTTACCATATTTATCCTTACAACTCCTTGGAAATTTCCCCCTTTCCATTTCCACTCAATGTTGTGCCCAAATTTTCTTTAAACCCATCCAGTCCAATGCATTCTGGCTACATACTCGTGGGTGTGTGGCTATCTACTAGAGAATGTTCTACCTACCAAGGGTCACACCCTAAAAGAAAACTCTCCTTACCCCACAAAGTTCTCAATGAACAATGTCTTGTCTGCTAGGGGTATGACTTTGCATCCACATTCCCAGCCTAGAACTGGTGCCAGTGTTGTGCATGCTGCCACAACTACTGTGGGTTCATATGTAGAGCTGTCCTGTTGTGTCCAGAAAATGATTTCTGTTTTGTTGTATTCATATTCCCCTTATGGTTCTTACAATCATTCTGCCCCTCTTTTTGGTGATGCTCCCCGAGCCATAGAGAAGTGGGGACTGTGATATACACATCCTATTTCGGGCTAAGCATTCCACAGTCATTTATTCTCTGCACTCTGACCAGCTGTGGATATCAGTGTTAATCCCCACCTACTGCTAAAGGAAGCATTTCTGATAAATTTGAAATGCACTAATCTACAGCTATAATAGTAAGTCCCTAGGAGTCAATTTAATATTGTGTTTTTTAGCACATTAGTAATGGTAGTAGGCTCTCCTCTAAGGTCTCTAGCATGTCTAACTACAGGTTCTTGGCCCTAATAATGAAGTCAGGTATGGATTCAATCTTAGGGAGCAGTCCTTAAACAAAATAAGAAAGGGGTTGGTTAGCCCCATGTCATTCATACCACTACTGCTCCACTGAGTTTGTAGTTGGGCAAGACTACTTTTTTTCTCTGGTAGTGTACATACATAGTACCTTCCAGCATTATGAAAGCTAGTAAGTAGAAATGAAGTGACCATGTCAGTACCACCTTGAATTCTCAGTGTTCTATTACTTGGCCATACATTATTTTCAGCAATATAGTATCGCCAAAACGTTCTGGAGCAAAAAGCAATGGCAACGGCCCATAATATTTGAGGTTATATGGATATGCACATGCCCATTCCTAAATAGAATCAAACTATACCTGTTGCTGGCCTTTTTATTTGTTTTATCTAGTAGAGGCACTGTCACCTATTATATAGGGTAAATCCACTTAAACATTTTATTTATGTGTATCTGTTTTGGGAAACTCCCATATGACTTTTTGGGTCCTTAGGATTAGTCATCCATTCCCTACCCACCATCCCACACTCATCTCTTTCAACCCTCCCTCCTTCCACTATTCCCCTTGTCCCAATTTAGTCACTGTATTCTTCCTCTCTTCCCTCAGAGGCCCCAGGCCCTTTACTAATTCCCTCACCCCTCCACATGTTCCAAATGAAAAACACGTATCTAAAGATTCAAAACTAGCATCTACAATTGAGAGATAACATGCGGTGTTTATCGATCAGAGTCTGGGCTACCTCACACAGAATGATAATTTCCGGCTCTGTTCACTTACCTTCAGATTTCAGAATATTTCCTAACATCTGAACAGGACTCTGTGGTGTTAATATGCCCACTTTGATTACCCATTCATCAGTTAAAGAACATTTAAGCTATTTCTATATTCTGGCTGCTGTGTATTAAGCAGTGATAAACATTAATGAACACATATCTGTGTTGTAGATTGCAGAGATTTTAAGGTAAATACCCTAAACCTGTATCATGTGATGAATCAGTTTCTTGATTTTCTAGTGAATTATAATTTATTCCTTTAGATCAAAGTAGTTAAATGGATCTGCCTCATACAATAAAATGTGCTATAGTTAAGATTCTTAAATTCTTTCTGAATTCTTCCTCATGTATAAATGTAACCTGAGATTTTTCTTTCCTCTGGTGTTTACTGATGGAATGCTTGCACCTCCTTTTCTTCTGGAATCATTCAGAGTTTGACCTGGCGGTTTGCCAATGATGCTCTATAAAACCAGGTTGGGATCAGAACAGAATTTGAAAACTGGCAGAAATGCCTAGGATACATCTTCATAGAACATTCTAATATAATTCATGTGCATGATACAAAGGGAACACTTTCTCCTCTCTAAACATATTTGACAAACACCTACTTCTCTGTTCAAGCTTTGGAATTTTTATTCACCCATTAGAAACCTACAGTGCCATATCTCCTCCTTATTAACATGCAGTTTTTCAAAACCACAGACTTTCATATTTGAACTATTTTTCCTTTGAGCACATAGCCATTGAACTTGAGGATGATCATGTTTTATGTTGCAACAAAAATAATCCAGAAATATTATAAAAGGGATGCCCTTTTAAAAACCATTTCTTACCTTTGGAAAGTGTAGTTGCAATGACTGCCAGAACCTATTTTGCTTCTCTTATACTTACCCAGCTCTTTCCTTCTCTTTTGCCTTCATGCTGAGTTTCTCTATGTCTCACTCTATATCAGCAGATAAACTTAAATGATTTTTCTTCTCCAAGAAGTATCTTCCTTACACTAATTTCTGACTCCTGTGGCCACTAACACAGTCTCAAGGCACACTTCATAAATTCATTAAACATTTATATTTCATTTCCTTTTAAATCACTGGCTTTTCAGGGTTTTTGTCTGTGTCCAGTTTCGACATAACGTTTGTTTGGAACAACTACTACAGATTATATGGTAGCTTTCTCCTGGCATTTATTTAGAAATACTTGATTGCTGTTAGGATCTGGTCTCTGGGATTATAGAAAGGATATGGTACACACTATGAAAACTTCACATATTATGGCTGACAGTGTGTATAACATAAAACTATTTTTAAGATCATCCCTACACTCTAGCATCTTTGGTACAGGAGGGTACTTACTCTGCATGCTACCAGAAGAGAAACATCAGTGCCAGCCCAGCCATAAACTGTTTGATCTCCAACGGTGTCCTGCTTACAAGATATGCTAGGACAATGGTGACACAAAGATTGTGGGAGTAACCACCCAATATCTGACTTGACTTAAGGCCCACTCCACAAGATAGAACTCATACCCAACACTGCATGGATGACCAAGAACTGGTGACCAGAAAGCCCCAGGACCTAGGGTAAAACCAAATACTAATGTTCTAAACAACAACAACAACAACAACAAAAAAAAAAACAAGTAAAATTCATGTAGCAATGAAATGACTCTTAACAACATATGAAATACTCATACATCTGTGCCTTGCTCAGTCATCCTCAAAGAAGCTTCCTACCTGAAGCAGAAGGGAACAAATTCAGAGACCTGCAGCCAGCCATGTGCAGAGAATGAGAGACCCTGGAATCTTCATCCCTAAAGGGAATGTCTCCATCAAAACCTTCCATCAGGGCTCAGGGAACCATGGGAAAGAGAGGCAGAAAGAGTATAAGAGCTGGAGGGGATGGAGGTCACCAAGGAAACAGGGTCCTTTATGTCAACCTGATTATCACACCTATGAAGACACAGAGACTGAAGCAGTATGCACAGAGCTTGCAAGGATCTGAACCAGGTTCTTTGTGTACATAATACTGCTTCCAGTTTAGTGTTGTTCATGGGATTCCTGAGTGTGAAAACAGTTGGGTCTTATTTTTATGTGTAGACAAATTTCTAAGCAGTCTTATTAAATAAAAAGACACAGAGCCAGAAATAGGGGTGAAAATCTGACAGAGATCAGAGGAATTGAACAACCACCAGCAAACCTTACCTCACCACACTGCAGCTTCCAAAGTGCTCAACTTCCTGTCTAAACAGACTTATATATCTTTCTATTCTGCTAACTCATTCCCTCTCTCCACCAAACTGTGTCACTTCCTGTCTGTATGCACAGACCTCCAAAAATCTATTGGTGCTGAGATTAAAGGCGTGTATTACCATGTTTGGCTCTGTTCCCTAGTGTGACCTTGAACTCACAGAGATGCAGATGAATTAAGGGCATGTGCTAACATTGCATGACTTCTATTTTTACTAGTAGTGGCTGGCCTTTATCCTCTGATCCTCAGATAAATTTTATTGAGGTACACAGATAAATTATCACCACATTTCCCCCTTTTTGTCTAATAAAAATTTTAAAAATTAAAGAAAACTATATAAGTTATTACAATAACTATATATAATATATGCAAGCAATAAATACATCAACAATGTCTAGTCCATTTGCATTGGACAAATTCAGAAAAAATATTCCATTATCTATCCCATTTGGTCACTTACCTTTGGAAGCTGCAGCATGGTGGGGTAAGATTAGCTGGTGGCTGTTCTTCCTCTGATATCTGTTAGATTTTCACCCCTATTTCTGGCTCTGTGTCTTTTATTTAATAAGACTGTTTAGAAATTTATCTACATTTATGCCTTCTCTTGGTCTCTTTTCCTTGTTTTGTTTGGTACAATTCCAATGTGCTAGGTTTTGTTTTAACTAATTATTATTTATTTATTTATATAAAATATAAGGATGGACTAGATTTGTATAGACTGGACAAGATTTTGGTTCCAGGTTGATGTGAATAACAGGAACTGAATTTATTCCTTACCATGAATCTGAAAAAGGAGACATTATACATGAAGTGCTATCTTATTGTGCCTAAGGAAGGGTATTAGATCTCCTGGAGATGAAAACTACCCAACATAAGTTCTGGGAACCAAACTCAAGTCTTCTGCAAGAGCACTGTTATGTCCTAACTACTAGACCATCTCTCCAACCTCACATATAACAAATTTTAATGAAGTCTTAAGAAGTAACTCAGCAAGTATAAAGACTCAGAACATTTTATCTGTGGATATACTAAATGTTATTTCATAGGAGCACCTTGGCCTGAAAGAGTTATGATTCAAAGAGAGAGAAGGGTGCTATACAAGTATGGTGGTACATTGTCTCCAAGGTGTTACCTGTTTCATATGTAATAGCTTTTCTTCACCAGGTTTACTGGGGGATATAGTCATATGTGAATGAAACTACATATCTGAAATCACTTACACCTTGCTACATTTCACTATTCAATTTATAAAAGTGGGTATTGATGCAAAGAGAAGATGAGAGTGGAGAAAGCCAGCAAAGATTGAATCTTCCTAGAAAATACAGAAAATGAAAGGAAGTACATTCTTACTTGAGTCTGGTTCAGTGCTCCTAATGTCTAGCACACATAGAACTACCTGGGAGATTTGATAAATATTAACCATTACCCAGCTATGCTTTTTGAGTCTCTAACTTTATATTGGAGGAAGGAATCTTCTAAGCTCTCAAGGAAAATTTAATTTACAGCCAGTCTTGAGAACCAATGATGTCATCTATCAGGCTCCCGCTGAGATAATTGAAGCATAGAGATGTGAAGAACACAGTCTTGGGTAATGGCAAAATAAGTCTCCTGCATGAAACTATGTTCATCATACCTCTGGGTACCATGTTGCCTCCTAGTGCCTTTAAAATTTCTGTACTTGTTAAGTTATGGCCATTTTACTTTTCTATTTCTGTTCAGACCATCAGGTATATTTGATATTCATGCAGTAAGCTAGGAGAAATACGCACTAGGAAATATGCTTCACATTGACGATCCTTGGACACATTTTGCCCTAAGCTATGACTGTTAGGTTAAGTGCTGGCAGCAGTGTGCTTGGAAGCAGCTTCATAATGTAACCAGCATCTACTGACCCGGCTGTTTGCTGCATTTCCATGATAAGTGCATCACTTTGATAGGAAATCTCATACTTCTCAGCCATCCCTACATATCCTAGGAATACATTCTTTTGAGTTGATTTACATCATGTACAAATGACCAGAGAACATGACAACTTGTAAGATATTATGCCATTCTCTGCAAGGGTTTTCACAACTTGACTGAGAAGAAAAACACTAACAGCCCCAATCTTATTTCTTATGATATGCTGCTCTCTTTATTTTTATAATTTGTTCTTAGTCTAACTGAATCTATGCATAAAAAATGTTTATAAAACACAAAGAATATGTCATCATCTCTCTAAGCTGAATATATATATACATACATATATATATAATAAAGTATCAAAATACTTTCATTATTAAGAAATCACTTAATCTCAACAAATAATTTAATCTTAAGTTTTTTCAAGTATTATCTGCAGATAATCTCATACAGTATAAGCTAATGAATACAATTTTTATTACTCATGTAATGAAAGTGAGGAGACAGAAATGGTCTTTTCTCTTTAGCCATTCAAATACTCAAATATCAACAAGAGTTTAATTTACAACCAACTGTTATAAATCGAGTTGTGATTGGAGACCATCCTCTACAATACTCAAGCTGAGCACTAAAGCCCAGCCCACCTGACTATAGACCTAGATAGTGTATCTTTATCCTTCTTAGATGTCATAGTGTTCTAGGGTAATAAAACTGAGAGGTATCAGGATTTATGGATACCTCTCATGACTTTTTAATCACTTGGAGCATACTTAAAAGCTTATTCCCATCTGGGGCTTCAGAGTGACTCCAGAAATGCCTTATTTTCAGGAAGCTCAAGAGCCTCCTGTCCATGTTTGGATGAGGCACCTTCAGGAATCCGGGTCTCCTTTAGAAGTTCCCCTGGTAGTGGCGGAAGGGCACAGATCAACAATGCATCACTTTGTGAAGGCTTAGAGTTCAACTTTCCTATGTGTCTCTTATTAGTATCGTCTCAAGCTACCTATACTGATTTGAAGCTAGCAGCACTTTTTATTATTTTTTTTAAACTTCAATTAAAATAAAATTGCATCATTTACCATCTTCCCTTTCCTCCCTCCTACCCTTTCCATCATCCCCTTACTCTATCAAGTTTGTGGCCTGATTTTTGTTGTTTTTCCTTGTTATACACACACACACACACACACACACACACACACACACACACACACACACACACACACTCACATACACATACACTCACTCACACATACACACACACATACACACACATACACTCACTCACACATATACACACACTCACATACACACACTCACACACATACACACACACATACACACACACACATACACACACACCCCACACACACATACACACACCCCCACACACACATACACACACACATCCCACATACACACACACACACACCACACACACACACACACACACACACACACACACACACAATTACATAGCAACATATTTATTTAAAGTACAAAGTGTTGTGGATATCGCTCTGTATAAATAAAATGCTAATTGGCCAGTAGCCAGGCAGGAAGTATAGGCAGGACAAGCAGAGAGAATATTCTGGGAGGTGGAAGGCTGAGGCAGAGAGACACTGCCAGCCGCCGCCATGACATGACAAGCAAGATGTAAGGTACCCATAAGCTACCAGCCACATGGCAACTTATAGACTAATAGAAATGGGTTGATTTAAGATATAAGAACTAGATAACAAGAAGCCTGCTGCAGCCATACAGTTTGTAAGCAATATAAGTCTCTGTGTTTACTTGGTTGGGTCTGAGCAGCTTTGGGATTGGCGGGTAAAAAAGATTTGTCCTGACCATGGGCCTGGCAGGATCAGAAAAACTCTAGCTACAATGAAGTCTAGCAGGTAGTATTGGTACACACCTTTAATCCCAGCACTCAGGAAACAGAGACAAGTGGAGTTCTGCAAGTTCGAGGCCAGCCTGATCTATAAAGGGAGTTCCAGGAAAGCTCAGGCTTTGCAGAGGAACCCTATCTCAATAACAACAACAACAACAACAACAATAATAATAATAGATACAAATAAAATATATAACCTATTGTCTCATTGATATCTGAGAGAAGTGTTGAAAGTAAAGCATTAATCAGGGATTTTCAAAGACAAAACACAACCCACAGGAACCTCCTTTTCATCACCCTTACGGTTGGACTGTTCTCGATCCTACAGTTACCTATAAATTTGCTAACTGAAAAGGAGGGGTGGATGTCAACATTTTACATGTGTATACATCACAATAAATTACATTTGAAAAATAAAACTTAAACCAGATCTATGCAGATAACTTATGGAAACCTGATTAGTCTGCTCTGCTGTCCAAAGTAAGTGGAAACAATGTTTGGCAAATTTGTTTTCAAGATTATAAAGTGAAATTCCTATACCACACCTGTGAGTCTAAATCCTGAAAGATTTTAGTTCATTCAAACCTTCTCATTTTTTCTGAAAACGTGTACTGTCAGACAGCTGGGGAATGAGTGGCCTTCCCCATTTCTGTCTCTGTCTCTGTCTCTCTGTCTCTGTCTCTGTCTCTCTCTCTCTCTCTCTGCCTTTCTGTCTCTATGCCCACCTCACATACTGTGTATATGCATACAAATATTTATTCCCTTTAATTGCATATATTTTTCCATATATAAACCTTTAACATTATGGATATTAATAACTTTAGAAATCCCTATAATTCCATAAAGTCACACCAACTGTAGCATTGGGCAAAGCTCTAGCCAATATGAAATATTTTAGGTAGCCACAAGTTTTAGCAGTAACATCATGGTCCAATGTTGTTTTTAATGACATGTAGAAGTCTACAGAAGAACATAGCCAAGACTTTAATACAACAAAAATTCTGTAGAAGTAATTATATTTTGAAGTTTTCATAAATAAAAGCAATATTATGCTAGATATTATACTCACACTTTATTTGGCTGGATCTCATTAGAGTAATGATTATCAATCAATGTGAAACCAGAGGTTTCTATTAGATTATCAGGTTTATTTTTCCAAGCAAATTATACTGTGAGATTAGATTCTAACCAATATTGTTTGTGCCAATAAAGACTGTAAAAGAAGATTTTTCTAAAATAATGTTAAATATTGCCAGATTTACTAGAAAAGAAAAATTATGAATGCATCTACTACATTGGGAAAAAAATCAATGGCATGAGAGAAAGTTAATTGAGTTTTTAATTAATGAAAATATATGCTGAATTATATAGTGAAGGCACATCGCCGCCCTTGACTGTCTATATGAGCTTCAAGCCTTCATTCCTTCACTGTGCTGAATCTTTAGGCCTGGTCATTATGATCACCACTACAGAATGGTCAATATTTGCTATTGCTCTCAGCCTGTCTTAATGTGGGAGAGCAGACTTCTTAGATGGAAAGGAAATCCACAGACTACCCGAGTTTCGTTAATGTATCTCAAAACAGACAACCTGTCTGTGCTGTTTTCTCCTAGCTTTCATAGTGTGAGATACATACTCAGTGCATGGGAATTTGAAAGAATCACATCTGATGTAAATGATCAGAGACATAGATTACTTTCTACAGCATCAATCTTCACTGTGAGTGAACATTATGGGTATCTCATTTAAGAACAACAGATAACTACTGTCTTAAGTTAGGATTTCTACTGCTGAGATGAAACACCATGACCAAAGCAAGTCGGGGAGGAAAGAGTTTATTTGGCTTACACTTCCACAGCACTGTTGATGATCAAAGGAAGTCATGATAGAAACTCAAACAGGGCAGGATCCTAGAGGTAGGAGCTGATGCAGAGGCCATGAAGGAAAGCTGCTTACTGGCTTGCTCCTCATGGTTTTCTTGGCCTGATTCCTTAAATAACCTAGAACCACCAGCCCACAGATAGCACCACCCACAATGGACTGGGCCCTCCCAGAGCAATCACTAATTGAGCAAATGCTCTACAGGCTTGCCTACAGTCTCATCTTATATAGTCACTTCATCAATGGGGCTACTCACTCTTTTATGACTCTAGCTCATGTCACATTGACATAAAGTTAACTAGCACAACTATAATATAAAGATAAAACATAACAAATAAGATTGAATTCTTTAAAATATTCAATATTTGAGGGAAAGTCAGTTTCATTTTCCCACAAAATTAATAGAACCTATAAGATATAACTAAAATGATAAGAATGTGATATTGATATATTTTGATTGTCATTGTATATTTTGTATTCATTATTTTTATCCTTTCATATCAAGATGAACTTTTAGATATGTCTTTGAAGTAAATGCACAAGACAGAAAAGCAGTCTGTATAATAATCTCCCTGAAAGTAACCTGAGTGGAACCAGAAACAGCGTTGATAAAAATTCCTATGAAAATGGAATGAAAACACACTGCTAGTTATAAACCACACACTAAAACATGAGAACTACTTTTTAAAATATAAGATGTATGGACTATAGGGTATACTGTGTGACTCACTGTGTCACATGACAGCTTCCACAATGAGATTTTTTTTCTTTTTTTCCCCTCTTTTTTTTTTTCTTTTCACTTACATTTTATTCCATTCTATTTTGTGGGGAAGATGCAAGGACAGAGGGTCGATAAGAAGGGATGTGGAGATGAATGGGATCAAGATGCATGATGTGAAAGAAACAAGGAATAAACAAAAAGATGTATATATTTTTAAATTATATAATATATATAGATTACTGTGATTTTTCCAAGCACTATTTTAGTGAGATTTTTAGGTAATATATCATTAGACAAATACAAATGGATACTTAACATATAGCAGTAGCTGTAAAAACACGTGTTGTAGAAATACTATGGAATTTAACTAGAATTAAAATAATTGCATTCACATTTATTGTTTGATATAGGAAATTAAGTAGAAAGAGTAATTTATCAGCTGTTGTAAGTTTATTGAATATAACTGCTGTGCAGGGCTCTACCCTCAGTGCTTACATAAGTTTCTTCAAACCTTACTGTACTCTGCACACAAGAATCAACTTGAACATCCCTCTCCATAGCATAGCTCCCAGTAGAGCCATGTGTTCCTCATCGTGTGTGTGTGTGCCCGCACACGTGTGTGTGTGTGTGTGTGTGTGTGTGTGTGTGTGTGTGTGTTTGCATGGGTATGTGTATATGTGCATTAGGTGCATGTGTTTGCATATATATGTGTGTATATTTGCATGTGTGTGTGAGTGTGTGTGTGTGTGTGTGTGTGTGTGTGTGTGTGCGCGCGCCTGTACTGGTATGCAGAAACAGAAGAGGACACTGAGGGACTCACTGTATCATTACTTTCTGTAATTCTTTGTGATAGCATATCTTATGGAAACTGGAGCCAGGCTAGTGGCCAGCAAACCCTAGTGATCCTTCTGCCTTCATCTCCTGCCACTGAAGTTTCAAAAGTGTATAGTGATACCCTGTTATTTATGTCGATGCTGGAGCATCAGAGCTCAGGTCCTCACACCTGCTCAGTGAGCTCTCTTACCCACTGAGCCATCGTCCAGTCCTGTGTTCCTCATTCCATCACTTCTGTAGCTGCTGACCCTCATAGCCCCTGGTTAACATCAGCACTATGTAAGTTGGGTTCCCATGGAAGATCGCTTTCAAGAAATTGCTGCTACTCAATCCCCATGGAGAACCTAAAAGATAACATCCAAGGACCTGTGTGCAGGCTTAGTCCTATGTGCTTTTTCTCTTTCTCCTATTTCCTGCTGCTAGCTGAACTCCATGTCAACCTCAGACACGACCACCTCCCATCACTTCCCCTGCCCTCCCCCTGGGGCATATGAATAATAATCTTTCTGCTTCACATATTTTGAATTTATTATTTATTTGCAACACACACACACACACACACACACACACACACACACACACACACACTTAAAGTTTACTTCCAGTAAAAGCAGGCTGAAACTAATAGCCATTCTCATGAGAGATCTCAAGATAAAATTAAGAAGAAATCATAGCAAATTAAAATCAAACCAGTTACTGTCTTCATGGATATTCAGTACATGTTGCCTCCTCATGGGAGAATCTGTGCTGTGAGCTGAGGTGAGATGGTCTTGAGCTAAAGCACAGGCATTATGCATCTAAATTAGTTTTTCTTCCTTAAAGCAGCTTTTCCCCCCTATTCCAAAATATCTTAATTAGTCTATTAAAATTGTCTTCTGTACCAGAAAAAAAATAATATATGAATAGGCTAAAGAACAGAAAAATGCTGCCCTTTGAGACTGGAACCAATTTTATGATGATGGAAAAATATAATGAAGATAATGTGAAACACAATGATATTAATCTCACCAAGGTCCATAAAGGGTGGGCAGTCAAGATGAAGGAAAGACCACTGGAATGGAAGGGCTTTCTACAGTGCTGGGATGTGTCAATCATTGGAAGCACTACTGAAACCTCAAGCTGTGTGTTCAAGGTCCTAGGAATGATTACCAACACATAAGATAATACAAAAAAAATGAATTTCACCCAGGGGCTGTTATGTTTTATTAGTCAAACATACCTGTCACTGTAAAGAACTCACAGGATAGAGTTGGGTATAGATAATCAGTTCCGAGGAACATAGCCCCATGCTACAAAGAATGTAAGGAATAATACACAAAAGAAAGGGGGTTCTATGCATCTAAATTAAAGCGATAAAGAAGTGGTATTGAATGGCAGGCAAAAAGCACTGAGGGGTTGTAGCACGAATCTTAAAAGGTCTTATTAATAAAATCAGACCTGAAGCCAGGTATTGGCTTGAACAATGGAAGATCAGAGAAGCATAACAAGCCACAGCCACCACTCACCAGTTCCTCAGCTGATCCTGATTCCTCAGACTGGAAGCCTCTTTGTCCTCATCTGAATGGATCTCAGCTGAACTGCTGCTAAAAGCCTGAAAGCTTAACTGGGCTCTAGTTCCTGGTATTCATGCCTTATATACCTTTCTGCTTCCTGTCATCACTTCCTGGGATGAAATGAGTCACCATGACTGGCTGTTTCCAGTGTGGCTTTGAACTCACAGAGATCCAGATGGATCTCTGCCTCCAGAAGGCTAGGATTAAAGGCGTGTGTGCCACCATTTTCTGGCTTCTATGTCTCTCTAATGGCTTTTCTGTTCTCTGACCCCAGATAAGTTTATTATGGTGAAAAATATATTGGGGAACACAATATCACAAGAGGTACTGAACATAAGTGAGGTACAATGAATGAAAAATGTACCTTGCCAGTCTCCAAAGTAAGTTCCCAGAAAGGCACAAAGCTACACAGAGAAACCCTGTCTCGAAAAAAAGAAAAAGAAAAAAAAGAAAAAGAAAAATGTACCTTGCATTAAAATGTCATGGTGAGTCCCGTTATGTACTAGCCAAATTAATTAAAAGAATTTTAAACATTGGTAACTGAGCAACTACTATATTTTGAAGTATGTGTTAAGTGAAAGTAACATGGGGCAACCAGACAGAGCTTCAACATTAAATAGAGACAAACACACACAGAGCACAGCCATGACACACTTGAACCTGAAGCTGATGGACCCACAAATGGATGGGAGTGCTTCCAGTCGTAAACTCAGTAAATTGTTGGAAAACTGTATAGATTAGCAAGAAGATGTAGACTTCTCCAGGCCATGCTCTGAAAGAATCCTTGTACTCATGTAGGTTTTAAGTTAAGTGAACTACACAAATTGGTGAGAAACTGTGAAAGGTTCTCTTGTGGCTCCAACTGCAACACCAACAAAATGTCTAGCCCAAGAGCAATAGAGTATGATCTGGTAGCTGAAAGAGCTATCTATCTATCTGTCTAACCTACCTACCTACCTACCTACCTACCTACCTGTCTATAATACTGTCCAGAAATCTATCATCTATCTATCCACCTCTCTCTCTCTCTTTCTCCCTCCACTTACATCCCTTTCTCCCTCCCTTCAAAAGAACTCATAGAAACTTAGTCAAGATTGATGGAAAGAACCAGAGCATAGTGTTTTGCTCTGATTGATTGATAAATAGAATGCTGATTGGCCAGTAGCCAGGCAGGAAGAATATAATAGGCAGGACAGGCAGAGAAGAGAATTCTGGGAAGTGGAAGGCTGAGTCAAGAGATGCGGCCAGCAATGTGATCAGATTAAGGGCGTGGGCTACTACCACCTGAATTCTATTCCTGGCTCACTAATGACCTCTGATCTCCAGGCAAACTTTATTTATTAACATACAAATAAAATCACATTTCAGCACAATTAAAATATCACCACAAGGAAGTGTCTGGCAATTGCTAGGTGCTAGTACAGTCCACACTAAACATACTCTGTACCTGCCTGGTGAGCCAAGTATCTCACAGTAAAAGTCTGTTTACCGAAAAGCAGAAGAAAGTCACTAGACTATCCATTCAGTAATGATGGAAACTGAAGACCTATCACTCCTGTCTAGCTTCATATAGACACAGTGTCCAGAAAGATGGACACCCTGCATCCATGAGTTAATCTAACATCGAGAACTTGTTTTCCATTATCCAGGCAGCAAAGGCTCTTGGGAGAACAGCAGCCACTATGAATGATGAAACTGATATATCCTGTGGTATAAGAATTTAAGAAAATGTTTATGATAAATATAATCCCTAGGATGATTTTTTTTTGTCAAAGAGAGGCAGGTGATGACCAAAGTTGGGTTGGGGAGGGATATATATGATCAAATTACATTATAGGGAATTCTCAAAGAATTAGTAAAATTCTCACTTTTTAAAATTGAAAGACAGACATAAAGCAATTCATCCCAAGGGAAGAGAATTCTTCTATCTGGTACAGAATTATCACTGAAAATTCTTTTATAAATAGAATTGGATAAATTGATGGAAGTAAATTCATGCTAAAGTTCTTCATAACGGATATGACCTATGAGGAAACTAGTCCCTCCAGAACTAGAAGAGTGTACAAAGTCACTATAGCAAAGACAATGTGTACTGGTATGTGAACTGACAAGTAAAACAGTAAGTTCATCAAAAAGATGAGAAATACACCAAAAGTAAACAAAATTAATTTCTGATATGGGTGGTCTTTCAAGTCACTGGGGCAAAGCTAAATACGTTGATTTGTGGTAGAGAATTCCTGGGCAACTACATAGAAACAGATACAGTTAGGTCCATGTCTCATATGTTATGTAATGTTAACCTCAAAGTGGGTATCTAAAGGTTAAAAAACAAAAATACCAGACAAAAATGAAATAATTCTCTTTAACAGTGGGGGTTAGAATAATTTTTTCTACCCAAAACTTAAATATGATTTGGCAATTTTTTATGTGTCTGTGGCAGGGTGGCAAGCCCATGGTTAAAAACTCAGCATAACAAACAAACAAAAAAACATAACGTAATATGGATTTTTGTGAGTTTCTATGTATGATATTCACAAAACATGTATGCATTTCCACATGAGTCTAGGTACACATGTGTGCACACAGATATAGGTACATGTGTATACACATCTTTGTAGGGACCTGAGATATACAGCAGGAATCTTCCTCAAACCCTCTCTACCTTATTCATTGTGGCAGAGTCTCTCAATTGAACCCAGAGTTGGCAGACGCCCCAAGTCTAACTGGCCAGCTGCTTTGGAGTTTCCTGTCTCCTCCTTCTGAACCCTAAAACTACAGGCAGGTCACCACACCCATCCATCATTTTTGTGAGTTCTAGGCATCTAGATTCCTAGCCTTTAAACTAGTGAGGCAAGTGCTTTACCTTCTCAGCCATTCTCCTATCCCTGATAACTCAACATTGTTAACAAGCATTACAATGCATATTAGATAAAAGGTTCTGTCTTAATGAGTGTTCCCTCATAATCCCAGTACTTGGGATGCTAGGACAAAAATTTGAGGAATGCCTTGGCCACAAAGTTTCAAACTAGGCTGGGCTATGCAAGAAGACCCTGTCTCAAAAAGGAAAGCTGAACACAAACATGTAGTTCATAAAAGAAGTAAAAATGTTCTCCAGAAGAAAAGAAAAATTTATAAAGTTAACTCATAAGATAAATACAAATAAAAATAGTGCTGATGCTGTATCTAATCTGTCATTTTGGTAAAGATCAAACATCATTGTGAAACTCAAGAAATAGGAACTGTGTAACAGTGATGTTTGAAATATAATCAGGTTAAGCCTCTGGATAAGAATTTGTCAAGACCCATAGAAACATATGCATGACACTCTGAACCAGCATGCTGTGTTCGAAGAACCCATCCTAAAGGCAGAGCCAGATAGATCAGATAAAAATAGATATTGACTCTTGCTAATTATTGTGTTCTTTTGTAAGCAGCAATTATCATAAATGTCCTATAAGATACATGGGAGACAGTAGAGGAAAAAAATTACATCCAGAAAAAGAACTAATGATAGGACATGTCTGTATATGAGGGAGAGAGAGAGAGAGACAGAGAGAGAGAGAGACAGAGAGACAGAGAGACAGAGAGAGAGAGAGAGACAGAGACAGAGACAGAGAGATTGATTCTGTCCTCTTAAAAAGTTTTTTGAAATTTTTACCATTATCTCAGAAAGTAACTATATTTGAAATAGTCTTTAAAGAGACAGCTGAGCTGAAATCAAGTTATAATTCAATTAAGATGGAAGCTCTTACCCAGAAGAGGAAACAGAGGGGCTAGAAGAACGGTTCAAATGTTGTGAGCACTGTCTGCTCTTCCAGAGGACGAGTGTTTAATTCCCAGCTCCTACATGGCATTTCACAACCAGTTATAGCTCCAGTTCTGGGGATTTAATGCCTTCTCTGACCTGCACAGGTACTACATGTGTGTGGTACACATACATACATGCATGCAAAAACACCCATAAATGTAAAATATAAATAAATAAATAAAATCATAAAAATATCTTTTATACAAGGAGGAATTCTAGACACAGGTGCATAGCAAGGAAGACAAGGTGAAGACTTGGGGTGGGCAGACAGCTGTTTCCAAGACAAGGAAAGAAGGCCCAGAAGAAATAAAACCCGCTGACATCAGACAGCTGCAGTCAGACCACTGAGAAAATAGTTTTCTTTTTTTTCCTTTTTTTTTTTTTGAGCTGAGGATCGAACCCAGGGCCTTGCAGTTGCTAGGCAAGCACTCTACCACTGAACTAAATCTCCAACCCGGTTTTCTGCTTTTCAAGGCAACCAGTTTGTGGGATTTGGGTTATGGCAGACCTGACAAAGAAATAAAACTGTTAATTTTGAAAAGCAAATTGCAAAATAAGATTATAAACTACATTCCTTATAAGAAAGATAAACACATAAAAAATTTCCATTTCTCTCTTAATTCTATGCTTATTAACTAGAGTTGTTTTTTGCATAAATGCACAACTTCATTCTAAGCATAACAAAATAGCACCAATCCACAGTAAAGGACATTTTACTAAATGAGTAACCAATGTTTCTCAAAAAACAACTCTGTTCTAAAAGACAGGAAAGATGGAGATAATAGGAAGCTGAAGAGAGATAGCAGGTGAATGGATTCATAGGCTGGCTTTAGGAACAAGATGGGAGTTGAGAAATGAGGACAATTTGCTAGGGTTTGCAGTGTAACTAATAAAATGCAACAAGATTACATTCGGGATTATGATAAACTAAAATGGTCATATAAAATAAGTCAAGTAAATGAATTAGTACTCTGGACTGATTTTGCAAACATTCCCCTGTCTAAAATCATTTCAAATAAAGAACCATTAAATGTATATATTAAGCGCTAAATTGGTCTCTGTGAACAAAGTAACAGTCCACATTTCACATAAATTAGGAAACTTGTGGAAACAAGAATAAAGTCATTTGTGATATTCCCTGTTGGGTGAAGCAATTCTGACTGTTATTTTGAGAGGGGCTCAATGCATGTTATAGTTATCCTTCTCATGATAGGAGGTATATATAGATAGAGATAGAGATAGATAGATATTTTTGACAAATATTACAGCTTGTTACAGTATACTACATTTTAATATATGTCCATTATAAAGTGATTAGCATAATTAAGCAAATTAACATACCCATTACAACACACAGTTACAATACATTTATGCAGAGAACACACTACGTTCCATAATTTAGCAAATATCAAGTACACAACATAGTACTATTAATTCTAATCACCTGCTCTACAGGAGGGCTCCAATCATATTCATCCTGCCTAACCAATCTGTCATAACCTTTTACTAGTAATTCCTCATTTTCATCAGTTCCCATTATCTGTACTTTCTCCTCATTGATATCAAGGGTTCCACTTCTAAATATTTCATTGTATCTATGCATGTGTGTGTGTGTGTGTGTGTGTGTGTGTGTGTGTGTTTATTCCCAACTCTGTTTATTGCAGAAGGGATATGTCATGGCAATCAGAGAACAACATGATCTCCTTGTGGGCCTAGGGATTGAACTCAGTGCAGGCTTGCCTGCAAGCACCTTTGCCAGCTGAGCCATCTTGTTGGCTATAAGTCCAATCATTTTGTATCTCATATCTGAATGAATGTTTTATTTTCATTTCTCTTGCTGTGATAAAACATTCTGACTAAAAGGCATTTAGGGGGAATCAACAGTTTATTTCATCTTACACTTATAGTTCACAGTCAATCTTTGAAGGGAAGTTATGGCAGGATATTAAGCAGGAACGTGAGGCAGAAACCATAGAGGAATGCCACTTACTAGCTTGCTAACACAGACTTAGGCTTAGCTTTCTTTTAGGATGGAAACACTCACAGTGAGCTGGACCTTCCTAAATCAATTATAGATCAAGACAATTCACCCCAAACATGCTCACAGCCAATTTGATCTAGGCAATTTCTCACTTGAGATTTTTCCTCTCAGTTGACTCTAATCTGTGTCAGACTTAGAAAGCTAATAGAGGACAGTGAAGTGCTGGAATGCCTGTGCTTTTGCATCTGGATTATATATAGAAACTACTCTAAGGTATATCCACGCTTTCATAAATGACAAAATTATCTTCTTTGATTAAAGCTTTCTCTCTTTCTCTCTCATGTGTATATGTGTGTGTGTGTGTATGTATGTGTGTGTGTGTGTGTGTGTGTGTGTGTGTGTGTGTGTCTGTCTGTCTGTTTCACAGAATTTTATCTGTCAATACTTAGGCTCTTTCGGAGCCTATGCTATTTTGATCAATGCTATGGTGATTGTGGATGTGAAATCATCTCTAAAAATGACAGTTTCATCCACTACAAATGCAGGCTTGATTAGGAGCCACACACCTCTGTGTTCGTGGTCACAGGACAATGATCTGCAGTTTCAACTAAAGATGGAGGTAGCCACTGACTGGACTACAGCCAGAGTTAGCAAGCTGGAGGCAGCCCAGTCATGTCCCCATGGCAGAAAAATAACTGTACGGTTAAGCTTTAAGACTCTGAAGTGTAGCCAGTGACTCTAGAGCATGATATGAATTGTGCTTATAACAAAATGTTGGTAGAATCTTCACAGTCACAAATGTGCACTAATTTACCCCATTCATTGATTGCTATGAATGTGGTGTGCTGTAGGAGGACCATGGCCTTCAGATCCCTTTCAATTTGCCACACAGAAAATAAAATACCATACATAAGAAATGCTGGAACATACATAAATTAAATAAATGTTGAACAGGGAACATAGTCTTGTGGAACTCTTTCATGCAGATGTCTAGGAGTATAGAGAGATTTTTAAGTATGTGTGATGTTGGCACTCAGGCCGTATTAAATCTTCAAGTCCATTTAGAACAATATAATGATCATAAGTCATGTTTTATACATTAGCGGGCAAAACTAAGAGCATACATTGTTTCCCTATAGTTTGTATGTAAGTATCATTTGCTTCCGCATTGTAAAATTTTACCCAATGCTTTCTGAGAATTATGACTTTAAGACAATAGAACAATAAAATTTTGAGTATATTGATTATATGTATTTGAAAAATTACTAATTCTTGGCTTTACAGAACCTATGAAATATTTGGTAAATATTTATTTTGGTAGCATTTTTGGCAATATAAACAAATTTATCTTTTAACTATAGTGGCAAATAGAGTGTTGAATTTCTTGAGTTTCATTATTTTATTTAGCCTAACTTGATCATGGTGAAAGAATTAGGCCATAAACGTTTCAAAAACCACCACTATGTTCAGGCGCCCTGCTAAAGTTCCTTCCTCTCCTCGCCCCCCGTTTCTCTATTGACAGCTCCACAGCATCTTTGTCCCCTTCCAGCAGAGAGCACCTAGACTCTGCTGATCTTGTAATTAAGCTCATACTTAAAGAACTCTCTGTATTCAATTTAGACCACTGATAAGTTTGAAAAGCTGTAGGAACAACACACAGTTTTCCAGAAATTGTAATTACATAATTTCGTTCTTGAACTTCCACATCCACTCGCCAATATGTTAATGTGTATTGTGTCAGAAAGACAGGTAACAGAGGGGTTAAACATGCTGAGAGGAGTCGTTACTATCCATCCCATTTCGTTTTGTGTTTTGGTTGTTTTTTCTCATTTCTGCATTCCTGGGTTCTCCACAGAAAGGGAATTTCTTCCTGTATAAGTCTCAATGGGCACTCAAAACTGTGGTAAGATTTACTGCAGCCGTGAGCCTATTGAAAAAGGCTGTGCCACACGGCCAGAACATAATTAGTGCCAAGGCCAAGTTCTGCCTGCACATTTACGTCCATTTGAACTACGACAGTGCCAGGCTCGCTCAAATAATCAAGTTCAACTGGAAATTTCAGTGACCTAATTTCATAAAGCAGAACCGCACAGCAGTTGCTAACAGCAAAACTTTAGCTGATTTACTGAAGGTTGATGGCACATGCTATAGCTGCTATCAGAGGTGGCTCTGGGACATTCTTCTGAGATTATTCCTTCTTCATCTTGTTCTTAATTAGTGTCAATAAAATATTTCCCATTGCCAGGCAGTGGTAGCGGATGCCTTTAATCCCAGCACTCGGGAGACAGAGGCAGGTGGATATCTATGAGTTCGAGGCCAGCCTGGTCTACAAAGCGAGATCCAGGAAAGGCACAAAGCTACTCTGAGAAACCCTGTCTCAAAAAACCAAAAAAAAAAAAAAAAAATCCCATTATTCCACTGAAAATAATTTTATTTATATACAATTTGTGAACGCAGTTCAAAACCAGCTACAGTAAAATACTGAACATGTAATTATCATGAGTAAAAAAAACAACCTAGGCAATATAAATAGATATATTGAATGAGAGAAAATACATTGAGTGTCTTTCTAAAATAAGAACAAAAGGTTTTCATTTATTTTATTTAATCATCATATTTTTACTTAAGAGATTCATACTTTCCTTTTTCCCCCTCTTCCAGAAAGCTAGCCCTTTCATGTTGGTTTTAAACATTGACCATTGTTGATTTAACCAATCAGAACTTGAACAAAATTTGAATTCTGGAGCTGGAGAGAAGTGTTTTGGCAGAGAACCTGAGCTGGGTTTCCATCACAATCGTGGGACATCTCACAACCATTGTACCTCCAGGTCTGGGGATCCAATGCCATTTTTTGACATCTGTGGGCACCTGCACTCTTGTACATATACAGACACATACAATAGGCATAATGAAAATAAAATTAATATTTTAAAAATGTAATTCATATATTGCTGACAACTTCTGGTTCTGTCCCATGGTTCCACAAATGTAATTTCTAAATGAATGAAAGCTTTTGACTTGCAGTGAGCATAGTGATGTCAGAGCTTCCATTAAGGTCCACAGATTGCCGCTCATACTCTTCCTTCAGCTAGGATTATTTTTCCCAAGGAGGAATCAATTCCTCTGAAGGCCTTGGAGTCTAGGACCAAAGTGTCTCCAGATTGGGTATCTGGCATCTATGATCTCTTTCCTTATTTTTATAATGGCTCACAAGTGTTTGGGCCCTTGTGCCTAGCAATGTTGTCCTTCAGAAATTAAAGAAAAAAATAGATAATTTCTTTTTCAGATTAAACAAGAGCTAATGGGGTTTGTCAACATAAGGCCTGTATTCTTCAAGTGTCTAGCTTCAGGTGTGCTTAAATTCATGGCTCTCTCTCTCTCTGATTCTGTTTCAGATTGCTCAGAGTTAAGGAATGCCACACCACATCTTGACTGATAAATATTTAGCATGAGGAAGTATTATGGTGTAAACTTACATCAATTTGAGCACCATGCAGCTTTTGTCTAGAAGTAATACTAAAATGAGACATTTTGTTTACCTTAGAAGCAGCATCTCTTTGCTTGTAGCTCCAGGAGTACCTGGAACTCCAGGGAGCAGGCCATTCTGGGACTTAACAGAGAACAGCCCTGTGATCTGCCACTACTCTTCCATGTGGGACAGGCCTTCCCAGAGCTCCTGTGCCTTGTCCAACATGCCCCATCGCTGGCCCCACAAATATCATTTTAAGATACGTTTTCCCATATGACAATGGAAGACTAAGAGTTGTTTCAAAAAGTTGTATTTGGAACTTGTGGCCCATGGGGCACAAGGATTAATAAAAATAGCCAAATCTCTAAATGTAAAGAGTTGCTGTAAATCAAATAAGTTGACTGTGAGTACATTTTCATTGTGTTGTGTGGGTGGTAAAAAGTTCATAGTATGTGTAAATATATGGAATGAAAGAATGAGTTTCTGGTTCTAAAATTTTGGGAATGTTTGCGATTTACATTACGATCATTTTTGTTTCCAGCAAGTTTAAGGATGCTTAGGATGCTGCCCAGAACAACGTGGCTTAGCAACAGCAAGAAACTATGGGGGAAGTCGCAGTTCAAGGAATTAGGGGATGTGGGGTCTGGTGAAAGCCACTTTCTGGTTCATGAACGGCCATCTTCTCTCCTTCCTCCCACAGGATCGTCATGTGTCAGTTGCCTGCAGTCATTTCTTATGGGCACCCTCGACACGCGGGAGGGTGTGTGTAGTCACCAGCAACATGTCATCTCCTGACAGCTCAGTCAGAAGAGAGGATTTCAGCGTGGGGATTGAGTTACAGTAGAAGAGTTACTGAAGAGTTACTGACATGGCCACATAGTGGAGGATTTCCAAGCGAACTATGGTGACGTTTTATTGGTGCTGAAATGTGGTTTTATTTGTATGTCAATAAATAAAGTTGCCTGGGGATCAGAGCTAAGAACTAGCCATTAAGCAGAAGTCTGGCAGTGGTAGCACACACCCTTAATGCCTGATCAATGACAGGCAAAGTCTCTGTGTGCGTTCAAGGACACAGCCAGCATGGTGACATACGCCTTTAATCTCAATACCAACCATAGAGACTGGGAGGTCTGTATAGACAGGCAGTGAAGAGGATGTCATGTGGTTGGGTTTAGAACCAATGAGAAGGCAGAACAGAAAGGCAATAAAAAGACAGGATACAGGAAGAAGGTCTCTTGCTCGGGGGGAAGGATGGCAGTGAATGGTAAGATAAGGTGGTCTTAGTGCTTGGCTACTGCTCTGATCTCTGGGCTTTTAACTCTTCATTTGATTCTGCTTCCTATTTAATAAGACCATTTAGAATTTCATCTACAGTTAGGAGTTTCATAAAACTATGTCAGAAGGCTCGAGGGACCAATGAGACAAGGGATATATCCTGGATAAAAGCGTTAGGGTGTTTGAGTGAATAAAGTTTGCCTACAGTTATCTAATCATAATTCTAGAGAAACACCAGAATAAATGGAGACAATGCAGACATTGCCGTGACTGTTATTACTGGGCTAATGACCAGTAATGACTGGTATCACAAAGTGGCTTTCTGCAACTCCCACAAGCCCTGCTTCTGTCTGGGTCCATGAGGAAAGTGTTCTCCAAGTTTGGATGTACCTGCCATCTGTGTTATCTATGTTACCAACCTTGCCCCATCCTTTCTGTATTGACCAGCCCAGTGGCACAGACCTACAATCATAATTACTGGGGAGGAAATTGCAGGAGGCAAGTTTAAGACCTGCTGAGGTAACTTAGTGTGCTACTGTTTCAAAGTAACTTTTTAAAAAACATAAAAAAGAGGACTCTGGATAGAGCTCGGTGTGGTGCAGTACTTGTCTAGCATACATGCCACCCTAACTTCATTTCCAAGTACCATGAAACATAATTAGGAGCTGTATAACTGACTACATATTTGCTTCATTCTGCTACCCTCTACAGTCCTTATTTCTACTGTAGCCCACAAATCCTTTTGTCTCTGTGATCTCAAGCCGCTTTTGTCTAAGTTGATCCCTGTTTCTACCTAGCTTCATTGCACCTCTGAATAAACTCCTCCTCAATTGCTTTTGCTCTTTATATAGCACTCAGAATTCTGTCAGTTCTGTGTGTATTCATCAACTAATGCAGAACATTACATCCTTGCACTCCAATCTTAAAGCGTCTTATAAGTCAAACAAAAGGTGAAACCCTGGAGATAAGAATATGGGAATTTCAGAACGTGATTTTGGCACCAGGCTGTGCTGCAGTGTCTCATAAAGTTTACACTCAGGCTTTTCTTGCTTTTTCATCTTCTACACACCATCTTAAAAAAGTCCTTTAAAGGTAGCTCAAGTTACAAATACTAAAGCCAAGAGCATAGAGTATACTATAGTTTTTCTGTGCCCTCAATTTATATCCATCCCCTCTGCCTTTACATGTTATTTCTTTCCCTTTACACACAGAAATTTTCTCCATTGTTTAGAAACACAATATATAGTCTAGTCCTTAGAATAAGCTTCCTATGAACAAACACTTCCAAATTACCTTTGATGCATGTGACCACTGGCTTCAATGGAGTCAATGTTTTATATGTTGCATAGATCAATAGTATTTTGAAAATGCAATGTACATTTGTTGCTTTTATTGTTGCTCAATTCATAAAAGTGATTGTTATTTTTTAGGAGAAAAAAAGATTTTCTTTTTAATTTGAAGAAGCTTGTTTGTCTAGAAAAAGTAGGTAGTCTTTCTCATACATAAGAAATAATTCACAACCTAATCATAAGGCTATCTATACATGTTTAATATTTTAAGTTAAAAAAAGGTGAAGGGATAAATATGATGTGAAATATACTTCAAATATTTCCTGTGCAGAAAAAAAGCAAAAGACAGACATGGTAGCCCATACTTGTAATCTTAACATTCAGGAGGCTGGAATAGGAGAATTACTATGAAATACAATCCTTACAATCCTGCCTGGATTACATAGTGCTACTTTGTCTAAAACAAAAAAAAAAAAAAAAAAAGAGGAAAAAGGAGTATAAAAAAAGATGAGAGTTGAGGAAATAAATGCATCCACACTACAGGAGGAAAAGAAAACTGAAATTTTTAAAACTGTTCACTTCTCTGCTCCCTTTTGATCTAACCAAGAAATTATTTGCATTTGATACCTACTGAGAAAGAAAAAATACAAGTTCACTAGTGTCATACTCTAGAGCAGGCCCCATGTCCATGTTTAGTTGCTGAAAACAAAGTAGACACCATATTTTTTTTTTTGTTATTATGTTTGCTTTTACATGAAAATGTAAATAAAAGTAACATGATACAGCAGATAGGGTTTTATTCATATATTTGGGAATATAAACAAATGAACACATATACAGAAACATATTGGTTTGAATGAGAATGGTTCCCATAGGTTCATATAGTTGAGTGTTTGGTCCTTAGGTGGTGGAACTATTTAGGGAAGGATTAAGAAGTGTGGCTTTGTTGCAAAAGAGGTGTAGTTGGAGGTAGGCTTTGTGGTTTCAAAAGCCCATGACAGAACCATTCTTGTCCTGTCTGCCTGCAACCTATGGATCAGGTGTAAGCAAACAGCTATTGCTCCAGTACCATGCTGCCTACTGCCATACTCTTACACCGTGTGATCAGGAACTCACCCTCCTACGCTACAAGCAAGTCCCCAATTAAATGCTTTCCTGATAAGTTGCTTAGTCATTGTCTTAGTGTTTTCATTACTGTGAAGAGAAACCATGACCAGGGCAACTCTTATAAAGGAAACATTTAACTGGGCTGGCTCACTTCTAGAGTCAGAGGTTCAGTCCATTATGATCATGAAGAGGAGTATGGCAGCATGCAGGCAGACATGATGCTGCAGCTGAGAGTGCTACTCTTGCAGACAACAGGAAGAGGACCTACTGTCACACTGAGGGAAGCTTGAGAAAAAGAGACCTCAAAGCCTGTCCCCACAGTGACACACTCCACACTTCTTCCAATAAGACCACACTTCCTAATAATGCCACTCCCCTTGGGGGCCATTTTCCTTCAAACCACCACAGTCACAGTGTCTCTTTACCACAACAGAAAAGTAACCAAGACATTATGGAATGGAAATTAATGGGAAAAAAAAAAACCATGAATTTAAAAATATGAAAGTTTTGGTTTTGTTTTTTTATGTGTACACTTTGTTTTGTTTATTTTAGGGGGATATTTTTATCTTACTGATTTTCTCCCTTTTAGTTTGTTTGTGTTGACTTCTATAATTTGTATTTGTTTTTTTAAGAGAGAAAAACATGTCAATGTGTAGGGAGGTGAGGAGGATTTGAGGGGAGTTGAGTGAGGAGAAAAGAATATGATGAAACTACATTATGTAAAATATTCTTAATAAAATTACTAAAAATAAAATAATTTAATTGCACTGATACATATTCCCGTATAAAAGAAATATAACTTACATGAGTAGCTGTCAGTGCAATGAATAATGTTACATTTCAGATGAAAGCCTTCATGTTTGATATTTGTCAGTGACTCCCAAATTAGTCTGTATCTATTCTTGTTCAGTGTATTTTAAATCTGCATTTGTCAACAAATCTTTGCTGTCAGTTAGTATCAAAGAATTTTAATCAATTTTACTTCACATAACAAAAGGTATAGAAATTGACATGGAGAATATTCTGGGCATATATTAAAACTCTAGTTACAATGAATATTTGAACTTAAAATAGAATGATCACACAGTGGGAAAGTGAAAGAGGCCTAGGCTCTGCTCCTTTGCACTTTACATCGTCTTAGAGAATGGTTTTTCTCAGTTCACTCTTGAAGAGTAAGGAAACACAATTGCACAGAATTGAAAGGTGTGTACTGTGTCCTGCACAATGTGTACCTGTTTTGCCCTCTGCCCTGACTTATCTACCAAAATTGTATACCAGATCCATCACATGTTTGGTCCAATCTTCTTTATTTGCCCTCCTGGATGACCGCAAAACATCTTCAGCCATAAGTTATCACTCAAATCTGTTTTCAATTTAGTGATCTATAGTTAAGTACTAGATTCTATTGAACGTATCTACTAGAAGTCCTAAAAATCATTCACAGTGTGTCTAGCAGGAAGCTGATCATTTTTTTTTTTTGAGCTGAGGCTCAAACCCAGGGCCTTGTACTTGCTAGGCAAGCACTCTACCACTGAGCTAAATCCCCAACTTTATTTATTTATTTATTTATTTATTTATTTATTTATTTATTTATTATGTATACAGTGTTCTGTCTGCAGGTATCTCTACAGGGCCAGAAGAGGGCACCAGATCTCATTACAGATGGTTGTGAGCCACCATGTGGTTGCTGGGAATTGAACTCAGGACCTCTGGAAGAACAAGCAGTGCTCTTAACATCTGAGCCATCTCTCCAGCCTGAAGCTCATCATCTTTAATTTATTATATTCACTGGAATTTGGAAAATAGACATGTTAGAATTTTATAAATCACTCTGATTATATATCTAACCTAGGTGCAATATTAATTACTGTAACACATTATGCTATATTGAGTGGATAAAGGGAAGCATTCCATTTAAAAAATATGTAGGTTATTGAAGTATCTTACTTAAACAGATATAGCAGGCAAAAAGTGTGCAAGGGAGAGCAGAAAGCTTATCTTCTGTTGTTTATCTCAGGAAAAGACTCGAGAACATTATGGCACCTCAGAGCACAAAGTTGGAAAGAAAAATCTAAGCCTTAAGTGAGGATTTTTGTCAGTATAAAAATAATAATTGAAGACATGACATTGAGTTATGCCTCAAGGAATGATGTAGAGGTTCAACCTTACAGAGAAACACCAAAATTTTTGGATAAGTAGGAGACGGTATGATATTTTCATTAACATTAAAAATAGGTATCTAGCAACAGAAAGAAAAAAAATCAAGATTGTGTATAACAACTAAAGAAGATGAGTAATTCAGGCAGAAAGATATGTCAATCTTGTCAAACAATATTACAAAGGGTGGAAGCATTGAGAAATAATTCCTGTCTGCTGTTTGAAAAAAAAAAGCATATCAGTGAAGCTTCAGGTATGGTCCATACTGAGAGGAATGAGGTCTAGACAGGAATCAAAGCAATTTTTTAGACATACAACTTTGTGCAAAATACCCAAAGGACTCTTGTGTACCAGTTAGAATCTACTTAACATACTGACAAAATTTAAAACTTTATTAAGTCAAGTCACCATTTTCTACCTATATTATTAACAGCTGTTAATTTAATTCTGCTTATTAAAAAGCAGTAACAAACAGAACCAAATGTGACAACTGTATATACATTTTATAGAGTTTATTATTTCTTACAGCTTCTGTAAAATTCATCACAAACTGTGCAAACAACATTTATTCCCCCTTCCCCTCAGATTTTGAAGTCCAGATATCTAAGATCAGTTTCCTGTGGCTGTCCTTAAGGCATTGGCAAGGCTACATTTGGTTTGTAGTCTCATAGAAAGCTTGCTCTCAGCCAATCCTGTTTCTAGAGGCTGTCGACTTTTCTTGCCTGGTGTCCTTCGACTTCCCTTGCCTGATGCCCAAAGCACTCCTCCATCTGCCTCCATAGTCAGTGCTTCCTTTATTTCCACCAAGATGCTAGCTATTCTCTGACAGAGATGCTTAGGACTGTGTGAACACCTCCCGATATTCAAGGATAATTTCCTCTTCTCAGAAACTCTATCTCAGTCATTTGCATAGACTCTTTAATATAAGGGCATTCCACAGTTGGTTTCAGTAGTTAAGGTCAGACATATTTGGGAATCCTCAGCCTCAGAAAGAGGACAGGGAGCATTCCTACTGTACCTCATTTATCCTGTGCTCATGGAAGCACAGAGAGTACACTGCTACATATACTTAGCAGCACATTTCCCATGACACCCCAGAGAATTCCTATTTAGTTCTCTATGGAGCACAAAGTATGTCTGAACACATCAAATTGAAAGAAAAATTTAGGTTGTTTTTAAATAAGCAATTTGATGAGAATGGTTTGGAAAATTGTGAATAGAAAGAAAATATTTTGGAAAATTTAATTTGTTTTTTTTTTTTTGCCTAATAAGTATTAGGTTGAAATTTTATTTGCTGTTATCTTTGTATAATCATGATTATAGTTGATGCTTGTCCTTTGTTGATGAATCAATTAATTTTTGAGGTTTACAAGGACATGGCAACATCATTGACTATGCTCATAAAATATTCCACAGAATATCTTGTAGAGGTCCAAACTTAAGTTTAAGTAGAATAAAGAAGAAAAATGAAAAGCCTTGGTACTCTTCCAGCTTCATTTTGTAGAAGGAGAAAGCCAGAAATATCATTTGTTCTATTCGTATACCACAGAAAATACTGAACTACAAATTATCAAACTTCCCTGATTCCACCCGATTAATTAGTTTTCAGGCAAACAAAATAATCAAGTGTGTGAGAATAAACATTTCCCAGTTGGAAGAAGAAACAGAATGGAAGTTGTCTTTCTAGAAAAAAGTACTACCAGATTTCATACATGCTCCTCAGAAGATACAACAAAGTGTGTGTGTGTGTGTGTGTGTGTGTGTGTGTGTGTGTGTGTGTGTATTATGCTTTGAATGAGGACTTATATAAATGCAAAGGATTACAAATTTCAATTGCTTTGTAACCACTTAAAGGCATTTATTTTTCTGGCCATAAATTCTGCCAAGTTCCCACAGGGAAGACTGGAGAACTTTTGAGATAACTGTATAAGACACCAACTAAGATACAGAGAAAAATCTGAAACTGTCAAAATTACCCTGAAATCCACATCACTTACTTCCTCAATAGAGTAAAAAGATTCCCTTTGTGTAGAATGCTCAGGGGGGAAACGTAGTTTAGGGCCTGCAGAAGAACATGTTTCTCCTGGAGGATGAGCAAGGACATTAGGAACAACACTGAGAATCAGGAGGGAAGAGTGCCGTACCAGCCCCGTGTCTAGGAGCTGAGATTCAGTGTGTTCCTCCTTATCCAGGGAGATGCACTTCTGATCTTAACCACCAGCATAATAAATACCGTGAAAAAGTAGTCATGCAGTACAGTTGGAGAAGAAGAATAAAAAACATTACCAAGTATTGAATATAAGGAAGAACTGAGGGGGGTGCCTCTATCAAACTCGTTCTCATTGGAACCTGAGGTGGTATTTGAATTTGAAGGAATTTGAAGCCCTGGTAAACTGAAAACAGCTACAGCATAATGCGACTCAAGCTTTCTCTTATGAGAGATGTCATAATGCAAATGTCAAAACAAAAATCCAAAGCAATAGGAAAAGCCTGATTATCTTTCATCAAAAAGTGTTTGGTAACAGTAGGCATATCTGGTGGGGGGCAGTCATTATTATAGCTTGTTGACATTGTAGCTAGGTGACATTGGTAGATATTTTTAAAATGTTTCACGTCAAAAAAATAGCATGGCAAATATTTTCTTCTTAGACAGAACACATTAAAGGAATTAAGAGATAAGTCATAGCTTGGAATTACAAAACCGCCTACCTCATAATTGATAAAGGACCTTCTTGACCTAGAATATTTAAAGACATTTTCGAATTTATAACGAGAAATCAAATGTCAAATTTTGCTTGAAAATATATCTATAGAGTCATTTCATCAAAAAATAGAGACGGTAAATTTCACATGAAAAATGCTTAGCATCATGCTCAACATGGGGTGACTGAAATAAAACACTAGGAGCTGGTATACTGCTGGACAATCAGAATTCTCACACATTCTTCGGCTCAGTAGTATAACTACTTCAGGAATGCATTTGGCACCAAACATACCATATTTTGACAAGATACAGCAATCCTACTTTAAACATTTACTCAAGTAGATTGCATATACATATGTACATGAACACTTCACTCCATATATCTTTTATTGTGGCCTTATTCATATTAATAAATCTAAAAGCCAACCAAGATATTCTTCATCAGCTAATGTATACACTAAACACAATTTCATGTACTTCTCAGTAGTAAAAAGGAATACACTATAGTAACATGCATATCCTGGAAAGAATGTCAGAATGTTGACTAGTGAGAAAAATATAGCTATATAAGTTTCAATGCTATAGAATTATTTATAAACTGTAAGCAGACCCAGGAGACTAAAACTCTACAAGGGTTTCTTACCTTCATCCAAAGTGCAGGCCAGAGAAGAAGTAAGGACTCTTCCAGAACTCACTGCTTATAAGTGTTGTGCCATATTAAAACAATCAAGACATCTACAACTGAAAATCAGTTTTACTAAACATACATATTGAGCCCAGCTCTAAATACAGCCTGAAGCAGAAAAGATTGGCTCACATCTATCTGTTGGATGGGATTCCAACTTCAGAGCATAAGCTATTAAGCTAAGTAAAATCCAGATCAGCCTAAGAATAAAAGTATGAGAATATTTACCAAGAAGTATAAATCATTACCATTAGGAGGAGTTACCAGAAAGCACTACAAAAGACTCCTACAGTCAATTGATTATTGTGGATGTGGCAATGAAAGACATTCCCAACCATTCCAGAGATAAAGCAATAATTTCAGGCTTTCTTACTTCCTCTTCATCAACAAATGACACTGTCCTGTGATCCCTGAGTGGAAGGGGCATCGTGTTTATTACCTAGATTCGATTCTTACTAGAAAATATTTTAGTGCATTGCTTTAAAATATAAAAGTAACAAGTAATGAGATAGGTTTCTGAAAACATTTGACTTTGGGGAGGGATGTAATGGATATATAGATTAGCTATACAAATAAGAAGGGTATTCATTCATTATGTGTATGCTCAAGGACTCTGTGCCTGGTTAAATGCTTGGTTAATGTGCTCTCCATTCAGCAGTCAGTCTGTATAAAAGGCTAGAAGAACAACTCCCGTTACTTTAACTGTATAGTCAAACCAACCTTTATTTCTTAAATAGAAGCCATCAAGATAGGCAGAGAACAGACTTTTTATAACCATCATGTACATATTGAGCATTTTTGTTAATGACTTTATCTTTTAAAACTTGTCTTCTGTTTATTTTTAAACCTGGCTGCTGTAAGCAAGGAAAAAAAAAGAAAGAAAGAATAAAAAGAAGTAAAGAGGTGGACATATCTATATTGGTGATATCAGCGTAAATATGAATCATCTGAGAGTAAGTTCTCTCACAGAGGAAACATAATGAAATACAGTGCAATTCCTATATTAACTTTAATGGCCCTCTCTTAGGGCTCGGATGCTCAGAGAGCTTTAAAAGCAGGTAGCTGGGATGCCAGCTGGGGTTTCCTTGGCTCAGTCAGATTAAGCAGAGAACACTTGTGAGGCTTTATTAGCACACACAATTTAGCAGGGTAACAGTCGGGCTTCTCCATTTCATGGGTTGGTTGCTTACTGGTAATATCATTCCTGGGAGAATTCAGGACTTTTAATTATGCTGTGAATAGTTTACAGTATTGAGCTCCAGAATGAAAATTAAACTGAGGACATTTTATTTGTGCACTGGTTAATTAAATAGCAGACAACAGCAAGCTAGACTTATAGAAAACCTCAGCAGATTTGGTTTGCCAACCATGTGTGAAAATATTTTTCCTTTTTTATTTCCCATTAGTAGCCTACTGTGATGAAATGTAACGGATTCAAAAATGGGTTTTCAAGTTTTACCTAGACATATAGTATGGTCCAAGGACATTTAAACACTTGGGAGGTATTCACAATTCACGATAAATATGCTCTATCTTTTTAGTTTATATTAAATGGATAAATCATGACTCTTGAAATTGCAGCTCATCGCTAACTTACAATTTATCTAAACAATATAAAAAGAAGTGGTTATAGATGAAGTAATGCATTTTCTTTTCATAGCCAATAAATAACATACTTTCCAGTATTAGAAAATAAGAATAAATTTCTTGGTAGCTTGATTACCAACCTGATATAACTCTGAAAATCCTCAGCAATGGGTAAGGAAATTGTAATTATAATATCCTGAGGAAAACGTGGGCTATGCTAAATGACAGTGATTCAATTTACTTCCTAAAGAATCTCTTTCCAAATAAAAACATGATCAATTAAGGAGCGTATTTGATATCCTTCAATACCTTCTATTGTAAGTGCAAAGATCCAAATATGAAACCGGGTGTAACAGGTTCTGGGGGTTGCTGGTCCCACCCATCTCTGGTGCTGCAGGCCATCACCACGGTGGTTCAGCTCTCCTTTATTTCCTCAGATGGTGCAAGAATGCATTCCTCCTTAAGTTAGAATTGATGGTGAATTCTATCCTTTTTGAAATACAATAAAAATTTTAAAACTTGAAGAGTATTATTTCATGAAAACTAAATATTTTCTATAACATCTTTAATTATTTTTCATTTTATGTTATGTGTATTTGAGTTTTGACTACACTGTCTGCATACCCCACGTATGCAGTGTCAGCAGAGTCCAGAAGAGAACTACAGACCCCTGGGACTACAGTTGCAGAGAGTTGTGAGCTGCCATGTGGAGGCTGGGACTCAAAACTGGGTCCTTTGACAGAGCAGCTGAGCCATCTCTCTAGCCCCACACAATATATTTTGACTGAAAGTCTTCTATTATCTCTCTCTCTCTCTCTCTCTCTCTCTCTCTCTCTCTCTCTATATATATATATATATATATATATATATATATATATATATATATATATATATATATATCTTGGTAATTCTGGAATTCATATTTGAGCACCATGTTTGGCTCTCATAATTTTTAAGAGACTGAGCCATTTGAGAGGCCAATCAGAAGTGTGTAGGAGCTCATTTCATTGATGTCAACTCTAATGCATGCTGGCAGATGCCTGTTTTGATTATGGCTTAGCAGGCCACTAGGAAGTAATGTGCTTGTACATATTCATTGTTCTAACTGTCTTGTAATAACAATTGGCTAGCAGCAATGCCTCAATAAAGATTCATTATAGACTAATTTTACTAAGAATCTTGATATGTGACTTCATAATCATTGAATTTGACACACCAACTAGAAATATTAAGTAATTCTCCCACTACACTTTTTATAAATAGTGAATAGATCTTGAATTCTCTGAAGCATTATATTTACATTTAAACTCTTAGGTCTACAGCACTTATGACTAAGTGGATGGTTCAGAATGATGCCGAAGACAAATATTAAAAGAAGAACTAATTAAATAACTGTATTTAAAGTAAATAATTTAGTGAAGAGCCCTTCAGTGGTGCCATCATTCATGAAACTAGACACATAATTGTAGATAGACGGCACTGGGTGCTCAATCCTCAAAACCTCAAGGTGATTCTACATAATCAGTATGGAGTGGATATGTGTTTCATGTTTTCCTTTGAAATAAGTTAGAAAATTTTACTAAAGCAGTTCCAATATAACAAATACAAAAGAATGATGCCAAACTATCAATCCAGTGAAGATAAACTTCGTCTTTGTCTCAGAAATGTTGTGTGATATTTTGATGTATTCTGACAAATAGCCACTGGCTGACCATAGAGGTTTGGAGGACTATAGACAGAGAGGAGACAGGAAGTAGTAAGGCAGGGCTGAAAGAGGATCTTGGCCCTTTTCAATGGAGGAACTGAAGAAGTAGGAGGCAACTGGCAGCTGCTCCCTGCTTCTCTGGTCTTTCAGGTTCTTACCCTGCTATTTAACTCCCGATTTTTTTATTGATAAAAATTAATTAGATTTACACTTTGCATTTCAACTATCTCTAGATGCCTTTAGCTGTGTGAAATAAGAAAGTGTTATCCTGAGACTGTTGTTTTCCCCTTTAAAACATAGTTGTGTACTTATCGAGATTAATGAAAATCCAAGATACAGCTATGGAGAGACAGGGGCTAGACTGGAGTAGCAAGAAAAAGAAGTCTAAGATATGGCCTGCAGTATAATCCCTAGAATCAGAAAATTTTTAAATATTCTTAAGTTGATATAGTCTCAGGAACTAAGAAATCAATGTTCAATGGAGACATGTGATGAGAAAAAAAAAATCTCTCCATGAAAAACAGAAGTCAAAACAATGGATAATGGCACTTAGATATTATTTGAGAAGAGTAAATCCTTAAAGATAAAAGTATATGTGTGCACGTGGTAGAAAAGTTAAGGCGGGACAGAGCAGTGCATGCCTGAGATCCCATGTCTCAGGAGATTAGCACAGCAAGATTATGGGTTCAAGGCCAGACTCAGCTCTCATAGTGACGAGACCACTTCAGGAAAAAAAAAAGAGTGAAAGAAAATTGTGAATACAAAATACTTTGAATTATAAAGAAAATAAGATTCATGCCAATTCTTCCCCCTGTTCATCAAACAGGGGTGTTATAGCATCGATGGAATCTCAAGTGAGAATGGACTTCTCCCTAAGTCCATGTCCTAGTTAGGGTTTCTAATGCTGTGGTCAAGCACCATGACTGAGAGTAACAAGTGGAATAAAGGGTTTATTTCATATTACAACTCTCATCCCATCACCGAGGGAAGTCCAGGACCAGAAGGTCAGACAGAAACCCAGAAATGGAAACTGAAGCAGGAGCATGGATGTTGCTGCCTACAGGTTTACTGCGCATGCCCTTCTCACTCTGCCCTCTTAGACATCTCAGGGCCACTTGTCCAGTAGTGGCCAAAGAAATGGTTCCACCCAAGCCTAATCTGGGAAAAGAAATATGTCTACTGGGATTTCTTATGCAAGCATGTGTGAAAGAGCACAATACAGGAGCGTGAGTGACAACTCATAAAACTGCATCCCTGGGGCTCTCTGCTCAAGCTGCTGTCAGCTCTACTGATGAGAGACTGATCCTCCTTAGTAAGTGTTTTAGACTTTTATAATCTTGTGGAGGGGCCTTGTGAATACTGTCAGTTGATGAGCTTCCTAGGCCTTGTAACTTTCATGAGATTTATCTATCTTCCGCGTCTTTCTCCTCCCTACAGAGAGGAAATGTTTCAATAGTCCGACAACACTGGGGTTTCCCAGTGCCTTTCCCATACCCGCCTCCATTGTGAGGACTTGGAACTAGGTACTGCTTTCAAAGGCTACATCACTTTCCAACAGGTAAGCCTCACCCCCATGGGCCATTGCAAGGCATCAGCAACCAAACTACAGCAACCAACAAGGAATTATGCTAATGAGAAGCTAAAGAAGGGCAGAGGGTTTCATCAATCAGAAACAGACATGGAAACAGACTCCCGCACTAACGACCTTTAATGTTTACCAATGCTTAAGTAAATTATTTTAATAGTTAAATTATACAAGAATTTATTTACAATAAGCTGACTACTAAAATGACCAAACAGATGGATAATAACATATATTTTAAGAAGACTGAAAGATAGTAGCATCAAACTTGGAAGGTATCACAAGGACTTAGAAATGTAAATGACTGTGATTTAACAGCCATGTGATATATATCTATATCTATATCTATATCTATATATATGTGTTAATAGAAATTTTTGATTCCTCACAGTATAAGTTTAAGTGTCAAATGACATGGAAGTGAGCATATCCCTAAAAATATGTATTACACAAGCTTTGTACATGGTGACAATACATCCCATGTTCAGCCAAGTTAATTCTGAAAATAATATCTCAGTTTCTTAGTATGAGTGATTGTCCCCATATTACTCATAGAGAAGTTCAGACATTGGAACCTAAGCAACCTACATGGTTAGTGAGAGGGAAATGCAAGATGTGAGCTGGAGCCAAGCCAGGAACACCTCTTCTGGGTGCACGCCTTGGTAAAGTTGGTTCCTTGACTCAACACAGATCCCCACATGTGGTGCTTCTGCCAGGCTTTGGATGGCGTTTTTGAAAGCTTACTAATGTTAAAGCTCTTTGCTTTTAAATTTTTATTAATCACTAAGCATTATTCAATTATTTAAAATTCCAAGTGCTAAAGTGTGCCTTGTGGGTTTCCAACAGGAATAATCCACAGACTATTGAATGGAAGAGTGCTTTAAGAAACAAACACCTATTCTGAGTGGAGAATGTTGTAAATCAGTGGAAAGCTGTTTATAATCATGCTTCTGTACTTGAGAGTCTCTGATTATGATGCTATTGTTTCTAACAAAAGACAAGAGGGCTCTTTAGATCAAGGTGGCAGTTTTTACAAAAGTTTGGCTACTTACAATGTCTTCCCTTAGATGGGATTTTTTCACTATTATTTAACAAAGAAAATTAAATGTAATATTTAGGCATATCCATGCAAGCACTAGCATTTTTTCACCTCATTAGTACCATGCACATATTTTCACTGGAAGACAAGATCATAAATCTTATTGTAGTAGTAAAACATACAAGATGTAGTCATCCTGTCACTCAGCTGAGAAGACATGTGGTCCTAGGGCATCAGAAAAGCATTTAAATTGAGACTGAACTTGGGTGACATGTTCCTTCCTCTCATTTTAAAAATTCACTCATCCTCTTTAACTTATTACTGTAGAAACTTTCTAACATATATACTTACACACATATGAAAAAATGTTTAATAGGAGTTGCCTACAAAGGGATGAGATGGCCCTATTAGACACTGAAGGCTAACATACAAAAAAAGCTTGTAACAGGAATGGGTTGTCTCTCTTTGGAATTGTTGGCAATGGGTCCCACAGACCCCTAAAACATTATTTGTCGTTATTGTCATTGCTCTTGTTTCACTATAGGTGAAGAAATAATTCACCTGAGTCATAGGACATGGAAAAATCAAGGTAATATTGACTTGGAAGCTTCATCTTTACTGGCTAGTTTTCATAGCACTGGATGTTGCTATGCATGCTAGTAGAAGATCATATGTGATCACCAATCACACCCAGATGTGAACCCTGTGAACTTAAAAAGAACAGTCCTGGAAAGATATGTCTACTGGTGCAAAAGTAGCACAAATATCATGAGGATAACCAACCACTTTTTCCGTTTTATTATTTAAGACCTGCTCCACAGGATGCAATCTGTACTTCACACAGTTATCAGGTCCGAGAACCTGAAGCTAGATAGGTTAGAGGACCTAGGAGAGAACCAGCTACTATTATTCTGATAAGTGGCCATAGTACTGAACCACCTTCCAATGACTTATCATCTCCATAAATCTGCCAACCCTCATCAGAGAAGCTTTTTTTGTTGTTTGCAGTAGATGGCAATGAATACAAAGATCCATAACTGATCAATGCAGAGCACAAGACACTATGGAGTGCTCAGCACTAAGTGGGGCATGCATCTAACACTCCCTTTTCCTGAGGCTCAGCGATCATCATGGAATGCTGCAAGCCACAAAAACATATGAAGTAGGATTGCAGCTGATTATGATGAGCTAACACCTGGAAGAAGCCAAGGGCCTTCCAGAGGTCAAGCGGAATCTTGTTGATATTGACTTTTGATTATTAGCTGTTTCCTATTACGAATTTCTCTTGTGCTATTGTAGATTTTCCATCATTCTTTAGGCACAATTTCCCCTCTATTGAAGGAATATTTAGAGCAGTAAATGCAGAAATGCTCAGAAAACCTTCTGAGCAGTAATGCAGCCAGGATCCCTAATTTCAGGCCTTGTCATTAGGAGCATCTGGCCAATACCATCCCTGGACAGACGAAAGTATCTTATCAGAGATGCCTCTGTACACTTTAGGAACAGACTTAAGCATCCAGACTATTTGTTTGAGTAGGCCTGGTGGATGTGCTAATTAAGCTTAACTTCTCCTTCCAAAGTCTTATCTCTAGTTTTGGATCCATCCTTAACAATTAACTCAGAACTAAAGGGTTCCAACTTACAGGCACATCTAGCTGTGATGGAAGTTGCCTAGCCAAGTTGCCTAGCGACTGAGCATACTTGCAAGAAACAGCAGAAGCAGAGATAGCTTGGAGAGATAAGGCTCAAAGGGATAAATAGGCAGTTTTATTTTCAGGGAAGGACTAGACAAACAAGAAAAAAGACAATAGAGGAACTAGATGGATAAGAACTGGAGAGGAACAAAATGAGATAGGGAAGAGCTAGATTAAAGGGCTAGAATAGAGTGCTAGAGGAACAAGATGGAAGATGAGGAAGAGCCAGATGGGGAAGAACAAGAGGAGAAAGAGGGAGATGGGAGAGGAGCTAAGAGGGAAAAGAAATAGACAGATGAGAACCTAGATGGGCAGAACTAAGATGAGAAAATTTACGTAGAACTTAGAGGGGACAGCAGATAAATGTAGCGAGAAATCAGGCAAGAATGGAGCTAGGCATGAGAGCAGAACTGAAGCTGTGTAGACAGAATTTTAGCCCAGAGGAATAAAGGAGGTGGACAAGAGAGCTAGGTGTACTTGGATTCTTTTCTGGAAAATAATTCTCATCTTACATAGCCTCTCTCTGGGCCCCTGGGAAGATTATTAAGGCTAGCCCTTAATAATGATTGAGAATGGAAGATCGTAAGAGCCATAGGAAGTGGATGGCCACTTTGTCAACAGTGTTTTCTGCACACAACAGGGCTCACAGAAGAAATGACAGGAATGCCACAAACTCAAGCTAGATAAAATCCTAGCTCGGAAAGGGGAAGTTGACATGAAACCCTACCCATAACTGAGGAGCTACTGATAAGTGACAGCTACAGAAAGAAAAGGAGTCAATTTTCTTTAAGGGTGTGGTCCAGGCAAGTCAACTATGCTCAAGTGACTGGCCCCACACCTAAGAGCATAGCGACAGCACACATTGGACCCAATGGGTTTTTCTTTTTCTTTTTCCTTTTTTAAAAAAAATAAATTAGGTGGGTAAGGAACAGAGTTTAGATCAGGGATAGGGGAGGTTGGAAGAGAAGGTGAATATGATCAAAATACATTGTATGAAATCTCAACAATTTAATAAAAATAAATGTTTAAAATAGGAAAAAATATCTATCTACTTTTTAAGATTTCATCACCTCTTCAATTATTTAATAGTGTCCTGATAATTCAGTTTTTTTTCCCAGAAAGTCTGTAAATATTTAAAAGTGTCTCTGTAGCCATCAAAACTTGCTAAATATTGGTACACCTGTTTATAAGTTGCATAATTTCAAGATCATTTGTAAGGAAAGTTTATCTGGATGTTAGACAAAGCTAAGCAGTTACATTTAGTCTTGTTATATGTATTTATTGACTACAATTATGGGTAGGAGATATAACAGTGAACAAACAGAAATCTTTTATGCTTCAGTAGAATTGTATTCCAGAAGAGAGATATAAAAATGCAAAGAGAAAAAAGACGTAATGAGAAGGAGATGGATATATGTTTACTTAACTGCTGTGTAAAAAAATCAATGAGGTAAGCAGAATTCAGTAGCAGATAGCAAAGGAGTCTTCACTAATGTTGAATTTGAGGAGATCCAAAAGAAGCAAGGATACTAGCTCTCAGGCAAGCAAGCCAGTAAGGACAAGACAGGAAGTGTCATGTTTTGATGCTTTATAATAGGGAAAAGCTTAGTATATGCAATATACTAAAGGATCACACACACACACACACACACACACACACACACACACACACACACACACACGAAGCCATAATCAACTGAGTAGCCTATAGTGAATGTGTGAGGGAAGGGAGGTTGTAAAGCAGAATAATAATTTTCCGTGACTTTCACACCGTAATCAAGATGTCAATGTTTGCATTATTTTAAAAATCATTATTTCAATATTTCTAACACCACAATAAATGGGTTTGCCTGTCCTATCAATTTGGGACAAATCCAGCATTCGAATGTCATACTTCTTTCTCTTGAAGTTATCTTTACACCTTATACAATTTAACCCAAGGAAGAATGTCAGGTAGAAAGATGGGTGTGACTGAAGCTACCAACACATTTTCAGATCTTGACACACCTGGTCCTTACAAGGTATTACAGGCCAGCCTTTTCACTATGTCAAAGACTGAGAGATTATACAGAAGAAAAGATACATTAAGGCATAGTTTTGTAGATCTCAGTCCATGGTGGTCTGGCTCCACTGCTGTGGAAATGAGGCAAGAACGGAACTCATGGTGGGGTGCATATGGTAGAATCAACCTTTTCACCTCATGGCATACAGGAAGCAGAAAGGAAAGACAAACAGCCAGGGTTAAGACACCTTCAATGGCATGTGCACAGTGTCCTGGCTTTTCCAATGAGGTCCTATCTTCTAGTTGCCACTACTTCCTAAAGTGTTATCACTAGCATTGGACCAAACTCAACATATGAGCCTACTGGGAATATTTCACACTCAAACACAGTAACTCTAATCATTCAGATGATAAGCAATATGTATATCTCTTCTTATCATTCCAGTAATATATGCTGCATGCTAACAGTTGTTTCAGAGCCTGGGCCAGTTCATGAGTGTTTTACTATAGAAAACAAAGCAGTACAGGATGAAAAACACACACAAAGTAAACATTTGTGTGGGTAGAATTCTAACCAAATAGAATAGAGAAGTGATACTATTTCCCAATGAGAATTTAATACTTCCTTTTCTGATTATTCTCATTTTCAAAATCGACTAGCCATTATTGGATTAGGATTTCCAAGGTATGTTGATAAAACAATAAGAAACAATATAATGGTAAAAATATTTTAAACAACATTTATTTTATAGAAATGGATGTCAGGACCACTAACTGTGGTTTCTTTATGCATTGACGGAATTATTCTGCATTACAATAACTAAATACTGTGGTTTACACATCCTGGCCTGAACGTGGCAAAGTCAACTCCCCAGAATATCAAAGGGAGTTATCCTTGTTATCATTATATGTGATATGCAGTTTCTAGTGATCACTTCTTATACCAAATGTGAAAATATGTGTGAAGATTTAAAAGTGATGTCAGAAAGCTTTACAAAGTATATCTCATCACCTAATGATGTTTTCACGTATTAGAATCCACACCTGTACCTAGCATGAATGAAAATCTGTCAAATGGACTTCACTAAGGCATTCTTAACAGAGTGTTCCTTGAGAAACAGAAGAAAATCTATCCATGGAAAATAGTCTTGGAACATGCTAGAACACATGACTTTACCATTCAAAGGAGCTGCAATCTACCTGGCATGAACTTCATTAAGATAATAGCACTATCTATGCTCAAAAGTTGGCAGCACAGAGCTGAGTCACATGGATATTTGAATAATTATTTAAATCTAGCTTCTTTGCATCCATTTTCAGAGAGAAGGGTGAAATAAGCGTCTTAACTTGCGTCCCAGTCAGTTTTGTAGTCTGCTCCCATAGGGTCACAAGAACGCCTTCAAGATTTAATAGGTAAAAAGTAAAGTTAACTTCTGTGAAGAATAGTCACTGACCTGCTATTATGATATTAAAAGCAGAAATAATTTTTGAGGGGGAAAACAATACATTTCAATATGGGCAACTAACACTTAAAGGTTTCCTAAGTAGTGGAAAATATTTGACCTCGACATGTGGATATAAGCATAAATTATAGGATTTATTCATGAGTTATCTCCTTGAAAATTATAATGAAAGCCCGGCTGAGTTATATAGGAATTTCAACAGGAGAGATTTTATCATAGAAATAATACCAGAGGAATGGATGTAGGCACCTTCTGGAAGAAAACCTTTATTTCTTCTTCATCTTCCAGTGTCTCCAAAGCATCCATGCATTTCTAACCTAAAGCTTTGAATTAATTCTCTCAAACTAGGAAAGATAATGTAAAAACTACAATGAAGATGGCCAGCATTTTTGGAATCTTATCAAATGAGAATAATTAAAAATGTTTAAAGTCATTTTAATTAGAAATTCAAGGTATTTTTTTGTTTAAGGTTCCTATTGGTTAATTGTTGCCATGCTGAAGCTATGAACATTTATGTATGGTGCATTATGCTATTAAATGAAAGTGGCGTAATGGATGCTTTAAGTATTTTCATCCAAAATTTCCCATCGATGGCACTAAATAAATTGCTAAGATCACAACAAAAAGAAAAACGGGGAAAAAAAGTAGATTCATCAAATAAAGTCAATAATTTTTCTAAAGGAAATATTCATCAAATGAGAAGTGGGAGGAGCCCTGGGAAACATAGGACGAGCTCAACTTCTCCGTCATATGTTCCAAGTCTTCACACAATTCACATAATTTCACAACAATTAACAGACGGTGACAATTTGAAGAAATAATTCTGTGTGGCTTTCTCCAAAGCTGTCACACTCATCCTCCACAATTTACAACCCAGTACAACTGAAGCTTGAAAGTCTAATACTTGAGAAAGAACAGACAGCCAAATCAAAACAAATGAACTTTACAGAAGAATAATTAGACACAAACGTGGTCAAGGCCTCCATGAACGAGCTATTATACAGCCAGTAAACAGGCTAGAAATGGCCAAGGAGCTTAACCACAGACTCTGCTCCTGTGATACGCTAAAACCTAAAGTCAGAAACTTTCAAGTCTCGATTTATCATATTTTGGGGAAAATGGTAAAATACAGGGCAAGAATAAATGCCTCCATTTTTGTTTAAAGCGTATGCTGAAAATATACCACTCTTGTGCATACAAGGACTCTGTATCCTGCTAGACATAATTGAATGCCCATGCTTATTGCTGCAATCATCAGAAGAGCAAGAAAATAAAAGCAATATCCAACCTCAGATGAATGGACAGTGGAAATTATACACAACATCTATAGCATGCACATACAATGAAATTTTATTCAGCCATAAAGAAAAGTAGAATCATGAAATTTGCTGAAAAAAATGAATGAAACATTATAATTATAATACCAATAGTACTTAGGACGCTGTATTAAGCAATGAAACCCAGTCTCAGGAAGACAAATACCATATTGTCTCTCTTACCTGTGGGTCCTGATAAATGAATGTCCCATTGGGAATAATCATGAGGCTGAGCGGGGAAAGAGGTTCAAAGAGAGGAGGGGGAAATCAATAAAACAAAGTAGAGGGAGTCCTGGTGACCAAAGGGTAGAGTAAGAAATGAGTACAGGCCCAGAGGGTGAAATGAGGGTATAAGATTAAAAAAAAAAAAAAAAAAAAAAAAAAAAAAAAAAAAAACATGGAATGTGTCTCAAAATCCCATGTTATTTTTTAAAATGTGACATAATTTTTAAAATAATGTAAAATATTTTTTCTTGTTTTTTTTTTTTTTGAGGCAGGGTTTCTTTGTGTAATTTTGGTGCCTCTCCTGGATCTCATTCTGTAGACCAGGCTGGCCTCGAACTCATAGAGATCCATCTGGCTCTGCCTCCCGAGTGCTGGGATTAAAGGCGTGCAGCCCTGCCACCCAGCTTGTAAAATATTTTTAATCTAGTGAAAAGACAGATAGTTTAGAAAACAATATGCCATTCTTAATGTCAATACACTTTTAGTGTATTTACTTTTCTGATATTCAAAATTCTAAATTCAAAAGCATGTATTTTGATGAGTCATAAAACTTTAAAAAAACAGAAAAACAATTTTTGCAAGGACATGGGCATATGGGATCTGTAGTCATGTGTTGATCATCCTGAGATTTTAAAAAACCCTCCTAAAGTAGGTGATAGCTTGAAAAGAGCAAAGACTAACATGAACTGTTCAAGCTGGACCCAAGAAGGGCATCCAGGATACCAGTGTAGGCTCAGGAGCCTCTTGATTTTGAGTGCTCTCATCCTGGACAAAGTAAGAAAAAGGCTTTTGTCAGGGATGGTGGGAATTCAATAAGTTTGGGCAAAGCTTACACCAAGAACCTAAGCATCAAATTGAGAAATTTGTCATGACTGCGGTGAAAGGCAGCCCTGGGGAGAAGGGACCACTTTGCTTGGAGCCTCATTTCAGCAGCAGGATGAGTAAGTTGAGCCCTGGGGGAGGAGAAGGGGAATGATTTTAACAGAAGATGACATGTCTGGGGGTCCAGGGAAGAAGTCTATAAAAGGTCAAAGAAACAGGTTCCAGCACACTTGGCTACAGTCTGCAATGAGGAAGTGGTAGCTGGACTGGGAAAAAAAAATAAAACAAACAAAAAATCACCTGTAATGATCTACAAGGCAGACACAGGGCAACCGCTGCTTCTGAGCTTATGAAGAAGTACTCTCCAAGGGAAGTCCACACTGTTATCATCCTCTTGTTCTTGCCAGGTCAGGAGGACCAGCACAGGGTTAACTTCAAGGAACACATGACAGTACCACTATCAGTAAAATGAAAAAAACAATGTTAAGAGCTCCCAACACACTGTGTCACACTAGTCAGAAACATCAGTGTATCCAAAGAAGCCACCTTTGTAGACTGAGTCAGGGTCTCCTTTAGAAGCAGAAAACAGAAGATAATGGTGGAAGAAAAAGGTTTCAGAGGCAAAGTGATTTTAGGTGGAGGGATGTTTTTTCCATCATCCTGGGGCATATCTCATCTTACCATAAGTAGAATGTTCTTAAGCTTCACAAATTGTTTGCACAGATTAGGTGGAAAGATCTTTGCTGATAAACATAATTTTACTCATAAAGTTAAAACTTGAGAAAATGAAATAACAAGCAAATTTGTTTGCATTTTTCTTTTAAAGAGAAGATAGTTTAAGCTACTGCTTAAACATTTTCCCTTAACATACAAAGGAGAAAGGATATTTACATATAAAACTTGAACAAAACCAAATCCCAGATATAAAAACAAATGCTAAAATAGATAGGGTAATGAGTTTTCACACAGGACAGAGGCCAACATACTATTGCTTTAGTAGACTAGCAAATACTTCTTGATTTGCCAAACAGCCTCATATTTAACTGATTGTGCCTATGCAGAAAAAAAAAGTCCTAAAAGGAAAAAAAAAATATTTGTTCCATAGAGAAAAAAAGTTTATATAAATTTAAAATATCAGAAAAATGGCCTGAATCCACCAATACTGTCACAATACTAACTGAGCAGGTACTGGTAGTTCCTTAGAATCAAGAATGCTTGCCATCAGGTTGGAGTTGGATCTCAGTAGGCAGGAGCTGTTCTAATGTAACATGCACACAGTCCTTGGCTTACTACCCACATCCACCTAGATTCCATTCTTAAAAATAATTATTTTATTTTTATTTCCTATATATTAATATTTGCCGGCATGTTTATACGTGTACAAGTCCACGCCTGATAAGAATGTGTTGAATCTCCTGGATCTGGCATTACAAGTGGATGTAAGCTACTATGTAGGCTTAGAAACCCTTTTATCTACAAAAGCAGCAAGTCCTCTTAGCAGCTGAATCCTAACCCCCACAGCACCACAGAGAACTGGGGTTGATGGTACACACCTGTAATCCCCTCACTCAGGCAGTCAAAGGAGTCACGACCATACTCAGCTTGTTGATCTTAGCCAGACTGGGAGACATGAGACCCTAACAAACATAAGAACCCCAAATTAATGGTATGGGGAAAGAGATAATTTACAGCTGAAGTTAAGTTGCTAGGAAAGCATTGGAGACAGACTGATGAAAACATAGAGTGAGCCCTCATTGGAGCTTTGCAAAGAAGTTGTGTCAAAATGCCTCCAACATCCAACATATCTCACTGTTTATCATCAGTGACATCCTGTTAGATCCCAAGTCTCTGGCTCAAGCAATTGCTCCTGTTTGCTTCCTACTCCAGTCCCCTTGTTCCATCTTTCTTGGCTACAAATTTTATTTATGTTACACCAGAATGACCTTTCAAAACCATCAATCCCAGTAATAAGCTCCATGAGGAAAAGGCCACTGAAAGTGATGAATCCATTAAGGTCCACGGCTTCTCACCCGCACAAGCCAGGGTCTGGCACACAGGACACAAAGCAGGACTTGGGTGAACTCTGTTGAATGAGTGAATGAGCACATTAAAAATCCTACCTCCCTTCCATCATACCACATATATTTCAATGTTCTCAACGTGGCCTACGGGTCACTGCAAGCACACGCCTGATCCTTTTTTCACCACTCTTGCCCAGTCCTCAGTTTCCCCCACAAGGCACCCTAGTATGCAACAGTGTTGTGGGACTCTATCAGCCCCTCAGGAAAACAAAACAAAAAAAACAAAACTCAGACGTTCATTTTCAGCACTTTCACTTGTATTTTGTTTGTTTGTTTTTATCTTATGTAGTGATGAGATATTTTATTGTGATGTATTTATAACAGAAGTCACATCTCCAAACTTGTAAATCACATCAGGATTAAATTCTGTATAGAGTGAAAATATAATTGCAAAATGAGTAACATAGTGGTTGACGTTCAATATATGAGTGTTTTGTAAGTAAGGGATGTTAGTGTCTTGTTTTGTTTTTTAAGGCTGGAATAGTCCCCAGCTTTTATTCCTTCTCTCTTTAGTCTGTTCTTCATAAGGCCAACAGCTATTCAACTTTCAGCCTCATTTCTCCATCAATATCTTACTCAAATGCTTGGCCAGTTGCTCTCCATATTAAGTAGAAAACAAAACAAAACAAAACAAATAAACCTCCCTGGTTTGTTTAGGGCTCAATGCCAGATGTACGATATAGTCTCAGTAAGTGGATATTGACAGTGAGGGACTGAAAAAGAATAATGATGCTGGTATTAATCATTTAAGCATCTTATGTTTCTATTTAATTGCTTGTGTTTGGTTTGGTTTTGTAAGTTAACAATTAACTCTCATTTGCTTTGCAATCTTGACTCTTCTTCATCCCTACAACTTAGTCCTCCTAACATTTCTCATATGAATTTGTTCATGATCAAACACTGTAAATATTGTATACTATATGAATTCACAATAATAATGGGTACATTTAATCTACATGCAAATCTCTGGCAAAAAATGTGGCAAAGCAGAAAAATCAGAGTTACAATTACACTAGAATTGTAGGGTGAACAATTCATTTCTCCTGACCTAGAGCTACTTAATATCTCTGAAGCTCACTTTCTTTCGAGCATAAAGAAGATAGAAACACCCTGCAATGTTTAGAAAGAATGTGTGGGGAATAAAATTCTGGAGATGTTAAAACTTACTATTGTTGTTTCAGAGTCTTTGGTGGTGACACCCATGTGGGTAGAATTATTTTTATTTTTATAGAAAGAAACACTACCAAATAAGATTTAAGGATCGCTCAAGAATACTATAGTGGATATCTCTGTCTTTTGCTTTCCTATTTAAAATGATAATTAACACTTGTCCATGACTAATTAACTTAGAGAGAGGGTTCTCTGCCTCTATTACAAATTAATTTGTGTCACAAAAAGCGCACTAAAACATGCAGTCAGTTAAGTTTTCAGTGTCTGATAATCAATTCATCTTTTAAAAAAAAGGTTGATACATTTGGAGGTGCGTGAATGATTCTATTCAAGCATTCAAGAAAAATTGAGAGGAGATTGTGGAAAATTTTTAGATAGATTTCCCACAGGTTTAACCCTCAAGCTTTTTTTAATTTTATATTTTTATTTAGATCTCCCTCTCTTCCATCTTCCAGCCCTCCAGTCTTTCCCCCCAACCCACCTCCCATTCCTTTCTCTGACAAGTTAAGGCCTCCTATGGGGAGTCAGTAGAGTCTGGTACATTCAGTTGAGGCAGGTCCAAGCTCCTCCCCCTGCACCAAGGTTGTGCAAGGCTCTAAAAACCAGCTCATGCACCAGGAATGGATCCTGACTCTACTGCCAGGGGCCCTTTAAATATATCAACTACACAACTGTCTTGCTTATGTAGAGGGCCTAGTCCAGTCCCATGAAGGCTCCACAGATGTTGGTCCACAGTTCATGAGTTCCCACTAGCTTGGTTGGTTGTCTCTATATGTTTCCCCATCATGATCTTGATGCCCCTTGCTCATAGAAACCTACTTCTCTCTCTTTGACTGGCTTCTTCAAGCTCAGCCTGGTATTTGGCTATGGATCTCTGCATCTGCTTCCATTAGTTACTAGAGGAAGGCTCTATGATGAAAGAGTATTCACCAATCTGATTACCAGAGTAGGCCAGTTTTGGCAATCTCTCTACCATTGTTAGTGGTCTAAGCTGGGGTCATCCTTGTGGATTCAGGGGAAATTCCCTAGTACCTGGTTTCTCCCTAACCCCATGATGTCTCCCTGTATCATCGTATCTCTTTCCTTGTTTTCCCACTCGTCCTTGTTTCCAGCTCAACCATCTTGTTTCCTTATGCTCTCATCCTGCATCCTCTACCCTCCATTGCCCACTGCTCCCCCCACGTTTACTCATGGAGATCTCATCTAAACCCTCAATCTTTTTAATTCGAGGGAATTTACTCTTAAAAACTTAGAGTGAGTATGTAGAATTAAACTGTCTTCACACATTGTATAGTATATAACTTAGGTTTATTGAGAATGTCTAAAATGCTTATGTATCAAGCACAATTCTAGGCACTAAGAACATAGCAATGAAAAGGGAAGTGGTAACTTGCAAAGTCTCATAAGAGCTTGAAAGAACAGGTATCCAATTATTCCATGTCTGGATGTCATGTTTGGGCTGCACTGGGCCCCCAGATTAGGTGAAGCCAAGGATACTTATATGTTGGTAGATCTGGATTCTAACCTGGAATCTGGTAAAGAATAAGCCAATATTTTTCAGATAGTGGACAGAGTTTTAGTTGATTGGCTGTCAACTAAAGACCTTGCCACTCCTTGGGGCTGTTCCTTCTTGCATATGACCCACTCTGTCCCCACAGCAACAGTGATGACCAGAGTCCTCTGGTGCTCTGTGTGCTTCTAACCTCTTCTTCTACTGTCTGCCAGTTTTGAATGACTAATCTGTTCTCCTCGGTCCCACCTTTAAGATAATCTTTGTTATCTTAAGGTTATTAGATCTAGAAATTTTCGTACTAGTGTAACATACCTTCATAGTAGTATCTAGGTTGCTGTATATATGAATACCCAGCTGGGATAACAGAGATTATTTTAATAAATGCTCACATGGATGGGATAGACTAATAGGATTGTCAGAATCCTTTTATAGTTGAAATTAGAAGGTAGAAGAATAAAGCTGCACCTGTTACACATGGAAAAGGAAGGCAATATCTTGGAAGGGTCATGGAGAGTTAGTGACTTCATTCTTAACTCCTGTCAGACATTGGTGGTAGAACAAGCATCTCACAGAATATAGATGCTGAGTCAATTTGACCAACTGTACATTTCCACACAGGCTTGAAAGCATGTGTATTAATATAGTGCATGTTCTTAAATTGAGCATTTAAAAAGAAATTATACTTAGAAGCCAGATATGACTATGTACAGCTGCAATCTCAGTGCTCAAGGAGGTGAGGCAGGAGGACCTCAGGTTTGAGGACAGTGTAAACTACCAGCTAAGAGTTTGTATGAGACAAAATTAACAGTCAAACACACCAATAGGCAAGCAAACATATTAGGACTCACAGAATAGAAAGCTTTAACAACAAAAAAGTTACATCAAACAAACTAATCTCAAACTCTGACACAATTTAAAATAAAGGTCAAGAATTTTATGGCAATAACCAAGGGAAATAAGTATTTAAAAGCAGAAATGTTCTTCTTCCATTAGCCTCTTAGTTTACAGAGTAAATAAAATACCTGTGAAGGCCATTTTTGACTTATTATAGCACTCAAAATGTTGTAAGTAAACTTCCTGGCTATTTTGAAAATCCTTATGTTCCCAATGCTTTGCATTTTTCTTTGCTGGACCAAGCTAATACGCATGATACCATAGTGTCCATGATTGTCTTAGGATGATGAAAGCAAGCTGAACCTCCATTGGGACACAATCTTCTCACAATATTGACATGGACACAAATTCTGTTATGTGTGCACCTCTTTGTTCTCCTCCTGCTCAAGGTCATACTTTCCATGGTTTCTGGAGGTTTCGTGCTGAATCTCCATTCTCATTGATGCACAAAGCCCTTACTATGAAGATTACTTGTTTTTCCTGAGAAAAGAGCACCTCAGTCTTCTTGATCAAATGGTCAGATCTGCACACATTTCCCCCTGAGAGAATCTTCCCAAGGCTTTCATTTTATAAACAATATCCTTTCTGGTTGCTGATTGTCTATTAAGCTAAGATTAAAAAAAAAAAGGATTTGACTTTTTATGCAAAAGAAAGAAAGATATTCAATATCTGTGCACTAGGTTGGTTTTACAGCAACTGGTCAACTATGTTCTGTGGAATGACAGTGACATAGACAATATGCAAACAATGGCTAAGGCTTTGTGTAATTGTTCACACAAACAGGTGAGGGCTTGCACCTGGCCTCCTGGCTGTCCTTTGCTGACCCTCAGGTTACAAGACAGATTTCAGAAGGCAAGAGTCAAATAGAGGTCAGTTGAATTGGTATCTGAAGCTGACAACTTTAAAATGTCATGTCCTACCAGTGTCCTTTGAACAAATTTTATATCAGTTCACCTTTTTAAAATCTTACAAAGAAATTTTTCAATAGTGCCATTGTTTTCTTTAGATGTGTTCAAAACATCACATCATCCAGAGCTGGGGATTTCTTTGGACCTCAAGTTGATGAAAACTTTGGCCAGATTCTAAGATGTGATTTCACAAGAAAATTTCACTGATGCCTGCAGATCTCCTGGAGTCTTTCAAATTCTGATTAATTCCATACCGAGAATGTATCTTCTTTGTAATTCATGCTATGATCTTGACTCACATGCAGATTCCTTGCTGGTTTAATTTCTTCTAGGGAAACGTAGTTATGGTTACCACCAGAAATTTTCTTTTATTTAAACTAAGTGTATTTGGACAATCCCATGACCATTCAGCAAATCAGATAAGATTTCTGACAATCTGCTGGAGCTCAAGTTCAAATTAATATAAACTGATGCTTTAAATACTTCAGCTCTTAGGAACTCTGCACCTCCAATTAGTTCTTAATTGGAAAAAAATTAAAATTTAGGGAGTTCAGTTCTTTATTATATGTGAGGAGGAAAGCATAACCCTCGGAAATAAATTTAAAGCATACCTTAAAGGGATATTTAAGACTTGATTTGTGAGCACAGTGGTTTATGATTTTTACAAAGATGATACCTATGTATTTATTTTTGAATATTCTTAGTTTATTGTATAACATAAAGTGTTTCATTGTGACATTTTCATACATGTATGTCATTGTATATTGTTCTTTCCCCTCTGGCTGACTGCATTCCTTACAATGCAGTCCTTTCTTCTGCTTCCCAGTCACATAGATACTATTACTCCATCCTGCCCCTGTCTGCTCTCCTTCTAGATCTTTTAAGTTCTCTCCCCACCTTTCATGTTTACCTTTCAATTCCATGCCCTATATGAATATACGTACATGTAAACACACATACATCTGTATCTATACAAACATAAATTTAAATATGAGCTCTATATCTGAGAGAAAGCTCCATGAAGTTGTCCTCTGACCTCCCCATGTACCTTCCAGCAACAACAATAATTCAAAACAAAGATTAAGAGGAAAATAAGTTTTTAAATACAATTTAAAAAAAATAGTGATAACAGCTTCTTTCAGATATTTTTGACATGTTAACTCCAGTATGTCATGGTGAGTTTCTTCTCCAGTCATGTCCATATGAGGATTTTAAGTGCCTCTTGATTTGATATCCATTTATTTTCTTTTTGATGTTGGAAGATATTCTGATATTTATTAAACATCTTCTCTATGCCTTTAAGCTTTTATCTTAGTTCCTTCTCTCCTATGGATTATTAGACTTTGTTTATTGATCATATTCCAAATGTTGGATGCCATGGTCATGCTAATTATTTTTGTTATTGATGTTTGAATGTATGACTTCTTCAAATTTTCTTTCATCCCTGATATATTTTTCTTTTTATTGGTCAACTCTTTTGGAAACATTATGTTTTTATTTGACTCATTGAGTAGTTGATTTCTAAACATTACTGTTTTTTATTCTCAATTTTTCTGAAAGTTTCAACCATTGTTACCAACTTTTTCATCCATTTTTCTGACTTATCTTTCCAAGGCCCAGATTGAATTTGTCTGCATTTTTGCATTCATTTGAGGTCATTGATCCTTTTCACAAGTACATTTTGAGCTATCCCTTTGTCATTTTATCTGTCTCATTATCTTTTAATTTAGTAGCCTTTGATTTAATTTAGTATGATCTTTTATAGAATGTGTGCTGACTTGCTCTTTCGTGTTCCTTGTGTTTCTGTGTTGCAAATTAAATATCTGTTGTTCAAGATATCATGCCTGGTTTTACATGAGGATCTAATTATTGAGCAACCTACTTGCTATGACTCTGTCACTAGAAGATTTCATGGATGCAAAAATTAAGTGTGAAAGCTGCAGCGACATCAAACCACATGATATACAGAAAAGCACCTTAAGCCATTGAAAGATAATGTGGCTTGTGTCTGTAATGCCAACACTTCTATGGCAACATGTGAGGCAAAGGCAAGAGAAATATCTGGAAGCTCATGTTTAAAAGGTTGTGACAGAAACTGTAAGAGAGACTCTGGCCAAAACCAAGATGGAAAGAGAGAACCAAAAAAAGTTATCCTCAGACCACCACACACACGCCATGGTGCAAACATCCACACATGTACAAACAGAAAATAAATAAATAAATCTTTAAAAATCTATTAAAGTTCATTTATTCCTCACTAATGATCATAAAACAGAAAATGCCAAAACTATAAACAGTGTGCTATGATGTTCACATTTATTTAGGGTCAATGTAAAAGAGGTAAAAAAAATAAAAATAAAAATAAAAATAAAAAAAAAAAAAAAAAAAACCAGGAAAGAGAAATAGGAGAAAGAAGATGAAGTCAATGAAAGAAAAATTGGTCTCAAAAGACTCATAGATTTCACTTCTGTTTATACATTGATCAAAAAAGAAAGAACAGGTAAGAAGGAAAGGAAAAGAAACAAGTTAAACCAATATTGTAAAAATTACATGAACAGAAGTAGACTAATTTGTGAAGGGGAAGAAAAAATACCTGTTGCATATAATATTATAACACCCCAATAATAGTGTGGAAATCAACAACAATGGCGAAAGGAGCTGAAGTATCCTCTTTGTGGTTGGAAACTTGGAAACTTGTGCCCAGTAGTCATGTGCAACGTGTGAAGTCATGGTGGGTCAACAGAACTGGTGGGCTCAACTACCCCATAGTTTATTCCATTGCTAAGTTTGCTTTGTAATGTCCTCTGTCTGCCAGAGCTCTCTTCACTATAGTATCATTCCCCTTTGTGTACAAGAAAGGGACCTTTGATGGATATACTGACATTCCAATGTGAGCCAAAGAGGTTCTCCACACTCCTGAGACTCCCCCATTGTCTATTACACAGCTGTCCCTGCTGTGTGACAAAGACCTTTCCAGGAAGATATTGTGTGTACACATGCACACACATGTGCACAAATCTATTCACACCAGAAAGGGAGAAAGGGAACCCATAACAGACCAAAGTAATGATTATGTCAAACTCTGATGTGGTGAATGAGTTTTATCTGGCTTGTTAACCGGAGTTTGGTTGAGGGGTTAATTACAGAAGCAAAGATGACAGATAGATGGATGGATAGATGGATGGATGGATGGATGGATGGATGGATAGATAGATAGATAGATAGATAGATAGATAGATAGATAGATAGATAGATAAATGGCAGCTACATCACTGGCAAAGATCACCCCCTCATGGATGTAGACTATGGAAACCAACTTCCCTGGAGATCTCTGCACAGCCTGCATAGAACTCTACATATTTGAGAAATCTCTCAGAGTTTGTCTGATAGGAATCTCCTATCTTAGGAGTTATCACTGCTTCTATAAAACATGCGAAAGGCCTCTGAGAATAAGTTCTAAGTTTCTACCCCCTCATGATCTGTGTGTGACTTTTTGTTTGTTTCCTAAGTCTCATGAGCTTCCTCATCCCACTCAGAGAGAATGTTTTAGTTTGGATGGCAGTGGCATCCACCACCATTCCCTGAGGTGAACAGTACTGAAATTGCAGATGTCTCCCAAGTGCATTGGGAAGTGCAAACAGTGCATGTAAATCTAGACAGGTTCAGGGTTCTCCTTGTTCTTTCCAACTCTCTAAGTAGTGAAGACCCTCTTGACACTGTTAATTGTGGGTCTCAAATATTCTGCTGGACCTTCAGAGTTCTCAGACTCTACCTCAGGGAAAGGCAGGTAGGTGATGTGAGAAGTTGAACAACATGGTGACTTTGGATGACTGTCAAATTTCAAAGTTATTCTTAGTTATTGAGGTTGCCTCTGCATATTGAAGCAAAGCCTATTAGGGACTTTACTTGTTAGGCACTCAGCCTCCAGTCTTCTACTCCTGAATGCCCCCCACTTAAGGATGTCTCTGACTCTGAGGCTATGGATGGTTAAAATCAGTATCCCTGAATGGTGTTGTGCTTCATGAAATCCTTGTTCTGAACCCCCACAGGGATCCCCAGGGTACCTCACCTTTAAACAATATAGTTCCTCTCCAGACAAAATGTCTAGCTCCCTGAGACATAGCGATGGAATGGAATTCTCTGCCTCTGCTGCCCATCCACTAAAGGAATCCCTATCTCACCCAAACCTGGAGCTGGATGTAAGGCACATGAGGGCTGTGAGACTGTCAGAACGACAGAACCTCCAATCTTACCTCTTCCATGTTTTTTCTCTTGTTAAGCATTAGAAATACTTTGCCTGTGTAATTAAGGAGCTCATTGTCAAAAACATTTTAACTTTGTGCCTTTTTCATGTGTTTGGAAATTATCTTTGCAACATCTCAAAAGGAAACTTTGAAATTCTACTTAACATTATAACTACCTCTAGGTGTATGTATGTCTTAGTGTATTTGTGTATTATTTGAAATGCCATGGGCAATTGTTTTAGCAGGCTTGAGTATTATAGATTTTGTTTGGATGTTTGTGATTTTTTTTTTTTTTGTTGGATCTTTGTTTTTTTACTGAGAATTTTTCCAATTTTTGCCTTTCTCCAATTTAGGTTCCAGAATAATTCCCAACATGTATGCTTAAAATAGCTTTGTGGTGTCTAAATGATTGTTATTAAGACAAAGATATGCTCCTTCACCTTATGAGAGGACAGAAAATTGGAACAAATTAGATTTGTCTGGTATGCTTTAAAGTTTAATTACCTAAAAATAAGTGTAAGTGTCCATTGGATTCCTTAATTTAAGATAAATAAGACAAACCTGATAAATCAAAAACCGCCGGAGTCTCATTCTGGCTTCCTACTTCCCAGCAGACTGAAACCTGACACTAGCTCCCTATCATATGATGCTTATTTTGTTACCAATGGGTCCTTGGGAAAAACATGGACTATACATAGCCTGAATTTTTCCCCAACCAAATACCTATATCCAAGGGCTCAGTCAGGTACACACAGTGCACATTGCTGGTATCAACATAGCATATGCGATTCATATTATGATGAAAACTTCAAAAGATAGGGATGCAGGTGTTGTGAGAAGACCATCTCGTAAAGGGTGGTTGATTGGCTTGGGGTAGTGTCTTTAATAGGAGATCGAGGGTCCAGGAAATGGCATTTGAACATGTACTCTCAAGAGAAGATGCTCCAGGCACAGAAAACCAAATCTCCAATGTTTAGAGTTTGGAGACAACGTGGTTCATTCAAAAGTCAAACTAAAGCTTAGGTGAGGTCTGAGACCAGAGGTCAGACAGGGGGCTCTGTTCTGAACATGAGGAGGCAGTCTATTCCTTTTTATAAGAACAATAGAGGGGGTTGGGGATTTAGCTCAGTGGTAGAGCGCTTGTCTAGCAAGTTCAAGGCCCTGGGTTTGGTCCTCAGCTCTGGTGGAAAAACAAACAAACAAACAAAAAAAAAAAAACAGAGAATAATATTAGAGAATTGTAAACAAGTGTATTTATTATGCTTATTGTAATGATAAGAATTTTTGGTCTCATATGAGGTGCCTCGCATGTACAAGTAGTTTTTTTTTTTTAATTTTCTTAGTTAAGAGCTATTGTTGTTCTAGAAATATTGATTTATGTGAAGAACAAGTAAATAATAGCTGTAGATGATAGATGGCTTGTTTGAATCAGGACTTGTTCACAGAAGTCACTAATTTAATGTTTTACAAGAAAATAAAAGTTTACTCTCACTTCCTAGGGCTTCTGAATCAGTGCGGCAAACACACCAGAATTCTGGACTGGATAACCATCATTTGTTATACTTGTGGGGACTTCACTTGAATGAACACTAATTCCCTATCATATGATGCTTATTTTGTTACCAATGGGTCCTTGGGAAAAATATGGAATATACATAGCCTGAATTTTTCCCCAACCAAATTCTCCCATCCTCATTACAAGGACATTCATATAAGGAAGAAAATGTGTATTCTAAGCAATAGAAGCATGATTAGAACCTTAGCAAATATTAGTCATGAATAATAGAAGGATACTCAAGTTTCAGAAATGAATCATCCAGTGATCTCTAGAGTGCTGACATTAGAAATATTGAGTTTTAGGACGGCAGAAATCATCAAAATCCTGAACAAAATGAGAAGAATGTCCACAGGCAGGCAGTGTGTAGGGCTGGGATGGAAAAACACAGATGCTCACAGACAGAAGTGACTCAGTTACTAAAACCACTGAACTTACACACTTAGAAGTCTGGGCATTTCACTCTATCAGTTTTACCTTAAGGAAACCAATGAATCAGTCAACAGATGAACACTTGTAGAATAATTTTTCCCCCTACTTTCTGTGTTCTCTTTATGTCCACACCAGTGTCCTGACATTTTCTGTTTCCTGTGATCAGTGAGAGAAGCCTCGAGACACAGAGCAGTAATGGAGACTCCCTTTCTCCATGCCACATACATCTGAAAAGCATTTTACAGTTTGATGAAGGCAAGAGGTGCATGTCTGTTGTTTTGAGGCAGGGAGAAAGACATGCATAGCTAAAAGAAGAAGAAGAGGGGGAGGGAGAAAGGAAGGGAGAGAGCGAGAGAGCGAAAGTGAGAAAGAGAGAGAGAGAGAGAGAGAGAGAGAGAGAGAGAGAGAGAGAGAAAGAAAGAAAGAAAGAAAGAAAGAAAGAAAGAAAGAAAGAAAGAAAGAGAAAGAAAATGAACCTGGGGTGCCCAGTGGAGAGAACACAGCAAGGCATCACGATGAATGACCTGAACTACTGCAGGAAAATGTGCTCCATGTGAAGAAAAAGGCAAATTGTTGTGATTTATATCCAATTTTATGGTTTAAAGGTCAACTCTTCATTCGCACGAGTGACTTTTAGAAAGCTTCATTCTGTCACATATTTACTGCAGAGTGAGACCTGAGGACATTTCATCTACATAAGAATCCATAAACATGCAAGGTAATTTAAAACATAAAATCACTATGAAATTACTAAATTGTTAAGACCTTTAGTCCCGTATACTAAAAATAAATACTTTGAAATACTTTTGTTTATTTTCTGTCAGAAGAAAACAAAAACTGTTTTCACTTAAAATGATCCAAATGTGCAAAAATAGTAGATGACAACACATGGAAATAAGCACTTAGCAACTAAATATACTCACGTTTCTTTACATAAGTCTAGTGACCTCATAAGCAATCACAATTATTACTCCTTCAAAATGAAAAGATTACAGATTTACTGACATTTTAATTATTGCTAAAGAATTTTTTCATGAAGGATAATTTATATCTACAGATTAAGCTGGTAATGGGTATGATCAGCTATAAGAATGAGAAAGGATGATGTAGATTTTAATGCTATAGTTATGGGTAAAATAACCTTACAGATTGATTGGTTGATGCCAACACACAGACCTTTTAAAATGGTAGGGCAAGACTTTAACACTCTGTATAAACGTTATTAGTACAGCACCTTTCAAATGAGGAACAAACGTGATTCAGCAGAAATGCGTGAGTGACAAAAAAGACCAGTGAAACAGGACACAACCCTCCAACAAGGCCACTGAAATGTAAACTGAATAACACATTGGCTAGTGAGAGCAGATTTTACTAACAGGAAATTTAAATATCACATGATCTAGCAAATGTTGTACATCACATATTAAAAAAAAAAAGAAGAGAAATCAATATTTTAAAGACATGTCTGCATGCCTATGCCCATTTCAGCATTGTTCATAATAGCAAAGATGTAAGCCACCCATGTGCTCATTAACATAAAGAAAGCATGGCATTTACAGAATGGAGTGCTACTCAGTCACCAGCAAGAATGAACTACTGTCACACCCAATAACACGGGTAGAACGGAGATTGGTACTAATGTTTAGTGAATAATGTAGGTGCAAATACCACCATGATATCACATACAGAAAATCTAAAAATGTTGATCTCTGAGATGTCAAGATTGGAGTTACAGTTATCACAGAAATTCAGCGTAGCAAGAAGTGACAGACTGGAAGGGTGAGGAACATGCACCAGTGTGCATCTATATAAGAGAAGTAACCTGCAGTGTTCTGTACACCGTGAGGACCACAGCTAGAGATAAAGCACTATGTACATGGAGAAATTAAAAAAAAAAAAAGGTTTGACTATTTTTAGCACAAAAATGATAAATATTGGATAATACAATTATTACTGATTTGAACATTTAGCCGTAATACATCAAAAATGTATCAAAACATCATATGTCTAATTTTATGTGTCTTTAAAAATTTTGATAAACTATTGACTCTTTAAATTATAAAGTTATGGATTATGTTAATAGATAATATAAATGCCAATTAAAAGATAAGTTATCTATATAATAATAAAAAATAAAGAAAACATCTCAGCCATGTGGAAAAAGCCATAAAGTAAAATCCTATGCAATCCTAAGAAGGTGACATTTTCTTTCTTCTCCACAGAGAAAGGTCAAAACAACAGGCAGCAGAGCTTTGGAAACCAGTAAAGGAGACCTGAGAACAGTGTAATGTGGGACACCAACACAGAAAAGGAATAAAGTACCTCAGCCTTCGGAATCTTATTAGGTACCTCCTATATAAGGAAATGGCAAATGTCCCTGTGACATAAGCTGTTATTCTATGTCAAAGGATTCCAGAGTTGACTCAGTCTTGAACCCAAATTAAGTAGTTTACATGGGGCCTGCACAGTGACTTGGCCTCAGAGGGGGGTAAAGTCAATGTTCTAGGCCCCTAGAACCCAGGGATTAGCAAAAAGATCACATCCTCAGGTCTGTGTCTAACCATGTCAGGTTTAACTTCAGAAAAGTAAAGACAGGGATGAAAACTTTCAGGAACATAAAGATAAAAGCAAGAAAAGTCTAGCTCAGTTAATTCTTCTGTACAGGAAAGTGGCAATACTTAAAGGAGGCGTCTATACAAGAGCTCTGAAGAGTGACGAGAGTGGAATAAAATATTTTCAGTTTTAAAATAAAAAATGAAACATGGAATGACAACCTAGGCTTACATATCCAGAAACATAATTCTTCCAACGCAAAGGTTAAATAATTAGACTAGCAAAAATAGAATGTACTGACAGCTCCCATGCTCTCTGACAATATGAAGGGAAAATCTGCGATGGGGGGAAGAATACAGATCAGGAACCAAATCTGTAGAACAAAAGGATGATGGCAGGGGGTAAAGATTAAAGCCACAGTGGTGTAATGAAGAATGGCCTCCCTAGGCTCATATAGCTGAATGCTTAGTCCACAGAGGGTGACACTCCTTAAAAGATTATAAGGGTTAGGAGGTGTGGTCTTCTTGGAGGAAGTGTGTCAATGGGAGTGCAATTTCAGGTTTCAAGAGCCTACTCCAGCCACCACCCCTCTCCTCGCAGCTCGGGATGTAGCTCTCAGTTCCCTCTCCAGCATCACACCTTCCTGCCGCCATGTCCTGGGTCATGATGAGAATGGACTAAACCTCTGAAACTCTAAGCAAACCTCAACTAAAGAGTTGACTTGGTCATGGCGTCTCTTCACAGCAATAGAACAATGGCTAAGACACACAGTAAAATATTTTGCTTGCTCCTACTTTGAAAAGTCTAAAATAAATCTGTCTGTTTGAAGTAATAGGCACAGAGGTGTATTACTTGACAGCAGAAATGAATAATTGAAATAAATGACAACAACATCATGAGGTACACAAAGAAAGCATGAGAAATATTTTATTATAAGGTAACTATTATTACAATATATAGTTTATATACAAATATTTGTAGACGTATAGAATATATTTATAACTGTTATTACTCTGTCACAAGAAAACAGAATATGTATATGTGTCAATATACAATATATATATATATTGTACCATTGTAATGGTACAATTTTCTCTTTGGTTTATTCCAACATAACCCTGAGGTTCAGTTTGTGTTTGCTTTCTTCTCATTTATAACAACCCAGAGTAAGGTAGCCCCACTGCAAGACTCCAGAGATGAATCTCAGGAGAATAGGCCTAAGCAATAGAAGTTCTGATGATGTAACTAAAGGAAACATTTTTGAGTCAAAGATGAGAAAACCACCTAAAGGTCACCGTATTTTATCACTTTGCTCAGATAGAGAAATCAGATTTGGATACACCTTCACAGCACAGAACTGAACAAACAGTTAAAAGGAGATAGAACCCATTGCTTCTCTTTCTGACAGTGAGTAAGCAAACAGAAGTAACATCTAAGTTGATTTCTGACATGGCCGCTAGTCCTTGGCTTGTTTTGTGGGGAAACAGTAGCTGAAGGCTAACAGCCACTCCCATTTAACTAGGAAAAAAATCTTGATAATGTCTCCCCAGAGATCTGGACAAAGAAAGGATTCTGGGCAACACTAGAAGGTTTAGCTAGAGAAATTGATAATGAGCAGAGTAAAATTCATATAATTAAGAAGGGCAGAGATACAATTATTCCTGCTTGCCAATGGCATTATTCTGCATACAGAACTGTAAGGACTCCATTCAGTGACAAGCAGAACTGGTTAACAAATTGAGCAAAATTAAGTTGAAATGAAAATTAGTAGCATTTAAAAGTTTTTTTGTATTATTTTTGATATTGTAATATAAGAGCTTAATTTCCTACTTCCCTTTCCTCCCACAGAATCCTCCCATACACCTCTCCTTTCTCTCTTTCAAACCCAAGGCCTCCTTTTTCATCATATGCTACTACAAGTGTATGTGTTACATGATTGGTGAGTCTATGGGCTGTTACACATATGTGTGCTTCCAAGGCTGACCGTTTGGTATTGGATAACCAATCTGTGTGCTCTTCCCTGAGGAAGACCATTTCTCCTACTCTCAGCAATCTGCAGCTGCATGTAGTTCTTTGTTTAGGGTTGAGACTGCATGGTCTTCTCCCCTCCACTTAGGCACGTCTGGGTTTCTGTTTGTGTGTTTTTGTTCAGCTTCCTCCTAAGAAAGAAATCAGGGAGGGTTTCAATGCACACTAGTCATTAAAATCCAAAATTCTTATGGGTGAGTTTAAGCAAGGGGACCAAGGGAATTTCTAGAGAAAAATCATGCAATTCTGGGGAAAGATATTAAATGGGACAGAGAAAATGCAGTTACTTTATGTTAATGAACTGAAATAATTTGTATTTTTGCAATATTTATACTTCTCATGGTGGTCTATGATACAGTATTTACTAAGGTAACAATGGCTTTATTCAGAAAACTAGGGAAAGCAATTCTTCAATTCATACAGAGGAACAAGGGAATGCAAATAGACAAAATAATCTTGAATCAAAAGAACAATGCTGGAGGCATCATGCTATCTGACTATAAAATATACTATAAAACTATGGTGATATCAAACCAGAAAAGCTTTGCAATATAAAGTGGTCTAGAGCCATTTAACAGAAAAGAGATCCCAGATATAACCCGATGAGCATACACTCCACTGATTCTCAAAAAAGGTGCATGTGCGCGCACACACGCCCCACAGGAACTGCAGAGAAATAGAGACAGGAAACTATAGACCCACCGGAACTGCAGAGACATAGAGACAGGAAACTACTGTCCCACAGGAACTGCAGAGACAGAGACAAGAAACTATGCCCCCAGAAGAACTGCAGAGACAGGAAACTACAACCCCAGAGGAACTGCAGAGTCATAGAGACAGGAAACTACAGCCCAGACGAATTGCAGAGACATAGAGACCTGTCAACTACAGCCCCACAGGAACTGCAGAGACATAGAGACAGGAAACTACAGTCCCACAGGAACTGCAGAGACAGATACAGGAATCTACAGCCCCAGAGGAATTGCAGAGACAGACTTGTCAACTACACCCACACAGGAACTGCAGAGACATAGAAATATGGATTCAAATCATAGATTAGATAATAGCAAAGAATGCATCTCTTTTCCTTTCTTCCACTAATAACAATGTATAATTAATCCACTGGGAAATCAAAAAAGTATCAGCAAAGTAAATGCTATTATTATCAACTTTATGATGGTAACAACATGAATTATTAATAACATTCTGTCTTTAAGTGGATTAAAACTCACCAAAGTAACAGATTTATTTTTTTCTGTTTGTCTTTGCCAACATAACTGATACTAATTTCACTGTGAAAGGTGCACAAAGCACTAATTTGTCTTTAAATTTGCCTGATAAACATTTATTGGAAAAAAACACTAGAGTTTTAACTTAACAACTGTCAAACCAAATCATTGCCACACTAACCCTTCCAAAGCTCTCAGTTACATGTTTATTTGTACTTTCAATCATCTTCAGAAGTGAAATTTAAGCATTTCAACAATGCTGCCTTCCAGTTTTAAGAATGCTTAAAGCTTGCTTATAAAAAAACTTTCAACTTTTATTACATTTATTTATTCAACAGCACACATGCCACCATGAAAATGTGAACATTAGAGGATGCCTTGTGGGAACTGGTTCTCTCCTTCTACCATGTAGGTTCTGAAGATCAAACTCAGTTGGGCAGGTTCTTGGCTAGTGCCTTCCTTTACCCACTAAGCCATCTCACCAATATCAAAGATCTTCTAGGTCATAGGTAACTGCAATATCAATAAAGCAATATTATGAGCCCTTGAAATGTATTTGCTGTCTTCAAATCTAAGTAATATTCACAGTCATTCAACAAATAAGTCTTGTGTACCCAGAATGCACTATGAGTCAGAATCAGTACTTCATGCTGGGAGATAAGATGGAATACTTTATTATTGATTATCTCAGAGGTAATAAACTAAAACTATGACAGAACCTTTAATAGTACTCTTAGCAGTATGATGTAGGCGAACATAAAATATTCTAATGAAGTTTCCCAGTGTCTGTAAGAGGAAGTACTTGTTGGCTTCGAGGAACAACATTGCTCTCCAGATGAGATGCCAAATGCACTAGACTTTATTATAATGATTTCACTCCAAGTAAAATTAAGGAAAGAAATTGCATGCAGATAATATTGGTTGCTATCCATCTCTCATACCCCACCATATTTTCTCCTTTTCCATGCAGATAGACTAATGAGATAAAATACATTCTATTTAACTGTCAAAGCAACTACAAGTGGTCTCCTCCACAGAAATGATGGCTACCTTTTACATTTAGGGAAACATCAAAACATTTGTACTTAGCTCCAACTCTTCTATGGTACAATATTAGCAAGTACTTGGTAGGAAAAGTGCACAAGTACAGTCAGTCACCCATCACTTAAAGATGGGGATTATTCTGAAAAAGAAATGAAATGTTGTATGAACTACTTAGAACAGACACTAGTTATTTATCTCCCTTGATGTGGTCAGGGGACATTGACACAGACTCTGTGCTATTTATTAGTACTTGTTCAGAAAAAGTCTTTCTCTGCTAAGAGGTCAGATTCTTTTCCTACTTGTCTTTTTAGACACAAATAATGGAGAAACATGACTACTGGAATAAATCTATTTCTCATGCCTTTAAAAGGAACAGGTTAAAGCAAGCCAATATGATGAAAATTCAAAATAGGTGTCTATCTGATACTATTCATTAAGTATAAGTATTTTGACTATTACAAATACGTATGACTGAATGTAACAAATATGTATGACATACGTAGACTTTGTAATACATCTACTTTTACCAAAAAAAAAAATGTCCAATTGATTTTTTCCTTAAATCTGACACAATAACAAATATTTATGTTACAGTTTGGCTATGAAAAGTCCTTCCTAGGCTCATGTGTTGAAGTCTTGTCCTAATGGTGTGATATTGAAGGTTTTATAAAATTTCAGAACACAGCATAATTGGAATAGGTTGCCTTTACATTTAATAGTTGTACTTTTCCATCCTTTCTGCCCCTGTGTTCCCTGCCTGGCATGAGGTGTCAAATACATCTGCTGCCATCATTTTCTGTATCAAAATAGGTCCAGAATTAATATAGCCAAAGTTGTACGAATGTGTGAAACTATGAAATAAAATGAAACTTCTTTTTCTTTTGTAATGTATGTGGTTGTATTCATACAACTGACAGACACAGAAGCCAGATGCTCAGTAAATAGTCAATTATATGGCCATTTCCAACCATATAGTTCACAAACCCTTGGAACTCATTTAAAGGTGGGTTTGGGGGAAGTGTGAAGGTATAGAGTAGAGCATCCCAAAGACGCCACATGAAGAGGGTCATGGGTGATTCTGATGAGGGTGCAGGAGACAAGAACAGCCACAGGAAATGCAGACAGTGATATTTAGACTCATGAGCTTTCAGAAAGAATGAGGATGATCTCAGAATTGGAATGGAGTCCATGTCACATTTTGGCAAAATACTTGTCCACATGGTGTAAATGTGCCATGATGATGAATAAGGCTGTGTTTCAAGGAAAAAGTGTAATTACCCTGATAGAGGACCTGTCAAGTCACTCCCATATTCAGACTTTGGCATAGCTGTTGCTGGCTGATTTTGGCCAGGTTTAAACTGAAAATTTGGAATGAAGAGTGACAAAAACAGGAAAACTGTTTGACCAGAAAAGCATGTGCAAAATGGAACTGCAGAAGGCATGGTTCTTAGGGAAAACTGACAATGACTTAGCATTGGAAAAAAAAAAATGAAGATGTTTTGATGGCATCTTTACAATTGATTATATCCCCCCCATTCCCAAGATATTGCCTTGAGAAGATATTGTTTGGGGAAGACCCTGACCCTAACAGAAAGCTAGGAAAGTGATGCTTCAAGATTCATTCCCTCATGTTCAAACACTGAATTACTTACAGCCAATGTAGACATGTTCCACATGGATTGGGTCATTGCTCAGGTTGCTGGGAAACCTTAGCATCAGCCCCATGTTGTTATTTTTGCAGGTGTACAGAATGCAAAAGGAAAAGAGCCAAGGACAAGCCCACAGGGATTTTTTTAAAGATGTATATTTATTTTTTTAATTTATTATATTTGTGTTTTAATTTTCCACATCAGCCATGGGTTCCCCTGTCCTCCCCCCTCCCGTCCCCGCCCCCACCTTCTCCCCAGCCCCTCCCCTCCATTCCCATCTCCTCCAGGGCCAAGACTACCCTGGGGATTCAATGCAACCTGGTGGATTCCATACAGGCAGCTCCAGTCCCCTCCTTCCAGGCAGAGCAAAGTGTAAGCCCAAGGTTCCAAACAGCCAGCTCATGCACTAAGGACAGGTCCGGGTCATAGATGTAAAACAAAGATGACTTGACTGCTACACAACTCCAGGGAGGCTACCTAGAAAACGGGACCCTAGGAAAGACACTGGGATCGCCCATTGACACAGAAGTGGATGAGATCTACATGAACAACCTGGACGACAGTGGGAGTAATGAAGGGCAAGGTTCGAGGGAAAGAAACCACAAGGATTTTTTTAATGAAAGGTCCAGGAGACCAGAGAACACGTGGCTGAGCCAGATTCCCTGCAGCCAGCCACCAAGATGAGGAAAAATGACACGGTCAAGGTGAGACCTAAGCTGCAACAGAGCCACCGGGTTTCAAATGTATCAGGGTCATGTAATGTTGGTCAAGGGAAGTTACAGGCAAAGTATTGGAAGTAGCATAGGAGAGTGCGGGTACCACAAAGAGCAAGCCCATAGGGGTTCTGCTTCTGGCATCCAGCGAAGGTTTGGCGACACTATAAGAAGTGTTCAATAGGCTGCATACGGAGCTACCCATTTTACTAATTTTTTTACTAGGTTTCAGAATTGCTTTGGTCTTCCTTCTCATTCTTTGCCCCGCTTTGCTCTTTTGTTATGGGAATCTTTGCCCTGTGTCATCATCTTTTGGAAATTTCTAATTTGATTTTTTTTTTTTTAACCTCACAGGAAGGATCTCACAGCTATCTGCCTTCTCTCTGAGAAGAGAATGAATGCAGGCTTTAGAACAAAGCTACTCTTAAGATTTGGACAGGCTTGGAGATGAGCTCAATGTTTCTTGCAATATGATGTCTGGATGCTCAGGAAAGAATGCTGTGGTGTGGATGCGAAGTGCCAGCCACAGGCTTAGGAGGTTCTGCCGACTTCAGGAAGTTTGACTGTTTGGAGGGCTTATTCAACCAGGTAAAGACCTTTGAAGATTATACATGAGCCCAGTCTTTTTCTGTCATGTTGCTTCCTGCCCATCAGGGCAAAGCAATTTCCCTGTATCCTGCTCCTGTGGCCGTGATGGACTTCTCCAGCACATGGGCCCAAGCAACCATGTCCCCACCCTGCTGTGTCTGTGAGCAAAAATAATTCCCTCCCCTCTGGAGTTTTCCATCAGATATTTCGTCACAGGAATAAGTAAAGTTAATTTCACCTCCCAGTTTGGAATACAAACTTTTTATTAAAAAAAAAAAAAGATCAATAGCAGACAGTTCTGTAAACTACCTTGTTGCTCAAAGACTACATGTAGAATGTGAAAGCCCAATGTTTTTATCTTGTTCTATCACTCCAGGAATCAAATGACTTCCTTGAGTCAAAACTTAATGCTAATAATATTAATCAGGAAAAATATGTTGTCTACTTGTGAAGCATCCTATTATATTGTGGAAAATTAATTGAGTTGTGCTAATTTGACTTTTGTTGGTATTAAAAAAAATAATTGAGAGAGCAAATGCAAAGAGGAAGGATGTGGTTTTACTCACAGTTTCAAGGGTTTCAGACCTGGTCAGCTTGATTCACAGTTGTTGGTCTCTTTCAAAGAAGAAAATCACAGCAGCAAGGATATGAATCTTCCCACCTTACGCTAGGTAGGAAGTAGAATGAGTGACACGAAGGGACATGGATGGACGAACATTGTGACACATGTCCCCTAACTAGGCCTATTTCTGATAGTTTCATCTCAAAATCCTTTTCAGATTTTGAATTTATCAAAGGTATTTACCCATCAATGATGGCAGAACCTTTGTATTCCAATCACTTTCTAAAGACCCCCATTGTACACTTCATGCATCAAAGACCAGCCCTTCAGCAGATGAGCCTTTGCAGGGCACACTTCATAACAAAATCATAACACCAGAGGAACTTACCCAAATATGTGATTGAAGGAGATCAACCTACCCTAGGGAGAAATGTGAGAAACTTTAAAGAGGAGACAGGAAGTCTCCTTGGATAAAAGACTTATAACCTGTGATTTCTAACTGATTCTCTCTGAGATACAAGATTATGAAATTATCTTACCATGGAATGTGGTAGGAAGGATAGCAAGTCAATGGTTCTGAGAGAAGAAATTGGTAGGGCCAAGACTACTCCAGCAGTAAGTAGGAGCAGGGTGGGCATTTAGGTCAGAGACCTCATCTGTCTCACCTGGTAAACAGGCCTTGCCTCCCAGCATGGCACTCTGCATGAATCTGGATTTTTATATTTAATATCAGGACCTTGCAGCAACGGCTGCATAGGATGCTTCCCAAGAGAAATCACATGACTTCTTATCTGGAAAACTTCTGTTCTCTGAGAACCATCTCACAGCAGAAGTGGAAGCCTTAGCTGCATTGGACACTTGTCTTGAATCCACAGTTGGTTGTCACTTCCTGCTGTGTGGTTAAGAATTCAGGCACTGCCAGGCGGTGGTGGCACACGCCTTTAATTCCAGCACTCTGAAGGCAGAGACAGGTGGATCTTTGTGAGTTGGAGGCCAGCCTGGGCTACAGAGTGAGTTCTAGGCAAAGGCGCAAAGCTACAGAGAGAAACCCTGTCTCCAAAAACAAAAAAACCCAAAAACCCTCTATTTTAAAGGTTGGGGATTTAGCTCAGTGGTAGAGTGCTTGCCTAGCAAGCACAAGGCCCTGGGGTTCGATCCTCAACTAAAAAAAAAAAAAGTTCAGGCAATGCCCACAGCAAGCAAACTGCTGGAATTTGCATAGATTTCACTTACCAAGAACTTGATGGCAACACAAAGTTTAACTGACTCGTTGAAGGGCTGTGGACCATTGAGGAAATACAAAGGGGTATTCTTAGTTCATCTGAATTCCTTTTTTTATCAAGGTAATGAAAAAAAAACCTACATCATTTTAGTGACACGGTTAATCATGCAGACCCCCTAGGAAGACACATAAAATTTGAAAATGGTATGAAATGATGCACTTTGAAATTTATTGAATGGCATAAGAGTCATTATATTCAATGTCATCTGTGAATTAAAACATTATAGATACTGATAAAAGATCACTTTGCCCTTGCAAGCTTCTTTGTTTTCTCCTCATTATTATAAGCAAAATTCAGCAGAAGTTTGTTCCCCTCTTCTTTTTGGATATGGAGTCCCCATGGGTCCACCTGATTAGCAATTAACTGGTGGATGGAAATTATTCTAAAGATAGATATGCAAATAATGTTTGTTTCAGAGGGTCAAAATTCATTAATAGACATGATTATTATTCAAGTATCATATTTGTATTTGTTATAATGAGTGAAAAGATGGAAATGAATATAGAAATGAATGCTTTCTGGTTTCTATACTATGCATTTAGAAATAAAATAAACAACCACTTCCAAAACACAGAAAAAGACACTGCAAGCTGTCTTTTTCTAGACTCAGCATACCTGCTGCAGTTCTGTACAAAGGCAATAACATTATCCTGTTCTTTCTTATATTTGCTAAATATCCTAATACTTAACTAACAACAGCAATCATTGTGTAGCTAATGTATAAATGTCTGCAACTATATGATGCTCAGTCCATCTGGAATCTGCTTTAGATATGGTAGGGAATGAGTTTTCCTTCCTTTCTCTGAACTCTCTAATGGAAAGAAGGAAATGTGATACCTAATGTTTCTGTTTCAGGCACTCTAAAAATACAAATAGATATCCCCAATCAAATTTTGTTTAGATGATCAAATGATGCCACACATACATAAAGAGATTGCAAAAATTGTTATTAATGGCACAGTGGATGTTTGGGGTGAGGTGCAGAAGGGTGGGCTCCCAAGTAAGTCTAAAATCAGTGTGAGGCTTGGCGGGGGGGGGGGGGAGCTTGGCTCTTCTATTGTAGGGATGCAGCATGGTTTTAACTCCACACTGGTGTCAAGACAGAAGTGTACATAGCCTTTTCACAAAGTTGAGAGGCAGGAAGCAAAAGTGAGTAACAGCCTCCAAAGGTGCTCCTCACCAAATATAAATGCATCTAGACTTGTTATTAAAGCAGATCCTGGTACCAGATAACTGAAACCTGTTCATTCCCTTCATTTTTATCAGAACTCATTCACTGCTGCTTTATGAGATCTATGGTATAATTCTGATGATGGAGGCAAAACTTCCCCTGAATGCCTTGTTTAAGAACCCCATACTGTGTACACTGAGAACTGAAATGAGTTGTCTGGTCGCCTTTACTATTGTCTAGAGCACAGAGTGGGTGAGTATTTTGAGGGCGCTTTATAGAGTCGATTCTGTATGAACAGGAACACATATGACTTATAATTGTTGATAATGTTGCCCTGAGGCCAATGTTTCTTAGATCTCTTTATTCCAAAAGGAGAATAGCTACTGGTATTACATGGAGCAGATACCAGATCACTAGTATGGCAGGAGTCCATAGAACACGCATGCTTCTCTATGAGTCCAGCACTAAGATCCATGCCACAGTCTGAGTTATTTGTGGTCCTCTTTGGTTTCCATTCAAAGGGATGCTCTGATTCAGACATGACAAACAAGAGCTCCCCAGCTGGTTCTGTCACAAAGGTTGATACTGCATGGTGTGTAAAGGATAAGAATTTCCTCTGAATTCCACTCATCTGATTTCCAAAGGAAATGCAAGTGCATGGGTGGGAAAGGGCAAGCTTCCCCAGAATCACAGAACCTGGCAGGACTCGGGATAAGAAAAGGCTCTACTTTTGCAGGTTTAGCTTTGTCCTTTAGTGAGGAGAACTTGCTGAATATTAAGGTATGGAGGATGCTTCTTTCAATCAAGCCTGTTATGAAATTAGTGACATATCATAATAGACTAAGAGCTGATGTGGATCCTGCATGTAGGCAAAAATTCTTGTCCTGAGAATGTATGCAAGAGATGTAAGAACTGCTGTTGTTCAGTTCCAGAAATCAACAGATAACTTAATGACCAACTGGTTGACCCATAGACTCCAGAATCTATAAGAGGCATCAAGAGTCTCTGTACCATTAGGGCAGTTGAAAGACATTATGAAGAGCAAAGATTGCAATGCAGTTTAGGTGGATTTTAGAGGCTGTCATATGAGCAAGTATGTGAGGGAGCTGATGATTCTCAAGAGCATAAATAGGTTCAAGTGAAAAAATACAGATGATGAAGGTGTTGCCTTCAGAACACACAAAAGATGTTCAGAGAAACTAGTGCTTTCTGTGATTAGTTTACAGTGAGCAGACTGGTAGCTCTGTCAGTGTCAATGATAGAGAAACCCTGGACTGACCAAAAGTGCTCCAGAATAAACTAATCAGCTTTATGTGTGTGAGAATCAATGGCCTATCCACTTTTAGAAAAGCAAGCTTGTGTCTCTTTGTGTCTTCAATTAGTGTGTCAGTATGCTCCTTGTAGAAAGCTTCATCCAATCAATGTCATATTTTGACTCCTGAAGAAGTTGTGATCTTTCCAGGAAAGATTGTGATAATGCTGAAGTACTGTAACGACATCCATTTAAAATGACATTAGGGCTCTTATATGTTGTTGACAGACTGCAATTGACAATTACGGAACAAATCACAGTAACTGGATTTACAACTGCAAAATGTTTACCAATTTCTGATGGGATGGGATTGGTCATTTTAGTAATTATAAATGCCATTGTAATTAGAATTTGAGTGGTAAGATTCCTTTAATCCACAATGAGTTTCCAGTCAGGCTTTTTAATTGTAAGACCTGGACTAATCATGCCACACTAAATGTAGCACATATAGACTTGACTTAATCTTGAAATGTCAATCACTTATTCTGATATTTTGTTGTCAATGTGATATTTTAGTGAAATGAATGTTATATCCATGACATTTGTCGGCAGGATAGTAATATCTGTTACTAAAATGAGATCATCTATACTTGGTCATGCTCAAAGGAGCACAAGGGAATATATTGTTAATATTCTCAATGGGGTGATAAAATACCTAGGAGAAACAACCTAGGGAAGAGAGATTCAGTTTGCTCTCAGCTTCAGATAGTTCAGATCCATAATGGAGAATGTGGAGTAACAAAGCCATTTGTGTCAGGGTATTCAGGAAGCAGAAAAAATAAACAGAAATAGGAAGCTCCTATGAGAGCTATAGCCCCAATAGCCCACTCCCAGGGACATGCTTCTTCCAGTTAGACTCCACTTTCTTCTGCCTTCACCCTCCTCTTCCTCTCCTTCCACACACCTTGACTCCATGGAACATCCACCCCCTCTACCATAGACAGTGTTTGCTTACTGAGCATCAGGACTGGCTTCTAAGCAGGTTTAAATCACCCTTGCCGTGGGCTGTAGCAGTATCATGGGAAATTTTACCGGAAACCCCAAGACCAAGAGAATTCAGCCACGGGGACATAGACAACAGAAACAGTAGAGCATCTTGTGGAGGCCTAGAGACCAACCCATCTGCTTTGAATTTGTGGCCTCAGCATGCCACATGGTTACTGGACTTCCTACACACCATAAGCCACCCAAGGGTCATGAAGAACTTCCCATTTTCATCAGAGCACTCTACTGATGGAGATCTTTGCCTATGTTCAGAGGTGACAGCCATTCTGCTGAATTTAAGATATTCAATGTTACCTGATGGGTCTGAGGTAAGACTATGACTTGTTGGGTCACATCAAGGAAAATCTGACCCCATCTTCTTAATTTTACATCTCAAGTATGGAAATTTCCCATTTAAGCTTATGAATCCATAAAAGGCTTAGGAGGACTCAAAAGCAACACAGCTCCAAGAGTGCAGGTGGGGGAATCGTTAATATACAAATGAGAAGAATAACAATGCCAAGGGAATACCGCCTCTGGAAGCAGCTCAAAGTCCAGCTATAACCTGCTTACACAGGCAGGGAGGACGCCTGTTCAGCACACAGTTAAATTGTTGAGGTTATTATTGCTGCACACAGTTACTCCAGGAAATCTTCAAAGAGGCAATAGCTTCCATGCTGCCCTTTGTCAGTCCCGGGAAAGGGAACTTCTCAGGATTCGTAAGAAGAGGATCATTCTACTTAGATAGTAATGAGATTCGGGGGCTGAAGGAGTGTGTTTATTCATGGAAAATTGTATCAGTGCTCTAACTTACCACCACTGTGAGAAGAGGAGAGAAGAGGAAAGAAGAGGAGAAAGAGACAGAGAGAGAATAGAAGAATAGAATTTCTTTTCTTTTCTTTTTTTTTGGGGGGGGGGTTTCGAGACAGGGTTTCTCTGTGTAGCTTTGCACCTGTCCTGGAACTCACTCTGTAGCCCAGGCTGGCTTCAAACTCACAAAGATACACCTGCCTCTGCCTCCCGAGTGCTGGGATTAAATGCATGCGCCACCACTGCCCAGTTGGAATTTCTTAACATTTTACACAGAGGCAAAACAAAGTGAATAGGAGACCATTAGGAATTTAATATTGTAAACGAATATAGTTTTACTAGACTGTTAATGAAGTATTGGGTCTCTGAATATTATTCTGTATCTTATGAAAGAAAATACAGCAATATTTAATATTTGGGTTAGATAAGGTAAGTAACACCATGTTAACATTTAGCGATAGGAACAAATTTGAACTCAAGGAACATGAAACTATAAGTAAGAGAAACATGAAATAAGACAGAAACCAAATTGGAATTTTATGTAGAGTACGTAATAATTTAGATAATATTATGAAATGATACACACATATAATTAAATTTTCAGAGTCTTTTGAAAGAATTCTTTTACGGGTTGTACTAAGCTGCATATGATAATACCTTTCAACAGTCATGTAATCAGATTTACTTCTGATTAGCTTAATTTGTCTGCTTAAATTATCAAGCATTAAAACTGAATAGTTTAAATAGTTTAGCATTGAATATGTAGAAGTACTAAGAGGAAAAGAGTAGCTGTTTATTTCAGAAACAAGCAACTAAAGACAGCTAAACGTCTAAATACCCTGCAAATTCTACATTCACCAAGTGACAGTATTCCAGGGAGAAGTTTAAATGTGGATTTTTAACGTCACTAAGATCTAGAGATCAATTTCATAAACTGCCTGTTAGTTCCTCTAAATACTTCAGATGGTCACGAGTCACGCTTTGTACCCAATATTCTAAATGCAATCATTCATAACCTTATTACCTGGAGTCTCATGTTTTAAATGTCATTTGCTGAAAATAATATTCTCTGGGGGGAAAACGCATTCCAGATTGACAACTTTCCTCCTAAAGGAGGAAAATAAGTATTAGAGTTGACTATATATGTGTGGTTGATATAAGTGGGGCTCTGGGAAGAAAATCGGATATTTGAATAAATTCTGTAATGTGCTTTTACAGTCTCTCGGTAAATAGTAGGTATTATTTTAAAACAACTCTTGAAAATATTTGTTAAAATACTATTTCTTTTTCTTTAGTAGATTATTGAATAATGTTTTTTTTCTCCTGAAAAAAAAAATCTGAGCCTGGGGTCTAGAAGGAAAGCTGGGCAGGTAAGAGTGAGTATTGATCTCATAGAGGACCCAAGTTTGGTTCACAGCACCTATATTAGGAGACTCTCAATCATGTATAACTCAAGTTCCAGGAATCTAATTCCCTCTTCTGCTCTTCTTGGGCACCTGCCCTTATGTGCACATCCATACAGACACATACACATAATTAAAAACACAACTAAGTCTGTTTTCAAAATATATATAAAAAAAGACTCTAGCAGGTATAGTGGCGCACGCCTTTAATTCAGCACTCTGGAGGCAAAGACAGGTGGATCCCTGAGTTGGAGGCCAGCTGGTCTTCATAGTGAGTTTCAGGACAGCCAGGGCTACGCAGTAAGACTTTGCCTTGAAAAAAAAAAAGAAAGAAAGAAAGAAAAGAAAAAGGGAAAGAAAAAAAGAAAGGAAGAAATAAAGAAAACAATAAAGACTCTGAGGCCAGTATTTAAAAATCTGTGAGAAACTATTACTATTTGTTGAAACAGTATGTTTTTCTTCTGAGAACAGCTTAAGATATTGCAATGCTAGCAGAAACTTCAGGATGGAACTGTCAAAATGAAATACTCAAGGTATAATTTAAGCCATGTACTCACAAAGTCCTAATTAAATAAAGTTATCAAAGAGCAAAGGATAATTAGCTGAAAAATCAGATTTCAGTCCTCAAAGCACTAACTCAAAGATGCCATTGTAATCAAGGCAAATGTCAATCCTTGAAGACAAGGCGCAATGTCTACTAGAAAAATAAAGTTTAATTAGAAAAGTGATTTTCTATACAGTTGGTGATTGGCATAAAATTCTACAAAATAAGCCTACATAGACAGAAGTCACCATGCATAAAATACTGCCTACACCACAATAAAATGGAAATAAACTACAAAGACATTTTTTCTTCAAAGATACACATACATACACACACATATATATATATACATATACATACATATACTATATATATACATATACATACATATACTATATATATACATATACATACATATACTATATATATACATATACATACATATACTATATATATACATACATATACATACATATTATATATATATATATATATATATATATATATATATATATATATATATATATATTACATGATGGAAGAATTTCAAGATCCATATTCTTTTTAACAAAACATGTTACCATTCAAATAATCCCATGCTCACCATGTCCATCGCCAGGGAATACTTCTGGGTTCAATCAACAGAATGTATGACCTATAGTGTTTTTGCATCATGAAGATGTTATTAAATTTATAAGTGCCATGCAAGTAGGTTACTAATTGCTAAGCCATGCACTTGAGGCACTGGGACCTTTGTCTACCATTTCCCTCGCATCCTTACCATTTGATTATCCTTCATTTAACTCTGCCATCTTATGTGCAGGAGGATGACCACAGACTCATGTGCACACTGAAGAAACGTTGGGAGACAGGAAGAAATACTAGCTGCCCTGTCTCTGTGATGGCTAGTCTTGGCTGTCAACTTGACTACATCTAGAAAATGGAAAGCACACATGCGGCAGATTTTTGCTTAATTGAGTGAGAAGATCAACTTCTGATCGAGACCTTAGAGGTAGGAAGACACACCTTTAATCCAGATCTTTTATGCTAGAAAAACCTGGCTCTCATCTGGGCCATGCCTGCTGCTGGAAGCCCATAGGAGGACATGGAAGAAGGCAGCTTCAGCTCTTTGCCTGCTTGCTCTCACCTTGCTAGCACGTCCATCCAACAGCGGCATTAGACCTACTTCTTCAGGATTCATTCCTTAAGTTTTGCTACTCCAGAGAAACCTGACTAATATGGTCTCTAAAGCAAACGGCTCCAAAATTATTGTTGTTTTATTATTATTGATAATATGTATGACATGTATGGTCCCATTTGTTCCATGGCACACTTGTGGAGGGCAGGAAGTTACTTTGTGGAGGCTGCACTCTCCTGCTACCTTGACATGGGTTCTAAGAATTAAGTTCAGGTTGTGAGGCTTTCACAGCATGGGCTGTCACCCTCTAAGCCAGTGGTTATGAACTTCCTAGTGCTGTGATCCTTCAATATGGTTCCTCATGGTGTTGTGACCACCAACCATAAGATTATTACATTGCTACTTCATAACTGTAATTTTGCTAGTGTTAGGAATTATTGCAAATATCTGAGATACAACCCCATGCTGGGGATCATGGCCCACAGGTTAAGAAGCACTCCTGAAGTTCTTCCTCCTGGATGTTTTAAGATCATGTTTGGTTAGATCTGGGAAACACATACATATTTAGTTCAAGAGAAAATCAGAAGACACTATTTGGAATCATTGAGAAAGAGTTAACTTTTTTTCTCTCTCTTTTTACCCTACATGTTCTTTCTGTGTATATCATGGCTTCTAGTTTAGCTTTTCCATGGGATTTCTGATTGTATGAATGAGTGGGTCTCTGCAACTCAATGTTTCTTGTGAATTTTCTTGGGCTATTTACTTCTGTTTTCTGTTTGTTTGTTTTTGCTTTGTACTATTCTGAAGTGTCAGTTTTTATTTTAATTTATTTTATTATCATCCCCTAGAAGCATGTTTGTTTTCTAACGAGAGACAGAAATGTGGTGGATCTGGATGGGAGGGGAGGTGTGGAGGATCTGTGGGAAGTAGAGGAAGGGAAAACCATGATCAGGATATATTATGTGAGAAAATAATTATATTGTCAATAAAAGGGGGAAAGGGAAATTAAAAACAGCTATGAAAGAAGAGAGAGAAAGAAAACAGATGTCAAATAAAAACTGTGCAACTCAATTCATAGGTTCCACAACAAATTATCATTAATCATTAAGTTTATTTTCCTTAAGAAATCATGATAAGATAAAGAACATATCCATTCCTAGAAAGAAAAATTGTTTCAGTAAATACTTTGCCTGTGTAGACAATTGTTTATATAAATATACACCTTATTTAAATATATTTAGATAATATAACCCTTATTAACATACATATAAAAATAGAGAAAAACATTTATGCACTGGAGAGCCATGCTTTATGGTAAGGAACAGAGACTGTATTTAGGATTTACCTTGGTGTAGTCTTTCATGGAAAATGAGACCAGAATGTCCTGAGTCCATTATTTAGGCATTAAATTTACTACTAGCATTACCCTTCCTTACGCATTAGTTTAAAATAAAGTAAGGAACTCATTTAGGTCTCAAGCTTTAGTAATGACAATCGGGGGAAGTCATTCACCTCTACAGGGAGGTACTAAATAGCCCTCTCTTTTCTCACTTCACTTAACGCCCACTCATTCATGAGTATCAGAACTGTTTTCTTCAGAATTCAGTTTAATAAAAAAAATATAATGTTCTGGAGTAAGGGACGTAACATTTTGTCTTGGGTTGATCATAACAGTCTTCCAAACACTTATGGTTGCAGGCTTGCTCCAGGGCTCACAGCATCCTTAGACAGGGCAACAAAGCTCTCAAAGGTAGGGATTAACAGCAGGAAGTTGATCACTGAGGTCATGCCCTTAAAGGGGCCACTAGTCTCCTAATCCCATCCTGCCTCTTCCTCTGTTTCCTGGTCTCCATATAGTGCTGAACTCAGCCCCAACACATACTCTCCATCACGGTCTCTTGCTTCCAATAGGCTTCCAAATAATGGCGGCTACCTAACATGAACTCAAACTATGAAACGAGGTTCCTCTTTCTTCTTGATAAATCGATCGCCTCCTGCATTGTGCTACAACAATGGAAGGGAGCACTCACAGGCAGAGGAAAAAAAAATGCAACCTGTTTTAATCAGGACTGTTGACATAATGAAAATTCCATTGCATTTGACAACATTATCTTTATAATACCCACAATCCCTAAGTAGAAGAGTTGATTTAAAGAGTCACTTTTGTTTTATCAAAAAAGAAATGAACAAAAACCACTAAAATATCAATTTTCTTTTCTAGACACTGTGAGTACAGAGAAAGTACTAGTCTTAGACTGAAGTACTCAACTGTCTCTTTCTCAGAATCTAATTCAAGAAGAGAAACAGGAAAAGCAAATGGTCCATGTATCCCTGTTTAGGGCAGCAACAAATCTTGTCTCTAAGACTATGGATATCCTGTTGTCAGGAAGAAGATTTTGTGTTTGAGCAGCAATGGTGGCCACAGTTCTCACTATCAACTCATTTTACTTAGAGAAAGAAGCCATTACTCTCACTGAACTGACATAACACTACAATATTTCTGACTGAATGACCCTTATATGAAGTAGTTTTAAGATAGTCTTCATTGTTTACAAATGTACCCAAAGCTCCGGGTTTGAAAGCAATAATAACTTGTTTATTTGGACTTAAAAAACAGCCAGTAGATGGGACATGATGAGTTGTGTGAGACAAAAGGAAGATGGTGAAATGGTGCAATATTTTCAGTGCTTCTGTGTAGGAGTGGTGTATATGTAATTTCATTCTCAATTTCAGTGTCCAAAGCAAGTGTGAGGACAAAGTTTGATATTCCCAAAGAGGGAAGAGATATGCTTGCTTTCACAAGACATTTTTCTTTTTTTTTACATATTTGTTCTTATTTTCTATCTTGGTCTCAAATTGTCTTCAGCAATACTGTACATTTTCGAGAAAGTGCAAGTCTGCTTATGGCATCAAAAGTTATTTTTTAAAAAGATTTATTTTTATTTATTATGTATACAGTATTCTGGCTGCATGTGTCCCTGCAGGCCAGAAGAGGGCACCAGATCTCGTTACAAGTGGTTGTGAGCCACTATGTGGTTGCTGGGAATTGAACTCAGGACCTCTGGAACAGGAGTTGGTGCCCTTAACCACTGACCCATCTCTCCAGCCCTCAAGTTATTTTATGTTGTCTCCAACATGATTTATAAATATCCCCAGGAGACTGATGTGAAGATGTAAGCTGAAAGGCCCTGAGCATGTGCAAACAGGGGAGTTGATGGTTAATGGGAGAGAGCAAGTTGGCGAAGTCATAGGAGAAAACAGAACAAAAAAGGACACATATTCTAGAGTTGCTATGTGAATTAATGCATGAATCTATGAATGTAGAGTAGGGGGCAGACCACAGTAAAGGGTTTACATATTCTTGCTGGTGTTACTCCTAAAACAAAATTGAAGATTTGTAAGCCACTGTCTTATAAGATGTGATGAAAATCCAGGAAATGTGGTATTCTAAGTAGGGTAAAGGTCAATGTGAACTTGAGCAATTACCACAAATCCTATCTCACAGCAGTTAAGCTAAGTTTACACTTTGCCTGTGTTCGCCTATCAGCCCCTCCACTGGTTTGGAAATCCAACCAACCTCAAGCACAGCCGGATTCTCCTGATAACTTTCCCCATAAATACTGTGTCTAGAAATACAGCCTCTGTCTGGTACAGATTTGTTGGTGGAATTATTTCATTAAACAGAACCCACTGCCATTCAACTTTAAAGGAAAAACTGGTTTCCAATTTGGGCTGAAATGTTACTCTGCCACTATGTACATATGAGCTTAATGAGAAGACTAGGGAAGAGCACGCTTCATCCCTAGGCATTAAGTACTGACATTTACGCAGGGACTCATGTCAGTTGAGACTAGCACATTAAATTCCTTCTTACACAAGTGCACCAGTCATAGAGAAAATAGAAAAGCAGTATGCTGTCATTTGGGTCATATTTGAGAGTTCCTTTACAGTTTGACAGTGGAGCTGGGAATGAAGAGTTCAGAATGAACCGAGAAAGGTAGAGGCCATTTTACACTCAAAAAATTCTAAGTAGGGACATTTCTCCTGATTGCATTTTCAAGTGGAAAGAACCCATTCAGAAAATAAGTAAATGTGTATTTCCAACTTTTTTCACTCTCTGTAGGCATGAGATTAAGTGATATTAACCAATAAATAGGAAAAAAATGAATGATAAAATAAAATTGAGGGTTTAAAATAAGAATTCAGAAATATGAGATGCAGAATGTAACAAATTCATTACAATTATATTCATGTCATTGTAAACTATTAAAGTTTGATTATAAATATGTCTCATTTTAGGAAGGTAATATTATGAGAAATAACATTTGCATTTTTCAGAACGCTTATTTAGAAGTATCAGTTTTCTTTCTGAATATGTTATTGAGTGAAGTTCTTAAGTTCATAAAAAGTAGACAAAATTATATGGCCTAAAGTGAAGAAATACTTAGCTCAGAAACAACCCACAAAAACCATCATATTAAGGTGTTTTATTATTAAAAGCCTTAAATATCTAAAAATTAGATCATGCAGACTTTTGGGGATACTTGATATCTATAAAGCAGTCCAGAGCAAATGTATTTGCTGATAATAGGATAGCCATGACAACCCAACTTTAAAAAAAGAGCATATAAAACATATTATAGATGACTGGTCTGTACTATGGATAGAAATGCTTTAATTGGTTTGAAATATTTATAATTTTTATTTAACATTTAAGAGAAATGGGGGACATAGTAAAAATATAAGTAGAAGAATGTAAAAACTGAATTATTACAATCATTAATGAATATTTGGTGCTTCAGTTACACTAGCAAATGATACACACACACACACACACACACACACACACAAACACACACACACACACACACACACACACACACACACACACACTTCCCAGAAGACCTGAGTGATGGCTGTTCTTGGTTGTAAACTTGGCTATATCTGGAATTAACTAAAACCCAAGTGTCTGGGCACATCTGTGAGGGATTTTTCTTGATTGGAGCATTTAAAATCAGAAAACCCAAACCAAATCTGCTGGCAGCCTTAATGAAGAGCATGGGAAAGGGAAGCTTTGCTCTTTGCTCACTTGCCCTCAGTTTCAATGGCAAGTTCATCCCTTCATTGGCATTAGAGTCTCCTCATTTGTGATTACAATATATACTGAAGACAAGACACCCAGACTCTCATATTGAAAAGTTATTGCATGCTTGGGCTTAATATCAGAAGATAGGCATTGGTGGACTAGCTGGACCACAGCCTGAATGTCACTCTTAATAAATCCCAACATATGCAGACTAATTATATCCATTCTGTTCCTCCAGAGAACTCTGCCTAGCATGAAGATAAAGCACCTCACTTTGCTGGTTGGGAAAGCTCATGTTCAGAGATGTATAGGTATTTCCCCAGTGCCTCTGGATTAGCAGTGAGCCAAAACTAGACCAGAAGACAACTTTTGTCATTGTTGGGCTAGGATTTGAGAAACATTATGAAATATAAAAATGAATGTTACTATGGTGAACACAATTGCTATCAAATAGACTAGCTATTCCACTTGTAGATACTTGTAGATCAAGAAGGATCAGAAGTTAGTCATCATTGGAACTGTAGCTCATCCTGACATACCTCTACACCACATTAAATATAATCCAGGTACCTAGAAAAAGTCAGTCTCTAGAACTCAGTCATTTAAATAGGTGTGTCCTAACTATATTATGGGCTTTCAACTTAATTTTCAATTTTTCAAAAATTTCAAGACAATAAAATCAACTAAATTTTCAACCTAAAGTAACAGTTGGGAATAACACAGATACATGAAGTCACATTAGGTACTTAAAATAATTTAATATGAACTACAACTTCAAACCAAACAAGAAATGTACAGCACCAGGTTGTTACCTCCTGGCTCTGCTCTGTTCACCTATATAACCAAAATTTATACCCTTTAAACAGTCTCTATCCTTTGCCCTACCATTAATGTCCTGAGCAGAGATTCTGTCTGCCATGTGTCCGTGAGCTGGATTTGAACTTGATTATACCGGCAGTGTTGAAACAGTGATGCTTGACACACTATTTCTGTCCTATAGAGAATCCTGTTCTCCCTCAAGGACGCCTTCTTCCATGAGTTGTATAAATATAATGGTCTCATTCATCCATTCCCAAATTTTCAATTTTCAAAGTATATGAATGGCTATAAAAAATGGTTTCATGGAGAAATGAATCTACAAAGTTGGGACATTTTCAAGGATACAATAGTCCCATAAGCATTTTTTTTTTAATTTTATGAGTGACTGACACCTGTGTAATTCTTGTGAGTACTTCAAATAATACACTTCTAGTGAAAGGAACTCTTGCTACTAAATCTGTATCATACTCTCTGGTTGTAATGATTGTGATGGGCTGTCATGATTTTAGCCTATTTCCTCCGATACCCAAAGCACCTTATATCTATGTGTGTGCAATGTACAGATATATGCTCAGACATGTATTTATATTTATAAACACATATACACAGAGTAAATGCTTATATGCTCAGAGTTAAATGCATATGTATACAAGCAAAGATTTTGCTTTGAATTTCTGAGAATCAAAATGGAATTCCACCACGTGTCCTTGCCATGAGCCTTCTGCTCAGCATGTAGATTTTCCATGCCAGTCTTATAATTCTATCTTAACTAGCTTTGAGGACTTTCATTGTTATAAGATGAACACAGGAAGCATCTCCAAATAGATTTTTCTGTAAATTAGATTTCTGAAACTACAATTAAGTTATTCAATTTACATGCTATGCTTCAAAATACACCAGGCACTCCATAATTGAATGTGAATATCCATTTCCTCTGGATTTGTTGTTGGTGTTTATAATTGCCAGACTGAGACTAGGATGCATTTATCATCTTGCAGTCACTAGCACTTTAAAACCAGTAATTAAATCTATAGACATTTGGCATTACAGTAAAGGAAACTGATGTCAAATAGATGAGATGTGCTTTACCCATGTGTACATTATTTGCCCCATTTTGTTTAGGAAAATGTCTCAAAATGCACTTTATTTAGAAATTGATTTTATTTTCATAATTATTTCAGCCAGGTGCTGTAATGATTTCTGTAAGACAGCTCTTGATACTATTTGATTCCCTTTTCACTCCTTTATAGGCCACCTCAATGTTATTGTGCATTAATAATTTCCTCCTAAAGTTGAAGGGATTTTCTCCCAAAGTTCAGATGCCTTTTAACTTTCTGCACATTGTTTAAGTGCCCTACATTTATTTTTTTTCAGTTAGTTAAAAGTTACTTTAATCTTTTCTTGTGGAAAATTTCAAATACACAAAGATAGAATCATACAATGAGTCTTCTTTGAATTTATTGAAGTTGTTCTTTGACATTTCATATAAGTATCTGTGCATTTTGATACTATAATCCTTCACCATTTCCCAGTCTCACTTCTCTACCCCCATCCTTGCTTAAACTTCAAACCCAGCAAACTTTCCTTCAGTCTTTACATATCACATACACAAATCCCTATTTACCCTCCTCCAATGTACATCAGAGAAAAGCAGCATTTTTAACAAATGGTGCATGGATTATCAACTAGACTGAAACTAGTTCCTTATTATACACCCTGAACAACACTATTCTAAATGGATCAAGACCTTAAACATAAGACCAGGTATTTGGAAACTGATAGAAGAAAAATACAGCATCAGGCACAGAAGAGGACTTTCTGCATAGGACTCTGGCAGCAGAGGAAATAAGATTAATCGACGACTGAAAAATAATGTCTCATGAAACTAAAGCACTTCTGTCCATCAAAGAGAACTGTAGCTGGAGTTTTCTTCAGTCCTATCCAGCCCCATGGACCCCACAACTGCTTATAAAATAATCACTCAGAAACTTATATTAATTAAACTGCTGGGCCATTAGCTCAGGCCTACCATTGTCTAGCTCTTACTCTTATACTCAGCCCATTTCTGTTAATCTATATGTCGCCACATGTTCCATGTCTTTACCTGTTACCTTTACATGCTGCTCTCTGGAGGGCAGACTTGCATCTCCTCCAGACTTCCACCTCCCATCAATTGAGCAAAGGAGCAAAATTGGAACAAACTTTTGCTGGCTATACCCCAACAGAAGGTACACATCTAAAATAAGGATTTCGAAAGACTAAACATTAAGAAACCAAACAACCTATTCAAATAATGGGCCATCCACCTGAATGAGGCATGACTACAGAGGTCCTGCTTACTTTTTTCCTGTTTTGTTCAAGCTGAAACCTCAGCCCATGGGATGCAGCCACTCACATTCAGAATGGGTCAGAAATACCCTGGAATATTTCTCTTAGGTGAACTCCAAATCCCATAAAGTCAGCAAACAGGATTAAACCATCACAAATCCACTTGTCTTCAACTTGATAGCCAAGCATAGTATTTTAAGTTAAGATATTCCATTCCTTGCTCTTAAGATCATATGTTTATCTCACATGCAACTCCATCCCTGAAAGTCCACAAAAATCTTAGCAGTTCCTACAATGTGCAGAAAAGTGTGGGGTTCTATATTGGGATTCAAATAAATCTCTTAATTATGAACCCTCATTAAAAATCAGTACTTTTAGTATACTTTATCATGTGCTAGTATGTAATAAACATTCTTTTATCCTCAGGTCTTTGACTAGTTGTTCATCACTGTTTTAACAGCTGCCCGGTGTAAGAAGATTGTTAGACCAAAGTTGAAAATACCCCACGACTATGGCTATAAACATAAATATTTAGAACTCAGTTAGATCATATGACCATTGAGTAAAATAACAACAGACTCTATCCTGCAGGGTACGACTGGCTGCCATCATTCTTCTCGAGGGAGCACATGTTTCCACTGATGCTCGTGCTTTTGGTCATGTTCTTCCCTGACATGCCCATCTGTCTGCTTTGTATTTTGGATGTAAACACACTGTCAGCTTGATGTCAGGTCCCAAGGGAATGAGTGGGGCCTGAACTGGTGCCTGAGCTCCACATTCCTGCACAAGGGGCCTGAAACAGTTTGGCTGAGTTAAGATGCACTGTGACTCTTCCAGGAAAGATCAACAATAAACACCATTTTGGCCCCAAATGCTAGAGCATCGCTTCTTGCCACTGGTACCCAAGGTGTCCACTTTTTTTTTTTTTTTTAAGATTTATTTACTGGAGAGGTGGCTCAGAGGTTAAGTGCACTGAGTTCTTCCACAGGTCCTGAGTTCAATTCCCAGCAACCACATGGTGGCTCACAAACATCTGTAATGAGATGTGGTGTCATCTTCTGGCCTGTAGGCAAACATGCAGTCAGAACACTGTATACATAATAAATAAATAAATAAATAAATAAATAAATAAATAAATAGGTTTGTTTTTTTTTAATGTCCGGCTAGCTCTGTCGGTAGAGCATGAGACTCTTAATCTAAGGGTTGTGGGTTCATGCCCCATGTTGGGTGCCAGATATTGGTGAAATTATTAAGGCCACTCCACATAGTTAAAAGGGAGGTTTATTTTGTGGGGTAACTTACAAGTAAAGGGATAGGTTGCAGGGTCTGGGAAAGATGTAACAGAGTCTGGCGGTGTTCTCTAGAGAACTCTGCTAGGTCTACCTTCAGTATCCTAAGTCCAGGAACCAAGAGAGCCGGGCCATCCAGATCTTGGGTCTTCAGGGTCCTCTCTTGGCCCTCGCCTTGTAGGCGTGACAGTTACTGAAGCCTCAGTGGGGGTTGGAACTTCCAGATCAAAGCTGGAATGGCTACCTACTACACTGTCCTAAGATAAATGACCTTCCTAGTCATTGGCTTTTGGCCAGGATTATAATATGAGGCATGAAATTTCCTCCTGTGACACCTAACTCATAGCAAATCAAAAAGCAGTGAGTTAAGCTCATACTACTCATACCACGATTGTAACAGTAGTTGCATCTTTTGATTGGCAGGTCTATATTAGAGTATGCAGAGCCCAGCATTAAGTATGATTAATGTCTGTACAGCACCTTCGAGTGCCATGAATGCTCAGCCCTAAACGGGACATCTGTAGTAACAGCACTCCTCATGCTCTGCCCCATCAAAGCTCAGAGAACATCGCAGAAAGAGAAATAAGGTGAGAGCCAAGGACTATTCGAGGTTCTATGTAATGCTGTCTTCTAGAGATGACAAGGCTGTTGAACTCATGACCTCACAGCAGCCGTGTTTACCAGCACAACACCTGTACAAAGTCAAAACAATTCAAACATCTGCTGTAGCTGGAGACTTGCTTTCAAGGACCAAAAAAAACCAAACAAACAAACAAAAAAAAAACCCAAAAAACAAAAAAACAAACAAACAACAACAACAACAAACCCTACTGCAAGTATCTGCTGGGGAAGGAAGAATCATCCTTTCCTTGAGAATATGGCCACTTGTAGATTGCTTATGCAGCAGTGAATGACTCAAATCCATGTACATTTGGGGAGCAAGAATTTGATTTAGTGAGTTATCCAAACACAAGAGGATGTGAAGATGTCTTGTAGGATATAAGGAAGAAATTTAGAAAGGAAAAATAAGACATAGATATATTCATATTTCATCACATGCATGTATGAAATCCTCAAGAATAAAGAAAAGGGACAAAAGAATAAACATTATTGTTCTAAAATAGCAGAATTAAGATATATCAAGGAGATCTCAAGAAAGCAAGACCAAAACCAAAGAGAGCAAACATCAAATCCTGCAGCTTTGTGTCCCACATCTGTTACTCTTGGTTGCATCATCTGAGAGCAAGCATCCTTGAGCAACTTCAAATCTCCAGTTCTAACTGTAGAACACATAACCTGCCTTGGTCCAGCTTTTTTTCTGTCCCTGAATCTTCCTTAACAAATTTCCTCATCATCCTAGCCTTTAAACATCCTGTAACCTGCATCACACAATTTGGACTTTACATCTGTAGCCTCAAATAGTGACCTCTAACAACTTCCCTTCCACCCATGTTAGTGTGAGGAATCTAAACAGCGCAGCATTTGCCAGCTTCATTGAGTTTCTACAACTTGTTGAGAGCCTCCAGGTCTCTGTAACTCTTGCCTAGTGCATACTTACAAAGCCAGACTCATGTGTGTGACACTGCCAAGTTCTGCTGTTAGCTTCAGATGGTCTCTGCAGTGATGGGTATTGACTAGGCTTTACAGAACAAAAGACACAAAATCCATCACGCTGCCCCCCTCACCCCTCACCTCTTAAGCCTCATTGCTTCACTGAACAGTTTTAGCATTACTTCCACGTCATCTGCATATATATGATTTCATGCATTTATATAAAAATGATCCAAAAAGAAGAGAAAGCATGTATCTGTGTCTGGGAGTGACAATTCACTTAACATGGCTATGAATAGTATGATCTACTTTCCTGTAAACAATCTAGTTATCCACCTATGTTTGAAAAACAAATCATTATATGTAAACACCCCATTTTCTTTATCCATCCCTCTGTTGTTGGATGCTGAGTTTGGTTTCATGACTCAGCTATAGTTGGTAGTGCTTCAATAAAGATTTGATGGGCAAGTATTTCTATTTTATGTTGACTTAGAGTCCTGGATAAATACTCAGGAGTGTTATGGGTCGATCATATGGTAGTTGTATTTTCAGTTTTTTGAGAAGCCAATATGCATTTCCATAATGACTTGATTCATTTGCATTCCCATGAGCATGGTATAGATGTTCATTTCGTTCATCCTACTCTCTCGTGTTGGTTGACGTTTTTTTTGATGACTGTCATTATGGCATGTGTGAGAAAAGAAATCATAGTAAAATTTTCTTTTATCATTCTCAGGAGGCTTGTATGATGGTTGGTGTTAATTATCAAATTGACAGAATCTAGAATTACTTGGAAGATGGCTTCTGGGTCTGTGGAAATTGCTTTGATGACAATATTTGAGTGGGAAGATCCAATCTCTGTGAGCGGTACTATTCCCTAGAAAGAGTTCCATACTCAATAAGTGAAAAGGGACAGTAGGACAACAGCATGCATTTGCCACTCTGCTTCTTCACATTAGGCCAATGTGGGCAGCTCAAGCTCTAACTCCCTTTAGTTGGCAACCATGATGTGCCATACCTTAAAATGTGAGAGGCAAAATACACCATTCATTCCTCCCTCCAGCTGCTTTTGTCAGGATATTTTATCACAGAAATATTGAAGTGATTAAAACAGATAGTGAAGTAGGACGTGTCTGTATGCCTAGTGGCCATTGACACTTCTTTGAAGAACTGTATGTCTATTCCAGTAGGACTTTTATTAAGTGGATCATTTACTCTTCTCTTACTTGGTCCCTTGGTTTATTTGCATGGTCTAGATAATAATCCTCTGTCAGATGTATAACTGGAGAATATTTTAATCCTGTTCTGTAGGCTGTCTCTACACTCAGTTAAGAGTTTTCTTCACTAAGCTGAGGCTTAATAATCTCATGAATCATACTTGCCAATGGTCAGCATTATTCCTGTATGATGAGTCCTCTTTAAGAAGGCATTTACCTAAGCTGTTACCTGGAAGTGGAATAACCTTAACCAAAGAAACAAAGACTTCTAGAGTGCACACTTCAGAACACACTGAAAGAAGAAATCAAAGATTACAGAAGATGATTTTATGCTCATCGATTGAGATAATTGATATTGTTGATATGGCTATACAACCAAAAGCAATCCACAGGTTCAATAGAGTTCCCATCAAAATGCCAGTGGTGTCCCACACAGAAATGGAGAAGAAATTCTTAAGCTTCATATACAACACAAAAACCCTGAATAGGCAAATTGGACCTAAGAAAAACAGTGCTTGTGGTATCACCAAAGTTGACTTCAAGTAATACTACAGAGACATTGTCACAAAATCAGCAGAGCACTAGAAAAAAAAAAAAAAACACAATTGAACAGAACTAAAGATCTAGATATGTACCCACATACCTACAACCACCTGCTACAAGGCAAAAACTATGAGCTATGCATATGTTACAAAACAATATTGATGAAGAAGGTTTTACTCCTTTTAAATTTTAGAATTTAACTGTAATTTGTAACGACACCAGTTCATACATGAATCTGAAAAATACCAGCTTTAAAATGTCTTCACAACTATTTAAGTGCATTTTTTTTAGAAAACAAAATAGGAACACAGCATATATTGTTTCATATTCTTCAAGTCAAGAAGGTTACTTTGCAATCTTCTCTAATGAGAAAATTATTTGTAAATAAGCTCTAATAAAATAAGGTTGTAGAAAATCATTACTATGGGAAATATAAAGAATTCACATCAGGATATATATGTGCTCAATGGTCTAAATTTTGAAGACCACTTCTGGAATATATATTGTATATTTATTATGTATTGTATAAGTATAATATATACATACTATAATATGTATTATAGGTTTACAGAATTGTGTATACAGAAATACAGTAAAGAACTGACAGGTTCCTAGAAGCCTTGATACATAGTGTATGTGATTGAATAAAAGGAGATGAGGGTAAGAATATAGGTTTAGTCAAATTGTAGTCAACTTGTGTGCCATAACCAGGAGATCAATTGTTTTCCCATGCATAACACTATCATCTAACAAATAAAATGTCACATTTCCTAAAGACCTGTATGTACTAGACGTGAGGCAAGGCTATTGAACTAAGAAACTGGGTCATATACAAGTAAATAATGTAAATAACAGATAGATGCATCATAAAGCATTAGACAGATTTCCCGGAGAGTACTGATTGGATGAACATTTGATTTCACACTAAGTCCCAAGAGCTCACATTGAGAATGTTGCAACATTATATTTCTTCCCTAGAGCAAAGTGTGATAGGATAAGAGGGAAAGACTGCCTTTGGGGTCCTAAATCAAATCAGTTAAATAGCCTAACACAGGAAGAGTAGCACTCTTGAAAGTGCATTATTTCCTCACAAGTGTTGTCAAATCAAAGATAATCTGTGTACTCACTATTAATTTTTCCTCCTATCTTTTTACCAAATGACATGTAAAAATCAAATTAACTTTTTTTCCCTTTGATTCATTATAGGAGTTACTCAGACATTCAAAACAAGAACCATATTGCTTAATGAACAATTCATAACATCAAAATATAATAAAAATGTAATTTTAATGGGTTAAAATGGGTGAGAGGTAAATTTAGAATGAATGTGTGCTTTGTATTTTCTCAAAAATGAATTCTCAGTCCTGAAGATAGCCATGCCCCCAAAACCATGCATAATCATTTTTTTTTTTTTAAAAAAGACATAGTAGATGTCTTTAGTTTGCTTTTCAATAGTGCTGACATGAATATTGAATGTATTTATTTACCTATCGATACTCAGAATATAGTTTATCTTTCCCACTCAATATAGTAAATGTACAAATGTATCAGCACTGAGGGCATCTTCTTCTTCTAGTTCATGAGTCCAAGTGGCCAGCCTTCTAAGCCTGTGTCACAGGCGCTCCCCCTCACCTGCCTCATCCCTTCTGTGCCTCCATCTGCAGATCTAACCAAATGACTGACATTTTCTTGACCTCTTAAAAACCCTTGTTCAATGATGAGTTCACAGAGGAAACAAATTATAGCCTGGGGTTATTTTAACTGTAGAGATAATATGAGAGATATAATAGATATTATAATAGAAGGTGAGTTTGTGATACAAGGTCAGGGTATGGTATATATATATATATATACCATGTGTATATATATGTGGTATATATATATATATATATATATATATATATATATATACTCAAAAGAAGCAAATTACAAATTCATTAATTTCATGAATAGCTACTTGAATGTAAACTGCAGAGTTCCTCTTAAGACAACACATATTATTAAGCTAAGAGAGTAAAATTAAAAATAACAAGATACTACTTGGAATGAAAATAATCTACCTTTTCCTAACCTATTAATAAACATAAATGACACACCCATGTCAATATTTGTCCTCCAACAGAGCATTGTAAATGTTTCAGGCTTCAAATGTTTGTCTCCTGCAATGATGTCTTTTCACACAGCTTCACTGGCCTGTTCTGATTTCCACCTGGAGTGGGTCAACATTCTCCTGCCCATTCCCTCCCATCCTATTCCAAAAGTGATGGTTTCTATGTAAATATATCAATCTGGATAGATGAGTAGTGAATTCTGCCTTAGCCTTGCATGAAAGTCAAGCACAGATGAATGAGAAAACCAATGTTCCAATAGAACTCTGATACTATCTGCTCCTCCCTCCACTTTTTAAACAAGAGATTTCAAAAATTCTCTCTACAAATTCCTGCTATTAAATATTTCTAAAACACTCTCTTGTATTTCTTTCTAACCACACTATTTAATATTCAGCTAACTCATTTGTTTCAGAGAACTCTGACAACATTTACCTGGTCCAAGCTCTAGACAGTGCAATTTGCTCACACAGAGGCTCTGCCCTGTGGCTTTCTGTACCCAAGTGTAATAGACAATGAACTATAAAAGTGAATCCAATACACCTGATTATTTTCATAATGACTGCTGAGCTAGGAAGCGGCTTGGTGCCAAGAGCCAAGTAGATGTGAATTTACTAGGAATAGCTAACTGTCTTAATTCGCAAGACCCTTATGACTATGACTGATTCTCTACAGAATATTTGGTGGCAATGGTTCCAGTTTAGAAGGAAAGAATGTGAGAAATCAGAAATAAGCAGAAAAGCACAAGAAATGTTAAACTTCTAGAAGAGATAAAGCATAATGGGTAGGGCTTTTCTGGAGCTGAGTGATGTTGAGATACAGCCAATGTGTAACTTCAAAGTGATGTTTAGTGATTCAGTCTTTTAAAATCAATCAAATGTGGTATTTTTATAACTGATTAAAATATAAGGTTTCTAACACAGCTGTTATGAAATAAAGATTGCATAGCATGGTATATCTAGAAAACAATGTCTTCCCCATCTTCTGGCTATTACATTTTTTTCTGCCTCCTCTTCACATCCCTGAGCTCTGATGGTGTTCTGGTTACTGCAAAGGTCCCATATAGGGTTGAGAACTGAACCTCCTAATTTTATCATATTAATTATGCAACTGTCCACTGACTGCTGTCCACTTTGGAGGGGGTATGGTTCTCTGACCAACATTGAGAGCTCCTCAGGTCTATGGGTGTGAACATAAATATTTATAAAGCAATTTAACTTTTAATCACTCACTATTTGTGGTAGGACAAAGTGATGTTATAGCCACATGCTTTAGTCACAGCAATTGGGAATCAGAAGTAAGCAGAGCTCTGTGAAATCAAAGCAATTCTGCCCTACACAGTGAGGTCCAGAACAACCTAAGTTATATGATAAGACACTATCACAATACACACACACACACACACACACACACACACACACACACACACACACACACACATTGTGTTCTATTTATAATTAGAATGTTAGTTCCTTTAAATTTGTTTAAATAAGAAATTTTGAGGCATAGAGCTTTCAAAATCACTAAGAAATGAGAGTAAGATCTACTGGGGGCCAGGGAGAAGGCAAAGTGGACAAATGCACTTGCAGCCAAGCTTATGGCCCAAGCTCCAACCCTATAACACACATGACAAGAGGAGACATCTAGTACTTCTACATGTACATAGTGTTGTGCACCCTCACACCACACACACACACACACACACACACACACACACACACACAAACTCACACACATCAAACACACACATATAAGACACACAGACATATACTAAGACACATACATATACAGATATACACACATATATGCACACACACATATATACACACAAACATACAAAAAACGCACACATACATACACACATATATACACACGTATACATATAAACACAAAAAGACACACACAAACATACACACACACACACACACACACACACACACACACACACTGAATTTTATAACAAACAATAAAACTCATGAATCTATCGCCAGCTGTGACTACTGACATTTGCCAGTATCTTTTCATAAGTCACCCCAATACCGTTTTTTAAAGAAAACTGTAACAACTGGATCTGATTGTCATCTACCACTCAAGATGGTCGCCTCTTGGCATCTTCATTAACTTGCCACTGCTGGGAAGGAATCGTACAGACGTACTTTCAGGGGACAATTCAAATTGTCTGATCCCTTTCTTAAGACCAGAGACATTTCTTAGGCTTAACCAGGAAGAAGATGTAAAGAGAGTTGGGCTAGGCTGGTCACAAGAAGGGCCCACTCACAGCTTTGCTGACTGTATTAAGTGGAAGGGCCATAGTGGTAGAATACACATGGTCTCTGGAAGCAAAGAACACCCTCAGCCAAAAGCCAGCAAGTCAACAGAGCTCAGTCCTGCAGTCCACATGGGACTGGAGCTTCTGTGAGCTTCGGCGGGATTCATCCTTGGAACCTCCAGAGACATGGCCCAGCTCACTGAATTGCTAACCTGCAAAAGCCGTGTCAGAGAAGCTGCTGAACCACACTGTGCTCAGATGATGACCCGCAGATTGGTGAGATAATAAATTTGTGTTGTTTTAAGCCACTCACTTTGTGGTAATTTATTATGGCAGCGATAGAAATCAAATCCATCAGATTTGTTCTCTTTTACAAATTCCCCATCAGCCTTTCACCAAATGCTCTTAGCATTCACTATTGATCACTGCCTGGATCCATTATTCCATTAGAGATTGTGAAATGGTAATTTAGAAATTCTATCATTCCTCCTGTGTGTATTACCTGCGTGCATTTTTATAAAGAAAACTTTGTATTGTTAACTGTTGGTTAACCAAAAGCACAAACAGAGCAAAAGCAGTCTGAACCCCTTTCTCTTCATTTTTTTTTTTAAATTTTCTAGGATGATGGACTGCTGTCTCATCTGGCTCCTAAGTGTATCTAAGCAGTCATATGAATTCTATATTCCAATGCAGTTGATGTACTTGGGTCAACTACGTTAAATATTCTTTAAACTTACAAATCCGGCATCATTGGCATCCTGAAAAATGGTCACTTGTGTCAGGGTTCTAGTTTATCTGTTTTCCTCTTGTTCCAAAACCATAACTACTCAGAATTTTCCTCAGACCCAAATCAGCCTCCATCTCCCTGAAATCATCCTTATGTTTCTGTGAAACAGTCACAGATTATTATATAGGTGATAGACAAACCCACTGGGACTGTTGTATTAGTCATATTACATTAATGTTTATTGGATTTCAAGCTGCAATGAAATGGTATTTATGTATTTAAAAAATAAATAAAAACATGAGTTATTACTGAATGCAGTTTCAAATGGACAGCTGCAGGGATGTAATGCAACATTTTGTTTGTCAACTTGACTGGATGTGGAACCATCGAGCAGCCTCCAGGTGCATTTATAATGAGTAGTCTTGGTCAGTTTACTTGAAGCAGGAAGGCACATTCTAAACATGGATGGCCTGTTCTGGTAGCAGCTAGTAAAAAGGAAGTTTGCAAAAGGCAAGCTTTTGCTTTTGGCCTGTCTGCATTCAAACTGTGCTGGCCAGTTCCCCTACCCTCTGGGCATCTTACTGCTGCCACTGAAGCCATGCTTGAGTGATAGCAAAGCCCTCTTTCTTCAGCCTTCCAATGTGGGTGGAAGACCAGGGACTCTCCAGGAATCCTTTAGTCCTTCAGTGCAAGTTGGGGACTGCTGAGACATCCAGCTTCCTGACAGAGAAGCCTGGATTCTGCCAAGGGAAGTCAGACATCATTGAACTACCTAAACTGTTGTATAAACCCACCGACAAATCCTCTTTTAATATACATTTATTCTGTTAGTTTTCTTCCACTAAGGAACACCAAATAAGAAAAGTAATTGTACAGGATTAGTATCTTACTCAGTTTGTCTTAAAAATGTCACACAATGACTTTCTGCTTTATTGTAGCACCACACCTACACTGTAGTGCCAGGGTACATATGTGCATATGCTAATGTGAGTCACAGAATAGACAGTTGGCTTCCACGTTTTCGTGCTCTTTATTTTTTCTTTCTGTTCTTGGAGTTTGATCTGCTGACATCACAACTTAAAAAAAAATATATATAGGATCTTTAGACATTTGTCTCTGTTCAGTTTAGTTATCATATCTCATCCATAATCACCTATATTTGATTTTGGTAATTGATTTTTCTTCTTTTACAATATTTTAAATGTGTACAATATTAAGTGGTTCTAAACTAAAATCCACAAATGAATTACATTTGTTAAAGATGTGCTTTAAGTAATAGGCATTCTACCTTGCTAACTCTGATAGGACACTTTTCTGCAATATTAATTTATCCTTAAAAGTTATACCCCAAAGTAACTCCTGGCTCTTGTAATAACCACTCTTCTTGAGGAGTTATTGCCTAGGCTTTGTGCAATCAGTAGTGTCATGAAATTCAAACACTTCTGAGCCCCAGCAAATGGCTCTGTCTCCTCCTAATTTGTGGCTTCTCTCTCTGGCCACTGGATCGGCAGCTGACTTATTGTTATGCTTGTTGTCTTTATTGAAACCTCTCTCAGAATCAATAGATGAAACGCTCCCTTTGAATATCTAAGTAGATCATTTGGAATCATTTAAAGGGAAATGCATTGCTGTTAGTTAATGAGTTTAAAGATTAAAAACTGAAACATTAAACTTGGAAGACTAGAAAAGAAGGCTTTATATCATTTTTTTTCCTATTTCCCTAAATTCTCCTCAAATTCTCATCAGTTAAGTACTGTATATAAACCTTGTCTTCCTTTGAGGCCAAAATAAAAAAAAATGAAATGTATATTTTTAATAATAATTCAACTCTCAGAATTAAACACATAGTAACTGTCAAATACCATTTTAATATAGTAATGGTATTAATTCACTTTAGAACAAATTCACTTCAGAAAACTTTGGTAAAAAGACAAATACTAAGACAAAAACTATTATTTTCCATTTACAAATTTGTTTTTGTATAGTCCTTACAAACCATTTAGCCAATCAAGACCATTGAGATGTACAATAACATGTAATAAACCATCATTATTACTTGGCACAATATTACCCAGAGTTAATTAGTTGGATTTATTTTCCTTTGTAGCCTATTGTTCAAATATCAGTCACCATCCTGGACAAGCTTGTTTGGAGTATGACATCCCCTAATCATATCCATGCCAACTGATTAATATATGAACAATAGCATCCACCCTTAGCTTTATTTCTCTCTCCTTCTAAGATTGTAGATATTCCCAGGCTCATCCTCACACTCTGGGGGTGCTTTATATATTGATTCTAAATGTCACTGCTAGGTTTCTCATGTCATTTTGAAATTCGCAAATCACAATCATATTATGAGACAGGTTGACATGTTGACAGTTACTCGGCACCACTGATGGTATGAACACCCACAGGAGCACACCAAGCGCTTGGGTGCACTTCCTCTCTGCCCCTCTCCTTTCCTGTATTTAAATGTATGAATACCCGTACACACCTAAGTGATGTACATTTTAATTTATTTTACATTCAGCATTTTTCAATGAGTTGCTTAAATTTTTGCCAATAGCTGTGGGGAGGGAGATTCCATTGCCAGATACAAGACTACTTAAAATTTCATATCTGGCCTTTTACTTTTTTGTTTGTTTGGGGTTTTTTTTTGTTTCATTTTGTTTTTTGTTTTGGGGGTTTTTTGTTTGTTTGTTTGTTCAGTTGTTTTTTTTGTTTTGTTTTGTTTTGTTTTGTTTTGTTTTTGTTTTTTTTGAGACATGGTTTTTCTGTGTAGTTTTGGTGCCTGTCCTGGATCTCACTCTGTAAAACAGGCTGTCCTCAAACTCAAAGAGATCTGCCTGGCTCTGCCTCCCGAGTGCTGGGTTTAAAGGTATGTGACACCACTGCCCAGTGCCTTTTACTTTTAAACCAATAAGAGCTTATTTTATAAAGACAGGTAAGACATATTAACATTACTATCTATTAAATGCTTAGTGAAAAAAAAAAAAGAGCAGCCTTTTAAAGTATCTCAATAGCATATTTTATTTATCTGTCAGGCCAAACAGCTGCTGGAAGTCATAGTGGAGGAGCAGAGAGCAGAGGGCTATAGTTTCCAGATATTGGAAACTACGGGATCTTCATTGCTAGGAAGAAGGAAGTATTCAGATGTGTGAAGGGTAGCATTGCATCACTGGGGCCGAGAAATATTCTCATGTTGGTGCCAGTACATGCTTAATGTTAATGTTTTGTAGCAATAATTCTGCCTTCCAAAGAGGCAAAACAGAGCCTAGACTCAGATATTTTGCCAGCAGATGGTATCTAGAAGCATTTCAGCATTCTGATTTCTTCTGTTTGTGTTTATGACTTCAGGTTTAAAGTGAACTGAATTCCTAAGGGCAATGGGATGTCTTACTGTACAATAAGTCTGGAAGGTGTCATGTACACCAGTGTAAATGCATGATAAATCTAGGAAAGCTAACCAATGCTCAGCATCTTGTATGATAAAATGGTATTATTATACCTTAGGTTTCAAGATGGTTCTTCAGGGAAAGTGTGTGCCGCCAAGCCTGATGACTAGAGTTCCCCAGAACCCATGCAAAGGTAGAATATATATATTCCATAAAGTTGTCTTCTGCCTTCCACATACAAGATCGCTGTGACATCTGGGTTCCAACACACACACACCACCACCACCACCACTAATAATAAATAAAAGATTAAAAATTATCATATTTTAATGACCAACTGAATATTCAACTCCTATTTTCTTTTCCATTGGAAAATATAGATGTCTTTTTCTTATGCCAATAGTGGGCACTTGTTCTTCAGATGCTCATAAGCACAAGTTTATTCATAAGATTCTCTTTATTTTACACTTAAACTAGAGGGCATCCTAGGCTAAAGACAGCACCAGGTGACAGACCTACACATTGGCCATGTGTTAATTGTTAGGTCTCACACAACAGTGATCAGGAAGACTTTTAGTTAGGCTTTGTAAGTATATATATATTAGAAAGTAAGGCCTCCCTGGGGTAATCAACAAAGGCTGTTATACCATGTTGTGATGGTCCTAGACCCTCCCTCCTGCATCAAAGATGAGTAAGGCATTGCATCACAGGGAATGGAGTCTAAAAAGCCAGTTTGTGTACCCTAGGGTAAGTCCTGGTCCCGTTGCCAGGTGGACCCACAAACACATCAAGCCACACAACTTTCACCCACATTCAGAGGGCCTAGTTTGGTCCCACATAGAAGTTTTGCCTTTTGTCCCAGGAGAAGGGCAGCAATCAGATAATATAGTGAGACAGTAAAAGAAAAACATCTCTCTCTCTCCTCTAACTAGCCATAGTGGGGCATTCTTCAAACTAGGAAACAATGAATGATTGGGGGTGGTTTCATTTGACAGGCTATTAAATCCAATTTTTTCTAATGAAAGCAAAGTGCAGAATGACAGGTATATAAAAATCTCCTGTAAACAGTGTGCATCATTAAATGAGCAGCTAGGCTTAATTTCAGAAGTTATTTTATAAATGAACATATAATGTCTTGCTTGAGTGAGTAATGAAGCTCCAGGGCTCTCCATGGTGCACACAAAAAATAGGTGAAATCAAGAAAGCCTTTCAAGCAAGCGACTCTCCACAAGGATTAGGAAAGTCATGTTCATCAAGTCCCTGAGTGACACTAGCCACAGAGCCTCTTACTCAAAGCAGTTGGTGGGTGTGTATCAGTCACTTGTCTGTTACTGTGATTAAAACATCAAGCCAGAAAATAACTTAGAGAAGAAAGAGTTCATTTTGTCTGGAAATTTCAAACACGTGAGTCCTTCATGGCAGGGATGGCACAGCGTGGTGGCAGGAACAGGGGCTGGCGTATCCACACATAGGAGGCAGAGATCTAAAGTGAAACTACAGACCCTCAGGGCCCATCTGGCCTCATCCCTCCAGTAATATTCATCCCCTAAATGTTCCAAAACCTCCTGAAACACCACCAACCTGGGATCAAATGTTCAAACCCATCCATGGGCATTCACATTCACACCTACCACCATAAGAAGCACAAAGCAGAAGAATCTGGAGTGTGAGCACTGAAGAAGTGAATTCATTCTCAACTTGGTTCCAGAACATCTTCAAGGCTAGGATGCAGAGCAGAGGCTGGGTTGGCCTTCTCAAGAACAGAAGCATCAAGGTAGCAGGAGAGAGCATCTTCTCCTACAGAAGTAGCTCTTGGAACAACCATCCTGCACATAAATGCCTGACCAAGAGCTATAGAAACCAGATGAGAGATCATAATGTCTGAGTGTTGCATGGATGTAGGGAAAATGCATTGAGAAGTATAGTCATAAATTTCTTGGCTTCAGACACCATTCTGTCACCTAAGCAAGTAAGATATACCTTGTCAAGATGGTCCCTGTGGCCCCACACTCCAAGAGATCCCAAGTGGTGCCACATTCTCACAGACCCAGGACTTATCAGTGTGCTAGGTCAAACCTGTCCCAAAACCTTAAGCTTTAGGTCCCTGTCCTCTGATCCAAGACACAGAGCAACCTCTTTGAGCCCAGGTCAAGCCTCCAGAGAGTCAGGATCCAAGCCTGCCAACGGTAAACTCAGTCACAGCCATTTCAGGACCTGGCAATCTTCTGTAGACCTACTCATCCAGAGTATTGCTAAATGTCAACTTGCCACATCCTAGAATCATTTGAGAGGACAACCTCAAGTGAGAAAGTGTATTGATCAGATTAGCCTGTATGCATCTCTATTATGCGGGTAGGAATTGTCCTCATTGCTAATCAATGCAATATGACTGTCCATTGTGGGTATTACCATCCCTGGGCATGTCATTCTTGTCTTTATAACAAAATTAGCTGGTTATGGGCCTGTGAGATAGCTCCCAAGCAGCATCCTCCATGGTTTCTGCCTTCCAGTTCCTTCTCTAACCTCCCCCAATGAGAAACTGGGATCTGGAAATGTAAGCCATACAAATCCTGTCACCCACTAGACAGCTTTTGGCCAGTGTGTCTTGTCATAACATTAGAAGAACAGAACACCACTTTAGTACCCTGTTAGGCCCTGTGGACACAAGCTTTAGACCAGCCACTGTGGAGGTAGGCTCTAGGCCTCCATTTTCTAACTGAGGTTCCAGTACCAATCCTTTGTGCCTAGGTGCCAAGCACAGAAGAACAAACACTATGTGATTTTTCTCATTTGTATGTATAATCTAAGAGTTGAACTCAGAGAAGCAAAGTGTACATGCTGTGTACACAGATGGAATTGGGTTTTCAAATCTTATAAAGTTAACAACAGAATAGATTAAGTTCTAGAACTATGCTGTACAACCTGGTGATTATAGTAACAGTGTGGTATATTTTCAAGATTGCTGAGAGTATAATTTAACTTCTCATCAAGCAAAAATGAAAATTATATGAGGCAACACATTTGTTAATTAAATCAGCTGAACCATTCCATAACATTTCAAAGTTTCATATAAAGTTTCATTATAAAATTGACGTAATTTTCTTAAGTGAAAATTAACTATTATTGAGCAAAGCAAGTTATTCTAAGACTATTCTTTTATTCAAGAAACTATTTCCCAATGACATTCTTATGTTACAAATGGAACATCATCACCAAACAGCCTAAAAATAAAATTACTTCTTAAAATACCAAGAACAAGCTGGGGATGGTGGTAACAGAGGTACCAAATGATATAAGACCTTTATCTTATTCCAGAGAAAAATAAAACTTATTTGATGAATCAGATAATGATGAATATACAATAACTAAATATTTCTAACTTTCAAAGGGAGAACAATGAGTGATAATTATCAAATACATGCTACACTGTACTGTATCACTCTGAGGGCAGAAAGAAACTTTTACTGGCAGGGGCAGGGGGATAAAACTGCCAGGCTGTTTCTCAGGGCCAGAGAATAGCAAATGGTGGGAGGAGCCTTGCCAGTTTTAAGACTATAGATACTGCTGTGGTGGGGAGCATGTTAACCTGAATAGCCTGGAGTTAGTTAGAGTAGCAGGAGGTGGGGTGTGGACCAGAACAGTAAGGGAAATGATAGGTGCCTCTAAGGGAAGTAATGGCTTTTCTGGCAAACAGAAACCCACTACACAAGATTCCTAAGGAATGCTGAGAAGCTTTCCGTTTATCTGATAATAATCCATCTGTTTCCCAGTTTTGCCCAAAAGGAGCCTAGACTGTCATTTAGGACATTGTAAGTGGCACCACCATTTTGGGGGCCAACTCTGGACTTAACAAACCACATTCTTCTGTAAGAGCAACAACCACTCTTAATTCCTGAGTCATTTCTCAAGATCAAAAATGAAAAAAAAAGTAATATTGTTTCATTGAAGGTGTTATATTTAAGCCAATAAGCAAACTTTATATGTTCTTATCAAGAAGACATTATTAATACATGATAAGATTAATTCTGTGTGTCAAAAATAGTGATGCATGCCTGTAATTTGAACTTGGGAGGATGAGTCAGGAGTCTCACTGAATTTGAGGCCAGCCTGGTTTATATAGTGAATTCTAAGGCAGCCTTGGCAAAGAGAACCTTGTCTCAAAAATAAACTTAAAATAAATAAGCAAATAAACCTTATTATGTGTTGGGCTACTCCTAAACCTACATATCTTTAAAGGGATAGCATATAGTCTACATCTGCTTTCCAAAGATAGAGGTCAAATCAGTTGCTACATTTGAACTCTATATTTTAAACATATTGCAAGAGAATACAGATGGGGTAAACCATCCTGTTGAAAAGCTGAAACTTACTCTGACATAATGTTGTTGGAACCACAATTCAATCAATTGTGCTTAAAGGGACAAAAGGAAACATTTTATGAATTAAACTAAGGTTTAGTTTGCAAATGCCCAGTGGTTCTCAGTATCAACACTGGGTAATGACACAGAATTATTTAAAGCATTTTGCCCTGCTTGAAACTATGGCTGCCCAAGGAGATAGACACTAACAAAGAATGTAAAGCGCTTCATCCTGGCTGTGTTAGTCTTTCTACAGTGTGGTTAGGAAATTGAAGCCATGCTATAACTGTGGGCTAATCCCTGTGATAATTCTTATTCTTCTTTGCATTAAGGTTGACTTTCGTGTTTCCCCATTTGTAAAACTGGATGCATGTCTGCAGTATGAAGAGTTTGTTTTCTGAAACTGAGAGGGATATCACTGAAATCCCATGGCATAAGTGCTTCTTCTGAATCAGTCAGAACTATGAGATACTGGGAGGGACTGAGCAGCAGGAATTACAAAGGAAAAGAAATAAAGAAATATGACTCTTTGATGAGACGGAGGATGAAAGTTTGCTGCCCACTTTTTGCAGGCTAACAGATAAGTGGCAAAGAGGGAGAAGTATGTTAAAAAGAATGGTATCCTCGGGGTAAACAAAAGATTCCCAAACTTTCCATACATTAATTGTGTATGGTGGCACTCTCTTAGTTAGAAGCGACAGCATGATTTCATACAGATGGGATAAGGAACTATCTTTTTGAATGAGAGTAACTGAGTTTATTTCCTGCTCCCTCCACTGAACCAATTAGTCTTTTAACATCAACTCCCCCACGGAAACAGTTAATACTTGACAACCTTTCTTGGTCAAGCACGCCTTACTTAAACAGAAGTTTCTCTGGAGAGTTGAAATGGCTTGGCCAGAAATAAATTAGGCAATGACAGCTCCGCTTCACTTTATTAAAACAGCATTCAGGAGAGAATGTAACATGTACCCAGCTATGAACTGAACAGTTCATTCTTTTGAAAATGTCATTTTAGACTCCTCTTGAAACTGTAATGAACAGACACATTAATAGAAAAATGATGGATAACTGAATGATATAATTACAAACAGAAATGTGTGCCTGTAGAGAAAATCAGTTGAGTTCATGGTTTTGACGAACATAACTCTTGCATCCAAGACTGCAGTTTTACCTTCTTGAAGAGACATTATAACACTCTGTGTATCTCTCGAGGAAGAAAAGCAATGATTTCTTCTATTAGAAGCAATTTAGGAATGATCTAGAGGAGAAAGATGACATCACAGATTTAAAGTGTCGGAAAGCTTATCATCCTAATTCTTTACTCTGAGAAGGACTTCTGACCCTTCATGGAGTATTCTTCCATGAACTCAAGTCTACACTAACCAGATTCAGTTGAGAAATTTCTGAGGTCAAATAGGTTCCATTCACAACTACGCATTCTCATCCACCTGCATATCTGCAAAGCAGGCATTCTATCAATGCTCAGAAATCCTGAGAGCTAAAGAAACTGCCCAAATCAATGCATGCTTGTTTGCAACAAAACAAGCGGAGATTTCTTATTTCTCTCTCTGCCTTCTCAACTTCTTCCCACCTCCCCTTCCACCTTCTCTTCCCTCTCCCCTCTCCCCCCACACTCTTATTGTTTTAAGAGAATTCTCAACAGTTTAAAAGAGCTGATTTGGCTATTTGTAACTTTCATCTGTAACAGGCATTGAATTAATTACTTATATAAGTCAATCAGAAAAATTTATTTTCTGACACCACCTGTGGAAAAATGCCTTTAAAATAAAAAATAGTGTTATGTGCACAAATATTCATATATGTATGTATATGTATTTCCACATTACAAGCACATCCTTAGTATTTACATTATATTTCTGACTTGGAAACACAATAAAAAATAAAAGCACTTTAATGAGAATTTTGGTGGAATTTAAAAATGTATAGTCCACACATGGGGAAATAATTTTCTAATTTATATATCTGCTTTTGAATGTGTTTATGGTTTCACCTGATTTTTCAATATTAAAATGTCTCCATCTTCTGGACTTGTATGTGTAAAGTCTTGTCCTCATAAGGAACCCCATTGTAATGAACTTAAACATTTGAATATGGGTTATTATTAGGCATGGATGAATATATTAGCCAGTAAGTTTCTATCATCAGAATCCAGTAACTGATTTATGATTTATAAATCCATGAAAATTAATCTTCATATCTTCATGTAGCTTTATTTTACCAGTCAGTGGACTATGGAGTAGGAAGAGAGAATGTTATAAGGGGAAATGGGAACTTCAGGAAGTGAAGAAAAAGAAACAGCGGCATATTTCACTCATTTGACTGGTTTCAATCGTTTAGGGCAGGTGGCTCTACTCGTGCTTCTAGCCTAGGTCTATAACTGCTTCCCATGCATTGGAGAACTCACTGTGAGCTCCCAGGGGGGTCTAGATTGCACTGCAGTTACAGCCACAAGACAGTAAGAAGTATATGCCACACAGGGCTCTTCCGAATCTTCTCTTCCATGCCTGAGCTGAGGCTTTGCCATGGGCCTGAAAGCACCACAGAGCCTAATGTTGGGTCTACAAAGCACACCAATAGCTACAAATGCATTGCATTTTGTATTTTAATACATTTTATTATCAATTGTTCAGGATTTCATACCATGTGTTTTAATCTCCACTATTCCTCCCTCAACTCCTCCCAGATCCATTCCACCCTCTCCACCCTCTCACTCAATAAAATTCAGAGAAACGTTTCCTAATAAAGCATACTTTAAAAGATACCGGTATAACTTGTGTGCTATTCTGTTGATCTGACAGCAAAATAGCATTGAAAAAAGATGTCACAGTGCTTACTAGATGACAAAAAATAGAAATTAGCAAATTTTATCTGTTAGAATTCTGTTGCATTTATCAAAATCTTAGACACATGAGTCAATTGGGAAGTGTGAGATTTTTAGAGTATTTTATTTCGGCTGTAAATTCATCTCACAGGCATCTTTGGAGTACTGATTTAATCTTTCAGGAATGTGCTATCCATCCCTACTTCTTCATGATTCTCCACAGTCCCATGCATATCTCTGGCAGCTTTTTTGTTTTTTACATATGTGATCAGGTCACCCATCAAGCATATCTATTTCAATTAGGAATAAAAATCTTCATTTTTTAAAATTCATTTTTAAAGTTGGATTTGAGAAGCAGAGCTTTCTGAATCTGCCTTCTTTCTCAAAATGTGCATTAGAAGCCAAACTAGGACTATTTGAATCCCTGCCCTGTAGTAGGTAGCTACCCCCACTGAGGCTTCGGTAACTGTCACACCTACCATGCAGGGCCAAGACAGGAGAGCTTAAGAGCCAAGATCCGGATGTGCTGGCTCTCTTGGTTCCTGGATCCTGGATGCTGGAGGTAGATTGAGCTGAGTTTTCCAGAGAACACTGCCGGACTACACTACACCTTTCCCAGACCCTGTAACCTACCCCTTCATTTGTAAGTTACCCCACAAAATAAACCTCCCTTTTAACTACGTGGAGTGGCCTTAATACTACAACCAATACTGCACTATAGATCATTCATTGCTCAAAGAACATTGTTGGTTAGCTTTTATAGCTGAAGGTTCCTAGTCTTGCCCAGCTCCCATGGCCCTAAGGTCCCACAGCCACTCAGACCCAAATGAACACAATGAGGCTTATATTAATTACAAACTATATGACCTAATGGCTCAGGCTTCTCATTAGCTAGCCCTTACATCTTAAATTAAACCATTTCTATAAATTTATACTTTGCCATGTGGCTTGTGTCTTACATCTTGCTTCTCATGGCGGCAGCTGGCAGTGTCTCCTCTGTTCTGCCTTTCTCCTTCCTCTCTAGTTAGAATGTCCCACCTAACTCTATTCTGCCTCACCAATGGCCAAACAGCTTTATTTATCAACCAGTCAGAGCAACACATATTCACAGCATACAGAACAACATTGGCCATCACACTTTTCTCTACTTCACTTGGGACTTGCAATCTTCTCTCAATCACTGTTGCTTCAGTGGTTTGGTGAGAAAATAAACTGGTCCACAGGACAGGTTGAACTTTTTTAGTTTCTAAGCTACAGAAGAGAAGCCTCCACCACACTAGAGCAACAACATCAGCAGGAGAGGCAAATATTTTCCCAAACATTTGATCATTCTTGGTTCTCATCAGAAACAGGAATTTTTCTTTCTCTTCATTCTGCATGGTTCTCGACTTTGAAAGCAGATTCTGCCTTCCTGATGAAAGAGAAGGCTGGCTGCTGAGATAGTGATATCATCACTGTGGCTGTCTTCTGAGAGGGATGACATCACTGTGACTGGCTGATGAGAGGGATGACATCACTGTGGCTGGATGCTGAGGGGGATGACATCACCGTGATTGGCTGCTGAGAGGAATGATGTCACTATGGTTGGCTGTTAAGAAGGATGATGTCACTAGAGTCCCTCGATGTTTCACCTTTTCTAATATGCTCACACTTCATTCACCCAAAAGGAAGAAGATATCTCATCTTTTTTATGATTTCATATTAAAAGGTAAATCAGACCCAGAGCAATTAAATCAAATGCTTTGGGAGGGGACATGGATATCTGAAGCCTACCTCTGCTTACCCCTACTTCTGTCAAGCTCCTCAATTGATATTTCCATGCAGCCAGAGTTTAGAGTTTCTTATTCTTTATAAAATGTCTCAAGAAGTTATTAAGTGTACAATTCTGTTCTACTGTTTGAAAGTCATTGACCTGATTAACATGTTCCCATCTTTTAACTCTTCTGGGGTAGATATTACTAAATAGTGACAATGCAACAATGTATAAATTTCTTCCTATGACCAGGCTTATTCTTTATCTACCTTCCTATTGGCTGGGGCAGAAACTCATTCAGTACCCAATCATCTGACTCTGAATAGCAATCACTATATATGTGCTGTATTACTTTGCTCTACCTTTTCTGTCTCTTTTTAAATGTCAGATTTACAATTTCTTATTTAATTACTTCTATGACGAGAAATATAGGCTGATAAAATGATTTATTAAGATAAAGAGCGTGCTTGGTATTCCTTATGTGGAATGGAGTTAATTGGCCCCTGGAGAAGGAATTCCCCTTAGCACTGTTCACATATGCACAGATTTTAACCTACTGACTTGCTAATGGAAAGATGACTCATATCACATATAGATCTTTTCACAAAATGTCTTATGGAGAGATGGAGTTATTGCTATGGGGATGAGATTAATTTAGGAGTACTTTGCTGATGAACTTCTGACACATGATTTTATCTAGTTCTTCTCCTGCTTCCTGGGAACATACTGGAAAGAACATATCAAACATATAGAACAGGGCAACTTTTCCAGTCTTCAGAGCTGAGCTGCTATAGATTTGAAAGCTGTATTAGGAAAATCAGGAATCCTTCAAGGGATCCCTTGATGTTACAGAATGTGAAGGCAGCATTGTAGAGAAGGAGATAAGATGCCAACAGTCAGGTCAAGGAAACCACAAACCCTCACTGAGTGGCAACTCTGCCTCTGTGAGTAAACATGTTACATGAGGCCTGTGAACTGTATCTTATGTCTTCAGAGAGGTAACATATTAGTACAAGCAATAGACACAGTGCAACAATGTAGCATTTAAATGGTAGACTAGGAGCTACAAAGGACAGGTGTGTGTGTGTGTGTGTGTGTGTGTGTGTGTGTGTGTGTGTGTGTGTGTCCCTCACAAAGCCTGACTATCTGCTTTAAAAAGCTAGCTCTCATCGGGATTAATCCATAAGCAGCTTCTAAAATGTTTTAGATCCCATAGTTATTGTTCTCACATTAGTATCATTGCTGTTGACATTTATTTATATTTATTAATTTCAGTGATTGTAGCTGGAGTTTTCTCCAGTCCTGCCTGGCCCACGGTCTGAACAAATCTCTCTCACCTTCCAGTCCTGCAGCTGCTTAGACACAACCAAGTAAACACACAGAGACTTATATTGCTTATAAAATGTATGGCCAGGGCAGGCTTGCTAAAAGTTATTATATCTTAAATCAACCCATTTCTATTAGTCTATAAGTTGCTACGTGGCTTGTGGCTTACTAGTATCTTAACATCTTCTCATGGCAGTGGCTGGCAGAGTCTCTCTGCCTCAGCCTTCCACTTCCCAGAATTCTTCTCTCTCCTTGTCCCGCCTACACTTCTTGCCTGGCTACTGGCCAATCAGTGTTTTATTTATACAGAGCTACATACACAGCAAGTGATTATTAAAATTGCTATGGGCACAAGCTCTGTGATGACAATGACTTGTTCCATTCTTCCCCTGGTTTTCCAGCTATATCTCAGACACTTTACAACAAATCCTTTGGTATTTTCTACTTTAGTCCATCTAGGTAATACCCTCCCAGAATTTATATCCTCTACTCAACCAAATATACTATCTCATCCCCCCCCCATTCAGCTACCAAATCATATAAATGTGACTCTTGGCATGTTTTGCACCATTGCACATCTATTTGGACAGCAGAACAATGCACAGTACTACTTAGATACAAAAACAGAAGACATTTCCTTGCAGCTTCAGAGGGCAGGCTGCCAGGCAAGGAACTGCCAGTGATGGTAGATGGATTTACATGGTAGCAGAATGAGAATTACTATGTAGTTGGATCATATAAATAATTCCCTGGGCTTCTATCGGTAGACATAGCAGGTACCCTTAGTTTTCTGGTCTGTTGCGATCTTTCTTCAGGCTACTTTGGGCAGATGCATATTGGTCAAAGTGGAAGAGTCATGTTATAAAGTGAAATAATGTGTAGAATCAATAAACTGTCTAAGAAAGGTATCTAACGGGGGAAGGATCATCCAGATACTTGGCATTTCTTCATGATGTCATCAACAAATGTGTTGAGGCACATTTGTAGCTATCCTGTGCCATATGTAGCCTGGGAGCCTCAGGTTGGAACTAGCTCAGCCAGAACTTCAAAACTGGAGTCAAGAGATCATTAGCAATTAATTTATAAACAGGACAGTTAAATGAAGCCCCCCTCCTCCCTACTACATCTCAATTGAAAATTATCTCTGTATTACGGTATTTTTGAAAATATTCTAACCAATTCTTAGGTTCCATATTTCCTGCTGACATGCCTCGCCATGCAGGGTTGTGTGTTACACCATGCCTAACCGAGAAGCATACTTGTAAACTTATTAACCCTGTCACATCAACTTAAACCCAGGACTCCAAAGCTGGTGTCTCTAAAGACTCAGGTATGCCTTGTTTAGTATCATTTAACCTATGCTTTTCCCTTTCATCATCATCATCATCCCCTGAGTTTATGAATATGCTTCATATGTGCACTTTGAGGTCCAGGATCATGTTCAGTGTTCTGCACAGAGTAACTACTCTTACTGTATCTTCTTCAATGTGACAAGGCCACCACTTTTCCTCTGATTGTCAAGAATTCAACAGTTTTCATAGTCTCTCAATGAAAGAAATCATCATTTTGGTTTTCCCTGGCAACTCTTTTGATTTCTCTTCAAGCAACAAAGATACTATGATTTAAAAAAAAAAATGGAGTCCTGGATTTATAACCTGCAGTTGTTAATGATATTACTACAATTTCTAGATACCAGGTACTTTGGTTCTTATCTGTACACTTTGGTTTCCTTGGGCAATAGAGTCATAATCCAAATTTGCTATTTATTATATTCATATAGAGCAGATGTACATATTTGTTAAATGAACTAATGTGTGTAATTCTCACATGACAAAGAAACTAGAATGTGAATTTCCCATGTCCATTTCTTTTCCCACAGTAGGAATGCAATAGATTTATCCAACTGGAAGAATAATAAATACATTGAGCCTTATAGAGGGAACAAATATATGTACTTGCCTAGAGCCCCTGAGTATCTTTAACTACTTAAATATGTATATGAAAAAGACACATACACATAACTTTCTTTGTCTCATTTATACTTTCATGGCACTTGACTTTCATATGTAGGAACAAATAGTCTTCCTAGTCCATACCAATCATAGAAGACACAGTATTATTAGAAGACAATGTGCAGGCGGCCAGTCACAAACAGGCCCAATGACAAACAGGAGCAGAGATATGGCTACTGTCACCTTCTACTTTCACCTCCAGAAAAGACATGAGTCAGTGCAGTGGTGTTCCTCCCATGAGCAAGCACTAGAAATGATCATCCTCAACAAGCCAACATGCAATTTTCCATAAATCTGGAGAATCCCTGGTCAGAACTCATTCACAAACCTTATCAATTTTCACCCTGACAAACCCTTTCCTGGTAAATCTATTTAATAAAAAATTATAAGTATTTATTGTATGACAGATACCATTAGGAATTCAGTAGGAGGAAGAACATAAGTATTCCTAGAGGGTTTGCAATTTTGTTAGAATTGTTATCTGTGTTCTATGAAATGGGCAAAAAGCTCAGGGAGAGCATGTTTTCACTAATATCCATACACCTAGGTCATGATAAAGCCAAGACTAAAATATAGACAATTTTATTTAGGACCCTACTCCTTTTTCTTATATTCCTTCATTTCTCTTTCCCAAATTGCCTCTCTTCAGTGCAAAAAAAAATAAAAACCCACGCAAAACTTAAGTTAATTTCTAAAATCACTATCCTCACAGAGACTAATTAATACAATAGTTCATTACTAATCATTATAACTTTCACCTATTTTCTAAATCCAAGAAATGAGCATTTTTAGGTTGAGAGTAAATGAGAGAGGAAAAATTTTATTTAAGAAAAAGTAGCCAGCCACCATGTGGGCATAACCAATGATCTTGAGAAGAAATCCCAAATACAGGTAAGATGGATACACAGAGTAGTCACTTTAATATATGTACTTGCAAATCTAGTTGTTAATGTTGCAAAGTCATAAATTATTTAAGTAGATATAAAAAATGTAAAGGAGAGTTGCATTATGTGAAGATAGTACAATTAAGTTTCCTTGATGGGGAGAAAACCTCAAAGACCTAAGAGGGTGCAATGATGAGCTAGTTTCAGGCTGAGTTTGGAAGCAGGTTGAATCCCTTTAAACATAAGGTTAGAACCCAAACCAAAGTGAAAACTTAAGGATAGAAATCAAGTGGAGACAGATGCTAGATGCTGTTGGCACCTGTAAGCTCACAAAGGAAGCTCTCTGGTGATTATTGAATGTCTAGGGCTTTTATCAAATGTAGAGACTATCACAATGAAGGAAATGGCTGTGGTAACCTGCCCTGGCCAGTGGGGTTTCAATGGGGGCGACCCACCTGTGGGAGCGAATGAGAGACAGGGGACACGAGAGACGGACAGCAAGACAAGATTCTGATCAAGCTGCAATATTTACTTCTCTTTGCAAAGTTTATATAGCATAGGAGGGGAGGGGGCAGGAAGGGGGAAGGGAAAGAGATGTGGAAGGCGTGCAAGATGTGGGAGACGTGCAGGTCGTACAACTGTAAGATGTCGGCTAAGGTCACTGTTCAGGGGCCATTTGTTCTGTTGCTAGGCTACCTGACCATGGAATGCTCTTTACATTCGGTTGCCGTGGCACCTGACTGTGGAATGTCTCCTTATCTTTGGGAGCCTCCGGTTAGCAAACAGGTGTTACTGCTCTGGGGAAGGGCAGTGGTCTTATGACTTGTTCTCTGGCTTAGCTAGTACTTTCCATGGTTTGTGTTTGGTTCCTGAAATCTTGGTCCAGTAACCCCTGATAATGTTCTGTGATCTGAACTGGAAGGGTTAAAACTAAATGTCAGGAGATCAATCTGAAAATGCGTGTGATACAGATCACAAAAAGTCAGAGTGATTTGAAAAACAGTCATGGCTAAAGGAATGAGGTGAACAAACATAATAAGGCTCTGAGGGTTGAACTTGGCAGCAGAACTCTTCCAAGTAGTGGTAAGGCCTGGGTTAGATCCTCAATTCCACAAGAGAAAAACAGTATAGTTAGGGAAATAGTAGAACCCAGAGAAAATTGGCATGTGGATTGCATAATCAGAGTTCAGAATGGCTGACTAATAATAGCAGCAAACACTCGCTAAGATTTTAGCTTGTACCATTTATTTTAAAGAACCTTTCGTGCTTCCTTATTTAATCCTTTAACCAATCTATGAAAGGAGTAATGTTTTGACTATTCTATAGATCAGGAGACTGACTTTCAAAGAAGCTAATTAGATCTCCTGGCTATTACATGACCTACCCAGACTTCAAACCAGCAGCCAAGCTTTCAGAGTCAGTGCAGATGCTAATTCTCTGTATTTAAAAATATTGAAAGTTTCACTGGCCAGAAGTCTAGAGTGCAGTCCTTTGAAAAGTGAAGATCATTAGTCCCTTTTAACACAAGAAGAAAATGTCTTGCATGAAGATAAATGGGCATGTAAGCTCTCAAGCTCAGAAGTCACAAAGGCCAAATTCAAGCCCAAAATCTTTACTCTTCCATAGTCCACCATAGCATAATCCCTCCCTTCATTTCAGTTTTCAAGTGTTTTATATAGGAACAAGAATTAATAGACTAGTTCATTACAAAACATAAATAGAAATCAATGAATAAATTTTGGAGAGACGTAGGGAGAGAAAAGAAGTATCTTCCACTTCATTAAGTTGATCATTAAAAATACAGTGACAATGTCATATACTGAACAAAAATATTTCTTCCTGGAGTCATATTATCTCTAGTTCTAATACTTAGCACCAGAGAATGTAAATTTAATCTCTGTTCCATATGACAGCACTTCAACTCTTAGAGATAAGTAGCCTACAGTTGGAAATGCTCTTTTCTTTATTGTAACCGTCCTTTGCTTCTTTTCTTTCTTTTCATTTTTATCAGCCTTGATGTCCTTATCTGAGTCCATTGAAGTTCATCAATATCTTTCAAATCGTGGAGCATGGAACTAATCTCACATTACAGGTCAGGACAGACATTAAGAATACTAGAACAAAGCTATATAGTCTTCTTTCTACATATGGTATATCCCACAAAAAAACTTAAATATCTTGTTGTATAGGTACTACATTATACTATGGATGCGTGAAATGTTTAATTTACCTAAGAATTCTACCCTTTTTAATCCTACTCAATAATTTAAAAAAAGAAGTAGAAACAAGTTTACAAAATAAATTTATGGAAAAAACATGAGGAAATAGAGTTTCCCATCTATAATGTATTTGTTTGGTTGATTCCATGCCAAGATACTTCATTGTCTTTGGAAGGTGCCCATGAACTTTTTAGACATGTGTTTATTGTTGAGGTATAGAAGAGCTATTGGTTTTTGATAAGTTGATTTCTGTGTCCTGCCACTTTGCTGAAATTATTGTTTCTAGGATTATGGTAAAATTTTTGTTTTCTTTTATGTGTATAATATCATATCACCTACAAATAGAGATAATTTGGCTTCTTTTCCTATTTGTATCCCTTTAGGTTCCTGCTCTTGCCTTATTGCTCCAGCTGCTTCTTCAGTCCTTATATTGAAAAAGAGAAAAAATGGAAATCGTGCACAGTCCTGACCTGGTTCATATTTTAATGGGATTGCTTTGAGTGTGTCCCATTTAGGACAATACTGGTGTCTTAGTCACTTTCCTGTTATTGGGAGGAAGCACCGTGACCCAGACAACTTGCAAAGGAAAGTGTTTACAGTTCCAGAGGGTCACAGTCCATGACTTCAGAGTAAAAGTGCTGATTGCAGCTGCAACAGCTGAGAAGTCATATAGCAAGAAATCCAAGGGAGTCTGCTTAAGGAGTATTAGGGAGATTTTTATGATATAAATTGGGTAGAACAATTCACTAAACAGGATAGGGCATTATTGTCACAGAGTCCTGGAAGGCTGACGGTAGGTCCTACAATGGGTCTGCTGCCAGTCCACGCCATCCAAGCCCACGAGGGAGAGTAGAGAGCCAGGCTTACATGCCCCGTAGATCTTAAGCTTGCCCTGAGGCCATGACCTAAGGGCTGAAACCTCAAGGTCATACGTGGAACAGGTACCTACTACAAGGTTACATCTTGATTCACAGGCAGAGAGAACACACTAGAAAAAGCAGAAGTCTTTTCAAATCTCTAAGAACACCCCCAGTGACATGTGTCCTTCAATAAGGCCACACCCCTTTATTTTTCCAAAAGAACACCACTAATTGTGGACCACCTATTCAGCCACAAACCAGTAATTCCACAGGCTGACCCCTATAGGCTTGTGTTTATCTCATAATGCAAAATGGGTTTCATCCAACTTCAAAAGTTTTCTGAGTATTTCAGTCTTAACACTGTTAAAATTCCCAAACCTGAATTCTCTGGAGATTCAAGGAGGCATTGTCTTAATTTCTCCTTAAAACAAAACAAATTACATATTTCCAATACACAATGGCATAGAAAATGTATTACCCTTTCAAAGGAATGAATAGGTACACCGTGAAAAAAATTCTAGAACAAAGCAATATCAAAGTCCAGCAGAGCAAACTCCAAAACCTGTAACTTCATGTGTAATGTCAAAGGGCTTAGGAAACTCTGTCTTTTTCAGGTTTGCTACCTGCAACACAGTTTCCCTCTTGGACTGGTTTCTTTCCTTTGTATATCTCTCCTTGTCAAAATATCCCATGCTCTGATGCCTCTAACATCTTGGGGTCACCAGTACAGTCTTGGCTTCCCTTTCATAGCTTCATGAAATGACCTCTCATGGCTTCTGTGCTGGGACTCTCTTGACATGTGCCTGGCCTCAGCAACTCTCCTCAACCACACAGGAAAATTGTACAACCCCTTTATTTGAGTGTCCTTAATGAATCTAAGGGTGATGATGCCCTGTTTTACTACTTACTAACTTGGGGGCAAACCCTAGTACCCTTGAATCACTTTTGTAGCAGCTCTGATTTATTGTTGCTTTTTAGGAGTAGAAAAATCACTTAGATATTTTCCTTTCAGAAGTTAGCTTAGCTGGGTGAGGTCTTCCCCTGAGGGCACACCCACCTTTATTCCATTTTAAATCAGATCTGTCCTTAATCTCTCCTGGACTCCAACATTAAATTTCCCGGTACACTTTTTTTCTTCAAATTGTACATTCCTTATTTCTTTTTGTCCTCCTTGCCTTTTTTCATTGTAAACCTACATAAGAATGATTACTGATAACAATGAGAAAGCAAATACTGAGCTGTCTTGAAATCTCCAGCAAAGAAACTAGTCCATTACTTTGCAATTTAATCTCATGCAAATTCTTAGGACAAGGGTGAAAGTAGCCACATTTCTTCTCAAAATATTACAAGACTGTCCTCCAGTCCAGCTGATGATATTGTGCCCATTTGAAAACTCTTGAAAAGGGCTGCCACACTCCCTGTGGCTATAACTCTACCATCTCCCTAAGCCCTACTAGGATGGCCCCTTAGGCTCTGCTTATGGAGATCACACACTTTTCCAATCCAAAATTCCAAACCACATTCCTCCCAAAACAGCACAGTCAACTTTTTCACAGCCGCAAGCCTACATCCTTGTGCCAGCACCTGTCTTAGACATTTTTTCCATTGTGGTGAGAAAACACCATGACCATAGCAGCAACGTATGAAAGAAAAATGTTTAATTGGGCTTACAATTTCAGAAGGTTACAGAGTCCACGATGGCAGAGCAAAGATGAGGTACAAGAAACAGCTGAGAGGTCACATCTTGACTGTTCTGCAAGTAGGAAACAGAGAGCATGTGGAAAATTGCACAAATCTTCTAAAATTTAGGGCATGAATGGAAACTAAATACAGGAAAAGTGGCTAAATACTATACACTGATTTAATAGATAATTTCATATTGCAAAAGAAATTATTCAGTTCACGTTTTCTGACAAAATAAAATCCTACTAATACATTTTTGTTTGTTTGTTTGTTTGTGGAGGCAGGGTTTCTCTATGTAACAGCTCTGGCTGTCCTGGAACTCACTTTGTAGACTAGGCTGGCCTTCAAACTCACAGAGATCCACTTGCTTCTGCATCCCAGGTGCCAGGATTAAAGGCATATGCTACTACCCCCTGACTTGCTACATTATTTTAAACATATTTTAAATACATTTATTCATTTATCTTATGTTGAAGCATGCTCTTGTCAAAGAATAAGGGACTGCATGGTGCTCAATTCCTACACTCAGAAATCACTGAAGAAGAGGGCTGGAGGGATGGTAAGGTCTAGAGGCAGGAAACATGAGCAGCAAAGCAGTATTTGCTAAGCCTGACCTGGCCAGTGAGCTCGCCACATAGGAGTTCCTGTTGCCCATGACTGAATGCACAGGACCTATACAAGATTCAGCCAGTGAGAATCCCAACATGGACAGTGGAAGCCCCCATGAAGTTCCATCCCCTAATAGGGAATTACTGGCCACTGAAGGCAGTAGGAGAAGGACAGTCAGTTGTTTCAGTTATGGACTCAAGAGAGGCTGTCTGTGCTCCAGTAGATGGTCCATCATCCATGTTCATCCAGGCAGTGGGCACAGTGGGTTTAACAAAATATTCCATGAAGTTGTGAGGCGAAACTGGTAAGAGGATAGAAGAGGAATTAGAGAGGAGAACATAGCAGGGAGGTTTGATCAATATATTACATGTGTGTATATTCTCAAGGAATAAAAAGAACAAAAAGTAATAACACTTTTAGAGTAGTTCCCATTAAGCTTTTACTTTAGAACTTCAAATGTGTTTTACTTCGTACAGAATATTTATAAGGTTTTAATGGCAAAATAAAATGCCTTGAGTTATTATAAACAGATTTACACATACTTATGTACAAAGAGCCAGAATTACCATGAAATTTGTCAATATAGACATAAAATTTACATAATGTGTCCTTGTAAATTCCTTGACCTACAGACTATATAACACAAACATTACATAATTTGTATACCTACAGATAGTTTTAAATAGTAAATCTATTATCTCATGCTTAAATACTCTATTAATGAGATGTAAAGAGCTAATAATCTCAATTTAAGTTCTAGGCATAATTAACAAGTTCAAAATGTCCCTTAAGAAAGATTGTCACTACTTATATCCTCTTACCAGTTTTTACATGTGACTGTGCATTATCATTCACATGAATTTACAATTTATAATCTATCTTCTCTGAAGAGTCCATTAAAATTTATGACATGAATGGAAACTAAATACAGGGAAAGTGGCTAAATACTACACACTGATTCAATGGATAAATTCATATTGCAAAATAAATTATTCAGTTCATGCATTCTGGCAAAGTCAAATCCTCCTACTACATTATTTTAAACACACTGTTAAAATCAAGCATACTACATAATATATTCATTCTGCCATACAACATTGCTTGAGTCTCAATTTCATACATATTCCCCTGTCAAAAATGTTCTAATAGGAGTACTCTAAAAATAGAGAAATGGAAAATTTGGTTGGGATTGGAATTTTAAATCAATATACATTTCACTTGCCCACTCTAACTTCTGCGGCTTGTTATTTGGCACACAGTACTGCTACAGTTTGCAGGTATGTTCTCTTCACAAGCCTTAGGTGGTGGAGCTTGGTTCTTAGGGTTGCAATGTTGAGAAATGGAACTTTTAGGCACTGGTGCTTGGAATTACCTAGTGCACTGGTTGTTTTTTATGCCAACTTAACACAAGCCAGCATCTGAGAGGAGGGAGCATCAATTGAGAAAATGCCTCTATAAGATCAGGCTGTGGACAAGTCTGTTGGGCATTTTCTTAATTAGTAATTGATGGAGGAGGGTCTAGTCCATTGTGGACCATCCTGGGCTGATGGTCCTGGGTTCTATTAGGAAGCTGAGTGAGAACACTAAGGGGAGCAACCACCTCTCCATAGCCTATCCATCAGTTCCTGCCTCCAGGTTCCCATCCTGTTTTTGAGTTCCCGTCCTGACATTTTCAACGAACAGTAATGTGAGTGTAAGCCAAATGAACCCTTTCCTCTTTCAACTTGCTTTTGGTCATGGTGTTTCATCACAGAGACAGTAACCCAAAATAACCTAGGGTTATGCCTTTGGAGAGAATTTTTGGACTCCAGAATGTCTCTGGCTTCCTAATTTAAGATGTGCTCTCTTAGCCGGGTGGTGGTGGCACATACCTGTAATCTCAGCACTCGGGAGGTAGAGAAAGGTAGATTTCTGTGAGTTCGAGGACATCCTGGTCTACAAAGCAAGTTTGAGGACAGCCTCCAAAGCTACAGAGAAACCCTGTCTCAAAAAAAAAAAAAAAAAAGATGTGTTCTCTTGTGTCCATGTGCACTCTATAATTTACTGCATTAAGAGTTTTCCCACCAGAGCTGAGCTGATACTGGCATGACATCCTCAAACTTCTTCGTCTTGGCCATCTCAGGGAATTACGGGACAATGCCAACTTTGGCCGAGAGAAAGGACTTTTTTGTGGTTGTTACTGTCATTGTTTTTAACAGATACTCTACTCTGAAGATTTGAGACATAGAACTGGCTCAAATCCAGACCTCCCAGGGAAAACCTTCTCCTGAATTCTCATCATTCTTTCCCTCCTACGTTGTGAAACTTCTCACAATTTAAAATTCCATTCTCATTTTTTCCTGATTTTCCCTATTTTACTTTTATTTCAGCACTTCGTGTATTTCTTCTTAAGTGTAGATCTTACAAATATAGTGGGTTTCTTTATTCTTAGCACTGTTAAGTTTACACCATAGCGATGTGTAGCTCGCCTGCTGCTGATATCCATTTGTGGGTATCATCAGGGTTCAATGACTAAAGTCCACCTGAGTAGCTGATTGAACATCAGACTATCATTAGGAGTGTGGTGTTCTTTGTCACGTTACTCTGAATGACTTCTTATGCCAAGAGGTTAATTCTTCTTTTAACCCCAACAGAGAATCTTCTATTTAACTTAGATGGTGATTAACACAGAGAACCAAAGCTGGTCATGGTGCAGAAAATGAGGGACTAGAGCGTTCTCATCCCCACAGTCACACCCTTTGTAGTTAGAGTTTTCCTGCCTGGCCCAGTCAGGACAAATCTCTCTTACCCAGTGGCCAGGCAGGAAGTATAGGCGGGACAAGAGAATTCTGGGAAGGAGAAGGCTGGGGAGAGACACAGCCAGCCGCCGCCATGAAAAGTAACATGTAAAGACACTGGTAAGCCACAAGCCATGTGGCAAAGTATAGACTAACAAAAATGGGTTAATTTAAGAGAAAAGAAGTAGATAACAAGAAGCCTGCCATGGCCATACAGTTTCTAAACAATGTAAGTCTCTATGTGCTTTCTTGGTTGGGTCTGAGCGACTGTGGGACTGGCGGGTAAGAGAGATTTGTCCTGACTGGGCCAGGCAGGAAAACTCTAGCTACAACCCATAGTTCATTCCCTTTTGCAGAATAGGAGTAGAAAGAATGAAGAGCCAGAGGGGTTGGGTGACCACATAAAAACAGGGTTTCCAGGACACAGCAGGGGGGCAATAGCACACAGAACTCACAAATGGTTACAATAACATCCATAAGTCCTGTGTAGGCTACAATCAGACCAAACACCTGTGTAGGAAGGGAAGTCAGGCAGCAAGTCACATCCTATTTGAGGAGCTGTTGGCAACTGAGAGCCAACAAATCTTCTCTGAGGCTGCAGCTTCTCCAGTGGAAACCCACATATCTAAAGACGTTTAGACAGCATACATTGTACTTTGTGATTATTCTGTAAAGGACACAAAGTAGGGTGTGGAAAGAGGAGGGATGTCTTTGCAGACGTTTTAGGGGGTGACATTGACATATAACAAATGATAAGGCATGGAATTCTCAAATATATACAAGAAATCCATAATTCATGAAAAAAAAAACATAAAAAGATTAATTTCCACATGATCAAAAGAAAAAGAAAAAAAAAAAAAGCAAGCAGGGAAGGAATAACTTCAGCCAAGAAGGTGTAAAGACTTTTATAATAAAAACTATAAAACATTCCTGACAAAAATTAAAGATCAATATCTAAGAAATAATTCAGATGAAACTTTATTTGAAGAGGTATGCGTATAACCATCAGGCACATGAAAGATTTGCTACATTGTTAATGATTAGAAAATTCAAAACTATTGTGACAGGCCACTGCACAGTCCTGCAGATATTATTATTAAAGCAAGCACAAAATAAAACAAAATATTGGTGAGTATGTAGAAAAGTTGCAGCTCTCAAGCATTGCTTGTAGGAGTGCAAGGTGATATGGCTGTCATGGAACACACAAGTAGAGCCTGAAAAAATAACCATGTAACTATGAGGCACTGAATTTTTTTGAAATAAAAATGCCTATACTGATAGTACAAGAATTCTGTTTTTGAAATTATTCTCTATCATCCCAGTATAGTCCGTCCTTCCATAGTATTTATATTACATTATGCATGACCAATCTGGATGACTGAAATTATAAGAGTTTACATAGGCATTATGAACAAGGAAACAGGTAAGCTAACTGCAGATCTTCACCGCTCCCTCAGCTCCTTAAAACTCAATCCCCCAGTTTCATCCCCAGCACTGCAGCAGACCCCCACCTTCCACACACTGCCACCACCTCCAGAGGATCACATGGATTTCCCTGCCCTCATAACTTCACTCTCCCGCCACTAATGGCTTTGTCCCAGCCCTCAACTCCAGCAGGCATTCCCTGAGAACCCACAGGCCACTCCTGCCAGGAAATAGGCTAACTGTAGCAGACCTGCTGTGGCCTCTCCTTACTCTCTACCACCATTCCCAGGGGACTAATCAGATCCAGGTGAAATACTCCACCTTCCTCACTCCTGTGGACCACCTCTGCCCCCAATCCCTAAGTGTCAGCTTGAAAACCACAGATGCACATTTAAATGCAACTCCTTGTGGTCAAACCTACTAGAATCCAGAAGGATTTCTTACCAGGCAACACACAGCCACCACACTCTTCTAAGAACCAGACAGGTCAACAGCAACCTAAGGAACAAAATACCAGATGTCAACACCTAGAGTTACAATCTTCTCGATCCCAGATAACGATTTACAAACACAACAAATAACAACCAGTAACATATGTCTCCACTAGAGCCCAGCAAAAACACCACAGCAGGTCCTGAATATTCCAACAGACCTTTAGCACAAGAAGATGACTGTAAACAATTCTTTATGAATATGGTATAGGTCCTTAAAGAGGACATGAATAAATCACTTAAAGAAACCTATGAAAACACAAACAAATAGTAGAAGGACATGGATAAAACAGTTCAAGATTTGAAAATAGAAATAGAATCAATAAAGAAAACCCAAACTAACAAAAACATGGAGATAAAAAATTTTGGAGCTTGAACAGGAATCTCAGAGGCAAGCCTAACCAACAGAATACAAGTGATGGAAGAAATAATCTTACAAATTGAAAACATGATAGAAAATGTTAAATATAAAACATTCCTGCCACACATAATCCAGGAAACCTGGGACACTATGAAAAAAACAAATCTAAGAATAACAGGAATAGAGGAAAGAAACCCATCTCAAAGACACAGAAAATATTTTCAACAAAATCATAGAAGAAAATTTTCCTCGTCTAAAGAAGAAGATGTCTGTACGGTACAAGAAGCATACAGAACACCAAATATAATGGGCCAGAAAACAATGTTCTCAGCACATAACAATTAAAACACCAAACGTATATAAGAAAGAAAGACAGAATATTTTTAAAATAGCCAAGAGAAAAAAGACTAAGTAATAGAAAGGCAGACCTATTAGAATTACTCCTGACTTCTCAATGAAGGCATTAAAAGCCAAAAGGGCCTGTGCAGATGTGCTGCTGACTCTAAAAGAACTCAGATGCCAGACTAGGCTACTATACACAGTAAAGCTTTCACACAATAAATGGAGAAAGTAAGACATTTTATGATAAAACCAAGTTTCAGCAGTACCTATTTACAAATACATCCCTACAGAAGGCACTAGAAGGAGAAGTCTAAAATAAATAGGTTAACTATAGCTCTGCCCCACAAAATACACACACACACACACACACACACACACACACACACACACACGAAATAATTTCAGACCAGCAAATCCAAAAACAGAAATCCTATGTTCTAGCATCTTTGATACAGGAAGGTCCTCTGCACACTGCCGAAAGAGAAATAGACATCACCCCAGCAACAAACACTTTGATCTACAGTGGTATTCTGCCTGGAAGATAAGGCAATGATGGTACAAAGCTCATGGTAATAACCAACCAATATGTGATTTGACTTGAGGCTCACGCTCACTTCACAAGTTGGAGCCCATACATGACTGCCTGGTTGACCAAGAACCAGAGACTAGACAGTCTAGGAACCAAGAGCAAAACCAAAAACCTTTAAAAAATCTTTAAATCTTTAATAAAATGATTTTCTACTCTACTCATAGAACAATGTCTTGCTCAGCCATCATCAGAGAAGCTTCCTCCTGCAGCAGATGGGAACAGATCCAGAGACCCACAGCCAGACAATATGCCAAGAATAAGAGACCTTTGAACTCTTATCCCTAAATGAGATGTCTCCATTAAATCCCTCCACTCAGGGCTCAGGCAACACTACAGTAGAGAAGGTGGAAAAGGTGTAAGAGCCAGAGAGGATGGAGGATACAAAGAAAACAAGACATTCTAAAACAACATGACCATAGCTCAAAGGAACTCACAGAGACTGGGGCAGTGTGCACAGGTAATACATTACTGGTCTGCACCAGGTCTTATTCATCTACACTACAGATTCTATATTAGTGTTTTTATGGATACCTGAGTGTGGTGTGAATGAGGGAGTCTCTGATTCTTGTGCCTTCTCTCGGGCTTTTCCTTCTGCTTGTCGTTTTCAACTCTGATGTGTTAGTTTTTGTTTTATCTTATTTTATTTTATTAATTATCCCTTATGAGCCTGTTTGCTTGCTAATGAGAGACAAGAAGAGAGTGGATGTGAATAGGAGGGGAGGTGGGGAACAAGTGGGAGGAATAGAGGGAGAGGAAAACATAACCAAGATATATTACGTAAAACACAATTCTAGTTTCAATAAAGAAAAAACATAAAACTAAAATAAATCATTTTTTTTTAAAGAATATACTTAGTTTTATGCAATACTTTCCTCTTTTACATAAGACAGTTGGGCATGCACAGATTTTGCAGTCTTTGTATTTAGAGGAACCAACTCTTCCAAAATAATTAGATAAGCCCCATGATTCAACCATCCAAAGAAATGAAATATCAGAATGAGAAAGAAAGGTTAGGGAAATAGTAAATGATAGTAGACCCCATCATCTCCAGAGGATAGAGTCCAAGCCCCCCAACTTGTGGATATTTGAAACTTTAGATAGCACAGAACACTATATTACAATTAATTTTTACTATATATATTTACTCACAGTAAAGTTTAATTTAAAAATCAGGTGTAGTAATAAATTAAAAATAGCTAATGATATAATACAGTGGTTTCTCAGTCTGTGAGTTGTGACTCCTTTGGGGGTAATATATCAGATATCCTGCATATTAGATATTTACAGTACAACTCATAACAGTGCAAAATTATAGTTAGGAAGTTGCAAGAAAATAATTTTATGGTTGGGGATCACCACAACATGGGAAACAGTATTAAAGGGTTATAGCATTAGGAAGATTGAGAACCACAGATATAATAGGATATAGACTAACAAAATATCATCAGATCGGGTACTGAGAACATCCCACAGAAATTGGATAAGTTGGTTGTAGTTTCTGATCAACAGAGTCCAGGGCATGGCAGAGCATCCCTTAGTGAGGCTTCCAAACAAAAGAGCAAATAACAACAGAAAGGAAACATGGAATTAGTTGTTCACAAAAGGCTTGCATACAGTGAACAAGAAGCTGAGTCAGCAAGTCAGACTTCCCAGTGGAGATTTCCCTATCATGAATAAACTCTCTGCAGTGGAACTTCCAGATTCTCTTTCCCACTCTGAGCACTTGTATATCATAGGATAAACACTAGTGTACTGGCAATGGTTTGCCTTCCAGCTGTTTTCAAGAACCCAATGTTATACTCTTGGGCTAATGTTAAGGTGTGTTTCCCCCATTATTACAAAGTCAGGAGGTCCAGACCACCTCCAGATAAGAAGTCTAAGAGGACACATTGAAACAAATATTCCTGGGTTTTAAGTAAAATGTGCACAGATGACAGGCCACTTCCAGTGCCAGGTTCTCATTGAGCTCGAACAACACACACCCATTGACAAACACCATGGACATAACAATGAGGCAGCAAAAGATTTAAATTGTCAATTCTAAACAAGATCTTGAAGTATAGACATTCTGTCTAGACAATTAGGACCATTCCAATTATGAGACAACCAGAAGATCAGAGTGAGGAGTAAACAGAATGTAGAAATATTGAGAAAGATGTGCACGTATGTGCCTGAACTGATCTTCATAAGTTCCATCACAAAAGTTCCTGAACAGAAAAATTAATTCTAAATGTTCTTTATGTTTTGATGCCAAGATAAATAGAATGAGAATGTTAGAGAATATTCTTGTGAATTGATTAATAAAATAGAAATGGAGTAAATACTGTAACTAAAAACCAACTGCTTACAAGGGAATGAGCAATTATTCATACATTATTTTTAAGTATTACATATTAATCCCATCAGTTCACATTATTAACTATAAATACTTAAGTGAAGTTGAACCTTATTTTCAAATCATTTTGTTACAGCATCTATTCAAATGTCATTATAAATCTCCATACTGAGCTGCCTTTGTGCTTCCTAATAATGATCAACAACACATCAGAGACAAGTCCTCATAAATTTTAACAGGTTTTTGAGGCATTCAGAGAAGTGAAGCTCATGGAAGTAGAGAACAGACTATTGACCAGTGGCTCAGGTGGGATTGGGTGAAGAAGGGCAAACATTGGCCAATATGTGCAATGTAACCTGGACAAGAAGAGCAGGTGCTGGGCAATTATGTTACAGAATAGGATTGTAATTAATAATGATGTCATTATGCATCCTACAATGCATAACCACCATGGTTTAAAGTTAGGTTTCAACAACAACAAAAATCACAGAAAGCCTACAATCTCATGGAAACTGAATATGCTCAACTGAATCACCAATGGGTCAAGGAAGAAATAAGAAAGAAATTAAGGACTTCCTAGAGATCAATGATAATGAATATACCACATACCCAAACTTATGGGATGCTATGAAAGCAATGCTAAGAGGGAAATTCATAGCACTAAATGCACACATAAAAACATTGGAGAAATCTCTCATTAGTGACTTAACAAGACTTGAAAGAAGAGAATGTTAAATGTTTTCAGCCTGGAGAACTGATAAATATGGAAGACAATGCATGTGCTAAGTAGCTTGATTTACTCATTCCAACATTTGTGCCTGTACATAAAATTTGCAACATGTTCCATTAACACACAATTATCATTTTCTGATTAAAAGTAAAATACAAAAGCTGAGGAGATGGATCTAAGGATAAAGTGCCTAGTGTACCAAGTATTAGGAAAGGATTCAGAACCCCAGAAACCATGTTAAAGCCAACCAACCTATACTCCAACTTTATCCTAGTATGTAGAAAGAAAGGAGAGATACCCTGGGCAAGCTAACTAGCTAGACTACTTGGAACTGGAAAGCTCCAGGTTCAGTGGGAAACTCATCTCAATTATAGGAAGAGCTATCAAAGAAGCCACTCGATATCAGCTTTGGACTTCTAGACTCATGTGTACACATGGGCCACATGGACGTATGACCACACTTATGGGAACATGCATATACAATTGAATGCCACACACATGAAATAAAAAATTAAAAAAGGAGTAAAAATAAAAACACACAAAGATCAAGAAGTGTATTGCCCCTATATGCCATCTTTGGAAAGTGCTAGGTTTTTGCTTTCCATGTTTTGGGGTTGGGAACCTTATATTAGGGACTTGACAACTCATTAAGAATGGTTCGGGCATTTTTAAGATAACGTTGGTCTTAAAGATTGTTCATAATCAATCCAGATGGATACAGTAATAATGAATATTTTACTATCATTTTATATTTATGACAGATGCTCTTGAGATAAATGGCCTAAGCAGAGCGAAACTGAAACTAAATCTAGTGAATTCAGATAAATGCATTTATTCATGCATGCACACATAAATAAATAAACAGCCTTCTGGTTTATATCCATTATTCGTACAAGTAACAGCAAACTTGGGTTCTCCAGATTTGCTTTGTTGGAGAACAGCAAAGGCTAACAAAGAACTCTTTGGAGATGTTTGAGGTAGTGCTCTCATCTAACACGCCCTTCTACACACAGGTAAGTGTAGTCCTTGGCCCTCATCAAGGAAAGGGCACTTCACAACACAAAGAGACAATTATTGAACACCACAACCGATCAAAAGGCAGAGATCTGCAGCCAGCCCCAAATGATACATGGACAACACAGCTCCTGCACCTAAGCCTCAGAGACCATTGCAGATTAGCTGGAATGATTGTAAGAGGCAGAGGAACAGGGAGTCTGCTGTGAGACTGTGTGTCCGAGAAATGTCAGAGACACTCAAAGTCTCACCAAAACATAGTCTAAACAAAGTGTGAACAAGGACAACAATAGATATGCCAGTGTGGAAGGAGGAAAGTTCAAGAGACCTCCACCAGGATGAAGAACTACAGACAACTAAGAGCAGGAATAATGTAGCAGTCCCTAGGGAGGGGCACACTGGTCATTCAACACTAAAGACCAGTCCTGAAAAGATTTACATAGAAGTAAAATTACATAGACTGGGTAGATAGTGTTTATGAATTTAGGTGTATGTGTGTGTGTGTGTGTGTGTGTGTGTGTGTGTGTGTGTGTGTGTGTATGTGTGTGTATGTGTGTGTGTGTATGTGTGTGTGTGTGTGTATGTATGTGTGTGTGTGTATGTGTGTGTGTATGTGTGTGTGTGTGTATGTGTGTGTGTGTATGTGTGTGTGTGTATGTGTGTGTATGTGTGTGTATGTGTGTGTGTGTATGTGTGTGTATGTGTGTGTGTGTATGTGTGTGTGTATGTGTGTGTATGTGTGTGTGTGTATGTGTGTGTATATGTGTGTGTGTGTGTGTGTGTGTGTGTGTGTGTGTATGTGTGTGTGTATGTGTGTGTGTGTATGTGTGTGTGTATGTGTGTGTGTGTATGTGTGTGTGTATGTGTGTGTGTGTGTATGTGTGTGTGTGTGTGTATGTGTATGTGTGTGTGTGTATGTGTGTGTGTATGTGTGTGTGTGTGTGTGTGTGTGTGTGTGTGTGTGTGTGTGTGTGTGTGTGTGTGTGTGTGTGTGTGTGTGTGTGTGTGTGTGTATGTGTGTGTGTGTGTGTGTATGTGTGTGTGTGTGTGTATGTGTGTATGTGTGTGTGTGTGTGTGTGTCAGTATGAATGAAGCAACAACTTAAACAACTAACAGAAAAAATGCCATGAATTTGAAAATGAATAAGGGAATACATTGGGGGGTTTAGAAGGAAGAACGAGAGTGGAGAAATTATGTAATTATATTATAATCTCAAACACTAGAAACATATTAAAAATAAATATATCAGTTTTAGAATGAGATACCATTATTGCTACATATGATTGAATAAAACTTTCTTCTCCAAAGAATAAGGAAAAGGAAGGGAGACCCAAAAAGTGAGATGATAATAGAAAATTAGGGAAATACCAAAGTAATTTGTAACTAGCTCAAAGATGTTAGCACCCTAGGGACTTCAAAGTTGGCTTGAAAGATCCCAAGACCAAATTCTCAGCACAAAGGAGCTGTGTCCCAGAACAAAAGGTCAAGAAATAAGAGACAAGACAGGAGATAAAGGACAAGGGAGAAGGGGAAATGTAGAGCACACATTTGTCCTGGAGGGACAAAGGGCTGCCTCTAGATCCAAAGAAGTTGGAACGTTAGTCAAGGATAGGGAGAACGGGCTGTGTCAGTTAACGTTCAGGTACAGTGGGACCATCTAATGCTGGAGAAGTGTAGTCTGTGAGGCTGGACCACCATGGAGATTCCAAGGGAACTGGTGGGGCTGGAACTGTAGCAGTCTGTAGCTGACTTTAAATCTGCTGGGACAGAGAGACTAGAGACAAACATAAAGTTAAGGATTTTAGGGGTAAAATTTTATCTTGGATGTACATTTGAGACTGTTTGGTTCATATTCCTTGTAGCTGGGAAGAGGAGGCCCAAGGCCAGAGAAAGGTGTAGAGATCCCACCCTTAAAAATAAGCAATGGGCAAAAAAACTTAGGCTGTTGGTTGACATAAATAATTATATGTTATCTGTGCCTGTGTCTGAGAGTTCTCAAGAGGAGCCAGGGAAATTTAGATTGGCTTTATAAGGTTAATTGGGGAACAATGTGATCTGAAAGCTGGTGAGTCTGGTTGTGTTGGGAAGCATATAATTTGAGAGACTTTTATTACATCAGAATAGTCTTTTCTGGGTATTCAGGTGGGTTCTGAAATGGAGATATTTAAAGACCATCGATGATTGGGGAGGCTCATGGCAAACAGTGGGAAGGACGGTCTGTACCAGGTTTGGGGGGTTGATGTGGAAAGGTTAAGAGAACTTGGCTCTGTTTCTCAAACAAGCACTTGGAGGATCAAGGGAACAAGTAGTCAGTAGTGGGGGTAAGGCATTGGCAACTGGGGTATCCCTGGAAAGAGGGACTGTGGCTAACATAAGATTTTGAAGAGAGGTACAAAGAAAGTAGTGAGGGGCATTGAAGGGGGTATCAGTAAAGTTGAGAAGAGATTGTTGCATGACCTTAACCCAAGTGAGAGTCTGACCATGAGCACGCTTGTGTGTGTGTGTGTGTGTGTGTGTGTGTGTGTGTGTGTGTGAGAGAGAGAGAGAGAGAGAGAGAGAGAGAGAGAGAGAGAGAGAGATATGTTGGCTTGCTTTTAATTATGCCTTGTAATTGTGAGTGTGGGATTTTGTTTTTCTGCGTGTTTGATGTCTGAGGATGCCTGGATAATTAATGAATTTAAGGAACTCACTAGTGGTTGATGTTTGACAATCATTTGGACAGAGGAAAAGCAGGAGTCTGAGAAGAGAAGTGAGACTTGAGGGGAACTGGTGATCTTGAAACAGAATCCAGAAGGTGAGGATGAATATGCAAAGTGAGTGTTAGGAGAGTATCCTGTGTTGTAGGAGGGTTAGGTATGTTGTTATCTGAGATGTGTATTAGGGCATCGGGAAGGAACGCAGGGTTGAGTCATAAGGGATGAAAGGGTGGCTTGACAGACAATCATGTTGGCTTGATTATTGTCTTTACTGAGAATGGAGAGGTCAGTCTGTTGTGGCCGTCTGTGAGGAAGGAGCTGTCACTCAAATAAAAGCTACAGGCACAAGTACCTAGATGACCTTCTTGTGTATGTGTGGGGTGGGGAGGAGGTCTTCAAGAATCTCTAGACAGGAAGGTAGAGGCAATGGGAAATGTTGATGGGGTAAAGGGATAAGCATGGATGGATTGAGGGAAGGACAGGTAAGGAGTATGAATCATGTGTTTTTGATAGGAGAAGTTTGGAGGGATGGAATCCAAGATGGCAGAAGAGACTGGAGTCCTTTGTAGGTTAGAAGTTGAGATAGAGAGTGGTGGGGATAGATTGTGAGAGGGGATCCCAGGGTCTGTTTGTTAGATTTAGAGGTGAACCACGGGGCTGTAGCTAGAGCACATTGATAAGGAGATCAGCTACAGATGGTGCTGTCTAGGGTTTTGGAGAGTTGGGTGACAGGGGTAAAGGTTGGTCCAAGGAAGTGTTTATGCATTTTGGAAGTGTAACGATGGAGAGGTCTGGGAGGAAGAAGGCTAGAGCAGAATGGCGAACATTTTAAGTTTAAGGAATTGTTTGAGGATGAGAAGAAAGAAGAGGTCCTGAAGCAACTATCTAGAGCCCCTTCAAAAAAAATAATAAAAACCTCTAAGTTACAGTCCTTATCAAAGATGTGAAAAATATTCAGTTTCCGTGTGCCTTCAAAACTCCCACCAAATACAACAGTCTTCTCTATTCCTCTCTAATCACATTCATTTTGTTTTGAATGGAAAGACCCAGTTTGCTTCTAACAAGGTCCTCTCAAGTTGATCATAATTCATTCTTTAGACTTAAATGCGTGAGCACGGGTACACACACACACACACACACACACACACACACACACACACACACGAACAAAGCATCAACAAGGACAGCAACAGCAGATGTGCCAATGCAAGAGTAGGAAAGCTCATGAGACCTCCACCCTGGACAGAGAACTACAAACAAATAAGGAAGGCTGGGAGCAAGAGTGATAGTGGCCCCCAGAGAAGAGCACACTGGTTGTTTTGATGGATATTATTTTTTCATAGTTCTGGGGTGCAGCATCTTGTGTGGATTTTTGAAAGTGGAAGAAATTTTCTCCACTCCTGGCTGTTATTATGTCTTCATGAAACACTATCCAATGGGAAGAGAGAGTAGGAAGCAATACCACACCCTAGACTGCCGTTTCAGGGGACGCTCAGAGCAAATACGCACGAGAAGTTTACCAAACAGAATTGTATGTTTCCAACTTCATAACTTAATACCAATGTGCAAATATTTCTATGTGTTTGTTTATTTATGTAGTGATTCTATAAATTTATTTTTGCAACTTTTCATTTAGGTTTTGTCATAATTTGGAAGATTTTAAATATTCCCATTTCAGTAGTTTGATAGTCATTTTAAATTTTCAAGTGACCTGCCAAAGGGTCTATTTCATTACATACAAAAGTTTGAACTAATTTATTATATCATGGGAGACCCAGCCTCATGATAACTAGATAGTTCACTATGCCTAGCTGCTTATATAGACTAATTCAGAAGAAAACGCATTTCATCCTGTATCACCCTAAGTAAACACCAAAGTAAAGTTTGAAGCATGGTTATTCAAATACCAACTCTCTGAATCTATGCTAAATTAGAAGTGCATAGTTCCTCAATGACACTAGATACATTTCAATTCTGAAAAGCCATCAGTGTCCAGAAACTTCTCTAAGCTGTACAATGACAAAATATTGCCACTTAAGCAAAGCTGTGTCTACTACATCTGGATACACATGTTGTCCCCAAACACCACTTCATTTAAGGCTTTCATTTCACAGAAGTTGCCCAGGATTTAGAATTTAGCCTTATTTACATAAAGATTGTTAAGAAAAATCTGACGTCACCCTTTGTCAGCTATTCATCCAAGTTCCCAGTCAAAAATATTTCTATTACTACATAATGGACAGAGATAGGTTATCAATGATTCATTGGCAGTTTGTGCCATGGTGTGCCCTTTGTGCCACCCAAATATTCATGTTCATTCATGTTCACATGTACCACACAGCCCATCACTGCATTGAGCTCAAAGGTAAGATCTTGTACAATATGCAGTCCTTTCAAAAAAGCTCATGCTTGAGCGACCAAGAAGAAATGCTTTCCTTTTAGGCATGATGTACAAAGTCATAAAATAGTGACTTAACAGTGTAGGAAGGAAAAGCATAGCATCGTTTCTGAGTAAATGCAATGAACTCAACTACTCCAGCAGTTCTGTCTGAGTGGTTCTGTGCTTCCCACTAGGAAGATGTAGAATGATAGGAATATGGTTGAGAATTTTATAAACTGCAAAGAAATGGATATGATGAGCCACTCTCCAGATGGATCTTCTGCCAGCTTTAGATCATCAGTTAGGAAAACATGAGATTCAGATCTCAGGGCAAGAAAACATAGGCTCTCCATTCTCCTGAGAAATGGTGCCCTATCCTTTAAATCATGTTCTGAACGAGACTTGAGTAGTAAGACAGCACAATGTGAGAAAAGGTAGGGAGAGCAAAGAAGGAGAAAGAAAAAGCTGAAATGTGTACACATATTTGCATCCCTTATTATTTTTGCTTTCCAGCCTCTAATGCCATGGCTGTCTTTATCACATCTGTTCTGTTTGTCCTTGACACTTCATGCCTTTTAAAAACCTCTTCATTTATAGTTCAGTGGAGTTTCAAAGAGTTGAAATAAACACACATTCCATCCTTCATTTTGAGTTTGCATTTTTTTTCACAAAGAAATGTTTACATAAGGAAAATAAACCTATTTATCACCAAGAGATGAGTATTACATGACCAGCTGCCAGTGTTTGCACTGGTCATTAGATTCCAGCCCTTTTCTATCAAATTAAAAGAGAAAGAGCTAGAACAAACAAAAGGCAAACACGAACAAGGAATCCGATCAGTAAGACAGTCGGTTAAACCCAAGGGGTGGGGGAGAGGCCACTGCATGTAAGAGCAGCCAGTAGCATCTGTTCTGGTCCCCTTTAGCTGACAATATGAAAAATAAATTAATTTGCAGTAGGAATTAGGAATTTACATACTGAGTGACAAACAACAGTAAAAAGTATTGGGTAAATGGAATCATGTTAAAAAAAACCCTTTTGCTTGAATCAATAGATAACGGAGAAGAAATAATACAAAATTGGACATAAGTGTACAGGAGTAACTGTGGATTTCCTGTCTTCTTATAAACTACACACCTACACACTGAGAAACAGAAAATATGTCCTGTGAGGGGCATACAGGGATCATGTTAATGATTACATGCATATATAGGCTGTGTTCTATGTCATCATTCATCTATAAGAAATAAGGTTTTTAAAAGTTAGAAAAAAAGTAATGATAGCCGGAACATTGGCTTCTCTATAAACAGAAAATGTTCATTTGGGGAAACCCTGGGCCTGTGGGGAGTACAAGCTAGAAAAATAGCGTAGCTGTTCATGGCACTTGATATTTTGACCGAGGATCTGTATTTGGTACCAACACTGGTATCAGGCAGCTCAGGCACCTTCAACTCTGGATTCATGGTCCCCAGTGCCCTCTTCTGGACCCCACTATTATCTAGATGCATGTGGCATATATAAAGACATGCTAGCACATAGATACAAAAATAAATTTAAACAAAGGTTTGATATATGAAGTTAGGTTTTACAGATCGATTGAGCCTGAAGAATTAAAGAAACCAGTATTCTGGGGGAAAAAAATAATTCAAACTTGGCTTCAAGTAGTTTCTATTTGTGTCTCCATTAATACTAAATAATCTCAGTTCATGCAATATTTGTCTTCAGCCAACAAAAGTGTCATGTTTCATTTGAAAATCAGACAAATGTTCTTTCTTCTCCCACACTTTACAATGCTCAAAACATCTATTTTGGCAAAGACATGTTGCAGACCAGCGGATTGTCGATCAGATCATTTCCTTGGCCTTAGCCAGATCCTGACAGAATCAGCAGAAACTTTGTTCTGCAACGGAGGCTTCAAGCCAAATAAAAGTCGGCCTCCAAATCCATTTGCTCAGCACAGATACAATTTATGTTTTTCCCTTTTGCTTAGCAAGCAGTTGTGCTACGAATTTTATCTGGAGAATTTTGGTGGTAATGAAACATTGCTATAATTTAGGATGAGCCAAGCATGTATAAAAATGAGAGAGCAAAAATCTGTCTTTCTTGGCCCACAGAGACATTTTTTTTAAAATATAGATAAAAATATATTTTCTCTGAGACTCCCTGAGATTTTTGCTGTTGTTCATAATTCAGCAAAAAAAAATCAATAGAGAAGATTTTATTTTCAATTAGTGACCATTTATGTTTTAAGGAAATGAATACTAGTCTTTCTTGTTTCTTCTAGTACATTTATAAAATTTTATAATATAAGAAAATGCCACTTTCTGTTCATGGAAATTGTTTAGATGACATGCCCACACAAGTCTGAGTAACGATGGATTTTTGGGTGATCACACCAAGCAAATAGACATTCAAAAACTATTCTTCAGCTTTTATTACTCTGCTTTTTTTTGAGGTACATTTTATATGAGGTGCCTGCCAGGGTAAGATGAGCTGTTTCTATTTCAATATCAATAATGCAGTATCTGAAGGGATATAGGGAAAGATAGCCTCAATGAAATAACCTAAATAACCTCACAAAATATCAACTGTTTATTTCTTGCAATTCATCTATCAATCTAATGACACTTAAACTGTATGAGGAACCAATAATCAATAACAAATACTATAAAAACGTACTTAAGAGAATCTTGTGAGGAGGCTCTGAGGTCTTCATTTATGTTATGTGTGGTCTCCATGCATATAGATTCACATGTGTATGGGTGTACACTGTGAGTAAACATGAGGGGTTCAAAGGCTGATGCTCAGCATGATTTTACTGTTCTGTCTTATTCACAACACAGGATTTCTCAATCAAATCCAGTGTTTGCTGGCTTGCTCCAGAGATCCACCTTTTGAGGACTAGAACTAAAAGCCAGCAACTACTGCTTCCAGGCCTTTACACAGCTCTGGGGATCTGAATCTCAGTTCACTTTCTTGTCTAGCAAGCTTTTAACCGTTGGCCTGTCTCCCCAGACTTTGTTTCAACAAGTCTTACGTTTTCATGATTCACATTTACTACATGCCAATACATGTTTGTTTCATGAGCATTCTCAATACTTTGACTTTTGGCAGTGACATAAAGCTCTTTGTGTGAGAATATAAAGATGACAGAGATAAATCATAAGGGGACACAGACAATGAATTCTGAAAAGCCAACAGTAATGATAAACTTAGGGGATTTAGGTTTTCAAGGGCAACTTTCCCAGGGGGATTTTAAAAGTTATTCAGAAAGCTCTGTAAGCTTCCTAAGCCTTTTGAGATTTTGAGGTGATGTTTTCAGCAAAATGTTGGCTCAGAGAGAACTAACGCCGCTGGTCATTATAAAACGTCCTCTTCTGAGACAACAGGAATAGCTTACTGCAGACTCTGTCAAAATATGATGAAATACTTAAAAGTCCACCAAATCAAGACTACAACACCCTTTGTTGTATATGGTCGGTATCATACCATAGCTAAGGAGAAAATACATGTAATTGTAATATAAGGTGAGGGTATGGGAACTAGGTATACTTCTTTGGGGGTTTATTCAAATTAAAAGCAACATATTTGCTTATATCTATCCACCATCCACCCTCTATTCTCTATCCATTTTTTTTATTATGAGCTTGGATCCTTACATACCCATAAAGGTATTACACTCACTGTCATTACTAATAAATAAGTCAGCACTTTCTGCGATGTGTTAATATATTTACAGACTATTCAGAGTACCACATCTGTACCACAAGATTGCCTTGGAATTGGTTTTCTGCCACTTGTAAAAGAGTTGAAACGTATGGACAATATTAGCCCTCTTCACTGTCTCCTTTTTCCACAGGCACTGCACTGTTGACTACATCCCAGCATCTGAAGTTTGGTAATATTTTCTGACTATGCGATGGTAAATAATCAGGACAATGCCATTACAGTCACAGAAGCTACAGACAAGTAATGTTCCTACCCCATCTACATTATTCTGCTTTTAACCAGTATCTGTGGTAACTTGGGATGGATTTCCTATGTCTCATTTGAAGATTGCTTGAGGAAGCCCCCACCCTTGCCTCAGTTAGAGCAATGCTCAGCTGTACACTTACTATTGATGTCTCTATGATGTACTCACAAAGAAGTGGAAAGGCAGAGTTATCAATCAGAAACAGCACCATGCATGCAGCAAGGGTGAATGGCTAGGTTTACCTTCGTAGCATTCTGCTCCATTCATTTGCTTATTATAAAATACTCTACTTCATTCAGAGTCCTAGAAAAGTTTACAGCACAATTTCATGGCCATACATAAGATGTTTCTAAGTGACAATAATTTGGAGGAGACGTTCTACATACTAGGCTGAGCCCCTCACTAGCTAATGTCCTTGAGAAAATTGAAAATAACTTGTTTTCTCTAGGTAATTCTGCCTGCTAATTATCCATTCAATTCAAATTAAGGGCAGTCAAGATCTATAGAGAAAAGGGTCACTCAAAGTGGCTTCTTTGTCTAAAATGGTTCTACAAACCTCTTTCCCTCAACACATAAGATTAGAATTTTTATTGTATACACATTTAGTCAGTAGTTGAGTATAGTTTTAATAACTTCCAAAATACAAAGAGTACACAGACAAATTCCACCTCAAAGTGTTTGGTGAAATATAGTGTGTATCACAATGAGGTCAGTATAATTTTTTTGACTAGAAGATAACTGTTATTTCTAAGTTTCTCAACAGGGTGCTGAATATTTACTTAAGGGTATCTCCCAGTGTTTTCTCCATGTTTATTTTGATTCATGTCCTCCAAATAGCCAAGAAATTTTTCTAATCAAGTACACAGTAATACTTTAGACATATTTAAGCCACATGAACCTCAGCCATATGTAGTAATATTCAAATGCTTACCTATCTCAGTTTTCATTCACATCCTTTACTTCACCTACAAAAGTATGTCACTGATATCATCTATGATTTAATGTAAATATGACAACACATGTCTCTGATTTTGTTTATATTTAATTTACAAATAAAAATATGTGCTATGGTATATATTTTGCTGTTTTGAGTTTGGTTGTTTATTGTTGGTTATTTTGTTTGTTTGTTTGTTTGTTTGTTTGTTTTGTTTTTGAAGGGCTAAATCAAGCCAGCAAATGTGTGAATTCTAAAGTACTTAAAACTTTCTCTCTTCACATATTATTGTGCAATATATTATTAATTATGGTGGTAACATTGAACAAGATCCCTTGGATTTATTATTCCTAAATGAGAATATCTTATAACAGACTATAAAACAATAACCATCCTTACAACTTTTATAGAAATTACCCTTGCCTCCCTGTGAGAGACAAGGATGATTTTCATACAACGAAGAAATATATTCTACTAGACTCAACAGAAAAAAAAAATCTGTGCATACATGATTCCACTTCTGAAGCAACCTTCTTCACACTCACTTTGTCCTGCCTTCCTCTGCTTACAGCATTTATTTTAGAAAGCCTATCTCTATAAACCCTTTGCCTGCATTTCTATTCTTTTCAAGCTTCTCATTGGTGATCTTATAGCCCAGGGATATCTTTATTAAGGAGCTAGGAACCATTCCCTCAAAATGTTCCAGTGAGAGTGATGATATCTCTTGGGTGTCTTGTTCTTATTTGTACAACTATTACCTGTTGCAAACATAGCAAGAAATTCTACTTTTCCTTAGATACAATCATATCAGCAAACACAAATGTTTCAGGAAAATACTCTTCTCTCTCTCTCTCTCTCTCTCTCTCTCTCTCTCTCTCTCTCTCAAAACTCTGCTTTTTGTTTTGTTAGACTTGACATTAGGATCTCCTAATGCAATGACCTGAATAAAATCTGAATAAACTATTCCCTATGGTTTAACTTTTCCTGTACATTTTTTAATGCACATGAAACATGTAGATATAAACAAGATGTATCAAATTTGCTCCAATTTTAGAGTTTATAAAACTGACCCTCAAAATCTCATTCATGCTATTTACATACAAACTGACTTGCTCAAACCTGGTCTTTATATGCCTTTTAGCTAGGCTATCCTTACAGCAAATATTTTAAGTAATTTTGAATTAATTGAATTAATCTCTCTATCAGACAAATACCACAGTATGGTTAAATTTTTTCTTTGAAGTTTCTGCATTAGAATTATCACCATGCTGAGCTTATAGGCTGTTGATTTAGAAGCCACAGCAAATGCTTTTCTTGCTTGTAAGGGCTTGTATTTTAATAGAACAGGCAAGTATTGATTTGTAGAGAATTACTAAAAGCCCATGTGAGAAAACCCAGACACGTCTGAAGGTGAAGCTGGACATTGCTTACACAGAGGCGCCAAGTATTATGTATGTAACAAAGATCAAGAGAGGGTGTCATGAAATGGTGACGCCTGCTAATGGGAAACTGGTAATGCACCGATCTTAGGTGCCATCCCATAAATATACCAGTTGTTAGTGTTTTTGAACTTCACATCAGATCATTTGTTCTTTAGACAATAGTTCTACTTCTCTTTACACAGCTAAAGATGAAAGTGAAAGAGAAGGGACCTAAAACATGGAGGAAACACAATAGAAACTCCAAATGGGTTTGGTGTGATTGAAATGTTCTGGAATGTTAGCAGAGATGGTGAGAGTAAAAAATAAAAGAAGCCCTTGTATTTCTTTGTAGAATTGTTTCCTAAGTCTCTAATGGGTCCCCCTCAATGTGCTTCACAGAACTGATGGGCATCTTTTTAACTCTTCAGTCCTTACATCTCTTTATAACTCTTTCTTTTACTGCAATAGTAGGGCCTCTATGCTTTTATGTTGTCTCTGTTAGTTAATAAAATACACTATCATTTTAGGTTAAAATATGTTTTTCTCTGTCTATACAGCATCAAAAAATTGTCAACCTAACCCACTATGAAATAGAAAGTTGGGGAGAAACAGTTAAAAGAAAGGGCAATTTCAGAGATCATATGGAAACCTAATACAGTTGAAGCCTCCAAAAATATATACATATATAAAGATGATGTTATGGAAATAATCAAATAATTGGGGAGGCAGTGCCCAGCTGGCCATCTCTTGTCATCAAATGAAATTTCCTGTACTGGGATTGGGTTACATCAAATTGAGTTGTTGGCCAAAGGCATCCCATGAAGTCCCCAAACAACCCCAGGTGATGACAAGACTGCTGTGATATGTCTTCCTTTACATTGTGAATATGTGTTGCTATGACTGGTTAATAAAGAAGCTGCTCTGGGCTATGGCAAGCCAGGTTATTGCCAGGCAGGAGAGAGACAGGAAGAGGAAGGGCAGGAGGATGGGTTGCCAGCCAGACACAGAGGAAGCAAGATGACAAGGCAGGGCTGAGAAAAGGTACAAAGCCACATGGCTAAACATAGAAAAGAATTATGAGTTAATTTAAATGTAAGAGCTAGTCTGTAATAAGCCTGAGCTAATGACTGAGCAGTTATAATTAATATAAACTTAAGAGTAATTATTTTATAAACAGGCTGAGGGTAGTGGGCCAGGGTGGAAGCCAAGAAACATTCTGACTACACAAGACAAGATAGCTCTCAACAAAACGGCTGACAGCAAGAACCCTTTGCTGAAGACAACACCTACACAACTTATTGAACATGGAAAAGTTGAGATGACATCTACATAGAGCCTTCATCCCTACTGGCTAGCATCTTCAGTACAAGAAGGTACTCTCCATAATACCAAAGGAAAAAAAACATAAACAACAACCTAGCCATAAAACCTGTCATTGACAAAGTTGTCCTGCCAGCCAGATATGGTAGTTCCATGGTGGTAAGTAACAAACCAATACCCGATTTGATTTAAGGATCATGTCAAGTGGTGGATCCCATATCCAGTAATATTAGAGTGACCAAGAACCAGAGGCTTGACAAGCCAAGGACTTTGCATAAAACTTATGATTAAGGTTTTAAAAGAGGAAGGAAGGAAGGAAGAAAGGAAGGAAGGAAGGAAGGAAGGAAGGAAGGAAGGAAGGAAAGAAAGAAAGAAAGAAAGAAAGAAAGAAAGAAGAAAAAAGAAAGAAAGAGGAGTGCCTGGGTTATAGTCAGAGAGGCAACTGCACCTGGGTCCCACCACTGGACACAGGCCACTCCGGGAGGACCTGACCAACTTGGCCCCAGATTCCTGCCAATCAGCGGGCCCTGTGGGAAGGCTCCCCTTTTCAAAGACTGCAGGCAGACACTGCAGTCTCCACACCCTGCCCCCACACCCATTTGCCTGAGACCCCAGCAACTTCCTGAGACTCAGAGACCAACCCCCAGCTCCCGTCCCCCCCCCCCCCGAACTCCAATCTGGACCAGAGACTGCAGGCAGACACTGCAGTCTCCACACCCTGCCCCCACACCCATCTGCCGGAGACCCCAGCCACTTCCTGAGAATCAGAGATCAGCCCCCAGCTTCCATCCTGACCGGGAACTCCCATCTGGACAAGAGGAGTTCCCATCTGGACAAAATAAGGAGACCCCAGGGACTCTCAGAGACTCAGAGTCCAGCCCCCCAGCTCCTATCCAGCCAGCACTCTCATCTGAACCAGTGCTCCCATCTGGCCCAGAACTGCCATCTGGACCAGAGAGAGTCTCCCTAAATCGGTCAGCTCCCTCTGGACCAAGTACACTGATGAGACCAAGAACGAACACAAGAGGAGATGGGCAGAAGTCAAGGCAGAAGTACATACAACAAAATAAAGAGCAATACAGCATCACCAGAACCTAGCCCTTCTCTAACAGCTAGACCTGAACATCACGGAATGGAAGAAGAAGAAGAAGAAAACAACCTTATAAGTAACATCATGAAGAGGCTAGAGCCTTATATAGAAGAAATCAAAAATAAAGTAGAGGAACAGACAAACAAAAAATGGGAAGAAAGCTATAAAAAACTAGAGGAAAGAGCAATTAAAGCAGAAGAAAACAATAAATCCTTGAATGAAAATCATGAAAAAGCAAGGGAGAAGATCCAAGACCTGAAGAGGGAAATAGAAAAAATGAAGAAGACACTAGCAGAAGGAATGTTGGAAATAGAAAATCTGAGTAAACAAACAGGAACTTCAGAGGCGAGTATAACCAACAGAATGCAAGAGATGGAAGAGAGGATCTCTGGTGTTGAAGATACGGTAGAAGAAATAGATTCATCAGTCAAAGAAAACACTACAACCAACAAAGTCATGACCCAAAATGTCCAAGACATTTGGGACACCATGAAAAGACCAAACCTACAAATAATAGGGATAGAGGAAGGAGAAGAATACCAACTCAAAGGCACAGAAAATATATTTAACAAGATCATAGAAGAAAACTTTCCCAACTTAAAGAAGGAAATGCCTATGAAGGTACAAGAAGCCTATAGAACACCAAACAGACTAGACCCCCCAAAAAAGTCCCATCACCACATAATAATTAAACAACTAAATGTACAGAATAAAGAAAGAATATTAAGGGCAGCAAAGGAAAAAGGCCAAGTGGCTTATAAAGGGAAACCCATCAGAATAACACCCGATTTCTCGATGGAGACTTTGAAAGCCAGAAGGACCTGCACAGATATAATGCAGACACTAAGAGACCATGGATGCCAGCCTAGACTAATATACCCAGCAAAACTTTCAATCATCATAGATGGAGGAAACAAGACCTTTCAAGAAAAAAACAGATTTAAACAATACTTATCCACAAACCCAGCCCTACAGAAAGCACTAGAAGGAAAATTCCAACCTAAGGAAGGCATATACACCCATGAAAACACAGGCAATAGATAACACCACAGCAGTAAACCCCAAAGAAGAGAAGTACAAACACACTACCACCAAAAAATAAAAATAACAACAGGAATGAACAATCTCTGGTCATTAATATCCCTTAATATCAATGGACTTAATTCACCTATAAAAAGACACAGAGTAACAGAATGGATACGAAAACAGGACCCATATTTCTGCTGCATTTAAGAAACACACCCCAAATTCAAAGACATACACCTCCTAAGAATAAAAGGCTGGGGAAAGACTTTCCAATCAAATGGTCTTAAGAAGCAAGCTGGTATAGCCATCCTAATATCCAGCAAAATAGACTTCAAACTAAAATCAATCAAAAGAGATGATGAAGGACATTACATACTCATTGCAGGAAATATCCACCAAGATGAAGTCTCAATTCTGAACATATATGCCCCAAACACAAGGGCACCCACATATGTAAAAGAAACATTACTAAAGCTAAAATCACATATAAAACCCCACACATTAATAGTGGGAGACTTCAACACCCCACTTTCACCTCTGGACAGATCAGCCAAATTGAAACTTAACAAAGACATAATGGACTTAACTGATGTTATGGCTCAAATGGACTTAATTGATATCTACAGAACATTACACCCAAACAAAAAAGAATATACCTTCTTCTCAGCACCCCATGGAACCTTCTCTAAAATCGACCACATACTTGGCCACAAAGCAAATCTCAACAGATACAAAACAATTGGAATAACCTCCTGTGTTCTATCAGACCACCATGGTTTAAAGTTAGATTTCAACAACAGAAAAAACTACAGAAATCCTACAATCTCATGGACACTGAATAATGCTCAACTGAATCACCAATGGGTTAAGGAAGAAAGAAAGAAAGAAATTAAAGACTTCCTAGAGATCAATGAAAATGAATACACCACATACCCAAACTTGTGGGATACTATGAAAGCAGTGCTAAGAGGGAAATTCATAGCACTGAATGCCCACATAAAGAAGCTGGAGAAATCTCACACTAGTGACTTGACAGCACACCTGAAAGACCTTGAACAAGAAGAAGCAAAGACTCCCAAGAGGAACAGATGCCAGGAAATTATCAAATTGAGAGCTGAAATCATTAAAATAGAAATAAAGAGAACAATACAAAGGATTAATGAAACAAAGAGTTGGTTCTTTGAGAAGATCAACAAGATAGACAAGCCCTTATCCAAACTAACCAAAAGACACAGAGAGAGCATCCAAATTAACAAAATCAGAAATGAAAAGGGGGACATAACAACAGACAATGAGGAAATCCAGAGAATCATCAGGTCATACTTCAAAAACCTCTACTCCGCAAAACTGGAAAATCTAAAAGAAATGGATAATTTTCTGGATAGGTACCACATACCTAAGTTAAATCCAGACCAGATAAACCATTTAAATAGTCCAATAACCACTAAGGAAATAGAATCAGTCATTAAAAGTCTCCCAACCAAAAAAAGCCCTGGACCAGATGGTTCCACTGCAGAATTCTACCAGATCTTCAAAGAAGACTTAATACCAATACTCTTTAAATTGTTCCACACAATAGAAGCAGAAGGTATACTAACAAACTCCTTCTATGAGGCTACAATTACCCTGATTCCTAAACCAAACAAAGATGCAACAAAGAAAGAGAACTACAGACTGATCTCCCTCATGAACATTGATACAAAAATACTCAATATAATACTGGCAAACAGACTCCAAGAACACATCAAAACAATTATCCACCATGATCAACTAGGCTTCATCCCAGGGATGCAAGGGTGGTTCAACATACGAAAGTCTGTCAATGTAGTACACCATATAAACAAATTCAAAGTACAAAACAACATGATCATCTCACTAGATGCAGAAAAGGCATTTGAAAAAATCCAACACCCCTTCATGACAAAGGTCTTGGAGTGATCGGGAATACAGGGAACATACCTAAACATAATAAAGGCAATCTACAGCAAGCCAACAGCCAACATCAAATTAAATGGAGAGAAACTCAAAGAAATACCACTAAAATAAGGAACAAGGCAAGGCTGTCCCCTCTCCCCGTACTTATTCAATATAGTACTTGAAGTTCTAGCCAGAGCTATAAGACAACATAAAGAGATTAAGGCTATACAAATTGGAAAGGAAGAAGTCAAGCTTTCCCTATTTGCAGATGACATGTTAGTATACATGAGTGACCCCAAAAATTCAACCAAGGAACACTTACAGCTTATAAAAACCTTCAGCAACATTGCAGGATACAAGATCAACTCAAAAAAAAAAATCAGTAGGCCTTCTATATACAGTATACAAACAGGCTGAGAAGGAAATCAGAGGTACATCACCCTTTACAATAGCCACACATGATATAAAATACCTTGGGGTTACGCTAACGAAGCATGTGAAGGACCTATATGACAAGAACTTTAAGTCCCTGAAAAAAGAAATTGAAGAAGATGTCAGAAAATGGAAAGATCTCCCATGCTCATGGATAGGCAGGATTAACATAGTAAAAATGACAATCTTACCAAAAGCAATCTACAGATTCAATGCAATTCCCATCAAATTACCAACACAATTCTTCACAGACCTTGAAAGAATAATGCTCAACTTCACATGGAAAAACAAAAAACCCAGGATAGCCAAAAGAATCAAGTACAATAAAACAACATATGGAGGCATCACAATCCCTGACTTCAAGCTTTACTATAGAGCTACTGTAATAAAAACAGCTTGGTACTGGCATAAAAACTGACATATGGACCAATGGAATCGAATTGAAGACCCTGACATTAACCCGCACACCTATGAACATATAATTTTTGACAAAGAAGCCAAAAATGTACAGTGGAAAAAAGAAAGCATCTTCAACAAATGGTGCTGGCATAACTGGATGTCAATGTGTAGAAGGCTGCAAATAGATCCCTGTCACCATGCACAAAACTTAAATCCAAGTGGATCAAAGACCTCAACATAAATCCAGCTACTCTTAACCTGATAGTAGAAAAAGTAGGAAGTACTCTTGAACACATTTGCACCGGAGATGACTTTCTAAATATAACACCAGTAGCACAGACACTGAGAGAAACAATCAATCAATTGGACATGTTGAAACTGAGAAGCTTTTGTAGAGCAAAGGACACGGTCAACAAGACAAAGCAACAGCCTACAGAATGGGAAGAGGTCTTCACCAACCCCACATCTGACAGAGGGCTGATATCCAGAATATATAAAGAACTCAAGAAATTAGACATCAAAATGCCCAACAGTCCAATTAAGAAATGGGCTATAGAACTAAACAGAGAATTTTCAACAGAGGAAGTTCAAATGGCTGAAAGACATTTAAGGAATTGCTCAGCATCCCTAATTATTCAGGAAATGCAAATCAAAACGACTCTGAGATACCTTATACCTGTCAGAATGGCTAAGATCAAAAGCACAGAAGACAGCTTATGCTGGAGAGGATGTGGAGCAAGGGGAACTCTCCTCCATTGCTAGTGGGAATGCAAGCTTGTATAGCCACTTTGGAAATCAATATGGCGCTTCCTTAGAAAATTTGGAATCCATCTCCCCCAAGACCCAGCTATAGCACTCTTGGGCATTTACCCAAGGAATGCTCAATCATACCACAAGGACATTTGCTCAGCTATGTTCGTACCAGCTTTGTTTGTAATAGCCAGAACTTGGAAACAACCTAGATGCCCTTCAACTGAAGAATGGTATAAAGAAAATATGGTACATGTACACAATGGAGTACTACTCAGCAGAGAAAAACAATGACATCATGAGGTTTGCAGGCAAATGAATGGATCTAGAGAAAATTATCCTGAGTGAGGTAACCCAGACTCAGAAGGACAAACACAGTATGTACTCACTCATAGGAGGATACTAGATGTAAAACAAAGATGACTAGACTGCTACACAACTCCAGGGAGGCTACCTAGAAAACGGGACCCTAGGACAGACCCAAGGATCACCCAATGACAGAGAAATGGATGAGATCTACATGAACAACCTGGACGACAGTGGGAGTAATAAAGGGCAAGATTTGAGGGAAAGAAAGCTTAGGGGAGCAGGATATCCCAGCTGGATCAAGAACAGAAAGGGAAAACAAGGAAAAACAGACCATGATAAATGAAGACCACATGAGAGGAGGAATAGGCAGAGTGCTGGAGAGGTCCCCAAAAATCCACAATGATACATCCTCTGTAGACTGCTGGCAATGGTCGAGAGAAAGTCTGATGTGACCTAGTCTGGTAATCAGATGGCTCAACACCCTAACTGTCATGCTAGAACTCTCGTCCAATAACTGATGGAAGTGGATGCACAGATCCTCAGTCAGGCCACAGGTGGAGCTCCAGGTGTCCAACTGTCGAGAAAGAGGAGTGTCTGCAAGAGTGTGAATTGTTGAATCCAAGATTGCAAAAATCACAGGGACAAATAGCCAAACGAATGGAAGCACATGAATTATGAACTAAGGGCTATGGAGCCCCCAGCTGGATCAGGCCCTCTGGATAAGTGAGACAACTGAATAGCTTGATATGCTTGGGAGACACCCAGTCTATGGGACCAGGATCTGTCCTTAGTGCATGAGCTGGCTGTTTGAAACCTAGGGCTTACACAGGGACACTTTGCTCAGCCTGGAAGGAGGTGACAGGTCCTGCCTGTACTGAATCCACCAGGTTTAAATGAATCCCCACTGGTGCCTTAATCCTGGAGGACATGCGAATGGAGGGGAGGGGCTGGGGGAAGGTAGGGGTGGGGGCGGGAGGGGGGAGGACAGGGGAAACCATGGCTGATGTATAAAATTTAAAATATAATAATAAAGAAAAAAATTAGAAAGAAAGGAAGAAAGAAAGAAAGAAAGAAAGAAAGAAAGAAAGAAAGAAAGGAAGAAAGAAAGAAAAAAGAAAGAAAGGAAAGAAAGAAAGAAAGAAAGAAAGAAGGAAAGAAAGAAAGATAAAGAAAGGAAAGGAAGAAAGGAAAAGGATAGAAAAGAAAGAAAAATAACTCTTAATAACAGTTTGTTATACTCATAGAATAATACCTTACTTGGCCATCATTAGAAAAATTTCCTCCTACAGCACATGGTTACAAATACAGAGACCCACAGCCAAGCATGATGCAGATATTGAGAGTCTTTAGAGTGAACACTCAGTCCTACATGGGATGTCTCCATCAAATCTCTCCCCTCAGGGAGAGCCACACGGAAGAAAATTTGGAAAGAAGGTGAGAGCCAGAGGGAATGGAAGACATCAAGAAAGTGAGGCCCTCTAAATGAACATGAGTAAAGTTCATATGAACTCAGAGACCAAAGCAGCAAGCACAGGGCCTGCATGGGTCTACACCAGGTCCTCTGTGTCTATATTATGGTTTCCAGTTTAGCACTTTTATGGATTTCCTGCATATGTACATGATGGGTCTGTTTCTTGTGCCCATTCTTGTGCCATGTTTGTTTGTTTTGTCCAATTCAGTGTGTTAGTTTTTGTTTTATGTTATGATATTTTACCATATTATATTTTATTATTACCCTTTAGAGGCCTGTTTGTTTGTTTGTTTTCTAATGAGAGACAGAAAGGGGGTGGATCATGCTTGGAGGGAGGTGGGAAGGTACTGTGAAGAGGAGAGGGAGGGGGAACCATAATTGGGATATATTATGTGAGAAAAACCCTATTTTCAATAAAAGGTGAAAAAACTTAAAAAAAAAAGAAATAGGAAGTCAGTGATCATCTAACACTTGTGTAATTTTGTTTTTGAACTAATGTTTAATCAAGAGGTGCCATGAGGACTTAACTGCTCATATAGTTCCATGGAAACCAAGGCATGTGTAGCTTAAACTGTATGACATCCTTTAATATATGGAGTATGTTTTCTCTATTGCCTACTTTCAAAATAAGAAAGGACAAGTGGTTTAAAATTCCAGAAAGTGAGCTCCCAGAATGCTTCATCCTGAGGCCTGGAGAGCCATGGGACTGTGGTTAGCCAGGTCTGATGCATCAATGGTAGGGGTCTGTGTTCTCCTAGATGTCATATAGATAGGAAGTCCCTCAGCAAATAGCTTTCCCTACTTAATTACTTTGTATCCAGCATGATTTACACAAGGGACCAACAACCAACTACCATGTAGCTGCACTTTTCTTGAGCAAATATAGTTGTGGCAATCAGTTTGATGCTACCTCCTTGTCCTTGTAATCTGTGAAACGATGCCCTCAGATCACATTTCAGCACTTACTCCCAGCAACCAGAATTTGTGGTTCAATTCCCAGGTGGCTACTCCCTCATCTGGTCTTAAAGCCTTTGTTCCCACATCTTTGGTATCTCCTTCACATCTTTGAAGCAGACAAAAGAGAAGTTGGAGAAGCAAACACAATATCCTAGTAACTAGACAAATAAAACAGAATTCATTTTCACAAACAATTTAAAACAAGAATTCATAGGCCATAATTGGAACTTCCAAGAATTGAAACTTATTTCTGTTTTCACACACTTGCATGTGCAGCTTTTATCATTATTTAGGCCAGAGCAGATTGAGTTTGGAGACACGCTTTCAGCCCATCAAATATCAATAAAATTTCCTTCCAGAAACAGTTGGTCTGTGGGAATCTGTGGAATTGGACTAGAAAATACAACAAAAATCCCAAAGAATGGCCTTAGCTGAGGCTTTGAGAGACACTTTGTAAACTCAGTGTTCTTGAGCACTCTTTCTGTATCACAAACACTCCATAGTGCTGTATTCCCATGGTGTGCTTTATAATTTCAACAATAAAATTAATTTTTAATCATATAATAACACTTCAAGAGGATTTATAGGTCGTTGTGCCCAACAACCACTTCACAACTTAAACTGACTTCCCCCGCCTTGGCTGAACTCTCAGAAACTTAATTTTCAAATCACTTCATCTTCCAAGAAAGCTGTGATGCCTGAGACCTGGTGATTATGCTGCACCTTCACCCTGCTGGTTGATTTTATACCATAGACGTCAGTTCTTCCCACAAGAACCAGTGCAGAACATGTGGACTCCTACATTGCAGCTCCTTAAGCACTTAAAAAGATCTCCATCTGATAAAAATATCCAAATTTTAAAGATAACAATTTAAAATGTATCAGTTTCTAGTCACATCCACATTGTCACAAATGACAGAATAGCAACTTCTTATGCATAAATATTATTTTGCTGTGTGAACCTGCCACACATTTCCATTTCTTCTCTTCAGTTTAGAGGACATTCAGATGGTATATTACAAACAGTGTTTCATAAACACATGGATGTAAATTTCACTCCAACATGAAGATATATACTGGATCCTATACTAGTTATACTTCTTAATATTTGAGAACTGTTACACTGTTTCCTATGACCTCTGCACTAATGTATTATGGCCAATACGATGTAAGTATTCCCTTTTATGCACATCCGTATCAGTACGTGTTATATTTAGTTTGTTCGATAACAGTCCTTCTTACATGTTAAGGAAATGTCGCATTAGACTTTGTTGTGCATCTCCCAGAGGCTTTGTGTGTCTTCCTTTGAGAAATGTCTGCAGATGCCTGTTGCCCATCTTCATTCAGATGTCTTTCTTTATTGTTGTTGAGGTTTTTTGAGATCCTCACATATTCTAGAAGATAGTGTGCTAAGTAAAATGAGCCAGCAATTGAGAGAAATATTTGTTCTCACTCACGTGGAATCTAAAATTGTGGGTCCCAGAAATAGAACAACAGCTACAAGGAACTGTAATGAAGAAAGGGAAGGAAGAGATGAAGATTGGTCAACAAGTACATGGCTGTAATTAGACAAGAGAAATAAAATACATATTCTATTGCACATTTGAGTGATGATGGATAAAAATGATGTATTATGTTTTTCCAAATACTAAAAGAAAGGACTCTCAATGTCTCTACTTCAAATATAGGATAAATGTTACAGCAGCTAGATATGCTTTTCCATATTTGAACATTTCCTCACACAGACAGATGTTGAAAATCACATGGAACTGGATGGTTATGTATAATTTTATACACAGCTTCCTGTTTCGGTACACAATTGGATTTATAATGCAATTGTTCCTAGAAAACAGGTAATACAAAATTTTAAAGACTTCTTCAGCTGTCTCTGTGATCATCTAATTTCCCCTTTTGTACTCAACATGCAAAACAAAGTTGGGCAGCTACCTCTACCTAATCCAGATCACGGCATGAGCTTTATCTATCATTCAGATTCCTGGTTAAATACTTTGTTTTCATTCATAGATGTAAGCTAAAGCTTGGATATTCTAGACATAGAGGCATAGTGGTTAGTGAAAACTAAGAAGCAGGGACTCAGAGAGGGGTTGATTGTTAGTCTAAAAGTAAATTGAGTTAGGAAGAATATCCTCTTATGTTTGGCAGCATGGTACAGTGACTATAAATAACCTTTTTTTTTTTTTACTTATCTCAAAATAGCTCAAAGAAAATTGTTTAATGTTTCCAATATAGGAGTTATAAACATCTGAAATGTCAGATATGCTAAGACCTTTAACTGTCTCATTTCACATGATATCTATACATGTATAGAAATATCACATATGCAATACATGTGTCGATTTTTTTTTAATTCATTATCTCTTAAAGTCAATATCAATGAAAAAGTAAGATCCTGTAACATTGTGACATCTCAGTACTTATGCACATATCCTTCTAATATTCTGTGTGATGAAATAATATTCATACACAAAATGTTTACAAATCACTTGATAATTGATTCACAGGCTATAAACTGCGCATTTAACTGATGCAAAACCAGCATTGCTTAAAATAATTGAAAAACATACAGATTCAGAACTCAATATTTGGAGGCATTTTCTCAAAAGAATGGATTGAACTTACTCAATTCCATTACATTTTTGCTTCCAAGTGGATGTTAAAAGGGAACACTTGCCAGAGCAAACGTGTTACCTGTCATCACTTACACTGTTTTCTGAAGAGACCAATCTGAAGCTGCAGAGTGAATGAACAGTTTTTTAATGCCAAAATGACTTGATCATGCAAAACTGTCCTCATGTGTATGTTACATGTTTCATTGAAAATGGGAAACAGACCAGGGAACCTAACAGCAGCAGCACTGATAAAGCCGCTGGTGTGAAGCTGACTCTACTTTTCAACTAACCTTGATGTGTTGTTTCTTAAAACAGCTCTGTCCTTCATTCTTCTAATTTTTGTTCTGGATTATCCAACTTTTGTCCCCCTCCACCACTACCACCTGCCCTACGTCAACTTTCTGATGCTCCGTGTAACACTTAGTATATTCTTCCAAATAGTTCTTCATTATTTTGTTAGGTAGCAGCCTCTTTTCAGTTATGAGAACATCTCTCTCACTATTTTAAATCACTGCAAACTACATCATCCATTCCTGAGAGATTTTATAGTTGAGCTGGATCTGGTGGCACAGGCCTGGAATCCTGAGTACAGGAATGCTAACACAGGAAGATCAGAAGTTCAAGGCCTCTCTGGGATGCAGAGTGATTTCAAGGCCAGCCTGAGTGACCTAGTGAACCTAGGAAGACCCTCGATCAAAAATTGAAAATACAGAACTGCTGGAAGACACAGCACAGAGAAAGAAGTCCATCTCAGCATTGAGCAAGGCCCTGTGTTCAGTCTCCACTACCACAAAACAAATAATATAAAATGAAAATAAATTAATTCTTATTTGTTCACCCTTAAATCCCAAGAACCCAAATATATTTAATATTTATTGAGCCCTTTGCCCAAGGCCCTGCTTGACATTTTCGGAGATTATTTCATTCAATGTTAGCAGCAAGCTTGTTAGACAGCTATACATACACATTTTTCCTTTCAATGGTACTGAAGTTAGTACTAAGCCATTTAAAACACCATGTCAGCAAATGTCAGAGCTAAAAGACGCCAACTGCAATCATTAACCCATCACATTAAAATTTACTTCAGTGGCATGTTCTTGGTAAGTACTTCTAATAAATATGTGTTAAGCAAAACTGTCTTCTAAGGAAATTTTCTGTTATTGGGTCAATTTCTTGGTTGATGCCACATTAAATATTTTCCTCTAAAACCATTATTTGAAGAAATATTTTTGCCCTTTAATTGAAAAAAAAAAAAAAAACCTGTTGACCAATAAAATTCAAAGTGTTTTTATACAGTGTTTCTAAAACCAATAGGATATTTTCTAGCTTCAAGACTGACAAGTAAAACAGAAGTTAATGGAGAAGTCTTCCTGGGATGGTAGTTATAAAAGAATATTCAGAAACAATCTCCATTTTACTGTCTCTAGAGTCCCCTAATACCCCAAGTGGAATTGTGAAACACATCATAAATTTCTTTTAATCTCATTCTAAAGAACAGTTTTCAAATAAATGAGTGTAAAGTCCACTGACCATAAACTAAGCTGAAGAGCAGTTAAATTGAAAGTTTGGAATTAGCTATTCTGGTAGGAATAAAATTGCCAGTTCTAAATAAGATAGCGACCCAGTGGATATCCCTTGATGCAGCCTTCTTTGATGGCACAAACACTATTTAATATTTTGAATTGAGATTGAAAGATGCTCACAGGCACATACCCATTCCTTTTCTGACTCCCTTGTGTCCATTCATTTTGTTACAGCATCCGTTACATTTTTCAGTATCCCCACAATCTGCAGACAAAGGGGATGAAATTTAAGTTAAAGTGACCAAATTTAAAGTTTATATGACAAAACAATTTGTGGCTTAGAAATACAAACTGCACTGAAATGCAAGTATGTCCTGGAGTGAAGAAAAGTAGCTTCAGTATAAAACTGACAGCTGATGAAACACTTGTTCCAAACCAAGATCACATGGGGTGAAATGTATCTGGTGAATATTCTCATAACACACCATGCAACTCTAATCAGCGTCGGTCATTTGTACCATAAGTCTGTAAGCTTAGCCAATAGCTCTTTAGTTCTCTTTAAACAACTCTTAACATTTAGAGAGGATGGAATGAAACATGATAGACAGATGTGCCCATAAAAATTGTTAATTAACTGTGGTCTCTGCTGAAAATGGAGGCTCAGTCCCACAGTGGGGGAAAAAACTGGGATAACCACAGAGCATATCTCAACATTAACTTTTCTCCCAGAGAAGAAAGGGGCTGGTTCAACCTGATTTCAACTTGATACCAAACCATGTTCCTTATTTGCTAAGGAATATTTCAGGGTGTTTCACTGAAGTATCAATCCCACCCCTGTACTGCCCCATGGTTTTGGTTTCCAGGGGTCACTACAATTTCAAACTATTTCTGAAGTATAGTGAAGAATTAAGATATACTTAGGGAACAATAATCTACAGAATTGTTATAACACTATATTGTTTTGAACACTCCGATAGTTTTGGAATTTAGTTTTCTACTGTACCTAATTTATAAGTTAAACTTTGTCATTGATATGTATGTATATAAAAAATATTATTTACTGGGGGTTTAGTACTATTTTCTAGCAAGCCATGGATGCTTGGGACAGATCATCCATGCCTAATAAAGACTATTGTAATTTGAAGTACAAGGTTGTAGCATTCTGCAACAAAAGAGAAAATCAGCAAGGCACCTAATCAGGATATGACCATATAGCATGCATTTGAAGTAGCCATCAAGTCAAATGCACACATCAAGAGCAGTGCACATCAGCTCTGTTGAATTCATGTGGGCTGAGATTCAATGTGGTATCAACAAAGCCAGGCCACCTCCAAATAAGCCGAGTGTGTACACCCCATGTTAAGCCTGTTCTGTTGGTCATTCTTTTTTTTTAAACTATTATTACTAAGAAATTGTAGGTTCATTTTACATACCAACCTCTGGTGCCCCTCTCCTCCCTCCTCCTGCCCCCCTAGCCTTCTCACCCAACCCACCCCCCATTCCTACCTTCTCCAAGGCAAGGATTTCTATACAGACTCAGCAAAGCCCTGTACATTAGGCTGAGGTTGGTGCAAGCCCCTCCCCCTGAACCAAGGCTGTGTAAGGTGTCCCACCATAGGTACTGGGCTCTGAAAAGCCTGCTCATGCATTAGGGACAGATCCTCAGCCAACTGCAAGGAACCCCTTACACAGGTTAAAATAAACAACTGTCTTGCCTATGCAGAGGGCCTCGTCCAGTCCCATCGAGGCTCCACAGGTTTTGGTCCACAGTTCATGAGCTGAGTCTGTTGGTCATTCTTTAATGTAGTCCTTGAAATTTCTATGGGTAAGATTTCTGTTCTGCAGAAAGAAGAGAAACAGCTAAACTTCCCATTTGCAGCTGGTCCACAAGTGATAAGTGTTATTCCTTGTCTCTGTCATATGACCAATCTAGACTTCCTTCTCTCTTCCTCAAAATTTGCTGATCCAAGTTACTTGTCTGGTTAGGTCAGCTCCATGTTAATTTCTGGAAAATATTTAGTTTGTATGGCTTCAGAATTCATAGACTAGTTTTGAGCAACTATCCTATGCAGTATTTTCACAAGTACACGAGTATTCCAAGCGATATCCAGCAAAACCTCCATGTTTCACAGGTAGCCATCACTGACTTTAAATAATCCAGTCAATTCTACCCATGAAAAGTGAAAGCGATTATTTTCGCTGCCTAATACATTCTTCAACAGTCCTTCTATTGGCCTGGGGGCTCCAGGTTGGCTAGGCATCCTGACTAGATTCCTTTCAGTGAATCCTTCTCAATGAAGGTGGCATTGTTGATGGTGAGGACAGCCCTCAAGCAAAGCCTAGGTTTTAATGGACAAATCTGAGCTGACAATTAGTTCTACTTCACTCGTGGTTTTAGGGTCTATTTATTATAGCTATTAAACAAGTGTGCCAAATGTATAATAGGCTTTCTGGAAGAGGGGACTCTCACTCTATAAGCCTTTATCACAGAGAAAATCCAAGGCATTTTTACAAAGACTCCCCTAGTAGCAAGTTCAGTTTTTAATGAATAATCATATAATTAATTGGGGTTAGTTTTATAGCCAGTGAAGTCCTTATCTAGAATACATAATATTGTTAATATAGGGTGAAATGTCACTCACCTCTATAGTAAAAGAATGCTGATATAATACATTGAATTCACTGACTAGTGCCTGCCTTGATTTCTAGAGCAATGCCACTATATCTGGAACTCAATATTTGTGACTTCGTTTTATATTTGGACTGATCACCGGGGGGTGGGGGGTGCCCTTGCTATGGTTTTTTGTGTATGACTTCTGTGCACGCTTGCCTAGATGTTCTATACTAGGTAGTGTTTAAGCTTCTCTGAACTGAATTCATCACAGCTAAACAAAGTGCAAGTCACCATGTATCTTAAGCTTTGCCAATAAAAATCTAAGAAAGGCTTTGTAATAAAAGGTGAAATGGGATTTATCAAACATTTGAGAGTCAAGTTAAAAAGATCATTCATAAACACAGATATATTGTTATCTTCTTTCTAAATATTTAAAATTTGAAATAGTTTTCTTTGGTTTATTTAAATTTTACATGTAAAACAAAGGGCAGTTGTGCAATAAAAGATTTGAGTTCATGGGCATTCTAAAAATTCAGTTATAAACTAAAGTTAATATTTTGTACCATGAAATACAGAGGTTAGGGACATTCCGAATATAAAATCTAAAAGTTCATCATCATATTCCAAGACTTATTTTATACATAAGTGACGTTCTATCCTTTGAATACCAGATTTTTAATTTTTTTTCACTAACATCCAATATTTTATAGATGAGAGAACTACGGTGTAAAACTGCAAAGTACTTTCATCACAAAGCATCTAAATTTATTGAAGATATTACTCATGCCTATATTTTCACTACTTGTTGATGAAACATGAAGTAAAATTACATTTTTTAAAGAGGGACTTTTATATCACCAATAGACAGTTGTTGTATTTGGAGTAAGTTGATATAACAAACTCAATAAGCTAGGTATCTTTTCAAAAAATATAAGTTTAAGTGGCTAATTTCTCAGTGGGACAGTTGTAAGTCTAGAATTTTTTTTTTCAACTTGCAGGCCATCATCTTACATTGTAATATTTCCAGTGCTTACAGAAGGTGGTAGGCAATTATACATAAGAACATACATTCAAATACACCCTGATTCTGCATAGCATTCCTCACACTGGCTGCTTAATTGGACTTGCTTTTTATGCATGCTCACAGGATGACATGAGAGTGTCACTGAATTAGCCAACTTTTCTACAGGTTCAACAAAGCATGCCATGTATCACAAAACTTGTCCAAGATGAAGGTAAGCCCTGATCCTGTCCAGTGAGGGTCCAATTCCTGACTGGTAGATGATGCTTTCCTACTGTGTTTACATGGTGAAAAGAGCAAGGCCCTCTGGGCCACATTTAATTGTGCTGCTAACCTCATGCATGAGGATTCCCCTGAAATGATTTAACCACTAATAAAAGGTCAAACATGGTAATTGCATAAGCATGGATTATTAAGTTTTTGGTCATGTCTTTGGGGTTGATGTGTAAAAATTCATGCCCTTGCAACAGCACAAATGCCTGTAGGAATCAAAAGTACAGTGGCCAGATGCACTTGCCATTTTTTGTGACTGCATGACATACTTGTGTACCTTGATCTCTCAAACACCACGTTGCCTTCATTCACACTGTAACAGATTGTTATGTACCCAATCATAAATTGCTGGTGCCAGCAACTTTGCTGATGTCTTCTGACTGTGAACATACATAGATTCACTATGCTTAGCCTAGAGAGTTCCTAAAACACACTTGTGCTGACTGTACATATCTAAATTACAATGTGACAGCCCCCATTTCTCCATGGCTCCTGTATACACTTGCATCTGATAAGTAAATGAGGTGCAGGGATCCATACTATGGAAAAGATATCTTAGCGTCTATGGGACATAGTGGGCCAACCGTTGGGGTAGCCTACGCCATAAAGATGCCTCTTGTCATGTCATGTCATGCCTTCAGCATGCCAAGGTCATTGAGCTAGATACATATTGTTAAAACCATTATCGTGGTCTTGATAAAAGTAAACCCATATTTTCAAAACACTTTTTTCCCTACTTTGCCACAGGTAGGAAACCAAACGGCTATAATCTAACATTTTGATGAGTTTTTGGCTTTTTTTTTTTCTTCTTTGTATACATTCCCTTTACCTAATCCACAAAAACTGGAAATAATAATAATAATAGTAATACCTAAAGGAACTTTCTGCTACAGTACCTAATTTTCTCCACAAGCAGCCTTTTAAAATTGAGCACAGTAGGAAACACCTTGTGTATTTGATAGTGAAAGTAAAGCTTTGGAAGATAAATTCACACATACATGTTTGTACAGTTGATACATAACATTCTGATTTTAAAGCACACACTCTATCACTGAACCATAAACAAACTTTTTGGGTTATTACTATTATTATTATTATTATTATGAAGCATAAACTTTACAGTGGAACAACTCCTTAGATGAGATGTCATGGTAGGGCCAGAGGAAATAGTTCAATGGCATTCTATAAGAACACTTTATCTAAAGCAAACTGTTGCTATTTCTGCCTCCAAGAATAGCTCTAAGCTAAGGTAAATAAATACAGCATTTTACTTGTAGAAAACCAACCTGTGGATTTTGGATTTCTCCATGGGCAGATATTTCTGATTTTCACTGAGGTGACAGTTTGTTTCAACAAAATGACTTCTTCTCATAGGAGATACCTGTGTTAGTCAGATTTCTATGAGTATAACAAATGACAAAGTAATCAAATTTTAAAGAAGGAAGGCTTATGTGTTCTCATACCCTCACATGGTCCAGTCCATGTCAGCTGGCCCCATTTTCAATCCTGAATTGAGGTAACTCATCATGGCAGTGGTGTTGTCAGGGCAAAACTGCTCATCAAATATCCAGGAAGGCAAAGAAGAGCAGGAAACAGTCCGAGTCAGTTCCACAAAGCCCTTTGGCTGGATTGGTCTAGAGACCTCCCACTAGGCTGGAGCTCTTCAAGATGCACCCATTACCTAATAGCATCATGCTAAGGACTAACTTTTGTCCATCTTGTCTATATGTACAGTTGGGGACTCATGATCCATGTGTGAACTCAGGAACCTACATTGGTCACCATGAGAAATAAAACATGAAGCTGCAATATATCCCTCTGAGTCTATAAGCCACTTGACATTTTGCAGAGGCAAAAAGGACTGAGGTAGGGAGCACAATGACATTGCTCCAACCCCTGATGGATGGGGAACCCACTGGGAAATATATTCACCAGCAATTGTTCTTATGTGACTACAAGCAAAAGGAGTGACCTCCCTAGGTGCCAATGATCCAGCCACAGTGAGTGGATGACAAGCTTTCAGGGAATCCTGACTCCTGATGATTTCAGCTTATGGAAAGAATTCACTGGATCACTAAGATACAGTTCCAATGTTCTGTTTATTTCCCACTGTTATTGTTGCATAGAATAGTATATAAACAAGTCTTCAATCTTTCAAGCCTTGTACACTTCCAGCAGGTCTTTTAGAATATCTTACAAATGTGAACATATGGGGCTTTAAAATTTGATTGAAAATAATTTGGACATGATTACTTTCCAACATTTTTTTAACACCATGCTTGGGAATCTTTACTAGAAATGCTTAGAAGATGCTCCGAGGATAAAGAATATAATGGTATTGTTTGAAGCTGTGACTACTAGAATTTAGCTTCATTTCTTTGTCATATACAACAGGGTCTCAGTAGGCTTACATTTATCCTCAGCCAATGAGAAATATGTGGACATCTTCTTTAGGACAAAAATTAGCAGTCATGGAGAAGAAACACTAGAGTACCACCCATGGAGAGGCAGACACTCTATAACTTCTCTTGAATTATTTTCATTTTCCAGCGTCCTCAGCTGAGAACACAAGAATTCTACCTGTAGCAAAGCAACACTACTCTGCCTAGCAATTTCATTTCATTTAAGATTGGAAAGAACACAAATGAACATCAAGAGATGAAGGATATAATAGATATTTAAACTATGTCACATCCTTTCACTGATATATGATGTAAGGAAGAGAAAATGGGAGGAGGAGGAAAAATGGGAAGAAGAAACACTCAACTCTAGAAAAGTGTGCTGACTGAAAAAGAGTCATGGAAACATAGTATAGGTTCTTACTTACATAAAATGACAAAACACAAGTTAGGCTACGGTCACAGACAGGAGAGCAGTGATTGTTTGGCTGTTGGATTAAGAGCAGGAAAAAGTAATGCACAGAACAAAAGATAAAGCAATGAGTACTCTTAATGTATTTCAGTGTTGGTTTTCACAGGTGGTATTAAAGGACGAAATCTACCAAAGCATGCACTATAAATGCATATACTTTATCATATATCAATCATACCCTTATAAACCTGTTTGAAAAAAATCACATGATGTAATTAAATCCAACAAAATCCTTTCCAGGTATTGTTATGCCATGTTGGGTTTCACCTCCATTTGTGGATAAACTTTTGTCAGAGTTTTAAATACTTATTCCACTTTTAGAATAAACTTGACATGGTGAGGTTGAGCCTTTACAGACACTGCTGAATTTGACTTCTAAAACGTAGCCCTGGAGCTGCATGCTTTCTGTGATTTTCATTTCAGGATTTATTTATTTATTTTGGAAGAGGCATGTACAGATGTCAGAGGACAACTGGGGGAAGTCAGTTCTCTCCTTCTACCATTCCACAGATTGAACTTGGGTCACCAGGGTGGTGGCATGCATACCCTCTACGCCATCATTACCAACACTCATTTCCTTACTGTCATTGGTTTTAAGTATTCATTTCAAATGCCTGTGGTGGTAATGTCTAAGCATTTTCCATGTTACTATGTCCCAACTGGGCTAGGGATGTTGTCAGAGGGTCCAAGGAAGCAAGCTGGTGTAGTGGGTAGCCATCCCAGCATTGGCCTGAAGTTCCAACCCCCATTGAGGCTTCGGTAATGGTCACACCCAGAAGGCTGGGCTGAGGGAGGAAGTGGAAGACTGAAGATCGAGAGGAAAGCTCTCTCTTGGTTCTGGGACCCTGGATGCTGGAGGTAGATGGAGCAGAGTTCTCCAGAGAACACCGCCAGACTGCGCCATACCTTTGCCAGACCCTACAACCTATCCCTTCATTTGTAAGTTACCCCACAAAATAAACCTCCATTTTAACTGCGTGGAGTAGTCTTAATAATTTCACCAATAAGCTGGCATTGACTGCTAACTTAGCCGCTCTGTGGAAGTGTGCCTTTTCTGCAAACTTTGACCTTGTTTCACTCTGTCAAGACACTCCTGCTTTTAAGTTCTTATAGCTTGTGGCTCATGATAAAACTATAAACTCACATGTGGCAAATGGACATTTTTAAATGGTAAAGACACAAAATGCACATTTTAAAAATGCTAAACACATCTTTTTTAATTTTGAAGTATTTGAATATTTTATACATGCATCTAATGTTTTGATCAAGTCCGCTCCCATTCCATCTCTTCCAAATCCTACCATCTATCTCCCATCACTATTCCATGTGTTCGATTTCTAGATGCACTGAATCCACTTGATGCTGACAACATGCACATGGGTGTCAGGCCATCCACTGAAGCGTGGGTAACTTTCTCAGGGGCTACATTTTTGCAGAAAGCTAACCATCCATCTCCTAGCAGTCATCAATTGCCAATAGCTCCTCAGTTGGGGCTGGGCACATTGCGAATGAAGCCTACCCTCAGTTCTCTGAATGATCTGACACACTAACCAGCCACCTGTGAGATTGCTGCTTCCCTGCTATGTTGGAATCTCTAGCATATTTCATCTTCTGCAGGGTCTCTGTCTAACCCATTAGAATCATCAGTGCTTCTGCAGACTGTTCTGGTTTCCATATCCAGTGGTCATGGTGCTCACTGAGCATTCGTTTATCAGTAGGAAGAATATAAGTAACAATATCATTAGTTTCCTATTTACAGAGAAGAGATCTCCAGCAAAATTCTTCAGCATTTTGTAGAAAGGGCAACATTCCCTTGCCAGTGGTTAACTTAATCTTAAAGTAATTTGAAATTATCCCTGTTCCTGAGAGTGATTCATCATGCTTTCACAGTGTTCCAAAGAGGTTCAGTTAGGATTAGTGGAACATCGTTGGGATAGCAATGTTCCCTGTTTGTCTGACTTTTTGAAGTGCTATTTATTACCACTCTTCAGACTCTAACAGATGAGTTTCTTTTCCTATATTCACTTATCAGTATGGACTGCCTCCTTCTTAACCTGACTTCCACTTGAGAATTTCTACACACACATGCATACACAGAGAGAGAGAGATAGACACATACACATGTACATACAATATATTGTATATACAGTATATAATATGCATATATATGTCTATCAAAAGAAAGAGGCTATCAATTTAAGAGGGTTAGGCATGGGAAGGGCTCAAGGGAGAGTTCCCAGGAAGGACTGACTATAAAGAAGAAAAGGAGAAGGAAAGTGATATAACTCACTTTCTTTTTTGTTTTTTGTTTTTTGTTTTTTTTTTTTGTTGTTGTTGTTGTTGTTGTTGTTTTTTCAAGACAGAGTTTCTCTATGTAGCTTTGCGCCTTTCCTGGAACTTGCTTTGTGAACCAGGCTGGCATTGAACTCACAGAGATCCGCCTGCCTCTGCCTCCCAAGTGCTGGGATTAAAGGCATGTGCCTCCACCGCCTGGCATAATATTATTCTATTTCAACTGAAAACATAAACTGATCTTCCCAATGAACTACAGCTGAATATAAATACTCTGATCCCAGTTTAGCCCTAAGGAACTAAGGTTTGTATACTTATCACTCAGATGTTTTTGTTCTCTGCATTCATCCTTGTTGCTGGGTAGGTGCTATTAAACGATGTTCCTAATATACTAGCCTATCCTTTAATTTCTTAGCTTAAAGCCTCAATAAATTTAAAAGAATTCAAGCTCAGTGTTCTCAAGGTTTTTTTTTCCCCTCTTGTATCCAAAGGGTAGTACTGAGAAAAATTTAAACATACTAACCTAAAATTGCTAATCAATTTTAGTGGACTAGTCCAGAAAAGAACAACAAGCACAAGTTTGTGGATTAAATAAACTGAAGGCTTAAGCATGGAACTCACTGATATAACCTAGAAATGGAGTGTCAGTGGGTACCTTCCAAATCAAGGAATCAGAACTCCACCTTCATGCAAGAGTTATACATAGGCCGTCTCACAAAGATAACTCTCTAGACCACTCTTAACAAAATGAAACAGAACCATAGGGATTGTTCAAATTAGTTTTTGTTTTTAATCTTCCCTTCCCTTTTAATTGAAAATGAAAGACCTTCTTTAAAATGTGGCCCCAATGTATTGATATATACAAGGAAGAAAAGGCAGCCAGTGTTTAGAGTCACTGTTCAAGAATGAACACACTGGGGTGCAGGTGTGTAGCATGGTGGTAGAGCATGTGCAGGATTTCAGAAGAAGCATATGTAGTTCTCACTTACAATGCCAAAACCTACTCAGTGTGGCACAGAATTCAGCTCATTCATTTTTAAGTGCCAGTTGAGAACCCTGTTGATAAATATGTCCATTATTAAGTTTGATATTAGTTACATTCCTTCATGCTAGAACCAAATACCCACCAGGAAAAACTTTAAAACATGAAGAGTTGTTTTGGGTTTTTTTGTTTTTTGTTTTGTTTGTTTGTTTGTTTGTTTTTTAATTTCAGAATTGTAAAGGATAAATTCTATCACTGTGGGTAAGGAGCCTGAGGTCACTGGCCACATCACTTGCAGTCAGGAAATAAGGAAGTTAAGGTTTCTATCAATGTGATAAAACACTATGAAAAAAAAAAAAAAACAAGTTGGAAAAAAAGGGGTTTATTTGGCTTACACTTCTACATTAGTCCATCACTGAAGGAAGGAAAATCAAGAACGTAAACAGGGCAGAATACAGGAGTCAGGAGCTGATGCAGAGTCCATGGAGTGGAGCTGCTTACTGACTTTCTTATCATGGCTTGCTCAGTCTGCTTTCTTATAGATCCCAGAACTACCAGCTCAGGGATGGTACCATCCACAATGGGCTGGGCCCTGTCCCATCAATCACTATCTAAGAAAGCGGTCTATAGCCAAACCTTATGAAGGTATTTTCTCAATTAAGGTTCCCTCCTTTCAGATGATTCTATCTTGTGTCAAAATGACATAAAACCAGCCAGCATGATGTTCTTGCCTATCTCAAGTTCTCCTTTACATTTGTTCAAGAACACCAGCCCATTGGATAATGCTATTCAAGGGTATGGCTTCATCTCTCAGTCAAACTTATTTGTAAATATCCTCATAGATATATCCAGAGGTGTGTCTCCATAGAGAGTGTAAAATATTAACAAGTTAAAATATCCATCCACCTCTTGTCTCTGCCCAAACATGTCATTTTAAATCACAGTATCTGACTCTTTGCTCCTAAACTCTCATTTTCATCTCATACTGCAATTTGAATTTACTCCATTTTTAAGCATCTTATTGTCTATAACCTTTCCATACTGGTTAAAGTCCAAAGTCTCTTCTGAAAGTCATGACAATTTCCTATAAAGCAGCATCTATAAAATCAAGAAGCAATTTATATGCTTCCACTCTATGCAGTGGCACAGAATAATCCTTCCTGTAAACTTAAAACTGTATCTAGTATAACTATATGAAAATTCTTGTGTCTTCTGACAGCACAGACAGCTAAGGTTAGTAGAAAGATCTTGCATCTTTCTATTCACCCTTCTCTGACTGTGGACATTGGAAGATTGTAATTTACCACACTCAACCAGCAAGGAATGATAGTAACGGGCTCTACTAGAAGCTTGGACAGTCCACAAGGGTGGAACAATCACATGGAGTAATTCACCATAGGTAATTCCTGCCAAATATGTATTGATAAAATAATTTATGAAGAGAGAGCCAAGCTTATTATATGATACAAAAGCCTAGACCATCTGGCAGAATCATCAACAACCCATGTGACTCTCCTATGAAACTCTAGTCTGAATCTAGCATTTGATAGAGAGTATTAGAAAGAGAAAAGAGGTATATATGTTAGGCAAAACAATAGTGGAGGTGACAATGATAACAATATACATAATATTGCTTTAGATATTTAGATGTGCCGATTAACTTGAATTCATAAGCCCTACTTGCCTCATATAATGAGACTAAAGAGGAAAAGAGTTAAATAGATAGGACATCTGAAAGTAAAAGATTTGAAATTTGATACTATACTGTCCATTTTAGAATGTGGGTTCTCAACTACCTGGCCCTGTTGACCACAGGCTCACCTCACATTAGATTTCCCTGCAGATTCCGGTCCTCTCTGTTTCTGGTGGACCATGGGTGCAGTGTTAGGGGTCACTGTTGTTATATGAACTAGTATTTTGAGCCTATGTGTTGTAGAATATTATTTTAAGATGTATTACATTTGTTTATGTTGTGGAACATTTGCTTTAATGTTACAAAGATAGATTACATTCTTCTATGTTGCAATTCTTTAATTCTATGAAGCAGTGTTACTGTGCCTGTCTAAAACACCTGATTGGTCAAATCAAGAGCTGAATGGCCAATAGCAAGGCAGGAGAAAGGATAGGCAGGGCTAACAGGCAGTGAATAAAGAGAAGTAAAAAAAGAGAGAGAAAGAATCAAAGAACAAGAGAACAAAGAGAGGAAGACTCCAAGGGCCAGTCACACAACCACACAGCCGGATGCAGAGTAAGAGAGGAAGAAGAGATATACAGAAATAGAAAAAGAGGTAAAAGGTAGATGGGATACTTGAGTTAAGAAAAGCTGGCTAGGAACACGCTAAACTAAGGCCAGGCATTTGTAAGAAAGATTTATTTGGAAACTGGGTGGCACCCCCCCCCTTAAGAGCAAAGAATAAAGAGTAACAACAACAACCAACTACACCTATGCTATGCAAATGACCACAAGAGTCAAGGAGATGTTGAATTTCTGAGAAGGTCTAAACAGATAGTCTATGCTTACAGGAACATCTTCAGCAAGGAGACTTGCTGTTTCTTTAGTAGTCTCTTTCTGGTCTGTGTGAGAGCAAATTTCTAATCTATTGTTTTTACAGTTTTGTTAATGAGAAAATACCTGATATGAACAGCTGGGGTGGTAAACTGATTTTAGCTCCTGGTTTCACCCCCTGGTCTTTGGCTCCTTTCATTCTTGACCTACAGTGGGGCAGATGGCAAGGCCATGGGAATGTGTGGTGCAATGACCCATGGTGGGTCAGAAGCAGAGAGAGGAATAACTCGGTGTCCCATATTCTCCAGCTAGACCCCACATCCTAAGCATTCCACCACCTCAAGTTTTCAACACATGTGCCTGATGGGAACATTCCCAACTCAACCATGACTTTTCTTCAAATGCATGATAGCAGAAACAGGGAGCTCATTGTCATTAGTTATTTCTCTCCAAAGACACAGAAAGTCAGTTATTGACTGAGCTATTATATGTTACTTGGAGTGAAAGTGTTCCATAAACATCTACCATTCCAAAATATTTATGTTCAGCATGCACTGAGGAGAGAAATTTTTCTTTGAAGCACATTCATAGAATTGAAAATTCTTAACCAACATATGCTGCATGTCTTAGGGTTTCTATCCCTGTGATAAAACATCATAACTAAAATCAATTTGGGGAGGAAATTGGTTATTTTGTCTTACATCTCAAGGTTACACTCCATCACTGAGCAAAGTCAAGGCATGAGATCAAGGCAGAAGCCTGGGGTCAAGAAATGAGGCTGAGGCTATGGAGAAATGCTGATTATCGGCTTTGCTCCTCATGGCTTGCTCAGCCTACTTTCTTATGCAACCTAGAACCATGTGCACAGAGATAGCACTACCCACAATGGACTGGATCCACAAAAGCATAAGTGACCAACCGAGAAAATAACTTCACCAATGCAGTAAGACATTTTCTCAGATGAGCACCCTCTTCCAAAATGATCCTACCTTGTATCAAACTGAGAAGAAACTAACCAGTACACAGCAGGCATTAATATTGTTATTCCCTAGAGAATACATTTGTTTCCAATAATATTCTGGGCAAGTTGCACAGTAAATTGACACAGCTAAGTGGCTGGTCATTATTTAAAAGTTACTAAGACAATGATGTCTTCTTAATGTCTTGCACTCACTAGAATGTGAATATATGCAATATATATTTTCCATTCCAACAGAAGGGCAATCACTGAAAGGATCACCTACTAAAACAGCATAGATGTGATTAAAACACATCTCAGAATCAGTTCACAAATACTCACAATTACACAAACAAGCTACAGTAAGAGGTTTTTAAATCTCTTTAGGTCATTACACTGACTCAAATATTTTCCATCCTCATATAATGTAATCACAAATTCAATACCTTTAGTGAAATCTCATTAAATAAATTGCTCACTTGTATAATTATACATGCCTAATTGCTATTACCTCTAGAAAAATATTTTCTGTCCTAAGTACATCAGATAGAGATTAAGTAATTCAATCTTAGCCCTTGAATTAATTTCAAAAGGGGGAAATTAAAAATAAGATTGTCTGCTTATTGAAATTAAAATTAAATAATTATTAAATTGCTTCATTGTAAATCAATAAAATTATTCAGTTCTTTTAGTAACAAAGAAATTGCACGAACAATAGCTGTAATTGCTTTGCTTTTGTGATTTGGAATGTGAATATTTTCAAGGTTTATTGAAGACTGCAACTGAATATGTAGAGAATATGAGTATATTTACTGAACATTTTAAAAACAGATGTATTCCTCTAATAAACAAAATTTTAGGAAACAAATTTATGCCTTATTTTGACCTATATGACATAGTTGATATTTGAAATTTCATGATCCCTAAAACATCCTTTTCCTGGGAATCCAACTAACATGCTTAGAATTGTGTCTTTGATTAGTGTTCCTGCACTGTCTTCCTTCTTGTGTGGTTACTTTTTATCTTCTGTTGTGCTGTTTTCCTCTCATTGTTTTACTTTTTCAAAACTAACTCATAGAATAACTTCAGAAGGGATCATAGTATAGTTAGTGATGCATGAATGTTAATTGACTAGAGACTCTACATGTTCGTCTAATGGTCTTGCTAAAATTTATTTGTCCTCTCCATTTAACCAATGTGAAAAGTGAAGCAAAGCAGGGTTGAGACCCCTTGTGTAGCTGGAGTATTCCTGTGTCCACCTGGCTCCCATAACCGCTCAGACCCAATTAAACACAGAGAGACTTTTATTACTTATAGACTGTATGGCTGTGGCAGGCTTCTTATTGTCTAGTTCTTACGTCTTAAATTAACCCATTTCTATTCATCCATAGGCTGCCACATGGCTTGTGGCTTACCAGTACATTCCATCTTGTTTTTTATGGTGGCAACTGGCAGCATCTCCTCACTCAGCCTTCCACTTCCCAGAATTCTCCTCTCTCTTTGTCCTCCCTATACTTCCTGCCTGGCTACTGGCCAATCGGCACTTTATTTATTAACCAATCAGTGCAACACATTCACAACATAGAGAACATCCCACAGCACCACCACCACCCCCTTTTAAGGAAGGTTTTAACTTTCACAGGTGCCAGATATTGGTTGTAGTATTAAGGCAACTCTCTGTAGTTAGAAGGGAGGTTTATTTTGTGGGGTAACTTACAAGTAAAGGGATAGGTTACAGGGTCTGGGAAAGGTATAGTTCAGTCCAGTGGTGTTCTCTGGAGAACTCTGTTTGGTCTACCTCCAGCGTTCGGGATCCAGGAACCAAGAGAGCCGGCACATCTGGATCTTGAGTCTTAAGGGCTCCTGTCTTGGCCCTGTCTTTTAGACATGACAGTTACTGAAGCCTCAATGGGGGTAGCTACCCACTACACCCCCATATTTAGATATGTTGGTAAGGCAAATATAAATTCTGTCTAGTTTCACAGTTCTGTTCAGTCACTCCCACCTGTTGACTGCCCTTTCTGAGACTCTTCTATAGATTACAATTGTTTTCCTATTTTTCTTCCATGCCAGGAAATCACTCTCTGCTTTTACTGCTTTCAACATTATGTTGACTCTTGTCTGACACCTATTCATTTACCCTTTTTGGCTTCATGGATTTAGATTTTTCCAGAACTGTTTTCTATCTCACTTTTCCTAACTCTAGACCTCTGATGTGCACTAGGGCTTCTTAAAATTTGCCCCTTCAAATCCCTTCTACCTGAAAAACAATCCTTGGCATGTATCTATATAAAACAGTCAATAAATCAAACACTTACTAATAATGCCAGGTCCACTGGAAATTCCATTTCCCCAAATTCTAATGGTTAGGGCAAAAGCCAGCATTCTTCTAGAACTTGTGAAACTGGTTCCCATTGACCAGAGGAGACATTCTCTTACCACTGGCAGAAGGGACAAGTGTCTGTCTGTGGTAACTATGGTCATACAAAAGTTCATGGTGGCCTCTAGGCTTTCTCAGTAACACAAGTACCTTGTACCCACTCTAGAGTGTAATCCTGGCATCCATGCTCTTCTCACCTCTTGCCCTACTTTAAACTCTAACTCACAGGATTCTGTCTTTCCAGCTGTGCATGCTTATAACCCCATTATTTTGACTGTGTTCCTTCTCTTTCACCCTTTCTTTTGCTCACACTCTTTGTCTTTATCTCCCTGTCCTTCTCCTGTCATGGACAGGTCCACTCTGCTGACCATGTCCAGCCTGCTTCTCTTTCTCTCTACTCTGGACTCTTCCAGATACCTCTGGCTATTCTCTCCCCCATATCTACAATAAAAACATTCCTCTTCACCATACCATACAGCAGCCAGGTCATCAGTTTTATGCAATAATAAATTGTTTAAATTTTTTTTCAAAAATACGTTATTTAAATGTGCTATTTATTTAAAATGAAAGAAAATTTGCATAGTAATGTGTGCTTAGTTGTTTTTAACATAAGGAATTCAATCATGACTGAATGTTTAATGCCCTGGGCTGCATAGTATTGTGTTTTTCCGAGTATATAAATATTTGGTTTTATAATCATCAGTGCTACAAATCCAATGTCATGTAAATCCATAGCAGAATATGGAAGAAGCATATTAGAGCCATGTCAGAAATTGTTTAAAATTCTGTCTGAATCCCAAAATTCATTCAATGATTTGTTTGTATAACACTCATCAGTCACTCAACCAGATATTTGGTGTATGGTAAGTCCATGGGTAATCCTTCTGTTTAGTGGTGGCCATTGTAGATGACATCTGCCACATTGAAGCAAAATCTAAACCTAAGAAATGGCATATGAGATTGCTTCCATGAAGTGGTATCTTCATTTACATAGCTCACTTCAATGAATTTCCAAACCTCAGATAGAATTCCCACACCCTTTTTCTTAATTTATAAACTCTTTTCCATAGGTTTGTGTATAGCTGAAAATTTGTCAATTCTGGTGGCTTTTCAAAGACTAGAAATTGTTTTCTCAAAAATATCTATGTATATAAAACTTCACTATTTCAGTTTTCTAGACAACTGTTGGGGCCCAACCCAATGTTTGGATTCAGCACTGACCTACTGAAGGGTCTCTTGGAGAGGGGAGTGAGGAATTGGAAAATAGTGGGAAGAAATATAGATGTAGATGGAGAGAAAGACAGAGACACAGGATAGCTTTGGGATGGCTCTGGGCCAATACCCAGCATCCTCGAGTTTATTTCTAATGGACTTTTTAAACATTAGCAAGGGGAGAGGCCAAAGACATTCCCCTTTCAAGATCAAATCACAACATACAACCAAGTGTAGACCCTTCAAAACACCCCAAAAACATTCCTTTGGCCAAATCATCTTATTACGCATTCCTGCTGAGTAAAGCAAGATCATACATTCTGACCTAGAGTAAGGCCTTGCTAGGGAGACACTGTGGACCCCCACAGACAACTAACATAATGCTAACAATATTCCAACTGTGGCATAAAGGTTTCACTTTGATTTTCATTTCCTGGGATTAGATTAATCCTGAAAGGTCTAGTATATTTGTTGTAGTCTTTATGATAAACATTGGAAGAAAAATTTTGCCAATTACTATTACTAAAACAATGTATTATTCCCTCAGATTTGAGAAGAAAGACCACAGATGCGAAACATGGCCAACTCAATTAAAGCAACCTTTTTTTATTCATATACACATCTGTCTTCACTAAGATAGGTTTCAAGAGATCAGCCTTGGAAAAGGTATGAGTTTTTGAAGTTCAGAGGTAGGAGGTTTCCAAACAGGAGACTTGGCAGGCAAATAGACAGGGTTGTGGGAGCAGAGCATAAGCACAAGTTAATCAAAATAGCTTCCTGAAACAAAGATATGGTCATAACAAGGTGGTCATAACAACTTTTTGAAACAAAAGCGTGGTTGCCATTTACTAGAACAGGCAGTACAGAACCACATTACATGTGGAGCATAACCTGGTCCTTGAGAAACAGATATAATCTAAACAGGAATTAATCTAACTTTTTTTTTATTATAAGTTGTTTTCCAAGCCCAAGATGTAGGCAGGTTGGTTTATCAAGCTGTCACATTTTCCTACATTTTGTAAAATGTATACATTTGGATATACCTATTAAGCAAATTGTCAAACCAGCCTCTTCGGAGCCACTAAATTCAATATTACCAACCCTTTCCACAGAGCTTTCTGTAGCTGAAGTTTTCCTGGTGCTGCCTTGCCCACAGTCAGGACAAATCTCTCTCATCTGCCATTCCTGCAGCTGCTCAGATGCAAGCAAACACTCAGAGACTTATATTACTTATAAACTGTATGGTCATGGCAGGCTTCTTGCTATCTAGTTTTTATATCTTAAATTAACCCATTTCTATAAATCTATACCTTGCCATGTGGCTCATCGCTTACCGGTATCTTACAGATTGGCAGCTGGGAACTCCTGACTCAGCCTTCTTCTACCCAGCATTCTCCTCTCTCCTTGTCCCGTCTACACTATCCTTCCTGCCTGGCTACTGGTCAATCAGCATATTATTTATCAATCAATAATAGCAACATATATTCACAGCATACAGGACACCCCACAGCACTTTCCCTTCTCAGATCCCAACAATCTCTAAGGTAGAGTCATTTTGTGCTGCATCATCCTTGTCTGAAGGTGCAAACATGCTCCTTATACTCAGAACTAATGTTCATAGAGTTTTCATTACTGTATAAAGACATAGACTATGTAATACTGTCATTGTGTTTATTAATATAAGACATCAGGTTTTTTTAAATATTTCTCCTTTTAACTGTTATTTTTTGGGAATTTCATGTAATAGATATATAAAATTTCCCACCTCCATAAGTGTTCTCTTTTTTAAAAAAAACCTATCAAGTCTAATTTGTGTTGCCCAATATGTCTTAGGTATGAGTCCTCTCAGGGAGTATGATTGATCTACCAAGCATAACATGATTTTATAAAAAATAAAAAAAAACATTCTTCTTTCTGTAGCTATCAGATGACAACCTTCCCTCAGCTGGGTATGGAACTTCCTACCCACCTCAGTATCCCCTCTCTGCAGAGATTTTCTTTGTCTGGAGTTTTAGCAGATCTTGTGCATGCTGAGTTCATATGTTCAGTAGTTCTGCTCCATCTGGAAAACAGTGTTTTCTTGAAAACAACCTGAGGCTCTTGCAATCTTTCCATCCCTTCTTTCTCAAAGACCCCTGAGCCTTGTGGATGAGGGTCATGATATAAATGTCCGAGTTAGCACCAAGTACTCTGTCATCATGCCTACACTGCCTCTTTTCCAGTTGTGGATCTCAGTATTAACCATCATCTACTGTAAGAAGCAGCTTCTCCAATGGGATTTGAGTGACACACTGATCTACAGACACAGTGAGAAATCATTAGGAGTCATTTTAATGTTTTGTCCACTTAACAGAGTAAGAGTAGATGGCTCTCCCATTTTTGTTTATCCTATTTCCTGTAGCTTACCATGAAGAAAGGTATATAAAAATATCGTGCCCTGATTATGTGATAAATTTCTTACTAATGATGGCATTAGCAGAAGTTATGAAGCAGCTCCTAGGAAGGAAGCAACTGGCTAAGTGTTTTTTAATAGATATCTCTGAATTATAATTTCTTCCAGCCAAACTAAGGTAGATGTTCCATGCATTCCCCTGGTGTTTATTCAGATTAAGAAGCTGAGTAAAGCTAATGGAAGAGAGTTCTTAGTAGAGCTATACCCCAAGGTGTCCTATTCTCAATCCCCAATTCCACATCCTTAACATGTGATTCCAAAGTTTTCATAATAGAGACCTGATATTTGCTGTTTTATAATAAAATAACTTTCTACTCTGTGAGCTATTTACTACATTGTATCATAAAAATTGTGAGTGAAGTTTTCCTGTGACTCCAAGCTAACACATGCTAGCCGTGAGATAAAGACCCAATGGTAAGTGGTTTCAGGTGCTGTCCTCACTTGGGAGCACAGTTCACGTACTATGCAGTCTTGAGCAACTGGCCTTTCCCTATGGGTATCTGCTACACCATCTATACTGTAGTGAGAAGCCTGTTTCTCCCACCTATCCATTGATTTGAGGACCAAATGAGAATAATGTCCTTATTAAAAGGCCTAACATATAATAAGGACTCAAGACAGTTAACTGAACTGAATTCAGTGCTTATCACTAAGTAGGTATCCAGTGTGCTAACTATTTTATGTGTACTCAGAATGGAAAATCTTCATCCCAGGAATATACAACTCTGACTCTATTTGCATAGTGTTAATAAATTATAATTTATGTGGCCATTAATGTCAATGGAAGTACAATGTTAACTTAAGTCAGTCAAGAATGGCAAAACTATTTCTATCGGGGAAGGGGGAATCTTGCAGGGACTATAAAACAAAATTTCTACTTGCATATTTTACTTATTTGTACCATTGTTGCAAATTTCCCTCTGTTACTAGTAAGTCATATTTACCTGCAGTGTTAGTATGTGCCTATTAAATAATGTAAAATACTTATGAAGTTTGGAGCATAGCAGATGGTTGCAATGTTAAACAGGAGTAGGAATGTTCCTTAATACATAACCTTCAGGTATAGTGTACATACTCCACAAGACCCTTAACAGGAAGCAATTTTGGAAGTCTGGCTGCCTTCTCTTTCTTAAATAAAAATACAGAAAAGCAGCCATGTGGGATTCATATAGGCAATAGTTCTCTATTTGGACTTTGTGGCCATCCTTGGTATCATTAACTATCAACTTGGCACAGCATAAGATCTCCTGAAAAAAATAGTATGAATTGAGTAAAAGCCTTTATAAGGTTGATCTGTTAGGGATTGTTAACAGATCTGTTGATCTGTTAACAGGGATGTCTGTTAGGGATTGTCTTAATTGGTGATTGGTAGGTGGGGCCACCTGCTCTCCATGTTGCCATGTCCTGATTTTAGGCCATCCTAGGCTATATAAGAAAGATGGTGAAGCATAAGCAAGTGAGAGAGCCAGAGAGCACTGTTTCTTCATAGTTACTGACTTTAGTTCCTGGTCTGATGTCTCAGTTATGGGTTGTGACCTGGAAGTTTAAGTGCAGTAAACCTTTCCTCCCTGTAAGTGGCCTTTGCAAGTGCTTGACCTCAGCAATAGACAGACAACCAGAATGGTGGCATATTCTTATCAATATTAATTTTTGGTTTTTCTTATGTTTTTATTTTTAGAGATTATAATACAATTACATCATTTCCCTTTCCTTTTTCTTCTTCTAAACTCTCCAATATATCAGCTCCTACTCAAATTCATAACCTCTTCTTTAATTATTGTGTGTTGTTTACATATATACACACAAGCATATATGTATGTGCTTCTAAATACAAATATGTAAGCATATACATTATATGTTCCTAATATATAAACACAACTCGCAATGTCTGTATAATGTTATTATACATATATGTTTTCAGAGTTGGACATTTAGTATCAAGTAACGAATTGGTGTGCTCTTCACTGGGAAATATGATGTCTCCTGTTCTCAGCATTCACTGATTCCCTGTAGTTCTTTATGTAGGGCTGAGGCTTACACGAACTTTTCCCCCATCCACATTAACACATCTTTCGGCATAGCATTCATTTGGGGGACCCCACCCCAAAATGAATTCATTCTGGGGGACCCCAGAATCTCCATTTTGAGACATATGATCTAGCATCTATAATTTAAGTTTCAATTATGTTTCTTGTGCCCGGACTGGGGTGTGAGCCTCTGAATGAAGGCTTTGAAATATCGTGCTCTACGCCTTACATGTTGCGCTTCCATTTCTACCTAACATGAACATTGATAGCATGAGCTCTTGCTTTGGAAGACCTGCTATATTAGTCAATATGAATGTGCCATGATCATAACAGACAGTTAACACACCTATCTGTGATATACCTATAGCTATGAAGATCTAGATGAAACATGGGCACTTCTGAAGCACTATTATCCTCCTGTCTTCACTTATGACAGTGACGGTACCTATTTGTTCTTGATCCTGGGGCAATCAGTGGATATAAATGGAGAAGGACCCTTTGAAAACCCTCGTTGTTCTGTCTGCCACCACATTCATCTGCTCTGCCTTCGTGTGTGTGTGTCTGTGTCTGTGTCTGTGTCTGTGTCTGTGTGTGTCTGTGTCTGTGTCTGTGTGTCTGTGTGCTGCCAGTAAAGAATAGGCAGTGGTCCGATTATGGCAGATCAGAAATCATCACAGTCATTGGGCCCTATTCCATGATTACCTCCCACCATAAGCCATTGAATGATCCTGCAGTAGCAATTTCATGATTCTTTCCTGGCTCGTTCAACTCCCAAGATTGCACAAGCCAGTGAAGGATATCGTGAACCAGATCATATTGGTGCCTTGTAAACTCAGAGGAAGACTTTATTGTGAAAGTCTGATTCATGGAGTAATGTGACTGGAGACTGCTCGGCTATGGGCAATGCTATCATAAATCATTTGACTCATGAGAAATCATTAGTGATTTCATTTTAGGAGGCTAGGCAGCAAACTAATTCCTCTTAGATTGAAAACATGAATGAACTTGAATGTGTGGAGCCACACTCATCTCATAAACGATGCTCAGAAATGGATAGTTTCTGTTATTTATAGAATCCATTTCATATTTATATCTAAAGCAGCATAGAGATTATAATACATCAGAAGCAAATGTTGCAGCCAGACATGATGGCACATGCCTGTAATCACAGCACCTGGGAGAGAAAGATGGAGAATCCAGAGTGGAAGGCCAACCCCCATTGCCAACAGGGTTCCTCTGAGAAAAATAAAATAAAAATAAAGGAGTAAAGAACATACTCCAAAGGACTCTTGCAATAGAAAGCTATGCCTAGTAATACATTAATTACAACATAACATTAAAATGTTGAAAAATATTTGAAAATAAGGGAATGATTAAGTGTATGATTGAATGGCTATTTAACTCTTTAAAAGGAAATTACTCCTCTGTTGCTTCTTTGTGAACTTAGGTCACAGAGAACAACCTTAACCCCATAAACATGCTCCTTTCCTGCTTCACCATGGTAAAATGCCCACCTGCCACACCTCATCTTCAGCAAGGTAGCACACAGAGAAAGCTACCGGTAGTCAGGTGGTGGCTGATCTCTCTATTATTTGCCACTCTATGCATTATGTAGGGAATGATTGGTACTGGTGGTTGTCTATATCTAGATCTGGAATCCCTTGCACCAATTCAGGGTGATTCTGAAAGGTTATCCTTCTCTAGTGCCTTCACAGGATTGGTTGAGGTCTTTGGGACATCTATTTTGCAGGTGTTGGTTCCACCAAGTTTTCTGTAGACACTGATCACACAGTGTTTCCTCAACAACCTTCTGGACCATAAACCTCTCAAATTGTGCAAGCCATTGACGTGGCTGCTGGCTCAGTGTGTGCACACTGCACGCCTGTTGACCTTATGTAACTTTTCCCCAACTAGCCACTAGAGCCTCGATATTGTGACCTCAAAATCTCTCTCTCTCTCTCTCTCTCTCTCTCTCTCTCTCTCTCTCTCTCTCTCTCTCTATCTCTCTCATACTTTCAACTATCACTTTTCAATAAATCAAGCTAGAATTTCAATAATACACAGCAGTAATTTAAAGGCATACATAGATAGAAACAAAAATTTGTTTCCATTTGTTGATAGTTATGCCTCTAGTTCAGGATCTAAAATAAGCCCAACTGATCATTTTATTGAACTCTAGAGACCCCCCACCCAAGTCATTTACCTCTTCAATCAATCAAATCTATTGCTCAAATGTAAGGATTTGTTAATACAAATCTATCACCTCAAAAACTTCTGATAGTTTCCAGCTGTCCTGAGGGAAAATGAAAATATATATCATTGAAAAAGCCTAACTAAATATCTCTCCAACTTTGCCACCCAAGGAAAAAATTTTCTATATTCCTGGAGTAGACATTGAAAACCATCAAGCCCATACAACTCCCACTTTGGTATCCTCATATACCAGTTGGTCTAGTTTTCCTTACAGTATCTTTTTTCCATTATTTCTGCTTTCATACTTTTTGGTTTCCTAAAATGGCTTCTCTCTATTCTGGAGTATACCAGCGTAACCTCACTGTCTGATGCATTTGTCGTCAATGAGAAGTTTTATTAAAGCAACAACCTCTGTAGAGATGTTCCTCTTCCCAGCTTTAGCACCTCCAGGCAAGACAACAAGCCCATTTGCCTTTGTATCTTCTACCCCACCTTATCAAAAAAAAAAAATCTCATCAGAAAATTGGTATAATAGATCATAGAAAGTGAGAAGATAAAGGACATACATATCTATTTGACACAATTCTTTCACCAATGAACCACTTCTGAATAATACAGAATTATTTCAGCATCAACACTTACTATTTCTCTTTTTAAAAAGTATTTGAATTTTTTCATGTGTTGGGTAATTTACATGGAAAGTATAATCTCTAATTATAGGTTCTCTTTGACATGCTGAAGAAATCAAGCTTTAAGAGTAAATACCTGCCAATGCACATTTTCAGTATTTTATCCGGGCATTAAGATGGAACTTTGAGGTGCCATATTGCTGGTGTTCAAATATAGCAATCAAAACAATTTTTGTATTTGGAACTTACTCTGACATACCTATTATCCAAATGTAAGTGAACAACATGATACATGCAATCCCTTGCCAGAATGTGTTTCATCTTCAAAAATGTGAGGGCTTTTTATTTAACAATTTTTCCACTTTCAAGAAAAATGAAAGTTCTACTTTCTAGGTTGTATTTCTGTAGAACTGCAGATACTGACAAAAAATGAACTTCAGCATTTTGGGTCTTTCAATATTCTCAATTGAATTTTCATAATTGTTAGTATTAGCAGTGTTCTTGCTTAGGCAGTCCACACTTTCTTCATCTTCTAGTACTTCACCAAGATGACAGAGTTAGAACAGAGTAAGAATCTGTTCAGAAAGCGTTGATCAATAGATACTTATAACAATCACAAGTTTTGTTTTAAAAAAGCAATTTTTGCATTAAAATTACCAAATAAGAATAACTTATTATTTAGTAATATTCATGTGCATCTTCTACAGTCATCTTTCATGGATATATATGAGCTATATCTAGTTCATACCCACCTGCAAACACCATATTTCTTTCAGGGAACATGTGATCAACTTCTATGAAATCTTGTCATTTCCAAAGCTAAAGTATTTAATAAAGGACTTATTGACACCACGCTTTCAGAATTTGGGTGATTTAAGTGATCAATGTTATTGACTGTAATTTAATCAATAATGTTGCTCTGATGTATCTTTAGGTATAAGAACGTTCTATGAAGTATATTTGTTGATTTCACTAGTAACAAATGGACTGATATTTAAAGAAAAGAATAATTGGTTTGTTTTATAAATCAATAAAGCCTGTGAATAAATCACAATTTTTCTTGAGCTAGCAAGAAAATATGTTTGAATATGAAGCAAATCATTATTGATGTTCATTTATAACTCTAACATATGAAAGGAAATTGCCATATGAGCCTTATGAAAATGTATAATACAAGGGAAATTAAATAAATGTTTATACATATTTAGATTGCTGCTAAAGCACCTGATGTCCATTATTTTGACTTACAGTGATGCCTAGAAATAAATGAAACCGGGGCTGCAGAAAAGTGAGATTTAAAGTATGTTTCCTGTGACTCTAAATTCCTGCATCCTATAAAGGCATCCCATATAGCAGTTGTTCCATATACGTGACACCCCATAAACGTGGTCTCAGTGTTATCTATGTTCTCATAATGCTAATTTCTAACCTCAACAATTCAAACAGCCTCCTACATCTCTATTTTAACCATGTCCTCCCCCCTTTTAACTTGTATATACAAAAATATCTTAAGATAGAACATCAGTCACAAAATTCTGCTCAAAATCTTCTGTTGGGGCTTTTACTCACAGCTATAAGTAGGTTTACATTAGGCTTAGTTTGCCAACATAAGCAAACTGTTCCCAACAAAAGATCAATATCTTACAGTGAATTCTGCTTTTACTGTACTTTTTTTTTCCACTTAAGATCAATTGTAAGCTGACAATATAGCTCAGTGGTAGAGTACTTGCCTATTACTCACAAGCTCCACCTCAGTCATTTGCTATCCTATTCAAGAGATGTGAAAGCTACTCACAAAGTAGCATCCAATACCTTGTGTCAGACTCCCTAAGGAGGGAAGACAAAAATTGGAGTTTGGAGCATGCAAGTCAGAACCATGGGTGAGAATCTCAAATAACGTAGAATGTGTAAACGTATGACCACTATTTCATGTGCCATTTCCCTTTCTGTGATTCTTCAGCTTGCATGCCTGTGGGAGACTTCTTTTTTATTATTATTATATTTATGTTTTAATTTTACACATCAGCCATGGGTTTCTCTGTCCTCCCCCTCCCACCCTCACCTTCCCCTCAGCCCCTCCCCTCCATTCCCATCTCCTCCAGGGCCAAGACTCTCCTGGGGATTCATTTAAACCTGATGGATTCAGTACAGGCAGGTCCAGTCCCCTCCTTCCAGGCTGAGCAAACAAACAAACAAAACAAAACAAAAAACCTGTGTAAGCCCAAGGTTCCAAACAGCCAGCTCTATATTTGTTTTAAAAAATTAAATTCATTGCCAACATTGAAAGACTTTCAAAGTGAACTGTGAGCTGTGATAGCTTTACAATTGACATATTTTTCATCGAGCTGTTCCCACACATGGGACAGCACTGTCCCTGAAGAACAATGGACTGATTTTGCAGAACTGTGTGGGTGATATGAGGCACATGAGCACTACTCTATGAGAGGATAAAGATGCTATCATGCCAGCCCTTGTGAGCTTGGTACCTCATAACCTCCCATAGGCCATTTCATCAACATCCCATCAGTTGAGGACAGAGTCCTAAGGCAACTTTGAAAGCCTAGTGGTTCTGATGTCTGAGACTCTGTCATTCTGAGCCCATGAATAACTACAGGAAGCTGATTCATAGCCACTCTTGCCTACCTGGAGTCATCTCCGTGCTTTATGTAAGCTATAATTTCATTTTTATTATGTGATCCACTCAAATTTAAATATTTATTTTTCTATGTTAGCTATAGTTACCACTGTTGATACAAAAAGAGGGTTAAGATAATGAAGAGAAATGGGAAGGGTGAGTGAAATGAAGATTAAAGCAGCTATAGTAATTGCTAATAGCTGACTACAAGGACTGACAACGGTGTAATCATGTAAACAGTGCATGTAGGAGCATAAGAAAGGGAAAGGGAAGGATATGAGGAGAAACAGGACACACTACAGGAAGAAGAGCTGAACAAATGAGGCAAAAATAAATAACACACTTTAGTTATGGTATTACAAACATAAAGATATAATTTAAGAGTGTATTTGTAACCGCATTCAAATAAGTACTTGGTGAATTCACATTTGAGTATCTATAGGATAATTATAAGTGATCAAGTTGTTACTTGGGGATCTGGGTGGGGGGCATCTATAAGAAGGCAGATCTACCTAAAAAGTATAAGCCTTGAATAACTTAAGATTTACATTTTGAAAACAAGAACCTGGGAAAGGCTATTAAGGGGAGAAAGTGTAGGGTAAAATAAAAGTGAACTCGGAAGTACTTGAAAAAGATGCACTCGTGTTGTCCAGCAATTACCTCCTCCAAATGGAAACATTCCATCCTGGAGGGCAAATTCACTAAGACTCAGACAGTTCTGAAGGGAATCTCATGCAGGAAGTAAACAATTTCACAAGTTTTAGAAAATCCCTGAAGTTTACTAGATTCTCAAAGCCCCTTCAAAAGGATTTATACTCAGGATGTACTGGGAGGAGAAAACACTCTGACTTTTTGATCTGCCTGCTAGTCAGGCAGAGAATTCCAAGAGTCCAGCTTTCATGAGTCATTATCGAAGCTAGCTGTGAGTTACCCATACTCCTGTAAACAACTCCAATAAATTCATTGGTTCAGCAAGTCATACTTTGGTGGTATCATTATTTATATCTATTGCTAGTTCTGTTTCTCAGGTGAGTAGACATGTGTTCACATAACTACAGGAAAAGTTTCACACAATACAGTTGTTGACCAAATATGTGTCCAAAGAACAGCTGGCTACTTAGAGAGTAGTAGTGGCATGGCCTTGTAAAAGGTGCTGAGGCACGCAGCTGAGGCTGAACTATGTTAAGGTGGGACATCCACAGGGGAAATTCCATTACGGCTACCTGCATCCCTTGACATGGATGGTGTGCCTCCTTTTTGTAGTGGTGATTGCAGGCTTCATAAGATACATCACTGGGATGTTACCTAGGTCAAGCTGTCTTGCAAGTGGAACATCTTTAGAGGGAACCCCAGGATGACTATCTTCCTCTATTTTATATGGCATGGCATACCTCCTTGGCAAGACAGACTGACTTTGTGAGCACAGGGATGCCTCCCAAAGGGCTGATGGCTTAGAGAATGTACTGCACTCTAAAAAGTAGCATGCATCAGATGGAGTCTTAAGCAGGCCATGGAATTGGTTGCATGGCCTTTGTTGTCAACAATAAGACATGCAAATGAGGTTTGTTTCTAGCTTCCACATTTGCCTCTGTTTTGATAAAGAGATTGTAATAGGGTGTGAGATGGCAGTGTTGGCTCATCATTGGTTATAATTGGCAGGTTCAAAGAAAAATAGAACAAGTTGAATATAGCTAAAAAGTCATCAGCTGTACTATAAGGCTAAGATCCAAAAATCAAAAACAAACAAACAAAGAAACAAAAAACAAAAAAAACTGATACCCATAGAAAGAGTCAAATAATGAGGAAGAAGAGAACAAGGTAAAAGATGCCCTCAGATCCATACAGATGAAGGGAGAATCCATGGTTCAGTAAGCAGAGAGGGAATGTATAAAAGAGACTATAATAGCCAGGGAGTGTTCTGTCTCTCAACTGATTGAATTGGGAAAGTCTTTAAATAAGGGATGGAAGAACCTGTTAAAACCTCGCTCATGATGATGTGAGATACAAAGACAGATGGAATCAGTCTGAACACTGTGGAAGTAGAGAAACTCATTCCACCTTGAGAGAAAGTCTACATAACTGGAGGAAATATGATCTACTTCTACCCTTGGTGGTTTGGCTCATAGAAGCCATTAGGGACACTTGGTTATTGTCAGCTGAGGGTCCAATAAATATCATAGGCTGAAAGATAATAGAGTAAATGTAAGCATTACATTTCTATAAGCATTATAGAAATTAGTTATGATTTCTTTGGTGTCTGTTACATATAGGTTATCAGGCCAGGTTGGACTGTGTCTACAGGAAATTTAAAAGGCCTTATCAACCCGCATCTAATAACTGATACAGGGTTTTAATGGTTTTACTGAGCTCTGTGGTGGTTTATCACCTTTTATGAATTAGGGTAGGCTATGGAAAATGTGAATGATAGAAATCAAGATATAAATAGGGCTCATAAGGTGCTAAAAGAGTCATTGATGGAGCTGAAAGAAAAAAAAAAGAAGACAAGGGTATCTGTTCCAGTCCTTCAGAGACAGACCTGTTAAGATTTGTGTTAAGCAGAATGCCCAGGGGAAAAAGTAACAGTCAAATGCTGTGTTAGTGAGATGCTGGAAAGCTTTAAAGCCTGAGCAACAGTTTACAGGAGACCTAAATGATAAAGTAATACATATAAAAAGAATTTAGCTTGACTTAGGAGTGGGCAATTATCCCCCAGAGTACATTGTGTAAAGTAAAATAGGGTTGGAAATGGTTTGCCCAGACAAGGGCCCTTTCATCAGCCCCACATAGCTGATGAAAAGGCATGAGCCACAGTGCTGGCCTGCAGCCTGTAAGAACCAAGTTTCTGGCTGTAACAGCAGGCCAGTGTGACTCTCTCTCTCTCTCTCTCTCTCTCTCTCTTTTTTTTTTAAGATTTATTTATTTATTATGTATACAGCATGTATGACTGCAGGCCAGAAGAGGGCACCAGATCTCATTACAGATGGTTGTGAGCCACCATGTGGTTGCTGGGAATTGGATTTAGGACCTCTGGAAGAGCAGCCTGTGCTCTTAACCTCTGAGCCCTCTCTCCAGTCCCTTTTTTTTTTTTTTTTTTTTTTTTTTTGGTTTTTTGAGACAGGGTTTCTCTGTGTAGCTTTGCACCTTTCCTGGAACTCACTTTGGAGACCAGACTTGAGCTCACAGAGATTTGCCTGGCTCTGCCTCCAGAGTGCTGGGATTAAAGGTGTGTGCCAACACCACCCCAGTGTGACTCTCTTGAACTGAACCGAGCTTAGAGATGCAGACTATCTTCAGTGAGACTGTCAGGGTTGGTGGATTCCTGCATAGTGATGGGAGATGATGGAAGGCTCAAGGAAACAGTCTGTGGATCAGAGAGGCCTAAATGGGCTGGCATCTCCCATATACACCATTGTACCCAATATTTCTTTTTAATGAAAGAATAGATAGAAGTGGTAAGATATTTCCTTGCCATATTTGACCTGGTAAATGTTTTTGTCAGTATCTCCTTGGCTACATGAGACCAATTGTGACTTACTTGGAATGGTTGACAGTAGAGCTTCACAGTCCCCTGTAAAAATGTTGTCTTACATAATGCCTGTCCTTGGTTGTCTCACAAGTCTGTAAAAAGCATGTGGAAGAGCTATAAGACAGCAGCTGAATTTGGAAAACAATCTTTGTAGGTAGGAAGGAACTCTCCTAGGAGGCATTAGGGTGTTGGGTGAAAATCTCGGTACCAAGGGTAGCTTATGTCTCCAGTATCACAGAGAACCAGACCTGCGAAGGACAAGCATCACACAAGACTCGAAGATGAATAAAGACTGAAAACAAAGCAATTTAACAGGTGGAACCTAGTGGCAAGATAGAGAGAGCAAGCTAGGAACAGGTGGAGGCTTCTTCTACTGCTAAAGACATTCAGCGATGTGTCTAAACAGGAAGCAGATTTCAGAGGCTGAGTAATGCATCTGTGATTTGAAAGATACCACATGTTCCTGAACATTTCAAGTGGTTTGATTTTTAAAGTTCAGAAAAACAGGAGCTAGATTTTTGGAAAAGACCAGTCCATTGTACATCCATCAAATGTGCATCTTGGGAGCTAGAAAGACATAGTTCTACAAGTGGAGTTGCCTATGTGTAAGGACAAGAGTTCAACATGCCACACCATAAAACAAAACAAACAAAAATATATACCTTACTAAATTTTATATCAAGGATATTTTTTGAGCTTATCTTTAACCTAGGAAGTAGAGGCAGATGTAGCAGAAATACATGGATCAAGAATTCTGGAAGGACAATGAGTCACAAGAAAGATGGCTATCTGGCTCTGGGAGGCAACAAGATGCATCTTCAGCAGAAGTAAACAGAAAACTGCTCTTTACCAGGGCTCAGGATAAGGGAGATGAAGGACATCAAACTATGCATAAACTAGGAGGCAATGTCTTTTCCTAGTCATAAGGCTAAAAGAACCCAGTGAAGACCTGACATAGATTCCAGAGCAAATAAAATGATATGTCAACATTAGGACTGACAACTTGACACAATCTAGAAAAAGGTCTAGACTGGTTTGACCCCAGGGTTTGTCTGTAGGTAATTATTAGAAAGATCTACCCACTATGGGTATCATGTTTCCCTGAGCAGAAGATCATGGTTCATAAGGGTAGAGAAAGCAAACTGAACACTTCCATACCTATATTAATTTATCCCTCTCTGCTCTTGAAATTACATTATAAAACCAGCTACTTCAAGTTCCTACACCTGACTTGCCTGAAATAAATCATAACCTGGGATTATGAACCAGAGAGACCCTTCTTCGCTTAAGTAGCATAGTTTAGGGTATTTTATCACAGCAACCAGGAAAGAATCTAAGACAGATTACATCAATTAAACAGTAACACATATCAAAATTTCAGGTGATGCTACAAACCCATACACACTAAAGCTGAAGAACAATGAAGAAGCCAGAGAGTAACAAGGGTGAAAGATACTGGGAGATAATGATATGATATGAGTGAGTGATAAAGGTGAGATTGGAAACCCATTGGGAAGTCTTTGGCCCTAGATAGAGCTTTCTGAGTGTATGCTTTACACAGTGTGTGCAATATTCTAAACTCTAGTTAAGGACACAGGCTTACATCCATTATTGTACAAGAAGTCATTTAATGATAGGTAAGAAAAAAAGGGTTCATAATGTGACTTCAAAATGCAATGTTTAGGAGATTAATATGGCTGCAATGAGGGAATGAGATGGGGTGGCGGTAGAGATGTTCCCAGGTAGGTGAAGTATATAAGGGGACCCTGCATAAACAGAGGATTATACATTGGGAAGGGTTGAAATCATGTTCCCTGGCAGTTCCTGGTTGTAGCTCTCCACCATAGACAAGACCAGTCTGAACCAAGGAAGATGAGAAGGCAAGTCAGGCGACTATCTCTTGACTCCCCAGGGACAGTGGCTAACATTCACTCTATAAGAACTGGAAAGATTAAGATATGTTAACGCAAATCACTCTTGACTCAGTTACCTTGGAAAAGAATCTGTCCTTATCCAAACTGGGCACTGGTTACTCCAACTCTAGAACTGACCCAGAGCACAAACCAAACCACAGTCTCTGCTTACCACCCGGATCCCACAGTCAAGGAAAAAGGAAAAGCAAGTTGTCAAATTTTAGTTCATTTTGAAAAGGCTCTACGTGTTCGGTACTGTCAGGAACCAGAGGACAACATTCATTCTCCCTTCAGAAAGGCAATTTTGGATTCTTTTCCATCATTGGCTGTAATTGAATTTAACTGTAGAAAATCCTTCTGTTGACCTCCATTTGGTCATTTACTTTTTTCTTCAATAGAGTTCCTCAGAAAGCAAACGAAACCTCCTGACTTGCTGGAATGAGAACAAAGCTTTAAAAAAAAAAAATGCCTTGAAACATGAACAAGCAAAAAAAAAAAAAAAAAAAAGTCAAAGCCATCTGTTTAGGGAATCTCACATCGTATGCAGGTAAATAATTAAAGGAGTTTAAGTAAACTTTTTTTTCTGTACAAAAAGAAAATTTCAGGACCACATGGTATAAAAAGTATCACATATGGAAACTAATTAAAACCTTGTCAAAGGAAGCTTGTCATCTCTTATACTTTGGTAAGTGAACGAGAAAATAGGATGAGATTGCTACAGAAATGGGCAAAGTCATTTTCTTTGAAATTTATCATTATTTATGAAAAAAAAATCTCCAGAACCCAGGTGGCATATTCTAGGACTGTTTCTATTGTTTTTTTTATGACAAATACATTCAAGCTTGTACTAAGCTAATCCACAGTCGTTCAGAATCATAGAAAAATTTGAACTAAATGCACAGTCATATGGCATTTCATCAAGAAGGGTTTTCAAAGTCTCATGTCATAAAATCATTGCACCAACTTAGAAGCAAAGCCACATAAGCAAACAATTGAAAAGCAGAGACTCTCATTCCATAATTACATACAAAAAGATGCAATGTCTCTGAATTAAAAATCTGATAAACCTAAGTTCCATGCAGAGCTCATTCAATATTTTATTATGTTTCATATTCAATCAAGACTTGCCACTTACTACCACCACATTTATTAGCCTCCATGACTATTTTATCTGTGCTTTCCATATTCCTATAAAGGTTTGGTATATATATATGTGTGTGTGTGTGTGTGTGTGTGTGTGTGTGTGTGTGTGTGTGTACACATATTTCATTGAACTATTCTAGCAATACATAAACTCTCTTACCATCTTCTTTATGTCATACAAATCACACATTTGTGCTTTCTCTCATTCTATGGTGTTATTAAATTTAGATTATCTATTAGGAATTCTTAAAGACAAGTCTCTGAATAATTATTCTCATCTTTCTTCTTGGGCATTAATATCTAGTGTCAAACTGAAAGAAGACATCACTGGACCCCTCCTATGTGCTTTGTATGCAGGACCACATTGGATACTCTTACCATATGTTAATTGACAATAATGGTGATGCTAAGAGAACAACTGACTTCTGGAAGGAAGGACTGATGATATCTTTCCCAAATGCCTAGGTAGGTAAAATGATACCCTCCTTTCTGATTTCAACAGAAACAATCTGGTATAAAGGTGTTCTTATTCATAGACGCTTACCTTAAAAAACAGTAACCTTGACCAATACAGAAGACTACTCTGAAACAGCCTACACAGAACCAGTAGCTAGGCTTCCTTTTCCAAATGGCATTTTTTTGAGTCAAATGTGGGTATATATATTCTATTAAAAATGATTTATAAAGAAAATGGGAAAGGTACACATAGCTATGTATTAGCATTAGAGAAGGGAATTCAGCCCCCCAGTTTGACCACTGGGTTGCCAAAAAGTTACCAGATGAAAATTACAGTGTCACTTTCCTTTTCTTTAGCTAAACAGGCATTTTAAATGCTATACTCATATAAAAGCAATTCTGGTTTTGTTAACTCATAATACAATAGGAAATCATTACATACATATATGTTCACAGGTATCAAATTGTGACTGTCACCATAAAAACTCATTTTCACATTCTTACTTAGTACAATGGTTCATTTGGGTATTAGCCCAAAGAAAATTTTGTTTTCAGGGTTTTCTTCTAAATATAAATCTACAAAGATCAATAAAAACACTTTAAATCTCACTTAATCTAATTATAGCATTTTTAGCATTAACTCTCTTTTAATTTACAAGCTCAACGTGCATAAAGCTATTTCTTCATTCTTTCAATCACACTTTGTGGGTGGGTATCGTCCCTCAGAAGACACAGACAGAAAACAATGTCACAAAGCAGAAAAACTAGATGCCATGTGTGATATTCCTCAGACCCTAGGAAAGGGTCTACCCACATACATGAGCTCAGCATCTCGGTCATGATTCAGAAGTAACCTTTTTGTCTAGGTGCCTAGTGATTCTATAATACAGGGCACAAGGTCTGAGGCTTACCTTGATTTAAATCCTTTAAAACCTTGATTTATTTTTCTACCCATTCATGAAATACTTTTTGTAGTCATGAAGACAGGATCATGCTCTCTAGGAGAACTGGAAGTTTTGTTATTGTTGTTGTTTGTTGTGAAGGAAAGAGTTTATTTCCCCTTATAGCTTGCGGTCCATCATGAACAGAGACCAGGTAAGAACTCATGGCATGAATCTGGAGACAGAAACTAAAGTGCAGACTGTGAAATAATACTGCTTCATGGCTTGGTCTCCATGTCTTGCTCGATTACTTTTCTTTTCTAATTTTTTTTTTGAGGGTGGAGGGAGCTGGCTTTTTGGAGCCTGGGGCCTATGCTGGGACACTTTGCTCAGCCTCAGGGTAGGGAAGAGGAGACTAGACCTATCTTGGCTGAGTCTACCAGCCAAGCTGACTGACTAGACTAGACCTGACTTGGCTGACTCCCCAGAGGAGGCCTTGCCTTGGAGGAGGTGGGAATGGGGGGTGTATTGGGGGAGGGCTGGGGAGTGGAAGGAAGGAGAATGGGGGAATCTGTGGCTAATATGTGAAATTAAGTTAAATATAAAATAAAATATTAAATAAAAAAAAAGAAATGGAACTTTTGAAAGCAGTAGTAAGTTTTCCTTTTAGATGAGGGCACACTGCAGTAAAGGAACCATCACCCTCCCCCACATAAGGAAAAGCTTATTGAATAACTCCAAAGAAGCATCTCCACCTATTGAACTCTAAAGAAAATTGCCAGTACATTCTGAATATAAAAGGTACAGGCTAACATGGTCACCTCTTGACTCTTATCCAGACTAAGCAAATTTCACTGGCAGAGTACCAGACTTATCATGGAAGCCACCATTTGGTTTAATTAATAAGAGGCAGAGGGGCTCAGTGTCTCACAAACAAAGGCACCAAGTATAGAATGCCATGGCAAATCATAAATCCAGCTAACCAAGGATGCAGCCAAGACAATGACAATTATCACCAATGTGAGGTGTAAGACAAGAGGATGGAGATGAATTTCAAGGTGAGGGCCATTTAACTAGACCTCAAGAGATGCTGTGTGTCCCTATTTTGCTCAGAAAGTGAACTCCTTAGCTAGAGGTTGTGCTGCAGTGGGCTCACAACATGTGCACAGTGTTGAATACCTTTGATCTTGATTAAGATTTTGATATTCAGTTTCTTTTTTCAGGGACTTAAAGTTCTTGTCAAATAGGTACTTTACTTGCTTAGTTAGAGTAACCCCAAGGTATGTTATATCATTTGTGGCTTTTGTAAAGGGTGATGTTTCTCTGATTTCCTTCTCAGCCTGTTTGACTATTATATATAGGAGGGCTACTGATTTTTTTGAGTTGATCTTGTATCCTGCTATGTTGCTGAACGTGTTTATAACCTGTATCAGTTCCTTGGTTGAATTTTTGGGGTCACTCATGTATACTATCATGTCATCTGCAAATAGGGAAAGCTTGACTTCTTCCTTTCCAATTTGTATCCCCTTAATCTCCTTATATTGTCTTATTCCTCTGGCTAGAACTTCAAGTACCATATTGAATAAGTATGGGGAGAGGGGACAGCCTTGCCTTGTTCCTGATTTTGGTAGTATTGCTTTGAGTTTCTCTCCATTTAATTTGATGTTGGCTGTTGTCTTGCTGTAAATCGCATTAATTATGTTTAGGTATGTTCCCTGTATTCCGGATCGCTCCAAGACCTTTATCATGAAGGGGTGTTGGATTTCACCAAATGCTCAAATGGCTGAAAGACATTTAAGGAATTGCTCAACATCCCTAATTATCCAGGAAATGCAAATCAAAACGACTCTGAGATACCACCTTACACCTGTCAGAATGGCTAAGATCAAAAACACTGAAGACAGCCTATGCTGGAGAGGATGTGGAGCAAGGAGAACTCTCCTCCACTGCTGGTGGGAATGCAAGCTTGTACAGCCACTTTGGAAATCAATATGGCGCTTCCTTAGAAAATTGGGAATCCATCTCCCCCAAAACCCAGCTATAGCACTCTTGGGCATATACCCAAGGAATGCTCAATCATACCACAAGGGCATTTGCTCAGCTATGTTCAAATCAGCATTGTTTGTAATAGCCAGAACCTGGAAACAACCTAGATGCCCTTCAACTGAAGAATGGATAAAGAAAATATGGTACATATACACAATGGAGTACTACTCAGCAGAGAAAAACAATGATATCATGAGGTTTGCAGGCAAATGGATGGATCTAGAAAAAAAATCATCCTGAGTGAGGTAACCCAGACTCAGAAGGACAAACATGGTATGTACTCACTCATAGTAGGATACTAGATGTAAAACAAAGATGACTAGACTGCTACACAACTCCAGGGAGGCTACCTAAAAAACAGGACCCTAAGAAAGACACAGGGATCACCCAATGAAAGTGATAAGGGCTGGAGTTTGGGATTTAGCTCAGTGGTAGAGCGCTTGCCTAGCAAGTGCAAGGCCTTGGGTTTGGTCCTCAGTTCTAGCAAGAAAAAAAAAAAGATTTTGATATTCTAGTATTCAACCAGTTCCATCTATACATGAATCTCCAGGCTGATTTTCAAGCCACCACTTAGAAGATTTCACTGGTTGTATGTTTTATCCTTCAATTTTTTTCTTTTTCTGTTTTAAGAACTACTTTCTGAATAATTCAGTTTCCACAAAGGAAGTACAAAACCACTCTCTTTCTGGTTGAAAAGACCCTTTAAATGACTCTTTCATGCCATTAAACACCCACCTGGAAGCTTCATTGCTGCCCTCCCTTTAACGTGGGAATGGCAATCTTGCTCTTGATCTACTTTTTCTGAGTTTTGAAATTGAACATGTTAGCTTAAATAAATGAGTATGTCATGTTTCTATCTTATTTTCCTTAACTATCAGTATGCTAAACATCAAATGGAATGGCTTTTTCAGTTTCTACATTATGTGATAAAGAGGACAACAAGGCAGTCGTCTTTTTAAAAGGAATTCAGTGTCTCATGAGTATTCAAAACCTGCGCACAGCTGACATTGGCAAAGATTACAGACTGAAGAGCAGAGATGAAGGTCTATAATAATAATGTGGTTTTATCAGAGAAGACATTCTGCTTGCCTTGCTTCCTTTATCTGACATCTAATCAAATGGGGATCAGATTATACCGGGAAAATTATATTTGTAACCCTGGACTCCATCCATTTCTGCAGCCTAAAACATGGTCGTGATCCTTAGTTTACCCCATCCGCTCCTTCAAAGGGTAAATTAGCCCAGTATAACGTATCTTCGAGGAAATTAACACCATAAATAATGCTTGCTCATATGAGTTTTGTCCAAGTAATGATGAAGAACTACAATTTTCCATTGCCTTGAAGATTATATAAAGGTCAAGAAAGGAAAACAGCTTCCCTCTGTCAGGATGTCTGCTGCAGAGAAGGCCTCTAAAATAAATCTTCCCTAGCCTCTGCAGGTTTCATTTGTTACTTCATTTTTCCAAAGCAATGCAAGGTCTTACCACCTATGTTGTCAATTCTTACTACTTATGTTGCCAATGGCAACAGTGCTAATATTTTATATGTGGGTATTTCTGAATTCGGAGACACTCCTTTAGGTCCCATCTGCATTGCACAAAGCTTTATGAAACAGGCTACATTTCCATGACAGGAAAAAAAAATCTGTAAATCTTACTGAATGTTTACTTTCTGTTGGCATGTGATTGATGCCTATGAGTATATTTAAACAATACCCAAAATTAATTTAAAATATTCAAATTATTTTTTGACTTTAATTATTTTCTTTGCACATTATCAATTCAATATAAATTTATTTGGCTTTTCCTTGGTGGTGGTGTTATCAATTTTGCATTCCTATCATGACATCTTCAAGAGAACAATGATTGTTTTTTAGACTGTTGTTATTTTACTAGTGCACCTTGAGCATGGTCCTTGGCAGGTCTCTGGGGAAATACAGAAACTCAGATGGAAATTATTTTGAAAAGAGGAGACAATAGTGTTAAATTACAGCTAATAACGTTTTAGAAGATGCTGTAGAAGGAAGATTGGGGAAGGGATGCGAAAGATCATGGTGACTCTCAAATCATTCTATTTGACTCTGTGCCTTGCCTAGTGAACATTCTTTACTGAATCACAGGGCAAACTCTGGCAAATCACAAGATTTATCCTTGGAATAAATCATAACACTTACCAATCTTCTCACCCATGCAGTCCAAGTTTTATTCACTTACATATTCCTGGACCTAGGTTTGTGTTTAAGTCTATAAAAATTCTCAACAAGCCCTTGTAGAACTTGTGAAATAGTTCATTAAATTATTAAATTAATGACAGGATGGAAAGGAGAATTCTGCTTTGCCATTTCTGAGCTACATTTTAGGCAAAATTAATACCAAAACTTATTTTTACTCATTAAGGTTCTGAGTATAAACTGTCTGGCACTGTAGGGTATTCAAATTGAAAAATGCAAATATCCCATTCTCCAATCATAGAACTCACTAATGACACAGAGGCTTCACTTCTACCATGAATAGACTTTTCAATTTGCATAATAAGATTGAAAAATTAATAGTTTTTACTTCTGCTACCTTCCTGAACTCTCTCAAGTTAAAGATATTTGACAAAAGTATATTTACTGAAGCTTATGGTAGCATTCAGAAATGCGATTCGTCAGAAGTCTCTGAAAGGTACTGGCAGGAAACATAACCAAAATTGTAATTGTCTTTTTATTTATTTATTTGTTTATTTTTAACCTACAGCTTTATGTGTACTCTTCAAATAAAGAACTTTAAATGAGCTGTGTGCTTCCAAAATGTCAGCGAAACAGGAAGTCATTCTTTCCCTCTGATCCTTCATGTTAATTCTACTCTATATATACCAGGCGTTACTTTTCTTACATCCGGTCCATCTAATTTTTACTATATGGTCACAAATTATGCTTACCTGTGCTGGTATTTTGCCAATGACATCATTTATATTGTTTTAATTCTATCTCCCTTCCCTTAATGTTGATGAACTTCTTTTTCTCAGGAAGTAGGCACAGCATACTGTTTTGTTTTTTTTAAATTATTATTGTTATTACTGTCCCACATCAGAGAACATGATTGCAATTGTGTGTCCTTGATAGTTTTATGTCAACTTGACACAAGCTTAAAGTCAGCTGAAAGGAGGGAACTTCAATTGAGGAAATGCCTCCATAAAATCCAACTGTGGGGTATTTTCTTCATTAGTGATTGATGTGGAAGGTCCCAGCCTGTTGTAGCTGGTGCCATCCCTAGACTGGTGATCCTGGGTTCTGTAAAAAAGCAGGATAAGCAAGCCAAGGGAAGCAAGCTAGTAAGCAGCACACTTCCATGGTCTCTGCACCATCTCCTGCCTCCAGCTTCCTGCCCTGTTTGAGTTCCTGTCCTAACTTCCTTCATGAGGAACAGTGGAAGTGGAAGCCAAATAAACCCTTTCCTCCACAACTTGCTTTTGGCCATGATGTTTCATCACAGAAACCATAACCTTGACAAAGACAACAGTTATCTTTGGTTTTAAAATGCAAAACCTTTAATGTAAACTCATGAGGAAGATTTATGCTATAGAAAGTAAAGTGTCTGTGATCACTTACATTATGTATGGTCTATTACAATAAAAACCTTAACTAAAGATAAATAGTAGGGATCCAGTATGTTCATACCTCATGAATGACATTGTATCTGTTCTTACACTGATATAGGTTGAAAGATCATTATTTCAAAAGCAAATAAATGGAGATAACTCATGCTCTGTACCATAAAATCATGACAGTCTATAACTACAGTGTCCTACTTTGCTTCTCTATTGCTGCGATAGAACACTTAACTTAAAAAAGGGGTTGTGTCAACGGCTGTGGAGCCCCCAGCTGGATCAGGCCCTCTGGATAAGTGAGACAATTGAATAGCTTGAACTGTTTGGGAGGCACCCAGGCTGTGGGACCTGGACCTGTCCTTAGTGCATGAGCTGGCTGTTTGGAACCTTGGGCTTACACAGGGACACATGCTCAGCCTGGAAGGAGGGGACTGGACCTGCCTGTACTGAATCCACCAGGTTGAATTGAATCCCCAGGGGAGTCTTGGCCCTGGAGGAGATGAGAATGGAGGGGAGGGGATGGGGGGAAGGTTGGGGTGGGGGTGGGAGGGGGTAGGACAGGGGAACACATGGCTGATGTATAAAATTAAAACACATAATAATAATAATAATAATAATAATAATAATAATAATAATAATAAAAGAGTTTTAAAAAAGGGAGGTTGTATATTTCAGCCATGAAGTTACAGCCCATCATTCATTACAAGAAAACAAGGCTAGATCTGAAGCAGACACCATAGATGGGTGCTGCTCACTGGCTTGTTTTGACTTGATCTCCTACATTTCTTACATAGCCCAGGCCCAGCTGCTTCAGCCCACAGTGGCTTTGGCTCTCCTGTCAATTAGTAATTAAGAAAATACCTCACAGACAATGATGACCATAGTCCAATCTAATGGTGGAAACTCCTCAATTGAAGTTCCCTCTCTCACATGGGTCAGATTGATGGCCAAGACTGGCCATTACATATAGAACAAGGAATCATTAGCTGCCTCTGTTTTGAACTACTTTTAATGTTTGTGATATTAACCCTGGCTGTCACTTTGGATTGAGAAGGTGATAGATTATTAAAGTGCATCTCTGGGTGTATATCTACAAGGCTAATTCAGAAAGAATTATTGAAGGGAGAAGACTCACTCTAAATGAGGGTCTGGACAGAATAGAAAGGAGAAAGCTCATTAGAAGTTTTTCTCTCCCACTCATCTCTATCTCCTTATCTCCCTCTGTCTCTGTCTCTGTCTCTCTCTCCTTATATCCCTGTCTCCTTCTCTATGTCTATCTAATTTATTATTTATCTACATATGTATGTATTTATTATATACCTATCTACCTATCTCCTTATCTCCCTAGGTCCCTATCTCTCTTTATTTCCCCATCTCCCTCTCTCTCCTTCCTGGCTTCTGTTATTTAAGCTCCTCTTCCCCACTTTGCCCTTCATACAATTGTGGGCCATACACTCTGGAACTATGGGTAAAAATAAAACCCTTCTCCCTCTTTTTTTTTTTTTTTTTTTTGTCACAGGAAAACCTCACAACATGCCGATTTCTAAAAGGAAGCCTAGTAAAAACCATGTTCATGTTTCACCCTTTTAATGAGTAAATGGCACACATGAAGTCAGTGGTTTATTTTGTAGTATATTTTTAAAGTGTTCCTTATCCTCTCATTTGAATATTGTTAGGTCATCATGAGATACCTAATTCAGCCAGATCCTCCATAAGATCCAACTGCATCTTATTTATGTCATCTGAGCAAAACAGAAGAATACTTGAAAGTAGTCAAAAAATTTTGAGTAGTTACAAATGCATGACAAGGGTAGGAGTCAGGGAAAGAGAAATTGTATAGAGAACATGTCCTCCTACTTACCCGACAAAGGAATGGCTTAGGTTTTTGTAAAACAGCACATACTACTGAAACTTTATTTGCCTTAAGATTTTATTTCACTTCATAACAAGATCGAAAGCTAATTTCATTAGCTATTAAAATTTAGATCATGCATACTCCTTTTACAAATGCTCTTTCCAGAGCCATTGTTCAAGGAGGAATTATGGGAATAAAGCTTAAGTGTTGAGGGAAATATAAGAATGATATAGGTCCTCAGCTCCGGCAAAAAAAAAAAAAAAGAATCATATAGGATAGAAATTATCAGCTATTGATGTTGCTTTAAACATTTCTCATACAAAACATTACACAATGATGAAGCATTTCCAGATGAGGGGCCAGTTCTAAACATCTACCAAAGATTCTCCATCTGTATCGTGATGAACCAAATGTGAAACCCCAATGGCATCATAGTACAACAGACAACAGAAGCATGTCTGACTCCAAATGTTAAGCACTAAAGTTGATGTATAGTACCCGAAAACAGGAAACCCAGTTTACACACACACACACACACACACACACACACACACACACACACACGCATACACAAACATACAACTATATAACACAAATAAATTTGAATCCTGCATGTGACTGGGGCAGGTATTTTCTGGTCATCACTTTGTCTTTTGTGAACACTAAAGTCTTATAAAAACAGAGGATCCAAAACATCTGGCAGCAAGGACGATGGGTTCAGCAGATAAAATTGCCTTGAGAAGTTCTCCCAAATTGAGCTATATGTAACACGTGGGAAGCTAGCTAACCCAATGTCAGTGTGCTGCAGAATGCAGGGGCTGTCAGACATTTCAGAGGGAATATTTTCAGATTCATAGACATCTAATAAGGTGGTAACCTTCAGACATCGTTAAAATAAAGTCTGTGTTTCTCACTGGAAACAGTGTATCACTTTCTAGAATATATGCAGCCATACACCAGAGAGAGGAGAAGGGAGCGAGAGATTGTTTATTGGAAGCACTCAGTGAAATAGATATTTGGACACTTGAGAGAGAAAGGAAAAGACCAACTTTGAAATCATAACAATATCCCTCAGGCCAGGCTTTTCCTGTCAGTTAATGAACAATTGTCCCAGAAGACTCCAAGCCTAAGCTTACTCCTTAAACATCTGCATGTATGGCTGACGTGGGGCTTCATCCTGACATTTCCTGTGGTTTCCCACTAGTCTCTTTCTACAGTCATGGTTCCTATGGACTCCCACCCCTACATTCCCTTTTAGATATTCCTCTGGAGAGGCATGCTTTCAGAGATTAGCAAATGTGCGCACAAAGAGGAAAGCATGACCTTGGGAAAATGCCAGTAACAGAAGCACTGGGTCTTTACAAGGCTCCTCTGTTGTCTGGAGAATGAAGGTTTAAAGTGAAGAGAGATCTGCTGTGATAGGAGAATGTGTTTGCTTCACAACAATGGCACTTTCAAATCTTTGTGATTATTATTTCTGATTTGCTTGGGTTGAACTGAGGTGGAGACTTAGCGCTCTGTGTCAGCTGCTCTCTTTAACACAGCTCCATATTTTTGGTTAGCATCAGAGTATACCCAAAGTTTCCTGGAAAAAAAATATATATATATGTAAACCGAGATAGGGTTTCTCTGTGTAGCTTTGTGCCTTTCCTAGAACTCACTTGGTAGCCCAGGCTGGCCTCTAACTCACAGAGATCCACCTGGCTTTGCATCCCTAGTGCTGGGATTAAAGGCATGCATCACCACCGCCCGGCTTCCTGGAATATTTTTTAAAAATTACCATGGACACTAATTTATTGGTAGCAAAATCATGAAGCCAGAGGGTACTCCAGTTTTGTAACTCCCCCAACTTGGTAGTGAAACGTGAAAGTAAGGGTATGTCAAAGGGAGGCTTTTGGTATGTTTAACTTACACTATCAATTGCAGAGGGAGGGAGACTTTAAATTCAAAGTGACTAACAGTTGCTAAAGTCAGAAAATACCACAAAAATTCGTCCATGTCACGATCAGTAGAATAACTTGTTGCGGTGGTTATTGTTAAAAGTCAAATCATATGTAAAGAATCAAAGCTGGAGCCTGATTGGAAGGCAGGTGCTGGTTAGCCCAGGCTTGACTCTTTGTATCCTGAAGCAAAGATAAGGAGTAGATGGGTTAGACATCTCCAGTAATGACTCCAAGGACTCATGTATGCTGGCTATATCTCGCCTACAAACTGCTGCCACAATATTTTCTTGCCCTTGCGCCTTTGGCTTCAGTGTCATGGTCTGCTACCCTGCGGAATATGAGAACCTGTAAAAGTATACTATTAGGAGACAAGTCCACAAAATAGCCACAGACATTTGGTTCGGTGAGGATGGAAACTGGAGAGAGAAAGGAACCAAAGCTCGCAAGCAGTTTCTAACACCTAGCAAGGATACTCAAGAATAATTGCCTACTGTTTCTGAGTCTGCCCATTGAGCTTGAGACTAGCATCCTGATTCTCTGAACTTTCCATGGAAAGATGGGTCATGTTTACAGCTGAATAGTTTCACCAAACTTGTGTTTGGTGAATTTAGGGAGATCTATCAAGTTGCTTTCACTTTTTAGTGTGTGTGTGTGTGTGTGTGTGTGTGTGTGTGTGTGTGTGTGTCTCATCTGATCTAGGTGGGTGGTCTCTCTGATGACACAAGATTCTCAAAACCTTTGTTAGTCTCCCACATATATGACAAGTATTTACTCCTCTGAGTGTTAACTGTTCCTACATAATTCCCTCTCAAGTTCTTTTATGAGAATGCTTGAGAGGTCTATGAATCATGATGCTACCTTTTCAAGGCACCATGTACATGGTTGAGTGTTCTGATCTTTTGTATAGAGGCACCAGCTTCTTGAGAGCACTTCTGCCCAATAGCAATTTTTAAAAATATTTTAGCCTCTTTTGTCAGCTAAGTAGGCTGTTAAGAGTTCCAAATCTTCAAGGTCTAGTTTCATTTTAATTTCTCTTTCCTCAATGCATCATCTCCTTTTTGTATTCTATCGTGAAGAATGAAAGAAAAACAGGACTGATTTTTTTTTTAATCTTTTACTTGAAAATCTCAACAGTAGTGGCTAATTTTCTTGGCCAGCTTGACTAGGCTCTGACATGGACAGATAATCTATTAAGCATTATTTCATGTTTGTGCCTAGTGGTGTTTCCAGGAGAGATTAGCAAAAGATTTGGTGAAATGAACTAAGCAGATTTTTTTTTTTCAATGTTAGTAGCCATTGTCCAATCCCCCATAGGGTCTAGATATGACAAGAAGCCAAGAAACACTATTTTAGCTGGCTCAATCTTTTTCTTCTCTTGTTCTTCCTGGAGTTTAGTCCCTCAAAGTTGAACTGAGGTATGTCTGAGTTCTCAGATTCTCTGGCCTTTGAACTCCACTGCAAGCTTCCTTCCCTGGACACAGGCTTTTCTGGCAATGCTGGGACTGACCAGATACAACACTAACCACTCTCCTGAGAGAAATCTCTTTCCAGATTGGTTTAGTTGCTATGAGATGGTCCAACTAAAGCATTCTATAAATACCAAACTGCATTTCTTAACAATGTAGCTCTTCACATACTTGCGGATCACAGTTTCATTACAATAGTCTCACTATATTAGGATCCTCTGTAAGTCCAAAATAACATTTACTTTTGGGATTTTATCAGAAATGTGTTTAAGGCCAGTTCATGAAAATTTAGGCTTTCTGTGTCATTATTTAAATTCTCTCTAATGCTTCTGACTTCCTTTGGAGTCCTTGCTGGTTCTCTTTACTACATACATTTTTACTAAAAATCTATGAAAGACTACCTACACATTTCCTATCATTCCTTAACACCCTTGCATTCTCCACACTGTCCATTCCAAAGCTATTTCCACATTTTAGCAATTGCCACAAGCAGCATCCCTCCTTAGGTACCAACTTATGCATTGGCCTTCTATTGTTAGCTTGTGGTAAACTTGATGCATGCTACAGTCATCTAGGAAAAGAAACCTCAACTGAGAAAATGCTTACTTCAGATTGGCCTGGAAGCAAGCCCTATGGAGTATTTTCTTAATTAACAATTGATGTAGGAGGGTACAGCCCATGATGGGCAGTACCACCCCTGGTGGGTGTTTTTGGTTGTATAAGAAATCATGCTGAGCAAACCATGGAATAAAGCTACAAAGAAGAATTTCACCATGGCTTCTGCTTTTAGTTCCTGCCTTCATGTTTCTGTCTTGAGTTCCTGTCCTGACTTCCTTTCATTATGAACTATGACTTGGATGTATTAGCCAAATAAACCCATTTCTTTCTAAGCTGCTTCTGGTCACAGTGTCTTTATCATGGTGATAGAAAGCAAACTAGTACACAGCCATAGCAAATTAACACTAATTTATCTGCTTCAAAAAATATAAATTTATTATCTGAAATTCTGTTGACAGAAGTCTAGCATCAACTTACTAGGCTGAATGCAAAACATCAGGAGTGTTGGATGTTTCTACATGTCGGTTGGAGTAGTTGAAGCTTTATCTTCCCTAGTGCTCCTAAATGTTGCCATCATTCCTTGATTCATAGTCTTCTTCTCTACTTTCACAGCCAGCAATGATGGGCTTGGTTCTCACCTTATATCTCTGACCCAGAGTGGAGATTTACCATGAGGAATTCCTGTGATTAAAGTTTGGCTCACCAGATAATCAAACATATTATTTCCCAATGTGCACAGCCTTATTTACATGTGAACAAACCTGCTGTAATGTAGTGTCATATATGCACAGTTTCTGAGGACTGTTGTGTAGATATCTGTGAAGAACCATTATGTAACCTGACATAAACCATTGCCTAATTTTGTGTCAATCATAGATGTTTGCAACTACAACCAAAACTTGTCTGTTCCATAATTAGTAAAATAGGAGTTTATAGGATAATTTCAGATTTGCATGCTTTAGTCTCAAAAGAGATTCCTTATACTCCCCTAGTCAAGTGTGCATTCACTCAATTTATTCATCATATCATCTTACATACCTGAATACTAACTTTGCAATATGAACTAAATTTGTAACACATAATCTACAAAAACACTTCACTTTACCAAACAAGATTGAAATAAGGTGGAACCTCAGACATAAGTCTTCAAAATTGGCATAATGCTGAATCTGAGAGGTAAGAAAAGACCATGAACTATGTTTATGCTGGCACCCCATGGAATGAGCCCAGACAGGATCACGCACCATCTCAGGATGATCTTCAGGGAACTGCAAGGGTTTTGAGTTCCCCAAGAACTCTGGCAGGTCAAGCAGCACAGAATATGAATGCCCTGTAATAGTGAAATAGCTTGCTATCAAAATTTCTGCTGAAGGTACTACAGAATACTTAAGCATAAAGATCAATACATATAAGACATGTGGTTTATGTTATAAAATCCTAACATTTTGTATTGCATCTCTCCAATATGTTTGACTAGTAAAAGGTAAGAAAAGGGTCATTTAATGACTGTCTTACCAGTGGAACTGCCCCCTCCCTGGATTCTGTGCCCTCCTTACCACATCCTTCCTCAGGTCACTTTGGGCAAGGCCCAGCAGAGGGGCCAGCAAGGGACTTTCACCACTCAGGGGCAGGCCACACCAGTCAGAATCAGTGAGTGATCCACCTATGAGTCACTCCCTAGATTTTGTACCCCAAAACCCTTCCCACTGTCCACTGTCCCATCTCATTGCCTTCCCACTGCTGGAACCTGCGCCAACCTGGGTAGACTTCCTCCACACACTCAGGCACAAATTACATCTGTTAGAATGGGCATAAACCACACCAGCTTGAACAGACTTCAGCTGCTGAGGTGCAGGCCACACCAATCAGAACAGGTTAAGGCCACACCAGTCCAAAGAACAGACACCCCCTGATGCCCTAAAGGCCAAGCTAATTGCCAAAAGGCTAACTGCTAGTTAGCCAACTTGAACAGAGACTCCAAACTTGACCAGAGGGTCACACCAGCCACCAGAAATCCTGGCCACAAAGACTAGAAAACCAAATAGGAAACAGAAACTAAGGACAAAAACCCATCCAACAAAGACAAGCTCAGAAATCAGAACTAGAAATAATCATCCCAAACCCAGATTCCTAAATGCCAGTATAAAATAAAATCAAAAGCAGCCAGGGCAAACCAGCACTACCAGAGCTCAGTGATGCTACAACAGCAAGAGCTGAATATTCCAATGCCACCAAAGCACAAGAAAATGGCCTTACAAACAACTTTATGAAGATTACAGAGGTCCTTAAAGATGATATGCAAAACTTCTTTGAAGAAATTGAGGAAAAGACTACCCAAAAATTAGAGGAAATCAACAAATCCCTTAAAGAAAGCCAAGGGAGACAAGAAAAAGCAAATAGTTGAAGGGAACTATCCATGACATGATAATCAAGGTAGAAACAATAAAGAAACCACAAACTGAGGGAATTCAGGAAATGGAAAATCTAGAAAAGTGAACAGAGCTAGAAACGCAAACATCACCAACAGAACACAAGAGATGGGAAGAGAGAAGCACCTCAGGCATTGAAGACAAAATAGAAGAAACAGATTCATGGGTCAAAGAAAGTGTTAACTCTAAATAAAAACAAAAACTCCTAACGCAAAACATCCAGGAAACCCAGGACACCACAAAAAGACCAAACCGAAAAATAACATATATAGAATAAAAATCCCAGCTCAAAAACCCAGAAAATATATTTAATAAAATCATAGAAGAAATTTCCTAAGGGAGGACATGCCTATAAAGGTACAGGAAGCTTACAGAACACCAAACAAATTGGATCAGAAGAGAAAGTCCCCGAGTCACATAATAATCAAGACAATAAACATACAGGACAAAGAAAGAATATTAAGAGCTGTAAGGAAAAAAGCCAAGTGACTTAGGGTTTCTATTGATGTAACCAAACACCCTCTGCAGTTGTCTTATGCTGTACTGCTCCTATTTACACCTCTCTCCTCAGGGGGTCTCTAGGCCTGAGGGTGTGGCCTAACCTGTCCTGTCTTCTTTCCTACAGAGAATGAAAGGCTCCTTTGATGGGACTTAAGACAACCAAGACAAGACAGGTGCACATGCCTGAGAGGACATCCATGTCCCAAGCTGGGGAGTGAAGGGTTTATTTGGCTTATACTTCCACATTGCTGTTCATCACTGAAGGTCAGGGCAGGAACACAAACAGGGCAGAAACCTGGAGGCAGAAGCTGATGCAGAGGTCATGAAGGGGTGCTACTTCCTGTCTTGCTTCTCATAGCTTGCTCAGGACTACCTGCCCAGGGATGGCACCATACACCATGGGCTAAGCCCTCCCCCATTGACCACTAATTGAGAAAATGCCTTACAGCTGGATCCCATGGAGGCATTTCCTCAGATGAGGGTCCTTCCTTCCTGATGAGTCTATAGCTTGTATCAAGTTGACACACAAAAGCAGCAGGTAAAACTGATCCCTTGTTAACTTGACAAACACATCACCATTAAGCCCAAACTCTTGCTTTCTTATACATCCCCAAGATCTTAAATAACTTTAAAAATCCCAAAGTCTACTAATTCAAACATTAAAATTTCAGTTGCTTTAAAATAGCCAATCTCTTTAAAAGTCCAAAGTTGTTTTTTTGTTTTTTTTTTTAATTCCAAGTCTCAATTTGTGCTCCAGTAAAATGCTATCTTACTTAAAGAGGGAAAAATCAAGGCACAGTCACAATATAATCAAAACAAAACCAAATTCCAACTATCTGATGTCTAGGATCTACTTACCATCTTCTGGAATCCTCTGGATGGCTTGGGTCACTTCTCTGACTCTGCAGAACACACAGCTTATCTTCTAGGGTCCAGCTGGTTGCTGGTGGTCATCTCACAGGGTATTGGCCTCTTTAAAAAGCTGGGGGTCTTCTGCTGCTACTGGGCTGCACTTTCACCAATAACCTCCCATGCCTATTGTGCCTCCTTATCTTGCCAAGCCTCAGCTTCATTGCATGACCCCTTCAATCCTGGGCCTTTAACTGCCATTGAGGCTGCACCTTCACCAATAGCCTTTCCTGGCCCGTCACAGTGTCCAACCTCAGCTGCTCGCCATGACCCCTTCATGCCTTCAAGACCAGTCCCACCTGGGGGACTTTTATACATGACCGAATCCAGCTGCCAGGACATGGTACAATCTTGGCTGCCTCTGGAACGCAACTTCTGTGTGCTCTCAGAAAACACTTCTCAGAATATTTGATCTCAGTGATGCTAATCTCTTCTTCGGTCCAGCCAACCAGCATCAAGTATCCCAGTAAAGCAAAATTTCACATTAGTAGTTCTGATATCTTGTTAATCACACCTGGTTCTTCGACCACAGCTAACCACAGAATCTTAATTAAAATAGCAAATGTCCCCAACAGTCTTTCAATTTCCCCCTGAAACTTCACAAGCCAGGGCTCCATCTTCTGCACCATTTTCAACATTCTATCTTCCAAGCTTCCACATAACATCCCACAGAACTCATAATACTCAATGGCTCTTCTAGCCCAGAGTTCCAAAGTTCTTCCACAATCCTCCAAAAATCCTGGTCAGTTCTGTCACAGCAGTATCCCACTATACTGGTACTAATCTGTCTCAGTTAGGGTTTCTATTGCTGTGAACAAACACCATTACCAAAAGCAAGTTGGAGAGGGAAGGATTTATTTGGCTTACATTTTCATATCGCTGTTCATCAATGAAAGAGGTCAGGACAGGAAATCAAACAGGGCAGAAACCTGGAGGCAGGAGCTGGTGCAGAGGCCATGGAGAGGTGCTGCCTCCTGGCTTGCTTCTCATGGCTTGCTTAGCCTGCTTCCTAAAAAAAACCAGGACAATCAGCCCAGGGATGGCACCACCCACAATGGTCTAGGCCCTCGCCCACTGAACACTAATTGAGAGGTCTTACAGCTGGATCTCACAGAAGCATTTCCTCAACTGAGGCTACTCCTTCTCTAAGGACTCTAGCTTGTATTAAGTTGACACACAAAATGAACCAATATACCATTTAACATATAAAGGCAGACCTATAAGAATTATAGATATGCAGAAGGCCTAGTCCAGTCCCATCAAGGCTCCACAACTATTGGCCCACACACAGTTCATGAGTTCCCACTACTTTGGTTTGGTTATCTCTGTATGTTTCCCCATCATGATCTTAATGCCCCTTGCTCATAGAATCCTTCTCTCTCTTCGACTGGACTCCTGAAGCTTGGCATAGTTGAGACAGTTGATTAGCTAGACCTGCTTAAGGTTTCTGGCAGTGGGATCAGAATCTATCCCTGCTGCATGAGTGGGCCTTTTGGAGCCCAATACCTATGGTGGGATACCTTACAAAGCCTTAGTTCAGGAGGAGAGGCTTGGACCTGCCTCAACTGAATATACTAGGCTATTCTGACTCCCTATGGGAGTCCTTGCCTTGGAGGAGATAGGAATGGAGATTGGGTTGGGGATCAAGGATAGGGGTGGGAGGAGGGAGGAGAGGAACACCTGTGGTTGGTATGTAAAATAAACAGAAAATTTCTTAATAATAATAAAAAAGAATTACACCTGATTTTTCAAAAAAGCCAGAAGGGCTTGGGCATATGTCTTACAGGCTCTAAGAGACAAAGGATGCCAGCCCAGAACAATATATTCAACAAAACTTTCAATGGCCGTTGATGGAAAAAACAAGATATCTCATGACACATTCAAATTTGAGCAATATCTATCCACAAGTCCAGCCCTACAGAAAGTAGTAGAAGGAAAACTGCACCCCAAGGAAGTTAACTACATCCAGAAAAACCCAAGCAATATACCAACAAAACCCAAAGAACAGAAACACACACACACACACACACACACACACACACACACACACTACCAAAAAATAACAGGAATTGACAATCATTGGTCATTAATATCTCTCAATATTGATGGACTCAACTTGCCAATAAAAATACACAGGCTAACAAACCGAATGGATATGAAAAAGAGGATCCATTCTTCTGCTGCATATAAGAAACACACCTCAACATCAAAGATAGACATTACTTCAGAGTAAAGGGTTAGAAGAATATTTTTTACTCAGTGGACCATACAAGCAAGCTGGTATAGCTATCCTAATATCTAATAAAATAGACCTCAAACCATAATTAAACAAAAGAGATGGAGAAAGACACTTCATATTCACCAAAGGAAAAATCCACCAGGATGACATCTCAATTCTGACCATCTGTGCTCCAAAGACAAGGCACCCACATTTATAAAAGAATCATTACTAAAGCTTAAATAACACATTGAACCCCACTTCACCACCCCACTCTCATCAATGGACAGGTTATTCAAAGAGAAATTGAACAGAGGAATAATAAAACTAACAGACATTAGGACTCAAATGGATCTAACAGATATTTACAGAATATTTCACGCAAACACAAAAACCATGCTTAAGTGTGCTTCATCCCACAGATGCAGGGATGGTTCATCATATGAAAATCTGTCAATGTAATCCACCACATAAACAAATGGAAGGAAAAATAAGACATGATCATCTCACTAGATGCTGAAAAAGCCTTTGGCAAAATCAATGTGATAAAAGTCTTGGAAAGATCAGAGATACAGGGGAGTCATCTAAACATAATGAAGATAATATATATCAAGCTGATAACTGACATCAAATTAAATGAAGAGACACTCAAAGCAATTCTACTAAAATTGGAACAAGACAACACTGTCTGCTCTCTCCATATCTATTTAATACAATTTTTGAAGTTTTAGCTAGAGCAATAAGACAACTGGAGAAGATCAAAGGGATACAAATTTGAAAAGAAGTTAAAATATTACTATTTGCAGATGATATGATAGTATACATAAGGGAGTTCCCCAAAAACTCTCTACCAGAGAACTCTTGAAGCTGATAAACACCTTCAGCTAAATAGCTGAATACAAAATTAACTCAAAAACTCAGTAGCCCTCTTAACTCAAAAAAAAAAAAAAATCCTCAAAACATTAACTCCAAAAAAATCTCAGCCCACTAAAAAGGTTGCAAAAGAAATCAGGGAAATAACACCCTTCTCAATAGATACAAATAATATAAACTATTTTGGGGTAAGTCTAGCCAAGCAAGTGAAAGACCTGTATGACAAGAACTTCACGTATTTGAAGAAATAAATTAAAGAAGATATCAGAAGATGGAAATATATCCCATGCTTATGAACCAGCAGGATTAACATATTAAAAATTGCCCTCTTAGGAAAAGCAATCTACAGATTCAATATAATCCCCACCAAAAGTGCGTCACAATTCATTTTTTTTCCATCACAATTATTTACAGACTTTGAAAGAACAATACTCAACTTCATATGGAAAGACAAAGAAAAAAGAAAACAAAAACAAAAACATGAAAGCTAAAACAGTCTTGTGCAATGAACTTCCAGAGGTATCACCATCACTGATTTCAAGCAGTAGTAGAGAGCAATAGTAATAAATACTGCATGGTCTTGGCATAAAAACAGAAAAAATTGATCAATGGAATTGAATTGAAGATCCAGAGGTAAACTCACACACTAATGGACACTTTATTTTCAACAAAGAAGCCAAATGAAAGAGGAGGTGCCTAGTCTAACTGCAACTTGATATACCAAGGCTAGCTGATATCCATGGGATACTCACCTGTATCTGAAGAGGAACTGGAGGAGTTGATGGAATGGGAGGAAGGGAGGAAATCTTGGAAGAGGGGAGGGAGGGGAAACTTTAATTGGTATGTAAAAACAAAAACAAATTAATAAAAAAGAAATGGATCATATAAAAGTTTGCATTGGTTTAAAAGTTCAGAAATGTTTTCTTACATTGATAATCATATAGAATTGGAATTATGATCATTTTAAAAATCTTTATGTTTGAATAGTCTCATTGTTTTAATCTTGGTTGATGAAGTGAAATTTGTTACAATTATATTTTCCAAGTTGCCAATATATTACACATATACAAACATACATGCACAAGGTTAGCAAAACACCGAAAGTCAGAAATTACCCTAACTGGTTGTAGAAGTAAAATACATACATCTATTCATACTAAACAGCCTAACTAAACCTTAAAAATAAGAAGAAAATAATAAAAACACATAGAAGTAGCTGTTTTAAGCATTCATCATCGCGTCTGTGCCCAAATGCTCTAGATGGATGCTTAGTGATGTTTGTAAACATCCAATTCATTCAGAAAATATAGCACATAAATTAAACCCATTATTTTTCAGAAGTTATAAATGAAATAGAAGTGTCAAAAAGTGAAAAGAGAACTGTTAAATGTGTTACCCCTGACATAAAATAAATAATTAATTAAGTCTTGCTGTTCACAGAGAGTGGTAATTTTCCCATGTTTCCTGCGCGGTTTCTTATAAGATTGCAGAGGAAACAAAGGTCTTATGAAAAGGAGTCAAAGGACTTAAAGCTTTCCCAGAACTTTCATATTTTTGTTGTTTTATTTCCATTTCAATGTTAACTCTTTTCTTTCATTTTTTTTTCATGTTCAGCACAAAGATGAAAGTCTATAAAGGAAATACTCTTTGCACTATTTTTAATAATGTGGGGTTAAGATCATAGGTATCCTAGCCGGGCGATGGTGGCACACGTCCCAGCACTCGGGAGGCAGAGCCAGGAGGAATCTTTGTGAGTTCCAGGCCAGCCTGGTCTCCAAAGTGAGTTCCAGAAATGGCGCAAAACTACACAGAGAAACCCTGTCTCGAAAAACGAAAAAACAAAAACAAACAAACAAACAAAACAAAACAAAAAAAGATCATAGGTATCCTTAATAAAATTAATCCAATAAATATAAAACCAAGAAAAAATGTAACATACAAATATTACTGAATAGCATATTTTATGTAATCAAGGTGCAGTGGGTAAAATTAATAGCAAATGTATCTAATTCACACTGAGAACATCTCTTATTAAATTCCTCAATGTTATTCTTGAGGCTTCTCAACATTTCAGCTATTAAAAATTACTGTTTTAGACCTTAATGGAGAAGTCCGATGATTTCTCAATCTTAGTTAGCAATCTATGGAGCTCCTTGAAGATAGGGTAATTAGATATATTTAGAAAAGGGTGATAAAGGGCACAGTGTGTAAAATAAGTTGACCCAATTACAGTTACCTGGGTTGAGTCTACCGAGCCATGCAACAGTCTGTAAAAAACATTGTGTAACGAAGGCAGATTTGTAGAACATTCCCTTGGGACTGAAACAGATTTAGGACAGGTAATGTGCTCTATTTTTCACATCTCTCTATGTGTTTCTGTCTCTGTCTCTCTGTCTCTTTCTATCTGTGTTTCCATCTCTCTCTGTGTCTCTCTCTTATACACACACACACACACACACACACACACACACACACACACACATTTGCTACAAATTTTCATGTAAGTAATCAATGCATTTGCATAGCTGGACATTTGCATTGAAACAGACTAGAGAGGTATAGCTGCAGAGTATAGCCTGTCATGCACACCACATAGAAAACTTCAGAAGAAATGATGCTGATAAATTTTTCCATCAACACTTCTTGTCACTGCCCTGATAGGACATGTCCTAGGGTGCTGGCCCTCAATTTCAGAATAATTGTCCTCTTAAAAATAAGTAATAGAGTGACAGAAATATTTCTAAAAGTAAAAGAAGAAATGAACATGCATTCTCACGTGTATTTGTCTCTGTGTGTTTGTATAGTAAGTGTTGAGGACACTGGGAAATGATCTCCATAAAATTATTTAGTTTTACAGTGTCCTTTTCCATTTGAACAGCAGAGCAGATTTCTGCATTCATTTTACTTAAAGCTTTTATTCAAGGATCAGTGGAAGTGTTTCTGTCAAGTTTTCTAAATACGCATGTTAAGAAATTGAGCAGAATTTGAAAAGCAAAGTATATTTTTCCTTTTTTATTTATTATATTTGTGTTTTAATTTTATATATCAGCCATGGGTTCCCTTGTCCTCCCCCCTCCCGCCTCCACCTTTCCCCCAGCACCTCCTCTCCATTCCCATCTCCTCCAGGGCCAAGACTCCCCTGGGGATTCATTTAAACCTGGTGGATTCAATACAGGCAGGTCCAGTCCCCTCCTTCCAGGCTGAGCATGTGTCCCTGTGTAAGCCCAAGGTTCCAAACAGCCAGCTCATGCACTAAGGATAGGTCCAGGTCCCACTGCCTGGGTGCCTCCCAAACAGTTCAAGCTATTCAATTGTCTCACTTATCCAGCAGGCCTGCTCCAGTTGGGGGCTCCACAGCTTTTGGTTCATAATTCATGTGTTTCCATTCATTTGGCTATTTGTCCCTGTGCTTTTCCAATCTTGGTCTCAACAATTCACACTCTTACAGTCCCTCCTCTTTCTTGACAATTGGACACCTGGAGCTCCACCTGGGGCTCAGCCATTAAAGGCTAGGCTCATAGCAAAAAATATAAAAGTAAAGTATATTTTAAGATAAATTCAAACTACATACTTAGCTTTCTTAGTAAAGTTTTTTTTTTCTACTAAGAATTTATTAGCTTTTCAGCATATATTTGAACATCATTTAATATACTTTAACTTGAGAACTTTCTGGAGAGAAAGAGTACAAGAAAAAATCTTTCATTAATAATTATTTTTATTTGTTTCTTAAATACATGGTAGGACTAATAATGAAGCAATGTTAATAATATTTTATATTTAAAGTATTGGGGCTGGGAGAGATGATAAGAGTATTTGCTGCTCTTGCAAAGGACTAGAATGTGATTCCCAGAACTCATGTCATGTGGCTCACAACCACCTACAACTCTAGTTCCATGGGTTCAAACACTCACCTGTGTCCTCCAAGGACATTCATCTATGAACAAAAGTAAAAATAAATCTTAAAAATAAAGAATTAAATTATTGTTTATATAAAAAAGAAAAGAAAAAACCTATCTCATGAGTTCACTGAATTTGCATGCTTAAATTATCTGATCTTTAACATTAAAATGGTTTCTTTATGAATGTTTGCAAACATTTAATTGTTTGCAACATTCCTACTTTAACATATTTATGAGTTTATTGGTATTCTATTAAGATGAGGCACAATATATTTCATGTAAACCAGTTCTATAAATGTATAAACTGAGCACTTTTTCAAACAAGGTAAAGAAAACTTCATCAATGGAGATGATAATTAAAAGTCATTCAGAATAGCAAATTCCTGAAATAGAACTGCATAAAAGCTTTTCTTAGATGTGTATGTGCTTAGCAGATGGTACTGAGATCATGTCCTAGTAGCCATTGTGGTGGATAGCTGTAGCAGGTGATCATGTGTGATCCAGTCACTCTACAGTGTGTTTCAGCAACGACACCACTCTCGCCAGTCATCAGTGGGCCAGTCAGTTCCCATGCAAGAAACTCTGAGGGATGGTTCTTTTAACTCAAAACAAGGACAAATATCTCCATCTCCAAACCAGCTTACACCATCTCCATGCCTCATTCAAGTCTACAGGTAAACATCCACTGAATTTATCTGACAGGTGCATTCTAGTAGAGAGTCCAACTCTAAGACAAAATTGTAAAATATCCAGGCCCAGCATACACATCTCTGAAGGTCCCCCTTGGCAGCAAAATGGGTCATCTCAGGCCAAACAAGGTGAAGAAACAACAGAGGCAGTTTCTGCAGAACGTTATAGCCAGGGATTTAGTCCTTCTGGCTGTTGTTGCTCAGGTAAGTGTCTTGATCCCTACCTCAAGGCCATGTGTCAGAAACCTCCTCCTGGGTCTTTCAAGGAAGCTTTCCTAAGCAGCTGCTTATGGAACCTCCTTGTTATAGGTCTGGATATGGGCAAAGACCACCTTTACTATGCCTGCCTCTACTCTGAGTCAAGGCTACATTTACACTTCAAGCTCTTTTTTTCCTACGCTGTCCCCTGCAGAACCATTTGTTCAGAACTCTCAACAGTCAAATGATCCCTAATCTGGGCTGCCTGGCATGGCCATTAATCCACAATGCTAGTCTATGAAGGAAAGAGTATGATGAGGGTATGGGGTGGATCCGGAATCTTCTCTGCTTTGCCTTTTCTCATACTACCACCATCAATGACTCCATATTTGGCTCACTGCTTTGTTCAGATACTCCTATACTGCCTTTCCCAACCCTGTGTAGCTCATCTAAGATACTAGTATCTAGAACATATGCCCGTTTTTACTGGAGAATTGATATTCGACCTTTCCTGGTTGTAGCCTGTCAATGTACAGCCCATAAAAGAAATTTCAAACACAGAGGAAGCATTCTGTACAGTTCTTAGAAGTTTGACAATGAAAGACAAGCTTCAGGTAAGTTGAATTTAGCAGTGTTTGTTTGAGCAAAGATGAAAATTATGAGTGCAGCAGCTCTCAAAGGCAGAGGAGGTGTAGAGTGAGCCTCTCCCATCAGTGTGAAGATGGGCTTTTACATAAGCTAGATTATGGAACATAAAAATCTCCAAATTGGCTACTGTTAGACATTTGTCTTATTATTAATGATGTGCTAAGTTGGCCTGTGGTGATGAGCTAAAGCACAGCTTCTTATTATTGGCTAACATCCATGGTTAGTTCCTAAGGTAGTTTTAGTTTATTTCTATACAAAGTAGACTGCAAGTTTCGATGTAGTGATTCAAAAATATGGAGATAAATCTTAGCTCATGACTTCCTGCTTTTCAATTCAAAACACTAAGTGGCTATTTATTAATAATGCATCTTAGGGACAGGTATTAGCTGTAGCTGTGACTCATCACACTATCCCTTAAAGCTTGTCTCAATATCTTTACCATTGTAGTGGAGTAAACAGGGATTTGAAGAAGCCAACTGCCAATTGTTATCATAACTACAATTTCTTTAAATTCTATGTTATTCTAAGTCCCACCCCTTGTTGTCTACTGCAATACAGCCTTCTAATAGATACATGACCAACAATATTTACTTAATTAAATCAAAACATTAATATTTCTTGATAAACAGGAGCTTATCATTCCTTGCTAATCTGCATTTCTTATAAAATTGATTAGAATATCTTACCCAGAAATTTCAGCAATTTGTTTTTCTGACCTGATATTACAGTGTCTTATGTTTAATTATAGACCATTTTGTTGGTACAGGATATGAAACAGAGAAGACAGGATTTTGAGGCTTCAGAGCTGTCTTGAATCTGAATCACTGATTCAGTCATCTAGTCGATTTTTTTAAAAAAATAACAAAGTAGAAAAATAGGAGAGAAAAGGTCAGACATTTTTTTCTTCACAAGTATATTTATTTCTGCAAATGGTTCCAATGAATCATTTCAAAATTGAACAAGAAACAGATGTCTGTTAATTACAGATTTGAATTTAATGACATGGTTGCATAGGTATGGCACACAGAACATCTGTGTTCTTCTAGTACCTAACATTAATTTAATTTCTTTATAGGAGTCATGTACATTTTTCTTCATTTTCAATAAATTGTTTCTCACTGCTCAAAATAACATTGTTGCTGTGGAGTTGATGACACCAAGGACTTCTCTTTGGGATCTCTGCATTCTCCCTAGTGGAGCAGATGCAAGAATCATAGGAGTAAAAAAAAAAAAAGGATTGGTTCTGAATTATGTAGCACTCCCTGCCTTGTGGCCTGTAAGGAGATTTAAGGATTAGGGGGATTAATAGGTCATACCTTATGCAGTGAGAAAATGTTCATTTAGAAAGAAAACATTTTCAGATTTCATTATACTGTTGCCTGGCACTGTTCTTGTTTGCAACAGAAGATAAGAGCCAGCCTGATTCTTGCTGCCTGAAAGTTTTTGATGATAAGTCATCACAGTGTTTTGCTCTCATTTAAATTCTGACTTAACATATTGTCTTAGTTACTTTACCATTACTTTGAAGAGACACCATGACCAAAGCAACCTATAAAAAAAAACAAAGCATTTAATTGAGGGCCTGCTTACAGTTTCAGGGGGGTCAGTCCACGACCCTCAAGGCCAGAGCAGGTACTGAGTTGGAGCTGTACCTGAGAGCTTACACCTTATCAGCAAGGTGGAGTCAGAGAGAGATTGGTCCTGGTGTGGGCTTTTAAAATCTCAAAGTCCACCCTAGTGACACACCTCCCTCAAACAAGGCTATACCTCGTAAGCCTTCCTATTCAGTATACCAACTGGGAACCAAGCATCCAACTGTATAAACCTATGGGTGCTGTTCTCATTCAAACCAGCACATAAGCACAAACTACTATTGGCTATTGGCTATAGTGTGTTAGGTTTTGGGTAAAGCAGCTTCAGTACTGATGTATCATTTGGTTTCATCTTTGAACAATCCCATAGGGAGGTTATGCTCTTATACTTTTTTATGTATTCTTGATAGAGGAAACAAATAGGCAGAGGCATAAGCCGAACAGGACAGAAGACTTCCTTCTGGGTGAAATAGAAAAGAGTGAGGATACACACATACACTCAGTGGTTTAACTCTGTCACTCACAGCATCTTTCAGAACTTATCTTCTTCTAAACCTCACCGCAACCATGAGCCAGATGAAAAAACCTCCTTCTCCCTCCCTACAGACCCTTCTAGTGAAATCAGAAAACAGGTGACAGTTACCGCGTAATTACAATAGCATATGCTATAGCAGTGATGGAATTCCATAAGCCTACAGAAGATTATTACCACATGACATCACAACGTTCCTCCATATAATTCTTTAGAAACTTTCAGTGATAGAATTGTCTATATCTTCTCCAAAGATAAGGAATAAAGACAAATTTAAAATAAATAAAATTTTTTAAATGAAGATAAAAAGGATAAAGATAGGATAAAGATAAATTCATGCATATTTATTATGCCTTAAGGTATTTCATTCTTATTCCTTTGTAGATCATTCCGTCGTATACCAGTGGAGATGTCCACACATTAAATCAGCACTAGTAATGGTAAATATAATCAATTAGCCTGAACTTGCCCTTACTTCCTGCTGTACCACAGACCACCAGACTTATGCTCTGCTTTAAAAACTTTTAAGGTTTATTTTATCTTTATTTATGTGTATGAGTATCTGGCCTGCATGTAAGTGTACCATGTGAATGCCTGGTGCCCGAAGATGCCAGAAGAGGGTGTCAGATCCCATGGAACTAGAGTTACAGATGTTTGTGAGGGGCCATGAAGGAACCAAACCAGGTCCTTTGCAAGAGCAGCCAGTGCTGTTAACCACTTTATCAGCTTTCTGGCCTATCATGTTGTGCTGTTTTAACCCCACATCTGGAACGAGGCATTCCATATGGAACCCCGGGGAAATTAGTTAGAGAAAGATCAGATCAACATTCAGCTGTCAGGATTCACATCACTGTGGGATTAATGCTGCCTCTAGGATTTTGAGGTGTTCAAAGATGCTATTTACATTTTTTTTTCAATTTTAAAGACTAAATTCATACTAAATGATTCACTAAAATGTAAAACTGTCATCTGTGGGCAGCTCTGATCTTGAAAAGAGGTTGTGGGTATTCTACTGTCTGTTTTGTAGAATCATTTAGACATTGTTTTGTGATGCAAAAATAAAAGGTGACTAATAAAATGATTAGCATAAAAAGTAATACTCACATATTTTATATTTAACTTTTTAATATTAATGTCTTTACTCACAGATAACTGAGTTCTTTATAATGTCAAAATGATTCTGCAACATAGATGATAGAATAAATCAATTAAACAAGGTCACAACAGAAGATTAAATTATTAGTGGAAAAACTTTGAATATGATGTGTAGTTACACATGGAAAGCATAAAACATATTATGGTAAATCTAATAATAAGTTGCAAAACATTTTCAATGAAAACCATAAACACTTCAGAGAAAACATTCAGGACAAAAATAAACAGGACAATATAAAATGGTCAGGTGGTGGTACATGCCTTTAATTCCAGCATGTAGAAGGCAGAGGCAGATACATTTCTAAGAGTTCAAGGCCAGCCTAGTCTACAGAGCAAGTTCTGGGACAGCCAGGACTGTTACACAGAGAAACCCTATCTTGAAAAACTCAAAAAAAAAAAAAAAAAAAAACAAAGAACAACACTACAAAGTATTCATTGATTAGAAAAACCAATATTGCTAATATGGAATGTGTGCCTATGTTATCAACAGATTTTGTCTTAGTTAGGGTTTCTTGACCAAAAGCAAGTGAGGGAGGAAAGGGTTTATTCAGCTTAAACTTCCATATCACTGTCCATCACAGAAGGATGTCTGGACAGGAACTCAGACAGAGCTGGAATCTGGGGGTAGGAGCTGATGCAGAGGCCTTTAAGGGGTGCTGCTTACTGGCTTGCTCTCCATGGCTTGCTCAGCTTGCTCTCTTGTAGAACCCAGGACCACCAGCCCAGGGATGGTACCACCCACAATGGGCTGGGCCGTCCTTCATTAATCACTAATTAAGATAATGCTTTACAAGCTTGCTTACAGCCCGGTCTTATGGAGGCATTTTCTTAATTGTGGTTCTCTCCTCTCAGATAACTTTAGCCTGGGTCAAGTTGACATGAAACTATCCAGCACAAACTTGATGCAATCTCAATCAGATACACAGCAGAACATCTTGAGTAGAAGATAATTATTTTATTACAAAATTCATTTGGAAATGCAGAGTAGCTATTATAGCCAAAACAACCCTTAAAACCAAGCAATGATTTGGATAATTTGGACACCTGACCTACAGACTTGCCATAAAAACACAGAAATCAGGAGTTTGCTACCCACATACATACAGATTTATAAGTCAATAGAACTAAACTCAGTCCAGATACAAGTTCATTCATCATGGAGCAAATTATTTTCAACAAAGGTACAAAAGTATTAGGATAGAAACAATAAGTATCCTATCCAGTGAATGGTACTAAACCAACTGTACTATGTGGCCCCACCAAGTTATCTTCAGTTCGTACCTCAGAATATATTTTCATATGTGAATGTAAAGGGGTAATATCTAAATATAATGGCTAAAGTAATGAATTTCTTTATTGGGAAAATCAATTTTGTTAATATGGAAGAAAATACAAACTAACGGTTGACGTATATCTCACTCACACTAGTAACAACTCAAAGGCAACCTCTTGCAACCATAGGAACACACATCTAAGAAAGTGACCTCTTGTAACCATAGGAACACACACATATCCTATTAAAATACAGTGAGAACATGATTTTTAGCCAAGAAGATACATGGACGGCCAATAAGAACAACATTTAATCTGGTGGAGGCCTGTGATGCCCACTCCTAGACGGGCTAGAGCCAGACCTTGAGTTTAAGATCCATCTGGGATGCATACTGAGCTCAGTCTCAGGGCTAGTAACTTACTGTCGTCCTGTCCCTGGGGCCACAAGGTGGGCTGGTTATGTTCAGATACGGAAGAATAGAAAAGAATCATGGCATTTCATACGGGGCCAGCTCATACTTTTTGCTAATTTCATGATTAAATCTCAGAATACCCCAGCTTTTAAAACTGGAAAAAAAAATCAACAGCTGATTTCCCACCTTCTAGTTTCTGCTGTCAGGTCCCCTCATGAGGAGAGGTCTATGAAACACTACACATGATCAAAAGATGGAAGTAATTCAGGAATTACTTTACTATATATGAGAGCCCTACCAAAAATAACACAGCTTCTTATAGATAGCACTGCATTTCCTTTCTTTTTTATCCACCCCTTCCTTCTGCCCACCACTTATGTCTTAAATTATTTGATTAGATCTGAGCCCTCACTGGATGCTCGTCCATTTCTTAGTGTCCCAACAGAGTTCCACAGATTTTTTTTTTCTTCAGTGCAATAGTTTTTTTTTTTTTCTGTGTCATATCTTTGCATTACTGAACCTGGACTTTTGAGAGTTTGGTAGGATCCACAATTGTGTCTTTATTCAGCTAATCCATGATTCAGATTTGCATGAGGGTTACAGAGACATTTCACTGGTTGAGGGCCTACTGCTTCCAGAGGATATGGGTTTGGTTCCCAGTATTCACTTCTGGTAGCTCAAAAACATCTTTAATTCCATCTTCAAAGGATCTGATCCCTCTCACCTGGCCTCCACAGGCACCCACACACAAGTGCACATAAAGGTGGACAGACACACTGGCACATACAAGCAGAACACATGATTTTTTTTAATCAAAAAAAAAAAAAAGGGAGAGAAAAGCTTCACAAATTTACATCTGGAAAAGCACAGGGCAAAGTGACCTGTCCTTTCCTAGAAAAGGACCCTTTTCTGGACCATACTTCCATGTACATTTGCTGCCTTTGGGCTGCCTGTAGCTCAAAGTTAACTTGCTTTCCCCTTTAGAAAAGAGCTTTTTTTTTGTACTAAGAAGTTTTTTTATTCATTTTACATACCAATCACAGATCCCCTTCTTCCCTCCTCCAACCCCTTCAGCCTTCCCCCACCCACCCACCCTCCATTCCCTCCTACAAGAAGGTAAGTCCTCCCATGGAGTCAACAGAGCCTGGTACATTCAGTAGAAGCAGGTCCAAGCCCCTCCTCCTGCCTCAAGGCTATGCAAGGTGTCCCACCATAGGTAGTGGGTTCCAAAAAGCTAGCTTATGCACCATGGATGAATCCTGATCCTACTGCTAAGGGGCCCCTTAAGCAGATCAAGCTACACAACTTGCTTATGCAGAGGGTCTAGTCCAGTCCCATAGAGGCTCCACAGGTGTTGGTCTAAATTCCATGAATGCCCACTAGTTTGGTTTGGTTGTCTCTGTAGGTTTCCCCATCATGATCTTAATGCAACTTGCTCATAGAATCTCTCCATGAGTAAACTGGGGATGGGGCAGGCAATGGATGTTATAGAGTGGGAAATAAGAGCTGGACCAGGGATAGAGTGGGAGAGCAAGGAAAGAAATACCATGCTAGAGGGAGACATGGGGATAAGGAGAAACTGGGCACTAGGGAAGTTCCCAGGAATCCACAAGGATGACCCCAGCTTAGACTACTAGCAATAGTGGAGAGGATGCCTGAACTGGCTTACCCCAGTAATCAGATTGGTGAATATCCTGTCATCATAGAGGCTTTTCCCAGTAGCTGATGGAGCAGATGCAGAGATCCACAGCCAAACACAAGACCGAGCTCCAGGAGTCTAGTCAAAGAGGGAATAAGAGTTTTTGTTTTTGTTTTTTTCTCATGAGATCTTTACATATTACAGACAAAAAGGGTTTCTGGTGGTTTTTGTAGTGCTATTAGTTTGGAATATATTCCCCCAAAGACTTGCAATTTAAACTATAAATTTGAGTGAAAAAAATGGAAGACAGTTTACCCCATATTCATAGGTGGTGACTTACTGGCCAGGGGGAGACATTAGCATCCCACCAGTATGTTCTAAACATTTCAAGGGAAACAAGAGTAGAGCAGCCTTAGTGAAGAAATGGGATTGTAGTCAACACATCCTATGGATTCTGAACATCTGAAATCAAAGCACACTCCCTTCTTAACATTTCACTGCATTATTTGGCTGCTTTCTCCTTTCTCTGGGGAAAGGTGGGTGATGCTGTGTTAACCCCGGCAGCACCTTCCAGCAACCCAGTGAGCATGGAATGGCATCGGGCTGAATTAAGTGTGATGGCTTTGCAATTGGGAGCATGGTTTACTGAGGACATTTATGACACTGCGTATTATGTGTGGACCGTCAACTCAGTTCCCAAGGTACTGTAAAATTAATACTATTTTCACAAAGACACCTGGACACCAAAGCCAATTGTGCGAGTGCCACATTTTTCATTATTTTGCTACGGTGTGTTGGCTGTTACTATACATAGCATCACTAACGAATGGCAGTTTCATAGATTTGAGGGATTTTTTTAAAAAATCGTACGCATTCTTCTAAAAGATCTAGAAACGTAAGAAAATTACAAAATAATTATATATCTTGTTTTACCTAAAAATGTAAAGATATTTCCCTCAGTACCTCAATTTTCTGTGTATGTGTCTTTAGTCATCGGCAATGGATAATGGGCAAGCATAATGTAGCTTGTAATTACTGTAAGGAAGGAAGAAAGCGAACAATTCAAGAGAAAGACATGAAATACATTCTGAAGTGAATCATGGTATGTCTTACCAAGAGGGAAAAAAAAAAACTTCAAAAAGTAGTTTGTGATTAAAGCAAATTCTGTTATCTAACCAGATTGTCCTCCCTGCCCCTCAGTGGTCTCTCAGGCTGCTAGTGAAGTTCTCTGTAACTCCCAGAATCACTGTAATTTCTATTTCAGTTAGGTGTCTGGGGACTCTCGTCCTCTCCTAGGTTTTACCCCTGTGCAGAGGGCTCACTGCTACTAGTAAAGCACCCCACTGTCATCATAGCAAGCCCGTCACTGGATCAGAACCCGAGTTTCCAGATGACTAGTGAAGACCTCTTAACTTTGATCTGTAAAAGTATCCTAGAAGTGCAAATAACATTTCCACATAAGGATGCAAAGCGCCCTCCACATACACACGCATGCAGTGTGGACAGACACTTCCTACCCAGCCATCCAGATGAAAACTGCACACATTTGGCTTTGAAAAATACAATGGAATTATACTCAAGACACTCACTCATCCTATTCATCAGTGCACAAAGTCATTTTCAGGCTATGCATATACAACCTATGGAACCCACTCAAATTCCATTGGTTTCCCCATTATTTGATACATATTTAATCTTAGCCTTTTAAAGCATAATTTGTAGATATTTTTAAACATCAGCCAGGTTCAAAAAGCCACACCTGAAAGCAGATTGACTTAACACATACTTATCTAGCATCTGATGCTTGCTTCATACTTCTTGATACCCAGGCTATTTGCCATTTGCATATTAGGGTTTATTTTATTCCAATAGTGCTGAATTAGTACAATGCCTCAAATATTAAAATAGAAAAAATGTATATCAGACTTAGATTCTGGACAGACTCAGGAGGGCTTAGCAGTATTAGGAGGTACTCTAGATGTTCAGTTGTGTTCCCCTTCCACACAGCTCCAGTCCTGAAAGACAGATGCTCACATGAGGATACACTCTTTTTCTACACTTAGTAGACACTTGACATGCCTGCAAAGTCCTGGATGTGTCTTTTCACATTGCATTTAAGTCACATAGCTACACCTGAAATCTGTAGTATTGTATGCTCCAACAATGGGGATGTTTTGGCTGCATGCACAGTTTGTCACACCTTAACTATCCCCATCAGAGCTCAGAGAAACAAACTTGAATAATCGTCTATCACTGTCCCAGGAAATTTGGTAAGTTAAAAATTAATATATACTGGCTGGAGACCAGGCTCAGTGGGTTAAGTACTTGCCACACACCTGAGTTTGGAATCTCCAGAACCTACATCAAAGCAGTAGTGACAGCACACTAGTAATTCCAGAGCATTTTGCAGAGGCTCCAGGGACTTGAGCTGACTATGACAGCAAGGGTTGAACACACACACACACACACACACACACACACACACACACACACACACGACAGAGAGACAGAGACAGAAAGACAGGGAGGCTGAGAGAGAAGCTGGGATCTGTTGGACTGAGCTCTGTGATGGAGAAAACACAGCGCCTTCAAAACTCAACATGTGCGTTATATACTTCTGAACACAGAGGCAGAGTTATTGGAAACAGCCAAACAAGGAGGTGGGATGCTTATGTACAGATAAACAGGGAGGCAGAGTTATTATATATAGCTGAACAAAGAGACAGGTTTAGCTAATCTCAATAGGTTCAGTCTCTGCAGGGGAGCAATTTCAGACCACAAGTATCTGGGATGAAAAATCTACAGTGGACATTTTCTTCACTCACTATCAGCATCCATCTACACACAGACAAAAGGTAGGCTTTGCCATGCCTCTGAACCTCACCCTGCAGGGAAGGCTTTGATATTTTCTCATGGATCTGAGGCCACTCTTGTTGGCATGGCCATGCCCATGTCGACAACACACTTTCATTCAGGACTTCATTCACAAGAGATTCCTCTGCTCCCCACATGGGCTAACTAATGAGATAAATAAACATCAGAAAGCAACACAGAGACCTGTCCAAGCAAGCTGTCCTTCTGAGGCTGTCCTCTGACTCTGATAGGTATGCCATGACACTTGCACCCTTGTTCTCATACACACACACACACACACACACACACACACACACACACACACACACACCAAAAAAAAAAAAAAATTCTCCTTCAGTGTTGAAATGAGCAGGGAAATTTTGTTCGTTTTTATGCCAAGTCTCAAGTATTCCCAAATACTTGCTGATAATTAAGGGGGGTGGGGGTGTCAAGCACCAGTAATTTTTATAAATGTCTTTCAGAGTGTTTCCAGTTTCTGAAAATCCCCACATTATATTCTCAATGTGTGCCTACATTAAAACCATCTTCCTGTCTCAGAGACTTAGAAAATCAATTCCATCAGACAAAGGCAGTTCTAAGGAAATCAGCTGTCACAGTCCTTACAGATAATACACCCTTCTCATTCTGGCTACTAGCATGACTGATGAACTCTTTTCTCTGGTGATTAAGTAGACACAGCCTAGGCAAACAGTCCTCTTCCTCCTGACATCTGAGAAAACAGTAGTGTGGTGGTTTGAATCAGAATGGCCCCATAGGCTCATAAATTTGAATACTTGGTCCCCAGGTGAGGGAACTATTTGGGAAGGATTAGGAGGTTTGGCTTTGTTGGAGGAGGTGAGTCACTGGTGGTGAGCTTTGAGGTTTTAAAAACCCATACCACTCCCAGTTAGTGCATTCTCATTCTCCACCCCCCACATCCTCTTGCCTTGTGCTTACTAATCAAATGTCACTCTCAGCTACTGCTCCAGTATCATGCCTGCTGCCATGCTTCCCATCATGACAGTCATGGACTCTAACCCTCTGGAACCATGAACCTCCAAATTAAATGCTTTCTTTCATAAGTTGTCATGGCCATAGTGTTTTGTCATACCAATAGAAAAGTAATTCAGACAAGTAGCACTAGGATCAGCGATTAGACAAAGGTGTGGGGAATAAACACTCTGCCTTTTTTTTTAACCTTATATTTTCAGTGCCCCAATACACCTGACACACTCAATTCATTGGCTATACTACTATTGCTCGCTTCCCATGACCTCCAGGCAATAAGACCATGACCCTCTTTATTATCCAGTAACTTCCTATTGGCTTTTAGTCTTATACATTTACTCCCTAATGCACTTGTAGAATTCCTTTGTGTACAACTGCATTACTCCCAAACAGCCACACTAAATGGAAAAAAGAAAAATTATACCTTGGTTTATTTCTCAGGCTTGAAATCTGTGCCTCATGTTCATAATCTGTTAAATAATATACTTTTAAACAAATGGTTCAAAACAAATTTAACTTGTTCCCTTCCCAACCAATCTACTGTGGGGATTCAGCTATACCTCTCTCCTTATAACATCCTGTTATTTAACCAACTTACAATCAACCAATAAGTAAACATGCATACATTTCAATAAAAGACATCAACGGAGTAGTTTTTTTGAACAATTTGGGAATCCCTATTAGTAGAAAGTCAGCAGCTGATATTTCATGATACAGGCAGAGGACTAGCCAGACTGCAGCTTCTATTCACTTTATAGCCCTGTGGAATATTGTGTACTATACCTGTTGATGAGGGGGAGATTTGAGTGGCCTAAATTCAATTACAAGAAACAGAGACTGGAAGGAAGACATAGGGGAGGGTAATCAGTTCAGACCTAAGGCTGAGCCCTTTATACTCCCTAATTCACATCAAGGTTATAATTGGAATCCCATCACAATCCCCAGTTGCTGCCACATGCTGCTTCCAACATAACCAAACCAAAAGCGTAAACCACTTCTACTTATAAGCAACATTCTTATCCCCAAACTCACTCCACTTTACACCATCTTACCCCGCTTATCTCCAGCCAATATGGATTCAATATGACCAACTCGCTACTTTTATCCCCAAATTTTCATGATAAAATATATAGTTGGGTATATAGTTGGGTTAGTAGAAGACTTGCCTGACATGCACAAGACCCTGAGTTTCATTTCTAGTACCAAACAAATCCAGCATGGTGACATGCCAGTCATTCCAGGACTCTAGAAGTGGAAGGAAAGGATTCAAAGTTCAAAGTCATGTTCAGCTACAAAGCAATGTCAAGGTTTCTTAGACCATATGAAACCCTGTCCTGTAATATGAGTATTTACAATAGCTGCTTGCCCTCTGAAAATTCAAATATTTGAATTCTAACCCACAACGAGGTAGTATTAAGACTTGAACATCTTTGGAAGATAGATGAGTACATCATGATCATATAGCCTTCGTGATTGGTATTAGTGTACTTACAAATAAGATTGTGGAGAGCCATGTGGTCTCTTCCAGCTTGAGAGGACACACACAAAAGACACGGTGTGTGAAGAAAGTTGACTTTCTCTCTTTTCTCCAAGTGCTAATGATTGGATCTTGGATATCTGAGTCTCCAGACATGTGAGAAATTAATGTTTCTTTCTTTAACTGCCAATGTAAAAGAACTTTGCATTAACGTTAAATTGAAAAGAAGTTTATCCTGAGCTAAATTTCAGTAACTTTGGCTCAGGAACCCTGATTCAAATTACCTCAAGTGACATTACCCATCACAGAAGCGATTTCATAAACATATTTTCACAGAAAAAAAAGAGAAAGTTTTTCTTTAAATACATTCATTTATTAATTACGGTGGTAGGGACATCAGGTAGGCATATGCTAGCAAAGAAGGGCATTCTATAGATTTCATATATTTTAGCATTTCTGATGTTTGAGTTACTGGAGGCTAAAGATCTGTCTGGATTAGCCACACACTTCCTTCTAGTTTTCTATTGTTATCTATAACCATCAGGAGGGTAGGTCAGAAACAGAGTCAAGATAACATTGTCTCTAGATGTAGAACAACCTGTCACTCTACTCAGAATTTTCCATTCAGCTAAATTCAGTCTAGAGACCATGGAATATAGGCAGGGCTTCTTGAGAGAACTTCTGTGGACATGGGCTACCATATTTGTAATACCATGTACTATCAGTGCAACAGATTTAAACAATAGATAGTTACATTAATTGCTGGAGTCACTACATACTCAGGTAGATAGGAAACTCCAAAGTTCTCTCTCAGATATTTCCTATTCCTGCAAACAGATGCATACTAACATGTAGAGAGCCAGCCCTTGCCACGCTCAGCTAGACTGCAAAATAAGCCCTCTGGACTTAAACTATTTCTCTTTTTCAAGAAATATGTATGTCTGGTTTCTGATGTTCTTGCAAGTATACGTGGCTAAGTGATCATTTTCCCAGCTATTGGTGTTGTTTGTAAGACGATTCATCTCCTGTGTTGCACTTGGCTAAGGGTTTAATGCAAGCTTTACCAAGGGTTATGGTTTATTGCATTGCACATTCTGCCTAGGTTCTTGTTCCTGAGGGACACCACTGTTCTGGGATTGCCAGGATTTGGGAAGCTGAAGTCTCAATCACAAATTCTCTTTTCAGTGGCTCTTTGTCATTCTTTAGTTATATCTCAAAAAAGAACTGGAAGGTGTGGGGGCCCACAGAGGCTCTCTAATGAGACCTTACTCAGGGTCAGAGAATCTGAGTTTGCCTTACCCAGCAGGGATGCATAAGGAGATGATTTGGCCAGGGGCATGTTTACCAGGTGTTTGGAAGGGTCTACACTTGGCTGTGCGGTGTGTTTTGATCTTGCAAGGGGGAGATCCCTTGGTGTATTCTAAAAAGCCCTTTTGAATAAAGCTCTGGGCAGCTGGGTATTGACCTGGGGTCCTCCCGAAGCTATCCTGTGGCTCTGTTTTTATCATCTCTTTCTACCTTTCTACTTAATATTTCCTCATTCCTCTCTCCTCCACCTAAGAACCCTTCAAAAGGTGGGAGCAGTTAGAGCCAGTCTCGCATGGACTCCCAGAGGAAGGTTTTTATTTCTTTGCTTTCCCAAACGTCAGGGTGTCTACTTCCTTGATGTCTGTTTAGTTCTTTCCTTTACTTTTCCCTGTGTGTCAGGGGGAACTAAGAGGTGCTTTCCCTGGAGCTGTGTTGATTGATTGTCTTTTAAATATATAATTAAGGATGATGCTCTACTCCCATGATTTTGTTTTCTTTCCTCTAGAGATAAAGGCTACAGTGTGAGTCACCAAGTCCAGCTCCCCAGATCCCCATTTGAATTTACAAGTGACAGAGGATCATGGGATAGTTATCATATTATCTATAGAGAATAATGGAACTCTGAAACTGCAGAGAGCATATTAGACATGCAAATGCCTTTGAACTGTGACACAATGATGTAAGCAGATGCCCAATGGAATATATTTCCAAGTTGTGTATGAACGTTTAATTTTTATTGGTAGATTATGGACAGTAAACACATTTAGGAAGGATCAGAGCTACCCCATAAATAAAACCTCACATTTTATCGCAGTGATTCCTAATACTGTGACCTTTTAATACAGTCCCTTACGTTGTGATGGCCCTAACCATAAAATTTTTTCTACAGCTACTTCAGAACTGTAATTTTGTTACTGTTATGAATCATGATATAACTATTTTTGCAGATAGAGGTTTGCCAAAGGGGTTGCAGTCCACAAGTTGAAACCATTGCTTTATCCCAATGCCTAACCAAGGAAGCTTTTCCTGGCTCCATCTGAGGCCCATAGTCTTATCTATAAAATTGGTTCTTATCTGCATACACATTGCACGGCTTTAGCCATACCTGAGTTCATCAAAGAACTACACTGTACATGAACTAGAAAATGAAGAGTTGGATAGTATGCTGGCAAAACTCTGGGACAGCTACTCATCTATCTCCTGCCCAGGCTTTGGGACTATTCCTAGACTAATCTTCTCATGTATGTCACCTGGGAACAAGTTACCTGCTGTCACATATGGAGGGGGAGCCCAGTATGCCCAGCTGGGATTTTTTTTTTTTTCTGAAGAACACAAAAGGATGTCCACAATGATGACAAATGTACCTTTATAACAACCTTAAGGCACAATTCTAAGTCGGAAATATTGAGTTGGGATTTTTGCAGTCCTGTGGAAAGAGCCAACTCTAGAGCCCAGGCAGTGCCCTGACTTAGGGTCAGCTAAAAAGAGAATTATGAAGCTCCTAGTGCCCAAAGGAAATTCTAGACAGAGAAAAAGCCTAAACTTCCAGATTGATGTAATCTCATGACCTTATGAAGATATGGAAGCCAGAACAGAGCCAACAATAACAGGGGCACAGCAGAGGTCTGGGACAGAGATGTTGTCATACAGGAAGAAAAGAAGGTGGGGTTCTTTTCGGAAGTGTGGAAAGAAAGAAGGTAAGTGAGCAACAGAGAGATTAAAGTGGGGAATCAGGAGATGGTGAGAAGCAGAACTCAGGTGAAGCCCCCGAAACACGGCAGTAATGGGAGAGTCGAAACTGTTCAAGAATGAAATGTCTGCTGTAATTGTGAGGTGTTTGAAAAAGGAAAACAGAAAAAGCCAGGAAAAGTGCTTTGGGCAATCTTCAGAAAAAATGTCCTGGTGTAAGAGATTGTGAGAGAAAAGTAAAGAGCAGCAGGGAAGGGCGCCAATGAAAGAAGTAGTAGATGGGATGGAGCGGGTTTTGAGGCAGAACATGGAGGTTAAGCGCTACAGTGATTTATGTAGAGAATTCAGTTTTTGGGGAGCTCCGCTTGTGGGGGAGAACAGGACGTAAAGTCTCAACCATCCAGAACGTCTTGGACTATCAAAAAAGACAGACCAGTGGAACAATAGAAGGATTTTATATCCAACTTAGATATTGCCCATTTTGTGTTCCTTATGTGAATAAGAACATGAAACGAAATCCATAGTAGAAAATGCTGTACACAGGAAAGGGGTTTCCTTTCATTCTTGCTAATCACACTTGCCCCTTGTTAGAATAATGATTCCTAGATTTTAATAACTGTGCAGAGAATGTACATATTTGGGGCATATTTATAGTTTCTCCACAATTTTAGCAAGTGCACATGCTTTTAGTACCTTGTGTATACGTGTAGCAAAATATCTTCTGAACCTTACAAAGGTGCATTTGTGGCATAATTTATGTACATATAAGTTTTCAGGAATGGGCATAACTTGGTTCCCTTTGTGTGAAGGACCAGGCCCCACATTTATTTACCCCAGAAATTCTTGAGGAATGAGGAATAAGAGACTTAATTAGAAATAGATGAGAAAGAAACAGAGAGAAAACTCAAGATAGAATTGGGTGGGCTGGCCCAGAACTTTATTCCAAAGATCTATTTATAACAATGCCAAGGAGTGGAGCAAAAGACCTCCCCCTTGCAGTTACAGTTGCCTGGCACCCAGGCTCGTGGTCCAATCAACCTCTTATGTAGTCCTGCTGGGTACAGCCACTAGGAAACCTAGTGGGCTACAACGTCTTTGTAAATCATCTATTGATAGAGGTTTGGACATATAATTTCATACTTGTAGGATAAGATCACATGCAAGAGACATCTTCCTGGTTGACAGACATCACTAAGGCTTATCATAGATGTTGCAGTGGGTTGGATCATTACGCAGAAATAATGACTTGTTTTCGTGAGTTCTAATGGTCACAAATTCTTCCTCATCCTCTGAATTTTGTCTTCACTGTGTGGATGACTTGAATGAGTGGGGTATGATTAGATGTCACACTATCATTCTAAGCTAGACCTTACAAGGCATGGAGCAATGGCTTTTCATTCTTTACATGTGTCCAAAGAGGAGGGGTCTCTGCCACTCTGGCTAGAGTCTAAAGTGAAACCAAATGGAATAGATGTGACACTGACCTAAACACTGGAGTTATTCTGTGTCTGCTGAGTGTCCCGAGAGATCAGTCAGCATGAGCCAAGCCACAGCTGACCTTCATATGCATAGGCAAGAAAAGACCCATGAGAAAATGCCTAATGATTTCTGTTCCGTGAAAATAAATGGCCGTTTACCAGATTCTTCCACTAGTCTGAGGTGTTATTTTTCCCCCATGTGGAGTGCATTTACTGTAGTTCCTGGATATTCGGACCCGAGTTTCCACAATAGCATTATCAATAAGAAAGCATCAAGACAGAACCCCAAAGCAAAAAGTGTTTGAGCTGGGTTGACAGTGTGAAGTGGTGTGACTAAGTTGGGTGAATCAGAACGCACATAGATCCTGTTGCTATGGTGCTGACGAGAAGAGGGAATGAGTGCATAACTGAAGTTCCGAGGAGGTGTTTAAGTGTTTAATAGGTGCTGGATTCAGTCCACATCTTAGATCACTCAGATGGCCTGTGTTCTCTAGCACTGCACAGCTCAGTTTGCAGTTGCTATGACAAAATCCTCTAGAAAAACAACTTAAAGGGGGAAGAATTTATTCCCCAGCCCAGTTCTAGAGATTTCAGAGGGTGGCCACTTGGCCTTGTCGCTTTGGGCCTGAGATGAAGCCAAATACAACTGTGGGAAATGTGTGAGCTGGAGCAATGTCACTCTGCCTACCGTGGCTAAGACAGACAGAGCGTGTAAAAGGAAGATCTATGGTGAGATAGACCTTTCAAAGTCACATCTCCAGGGAACTGCTTCCTAGAAATAGATCCCACCTACTAATTGCTCATTTACCTTTGAACTTATCAACCAAGAAACCTTGTTTCCTCAGGATCTAGGCACTTCTCATTTTGAGAACCAAGCCTTAAATACACGAGGCTTTGGGGAAGATGCTTTATGCCAAAGCCATAGCAGCTGTGAATGTATCTCTTATGCACACCCTATTGGTATGGGAAACTAAACAAGGAGGACTGTAAGCCCAGTTAATCATAAAATGAACAGAGTTCAATGTGCTGCCAATGCAATCTATTAGACACTTGGAACAAGACAGCTTAGAGCAGAAACTACCACCTTCACTGGGGCAGCAAGCAGGTCCCCAGGCTATAACTGACAGTTACATTTGTTCTACAATACAAGTTCTAGAATGCCTGATCCTCAGAAAAGTAATTTTGCTTTTCTGGTCTAGCAGGAGAATACTGATACCACTTCTGATGGGTCTGGGCGCATACTCTAAACTTGACTGATTTTTGAATTACAGCAAAAGCACAGTGAAAATTCCCACAGGGGGGATGTTTGAATGGATATCAAGAATATACCTGAGAGCAAGCCTATCTTTCTGTGCCTGCATTGTAGAACAGTAACTCCAAATTCTTCTTGGATAGTAGGACTTACTACCGTTGCCATTAAAGACAATCCATTGCTTGTCTATTGGTCTGATGGGTGAGGAGGAGAGTGATCAGTATCATTGGGGTAAGAAACATCCTTTAAAAAAAGGCTTTGATCAAAGATCTAAAATCAATAGTTTTGTGTCTAATATTATTATGGAAATGTAAAGCCCTTCAAATGTTTTTCTGAAGGAGATAGTGAGTAGGGCAGTCTGGATTGATCTTTTAATTTTCAGAGCTATGTGTCTTAGTTTTATAGAAACAGAATCAAATACCAGCCATTATTTCATTATTTATGTTGAAATCATGGAAGAACAGGCCCTAACCACAATATAATTTGCACAAAATGATACTTTAGCTGAGAATCTGACAGCCACTTGGACTCTTTGTCATGTTAACTCTTCCTGATAGAGTGTAAGGTAAGAATGGTGAGTCCCACACACATACTATGCTGAACATCCTTTCTCCATGAACTTAAATCCCATTCTCTACCTTGCATATTCTACTGAGATATGCAGGATATTTGACCCTTTCTTATCATTGCTAGGATGCCATTAATATAGTGACCTACTGAGGAAAGCAGTCAATTGATATTTCTGTTAAGTGTTATGACAGAGAAGAGAGTTAGCATGTTCTAAACAGGATGGGGAAGATAGTGATGTTATCTTTATGCCCATATAAAATAATTTTATTTTCCTAAATTGAGAAAGAACAAGAAGGAAATATTTGCTGGGTCAGTGACCACATATGAGATATAGGGAGCCTTAAGGATTTGTTCAAATAAAAATCCAACATGGCAGCAGAAATTGAAGCCATCAACTGGTAAAATTTATGGCCATCAATCTTCATCAAGCATTTCTATCCCATTTCTGAAAGAACTATAAAGGTTGATTAAATAATGACACAGAAATCCCCAGCATTTCTTCCCAGATGACATTACTGCATATGATATATATCTTGGCAGGGGCATCATAGTCTCCAGGAGTTTGTGAGACTTCCAATTGGCATTTCAGGCTATAATATTTCTTATTTCTCTAGTCAGGAATCCAATGTGGTTATTTTGACAGCTGCTAGCTCTATCAATTCCAAATATCCATCGTGGGACTGGAGTACTAATCCTAAAATGTGTGCATGGTTATATGAGATGGTATATTAGACAGACTTGCCTGCCCAGTGCTTTTTTCCTACCTGACTTCTATGAATTGCTGCTCTAAGTAGGATTCTTGTTTTAATTAATATTCTATAACTCCTTTGCTGGTGTTTTGTTTTGCCAGGTACCAATGTGAGTTCAAGCCAACTTGATAAGTGTCACAGGTCTAATGGGAAAGGAATGGTAAATTTTAAAGATTTATTTATTTTCTTGTGTGTGTGAGTGTTTTCCTGGAATGTATGTAAGTACACTGTGTGTGTGTGTGTGTGTGTGTGTGTGTGGTGCCTGAGGATGCTAGAGAGGGTGCTGGATCCCCTAGAAGAGTTATGAGCTGTTGTGAGCTGCCATGTAGGTGCTGAGAACCTTAACCTGGGTCTTTTGCAAGAGCAGCCAGTGCTCTTAGCTGCTGAGTCATTTTTCTCAACCCCAGATTGGGTAATTTTTATCGTATGTGATTTCTATAACGTTTCCGGGTCTTTTTTCCAAGTCCACCAACCTTGTTCACAAAAGCAGCCTGACTTTGTGAATTTAATTTGTACTGACATAAACAAGAAACCACAATTTTCTATCTGAGTAACTTACATACTTGTCTCAACAGTTCTTATTTGCTATGACCTTAAGATGCTTTTATTAGTCACCCGTGCCTCTTGACTCAAGGAACAGATTTTATTACTCAGCACCAGCTACACAAATGAGCCTCAGATTGTCCCTCTGATCCTGATGTTAATTAAATTACTGCTTGCAGTTTGCCACCCATGTTGGAGTGCCGCAGCCTGGTCTACGAAATTGTACTGTTCTAGTATTCCATTGCTAGTAGGTAGCTCAACCCCAGAGCAACAAACTCCACCACAAACTCTAGACTTTGGCTTAAAAAAACAAAAACAAAAACAAAAAAACTTAACTGTGGTGATTTGTCTAACAATGGCCACCTCAGACTCAATACTTCCTCATCAGGGAGTGGCACTGTTGGAAAGAATTAGAAGGGTTAAGGGGTGTGGTGGTCTTGTGAGAGGAAATGTGACTCTGGGGGGTGGCCTTGGAGATTTCAAAAGCATACACCAAGCTAGAGTCACTCTTTCTGCCTACAAATCAGGATGTAGTTCCTAGCCACTGCTCCAGCGCCAGCCTGCATGCCTCCATGCTTCCTCCCACGAAGATAAAGGACTTCCTCTGCAACTGCGAACAAGCCCCAATGAAGCGCTTTCTCTTACAAGAGTTGCCTTGGCCATAGCATCTCTTCGTAGCAATAGAACAATGACTGACATAATAGCCAAAAATCACTCCTGAGTTTGTCAATAGTCTGATGCCAGTATACTTCCTCACGCCTTAAAAATAGACATCCTTTGGGCAGTTGGGAACACAGTAAGGGAGGAGGATGCAGACCTTACACTATTGGTCTAGTATTTCCTACCTCCCTGTGGTGATTAATATTACCAACTTGATAGGGTTTAGAACCACCACAGAGACGAGGCTGTGGCTATGCCTAAGAGAGATTGTCTAGTGCTTCTGGGTCCTGATGGCTCCCTGTGGGCGGGGTGTGAGAAGGTGTGGCGTCAATGGCACAGGCACCCAGAGTTAGGTAAAAGGCCAAGAGCAGACTTGTTTATTCCAGATTGGGGAGAGCCTTATAGACCCTCCTCCCAGAACCCAGGCTGCATTCCAATCCAGTGACATTGTGTAGTCGATCCTCATTGGCTAGGCACCATCAGGGCCTCTGACAGTGCCTGTTGCTAGTGTTAGTTATTTGGCGCTAGAAACATGTCGCGAACACAACAAGACCACGAAAGAGTTTTATTAAAGAGGATAGAGGTGACAGGCCTGGGTGAAACACACGTGGGGAGAGTGAGAGACAGAGAGAGACTGAGAGCCTCGCGCAAATGGCGCTGGCTTTTTAAAGGTTGGGCCGCGCATGCGTACAGGGACTCCTGTGGGTACTCCACGCATGCGTGTAGATTACATGGCTGCGCGCGCGCTTTACGCAACCACGTAAGGCCACAGAGTCCTGGTCTCGCGAGATGTCTGACCCGGAGATGGCTATTCTACACCGGAAATAGTTAGGCGGTCCGCCGGGCAAGCCCAACCGTGTAATTGTCTATCATTCCCGACTCTCATGTTTTTTAAAAAGAAAAACAATGTGGATAGATGGGTATGGGACGCCGTTTCTCTCAAAGACTGCTTCAGGCTGAATGGTGGACGTTGATTGGTTTGGGGGGGAGATGGGGAAGCCGTCTCCTGAAGTTCTGGGATGAAATCCTGTAGCTGTGTCCATCCTCCAAGGTGTGGCTGATCCTAGGATGAGATCCTGCAGCTGTCCGTCCTCCGTGGTGTGGCTGGGAACCTTCTATCTGACAAAACACTGGTGACATAAAAAGCTTAGAGAAAAGACTCATTATTATTTTGTTTTTGGAGTTGACATTTATCTGAGGTAGATCTGGTCTGGTTGGAGACATGTTAAGGGTGGCTGTGATGTTTGAGTACTCTGGTTGTTTTTTTTACCTGAGACAAGCCTCATTTGAGGTGGTTTACTTAAGGCACCTGTTTGTTTTGCTAGTTTAGCATTTGGGAAACACAGGTGATCAGTTACTGAGTATTGAACAGTGACAAACTGTTATATCCTTACCGCCTGGATATTTTGACGGTCCCTTTTGCCTCCGGCTCTATGTGGCCCTAGTTGGGAAAGGGGGATACCTTATTCCTCTGGAATTGGTGACAAGGCAGTGGATCCTGGTGTCCTCTGGAGCTTGAAAGTGGGAGAGAACTTATTTTTTTAATTAGGTACAAGGCAAAGATCGTGGCCCTGTCTGTATGCACATGAGAAACACAGGCGGTAACTTTGAAATGAGACAATGAGCTCTTATCTTAGTTGGAAATCTTTTTCATTAAGTAACTTTGAAAGTGCAATTAAGTCTGGTGAGGGAAGGCTGTCCTCTGTTCCCAACAATAGAAAGAAGGAGTGACTTCCTAAACTCCCAGGACTGAGTCAATGGCTCTGGTGTCCAGAAGGAAGGAAACTGATTGCTCCCCTGCTGAGTTCTGGGTTCCCTGCTATGTCTGTAGCCAAGCCTAGGTTTGCTGGAGGTCTTAGCTTGCTGTACCCATGCGTCTTGGCGCCTGGGGGCAGTCAGCTGACTGGTTGTCTTTCTAGGCAGCACAAGGGCAGGGCATTCGCTAGCCCATGGCCTTTTTTATTTAAAACAGGGACCCAACAGCTTTCAGGAGTCAGCGAGTGCCAGCATTTGGCAATTTTGTTTTCGGGCTTTTTCCCTGACACACCTTAAATGCCATAGATGACTCTTTTGACCGTGGGGTCAGGAGCCTTGTTCTCCAGATACTTAACTTTTAGCCGGGAACAAGAGATGGATTTTACTCTATGTCCTGAATTTTTCCTGACGATTGGTGGCTGAAGGACAGCTTTTGGAAGGATCTGCCACTAGGCAGACTGTAAACCAATCCTTTGGAAGACTTGCTTGAGGCTATAAGCTGATTTCCTTTGGCTTAGGAGCCATCCCGATTATTGTAAACTTGTTTAGATCTCAGCTATTTTTAGACCCGTCTGTGGTTCTCAAGGCCGTTTGAGAATGAGTGGGTGGAGTTAGGGTGGGGGTGGAGTTAAGTGAGTTAGGGCAATTCTTAGGAACCGCCCAAGCCTGCGCATTTGAGCCCGCCCAACAATGGCACGAAAGTCAGACAGAGGTTACACGTGGCAGACGCCTTAGTGGGAAAGGAAAGGGTTTAGAGCTTTAGCAGAAAGTTTGGAGATGAAGCAACTCTTATTTTAACATTTACTGGCTGAAGTACCTGCCATACTGTTATGTGGTCAGGTTCACCGGTACCGCAAAGCTGTTAAGCGGCCATATTTACCAGTACCGCCCCATCTGCCAAAGTAAGTGGGTGGTATCCGCCCTCTGTCCCATGGCTGTAACTGAGTGGAAAATAAAAAATTAAAATAACAAACCGGGATCAGACTCCAACTCAGGCGTCCTGAGAATGAAGTAAGATCTAAGCTCAGCTAAGAGCTGCAACTGTGCTGCCGTGGATCCACCCGGTAGACCCAGACGCCATTCTTGCTCCGAGCAAAAATGTGCCTGCCAATGCCAGCACAGCCTGGACAACCCCCGGGATTGTCCGTCGCAAACATATAGCTCAGATTTCAGCCATTAGAACAGCAGACTCACTGTGAAAAATCGTGGTGGTATCAATAATGGAAAGCCGCGCTTCTCGTGGCTGGCCACCATCCGCGGCGGCCAGCAGGAGGTGCGTGCTGGTTGGCGGAAGAATCACAAGCCATGGTTACCTTTTTAGAGCTTTTAGAGAGAGAGAAAGCTAAGATAAAGAGCAACTCTTTCCATTTGCCTGTTCGCTGGTCAGAATTAGATAACTCCTGTAAAAGATTGGGATTTTTTGTTATTTTTTAAAGCATACTTGGGCCATCTCTCAGTACAGAGACGGATAAGCTTAGGAATCTGTAAGTAGGGCTGATCAAGTTGGAAAACTTATTTCCCATGTCTGCAGCGGAGAGACAAAAACGAAAAATAAACATGATCCGGAGCCAAGACCTCCCGGAGGTCTGGACAGATCTCGGGCACAAGCCGCCTTATCAACTCGTCAGCCGATAAGCGGGGGCCCCCCGCTGTGTGAGGCAAGGTCTCCCCGGGAGCCCTTAACGCCCAGCCACCCCGTTGGGTGCGAAGAACGTGCCAGCTTCACACAGCCCCCAGGACGCACCGGACGGTGGTGGTCCCTTTCAGAAATATCTCAAGCTGCAGACGTGGGAGGTGGCTGGAAATCCGGGCCCGCAATGGGGGCCAGCGGTAGCCAGTAAAGAAAAGGGGGAAAACTCACCAATCAGTAGCGGTGTTGCATGCGGATTTGTGCGACCAGGCTAATGGAGAGTGGTCTGTCGCGAACGGAGCAGAGTTCCCGGTGTGTATAGCGCAGTTTCCATCCCGGTTCCCGGGTTTCCAGGCACAGAGCGCCCGGAAGCGCCCGTTTTCGCACGGCACCAAAATGTTAGTTATTTATGGGCGCTTTAGGAACACGTCCCAAACACGACAGAACCACTGGAGAGTTTTATTAAAGAGGATAGAGGTGACAGGCCTGGGTGAAACACACGTGGGGAGAGAGAGACAGAGAGAGACCGAGAGCCTCGCGCAAGATGGCGCCGGCTTTTTGAAGGTTGGGCCGCGCATGCATACAGGGACTCCTGTGGGTACTCCACGCATGCGTGTAGATTACATGGCTGCGCGCGCGCTTTACGCAACCACGTAAAGCCACAGAGTCCCGGTCCCACGAGATGTCTGACCCGGAGATGGCTATTCTACACCGGAAATAGTTAGGCGGTCCACCGGGCAAGCCCAACCGTGTAATTGTGTATCAGCTAGGTCCTCAGGTAGTAGGCCTTATCTTCCTACAATCCAGAGTATGTTGGGCCTTATCTTCCTACAATCTATAGTATGTTCACTGAGGTGAGAAGACTCATCATCCATGTGGGCAGCACCTTTCCCTGAACTGGGCTCCCAGACCATCTAAACTGAGAAAGCTCCCTGAATACCAGCGTTCATCTCAGTTATGGGAGGCCAGGAGACCCATGGCCTCAACTCCCTACCACCAACATTTCTGTCATTGTGGACTGTGCACTTGAACTTTGATCCAACATGCATCTTTCCTTCCTGACCTGGCTGTTGTCTCAGCAAAAACAACTGACACACTTCCTAGTTGGCCCTCATCTGGTATGTTATCAAAGATATTATAGCATTTCTCCAAGACTCAGGACAACCCTCCATTATGTCTGAGTTGTACACATGACAACACAGGTTGTTGTCCCAGCTGGTTCCCAGGACATCAAGGGAGACACGCTTTACCCATCACAACAAATCCCACCACCCAGTCCCATGTTATGTCTCCAGTTCCAAATTCTTGATTCCAAGTCTTGCAGGTAATTTCACTTCACCTCATTTCCTCCTAGCTTGTCTCAGCTTATGACTATAGCCAAGGTCTGATTGTCTCCCTGGATTCCATGTGGCTTTCTAAGGTAGTTCCAAGGAAGGATAAATGCCAAGTTCCAAGTCACCTAGGACCAGGAATGGATAGCATGCTCTCTTTATTAAGAAGGAAGCTTGTGACGTGCCAGTTAATTCTGGGTTTTCATCAAAGACAGCAATGCTGCTCTGGTTCATCTTCATCCATAACCTCAATTTTGCTATTTTTCTTTCAGAGTCCCGACTTTGACATTAGTAATAACTGACATTGGGTATTCAGTCTCCTTGGGGATCTTGCCAACCTTTGCAGCTACTACATTTTGAGTCTGATTATCAGTCTTTCCCCTGAGACTAACAAAGCTCAGTATTTCCTCAGAAACTGTGGTAGCTCCTTCTGCTTTTCCATTCAATAGTGCTGACTTTTTTTCTTATTATCTACTTGTAACATTTTAAAAACATTTACAATAACTTAATTAGTCTACAATTTTAAAAATGATTATTGCCACTGAACCAGCTAAACACTAGAGCAACTACAAATTCCACTATTTACCTACTATCTTCCCTGGGCCCTGATAACACATTTAGCATCAATACCCCCATATCACCATATCATTTAGAAACTTCTATAACAGAATGCCTAAGATGACATAATTAACAAATGATTTAAAAAAAAAAAAGTGTGTTCCTCATGGTATTAGAAACTGGGTAGATACAACACTGCTGCTCCCAACACCAACAACACTCCCAACACTTGGTCCTAGACTCCTGACTGGGCCAAGAAGGAAAGGAAGAAAGGACAGCCACTCATTAGAGATCAGATGTGCTCATTCTGCTGGAACAGCAGCAACTATGCAGCAACCTGGAACCTCAGTATGTTTATTGTGCATAGCACTGAAGGAGGGGTTAGCTGGTCTAGGTAGGAGGTCTCTGTAGCTGAACACTATCAGGTTGCAGTCCTCTGGAAGGAGGAAGCCATGGCTCATTGTTTCTGTATACACTGACAACAGTTACTTGTGGACTGGAGGAAGACTTTCTTATTCCTCTTTGAGCATCAACCCACAAGGAGGCTTTGCCATGCCTGTGGGTCTGAGGCATTGGGGTCTTTGACATGCCAGCACTCAGCTGATATCAAACAATAAACCTTTGCCTAGGATTTCATCTGCTTTGGACACATTCACTCAAGGCTTTCCCCCCACTCCCCGACCCCCAGGCAGCCCTTCGCTTCATTCCTCTGGATGGCACTATCTGCCCATAGATGGCAGAAGGGGTGGCCCAGCTTGGGGTGGTTTGAATGAGAAATGTCCCCCATTGGCTCTCTGTTCCTCCCTCGGAACACTTGGTCTCTGTGTGGTGGCCCTGCTTATGGGGAGCTGCAACCTTGCTGGAGGAATTACATCCCTGGAGACAAACTCTGAGAGCTTAAAGTCTCTCCCCACTGCCTCTTCTTTCTCTGGTTGATGATTTTGGTTGAGGACATGATCTCTCAGCTTCCTGTTCTGGATGCCTCCCCTGCCCTTGTGGGCTTTTCCTCTGGAACCCTAAACTCAAATAATCTCTTACTTCCGTAAGTTTCATTGCTCATGACATTTGAACACCACAGTAATAGAAAAGTAACGAATACAGAACTCCCTCCTCGTGGCCTGACATATACTACCCTCAATGGTGACTGTGGCACCATCACAGCCTAATCCTCCCTGAGAGACCTAGTAACTTACAACTGATCAAGTAGAGACTACATTTCAATATGTAATTTTTCAAGGAATTAAAAGCATTCATATCATAAATATTTTTTCATACTTTGCTTTTATGAATCACAGATTTTTTGTTGTCCAGGGGAGCCATTTCTCTCCCTTATGTTCACGGCTCAGAATATCTCTGCCTATGGTATAGGAGCCCACTAAGATTCCAACTTGTGGTTTGATTCAAAGTCAAGAGAGTCAGAGTTTATGTGGCTCTCCAAGGCTGCATATTAGGGTGCAAAGGCATGGTTACCAGGTATCTTATGCTTCAAGGCCTAATCGTAAGATGCTTTGTTTGATTATATTTGTGTTTTAATTTTACATATCAGCCATGGGTTCCCCTGTACTCCCCCCTCCCGCCCCTGCCCCCACCGTCCCCTCCAGCCCCTTCCCTCCATTCCCATCTCCTCCAGAGCCCAAAACTCCCCTGGGTGGGGCATGGTTACCAGGCATTTTAAAGGTTCTACACTTACTTGTACTTTGATCTTGAAATGGGGAGGTCTTTTGCCCCTCCCCTTGATAGTGTGTAGAAATAAACTCGAGGCTGCTGGGCATTCACCTAGGGTCCTCCTGAAGCTATCCAGTGTCTCTGTCTTTCTCTCTGTCTACATCTATATTTCTTCCTAGTATTTCTCAGTTCCTCATTCCTCTCTTCAAGGAACCTTTGATAGGTCATGGCTGAACCCCTGGAGCTGGTATCATAACACTATGGCTTCTTTTCAGTTATATAATCCCTTCAATCAGCCTAGCTGGTTCCTAGATGTTCATCTGACCTGTTTTTTATTTTTAACCAGAAGCAGATAAAATTTAGATGGTGACAAATAAGGTCTCTACATTACAATGTTTATTATTTCTATCAATTAACATGTAAACCTTTCCCCACTTTAAAAAATTCATTGCTAGGGACTATGGGTACAGCTGAGTTAGTAGAAGGCTTGCCTGGTATGTACAAAGTCTTGGGTTCAATAGGCAACAGTGCATAAACTGACTATAGAAGTACATTCTAGGTCATCCTTGCTGACTTAGTGAGGTCAAGGATGCCTTGGGTTACATAAGACACTGTCTCCACAACAACAAAACTATATGCTAAAGAACCTAAATCCCAAGTGTTCGTGTGAGCACCATGGGAGGTGTAATGAATTACTACTGCCAATGAAATCTTTATTTTATTCTTACCTGGTTTCTATGTTATTATTTTGTGCTCAGTTGTCAGACCTTTTAATTTGTAATGACTCTTTGGGGATTTTTAAGAGTACAAACATTATATGCAGTAATAATAATATTACATAAATTCTAAAATTTTCTTTTCTTGTCATGTCTGATGAGTTGATCCAGGAGCTCCAACACAAATTAAAATGATATTTATAGCAGTCATTTCTGGACTCTACTAAGAACCTTCCCATGTTTATTTACGAAACATGGTCACAGGTTTCAGGAACATACCAGAGATGTATATGCTGCATTGGGAGACTATATCACAGACATATGGAGATAATGTGATTTTATTCTATCAGCAGTTTCCTCTTCAGTGTTATGAAGTCCCCAAAGTGGACAGTCACTCAACTGCCAGTTTCTTACTCTTTATATTTAATAGTTTTCTTTTGCATAACTCACTGTAAAGAGAAATAGATAGCAAATACCTTCTTGAAAACCAGTGAAGCAGAAGTCCACACCCGTAGTCTCACAACTTTGGAGAATAAGGCAGGGTAATTTCATATTTGAGACTAGCCTGGGTTATGTAGTAAGACCTTGTCTTAAGAAAAGAGAGATAACAGACATAAATGTTGGAAATATATGACTACATTTTGTAGTTTGTACGTGCATGTGCACTTGTATGCTCAGGTATGGGTCATGTGAGACAATCATTGGCCGCATTCTTCAGTCACTTTTTTTTAAAGAATCTTTCACTGACCTGGAACTTGTCAAGTGCTCTAGAAAACTCAGCCGGAGGCTCCAGAATCTGTCTGCCTCCATCTCTCCTGCACAGAGATTACAATTGGATGACATCATATCTGTTTTTTTTTTTTTACATAAATTTTAAGGATTAAACTCATGCCTTTGTGGTTTTGAGGCAAGTATGCTACCATCTCCATACCCCTTAAAATATCTTAAATTATAATCATGATGGAATGGATAAAGGAAATGATAAAGAAGATTTATCAAGGAGGGAACATAAGTACAATAGAAAAAATAGTCCTTTATCATCATTAATCTTATTAGTGATAATATTATTTATAGGTAAGCTACACACAGATACTGTAATTGAAGAAATTATTTTTATTATATTTTCAAGAAAAGTATTAACATAAGTGAAGATTGCATCTCCACACTCAGAAAAGATGAACATGAGCTAAGAATGAGCATCCAGGTAGCAGAGGATCAAAATATTGTAAATGGAAAATATTTCTGCATAGCTAACCCACTGGTTACTTTTTATGTTCAATTTATGTTCCTTTAACCAAGTCACGACCCTGATAAGAGTCAACCTAAGAAAGAAGAGATTTTTGTATGGCACATGGTTGGAGAGATACAGTACATCATGATGAGAAAATAGGACAGTAGGCATCAGTGTGGTGGTGGTGGGAGCATAAACCATCTCCTGCTCACTTCTCAGCAGAACAGGTAACAGAAACAGGACTGGGTATGGAAACCTGAAGACAGGCCCCCCAAGTGACTCACTTCCTCCAGTGAGGTCCCACCCCCTAAAGGTTCCACAATATTCCAAAACAGTGCTGCCATCTAGGGTCAAATGTTCAAATTCAGGAGCCTTTGAAGGACATTTCTCACTCATTTCATAACAGCAGAGTAATGAGCAGTTACATTCCAGAGAAAAATTGTGGGAAAGAGAACAGCTAAATGTGGTCCCACAGTACAGGAGAATAGCGTTATGGTTTTAATATTGAAGAAATGGGTAATGGTGAAAAAAGATAAAGAAACAAAACACTAAACTCCAATTAGAGTAACTTAGTGAGAGCATTAACATAGTAAGGGTGAGCTTTGGAAAAAGTTGAGCCTTTCAGAAATCATTGGAAACCGGAAGCAAGAAAATAAGAAGAGGAAAACTCTCACTACTGACTTCCGTAAGGATGATGGTCTTTATTTCAGTGATAGACCACTGCTCTAATTCGTGTGAGGTCCTAGATTCAATCCCACACCAGTATATATATATATATATACTTATTTCCGTAGGTAGACAAGGGACAGGAGCCAATATATTTTATATATATGGCTTAGGTCACTATAAAATCTGTTAGACACATATGTTTGAGTAAAGGTCATTTAAAAAATTGTACTAAGTGAAGAATTTAAGGTGAGTGAAAAGGAATGAGTCTGAAAATGATTGCCAAAGTGTAGAAATTTGGGATAGACCTAGGATAGGAGAGCAAGAGGCAGGCAAAGCTTCAGACAGGTCCTGAGATGTGTGTGTGGTGGGGGGTGGTAAGAGGATGAGGGACAAGTGTGACAAAGAACCAGTGTTTAAAAGAAAGAAGTTATTTTTAAGTGATTTCAGATATATACATGTTCATATGCACATATAACCATGACATGATGTGAGAGAGAGAGAGATAATTGGAATATGGGGAAGGAAACAAAGTCTATGCAAGGCAGCTTTGTTGGAGCATTGAGGAAACAGAAGCAGGAGACCAACTGGATGACATGAAGTGACGGAGATCTCTAAAAAGGGGCTGAGTAGCAAAAGCGATGGGAAGACAAGCTCAAGTGCCATCTTGTCTGGATGTGGATGACCAGTGGTTTAGTCAAAGGCTAACCCACAGTGTCTTGTAAAGACTGTGGCCCAATAACATATCACTCTGTAGATTCTGATGCAGCAAATTAACCTTTACAATGAGATTTTAATCCATAGGAAATTTTGTGAGAAAAGACTGGGATCTCTTTGAAATAAATTCTCCACCTGATTCAAGAGTATATGGGTCAACTCCCATCAGTATGACCAGCTTAGAGTGCTACCCAACAGGCTTCAGGCCTTCTAGATTCCAAGACTTCATGAGTTCATTATGTAAACAAATCTTTTTGTGAATACATACACACCACACACACAGTTGGCTTTGAGAATTCTGAATAATACAAGAGGAATATTTAAGCAGAATGGATAGTTAGCCTACTAACTTGTGAATATTTTAAAAAAGGCCAACATTAGAAACCTAACAAAAATTTAGAGCAACAAAGACCTTAAAGACATTCACTGTGTCCATGATCATGTGTGTGTGTGGGGGGTGTGTGTGTGTCTGTATGGGGGGGTATGAAAAATCACCAAAACTGATGTTTGATAGCCATCTTCCTCTCCATTAGCCTCAGCCCATATTCTTGGTTTAGTATTAATAACCAACCTTACATGTTCTCCATGGATGCAACAGGCCTCTAGAAGTTGAGTTTTCTAGTGGTGCTCCATATATCAATTACATTTAAATAATAAAAGTTACAAGCATAATGGATATCACTGTGATATTAACAAGAAGAATGGATACATACATGAATATACATATATAAGTATAATATACATATAGGGGGGACAGAAAAGGGAAGAACAGACTAGCTATGTAGTCCACTCTGGCCTAAAACTTGAACATCTGGGATTATATGTAATCATCAACATGTTTTTCTTGTAGTTGTATAGCAGGAAGAGTAAATAAGAGATACAATGAACAAGATGTTGCTGTTCCTTTTTGTAAAGGCAGATAGCAGTTCAGCAATGACATGGTCATAATGTGTAAAGTATGCATTGCAAACTCCCAGTTAACTCCCATGTCTTTACCCTCCTCTTTCTCTTGGCCTCCTTCTTCCCACAGCTTTCTAGTTTCACTCTGTTTTTAACAGTCTGGACTCGGAATGTGAGAAAAAATATCCAGTATTTCTCTATCTATCCATGGCCTATTTCGTTTAACTTGTAGATAATCCATAAGTCCCCTGAAACGATTTCTGATTTGGAAGTACCATGTAGATTTCTGTTGAACATGATTACTGAAGTTTTCTTTTTCTATAACCCTACTTTGTGTCAGTTATGAATTTCAACCTAGACATATTATCAGAAGACTTAATCCCATGAAGTTCACTTGTACTTAATTTCAGTTATTTGCTTGTAAGCTGTGGGGGTGGGGGGAATGGAGAAATGGAGTCCACAATGTTAGCGGACATATTGCTTCAGTTACAAGGCTGCCCAATAGAGTAACTTCCACAACTGCCATTCCAAGCATGGTTTGTAAACACTGAAAGCTAGTCAGATGGGGAAGACACCTAGACTGTGATTATGAATCTCAGGTATCATCAATGTGAACAAAGCTAACAGAATTTGATGACATTAGAAAGATGATAGCATCTTATGAAGTATGCAATATATATATATACACAAAATATGGTAATAACTACAATGAGCAGAGAGTAAATAAGAAAACTATTCATATTTTTTAAAATATTCATTAGAATATAATTTCTTTTTTTTTTTTTCCAGAGCTGAGGACCGAATCCCAGGGCCTTGCGCTTGCTAGGCAAGCGCTCTACCACTGAGCTAAATCCCCAACCCCTAGAATATAATTTCAATAGCCAAATTATTGTAGATATATTTTAAAAGCATGCAGTGGTCTTGTTTTATAGGACATTGTTTACAATCTAGTTCATTTAAGGATATTGCTGTATTCATTTCAGATAGAGTTAATATCAAGTATAAGAAGTAGAAGTTTAAAATAATCCTGCTGGCAAGTTAAGAACCTAAGTTCATGTCCCCAGCACCCAAATAAAAGACAGTCATGGAGCATATGCTCTAACCCAAGCAATGGGGGAGGGGGAGCAAAGGCAGGTATTAGCAGAGAAGATGCCTCCCAGAAGCTCACTGGCCAGCCAGCCTAGTCATTCAGAAAAATTAAGTTCAGTGAGAGATCATGTCTACCAAACTAAGGCAGTGAGCCTCAGAGGAAAAAACACCCAGCATCAACCTCGGGCCTGCACATGTATGTATACACATGCAGAGATACACAGATAGCACAGAGAAAGAGAGAGGAGAGAGAGTAATAATAATCTATATTTCAAATACCTTTACTTTTCCTTGTAAATCTCACTAATGGATATTTATAAAGTTAGAAATAAAATGTTAGCTTCAGGTGCTTTTATATAATTTACAGTTATGAAATTCATTTAACTTCCATAAGAGCCTTACATAACAAGCATTATAAATTTCTTCATTAACAATAAGGAAACAGAAAGATTAAGCAACCTGTTCCAGAGTTGTAAGATTGACAAGGGGAGGAAGTTGTAAAACAGAATTTAAATGTAAATGTTATGACTTTGTTAATGATGCCATTCTGTTGCTTCCCAATAGAACTCCAGCCAAATACACAAAGGCACAGAGAATCAAGTTTGCCCTATAGACACTATGTGTGTGTGTGTCAGTTTGCTAGGGGTTCTGACCAATTTCATGAACTAATACAAATCAAGAACCAGAGGTTCAAGAATCTTGGGTAATTTCCCCACAATTACAGAGCTAGGAAACATCAAATCCTCCACCTAAATCCCTGATCTTCATGACTTTCACTTAGGTTGAAGTGGGAAGGGACCCAACAGTTCTTAGTCAACAGCTGTGTACAAATTGCTGTCTCTATGATGAGGGGATACTGCACAGTAACATTCTTGCAGACAGAAGGATGCTCTCATGGAAAGAAACTGCAAACTGGAACAGCCAGCTTTATTGTCTTTGTGACAAAATGGCTGGCTGAAATGTCAGAAGGGAAAAGGATTTATTTTGGCCCTATATTCCAGAGATCTCAGTCTAAAGTCCTTGCCTTTGTTGATCATGGTGAAACAGAAACATCATGGTGCAAGGGTGAAGTGGAAGAAAGGAGATGCTGTCCACTTCAGGGTAAAAGGAAATCAGAGGTAGAAAGACTAGAAATTATTAGGGCAAGATCTGTCCCCCCAGGAACCTTCCTTTGGTGACCTGCTTCACCTACTTCCTCCAAGAGTCCCAACTTCTTGCCTCTCCCCACCTCTCAATGCCATCAATAAAGGGCCAGACCCACTCTCTGGGCTGGAATTCTCATGATCCAACCATTTCTAGAAACACCAGCACTAACCCAAACAGGGGTATGCTTTCCTAATCGTGTTGTCCTCTGTACATGCAGTCACGCTGATAATCATGCTTAACCACACCACACACATAGAAAGAACTTTCAAAAGAGTTTCTATTGTCACACTAGGAAGAAATTAAGTAGCTGTTTAGTAGAAAATGGACTACTGGAAAATGTTGTTCAGTGGTTCAATCAGGTCGATAAAGCAGGTAGTCAGTCAACAAGGATAACCAGAACTGCAGGACTAGTTAACTGCCCTGCCTGTCCCTGATGGAATGGCACCAACTGAGACATTCTTGGAGTCCAGAGGATAAAGAAAGCACTGTGGCATTAGATTGTGATTCAACATTTAGTAAAGGTCTTATACTCAAGAACCAATACTCTCTCTCTCTCTCTCTCTCTCTCTCTCTCTCTCTCTCTCTCTCTCACCTCCCCCCTCAATGTGTGTGTGTGTGTGTGTGTGTGTGTGTGTGTGTGTGTGTGTGTGTGTGTTGGCTAATTAATTAGGGAAAAGGCACGGGGTTGGATTTATCTAAGAAGAGATATGGAAACATGTGCATTCATTCCATAATCGTGCAGATGCTACTGAATTTGTTGTTCTTCTGTGCCACTTCTGCCAGTGGACGTCCAACGCCATCTGTAGTACGTATGGTGATAAAATAGCCCTACACTGTGTGTGCAAATAGAAAAGTTGGTGCATAAGGTGTCAGAAGTGATAGCGGCTGATTTGGACAACTTTGCAATCCCTCCTCCCCTTTTTTGTTAAGAATCTGTAGTGTACCTTTGTAAATTTTTTTTTCAACCTGCCTGGTAAGGAATGGCTTGGGCAGCTCAACAACAGAACTTTGTTGTATTTAGCTAGGAATTTTCTCCCCAAACCATCTGGGCTGGCAGGTGTTCATCATCAGATCTGGGTTGCTATGAGACTAGAGCTTGCTAATGCTAATGAAGTGTAGAGACGGTAACCTAAATTTTGCTCATTTGAAGTGACTTTACGTGTGTTTCTGCTGGAAGCACCAGCAGCACCTCATGACTTTCCAAAATGCAAACTCGGTAATTAAAGGTTCCCGAGGAGGATGCTCTAGTGATCAAATATGATAGAAAAAAATTAATGAGGATGTGTGTTTATTTTTGTTAAACATTATATGAATATTGATGCCCTTCCTCTTGGTAAAAAGTAAGTCTGTGGTCTGTGAATAATTTCAAAATGAAAGGGGAGGAGAAGAGAAGTATGGTTCTCTTCTCTCTACATAACGGTGGTATCTTTATGCTACCAGGGAGAAGGACCTCAGATCATGAGGAAATATTTTTCTTAATATATTTGATATGTACAGAACATGTAGAAAAAACAGCTATGGGATAAAAAGGTCAACTCAGTGACCTCCTTACATTCAAATGGTCACTGGCATCACATCAAACTCAAGACACCTTAAGAGACTGGAGAGAAAGTTTTATGGAAACAAGGTGAAATTAGGTATAACTATATTAAGGACGAAGGAAGCCCTTCGTGTGTTGTACATTCAGATTCCTGAGACAGATTCTTTAGCAGGAAGGTGTTGGAACCACACCAGACCCAGTGAGGACCATGAATAGATAGTGATGACATTGAACAGATACTTAGTCTCTCATCATGATGCTGTACTATGAGGCACAGCTTGTGTTTCTAAATAAGTTCAACACAGGCAGAAGGCACAAAACAACTTCATGAGTGGCTCCTTTCCACACTATTATCATTGTGACTAGCTTTTGCAGAATGGGAGATTTCTGGCCACTGGTCTGTAGCTAGGCATCAGGAGAGAGTTAACAAGAAAGTCTACCATTTAAGCCTGACTAGAATTCAGGTTCCATCTGTTTTATAAAGTGAGGGTCTGGGAGGTATGATGCTTGTGAGGAGGAAGGGGAAGGTCAATGTCATTAAAAGGTAACCAACTTTGAAGCCACCATAACAAAGCATAGAAAGTGGGTGAAGAAAAGATTTTCCTAAAGTCAATGTTATTAAAGATGTTAATAAAGGGTCACAGATAACATAGATCCACTACAAACAGCAATAAAATATTGTTTCATACTTTATGAAATACACTTAACCTTAAATATGTGTGTGTGTGTGTGTGTGTGTGTGTGTGTGTGTGTGTGTGTTACAGAACCAATGTACATGTAAAGAAATTTCCACCAAGCCAGGTTCAGACCTTTAATCCCAGCACTTGGGAGGCAGAGATAGGTGGATTTCTGTGTGCTCGAGGCCAGCCTGCTCTACAGAGTGAGTACCAGGTTCTAAAGCTACATAGAGAAACCTTGTCTTGAAAAAAAAAAAGTAAAGAAATTTCCACCCAGTTACCAAAAATAGAAAGATTCAATGATTATAAAGAAATAAAAGTAAATGCAATTTAATAAGGTAATTATTAAATTATTTTGCTTTCTCTTTTATTTTAATATTTTATTATATTTGTTAGATTATAATAAAATGCACATTATAATACTGAGCTTATTTTGTAAATTTACTATACTCCAGAATCTTTTAAAATTTATCTCATTTTTTAAAAAAAATTATGTTTTGTGTGTGTGTGCGTATGTGCGTGCATGTGTGTGTGTGTGTGTGTGTGTGTGTGTGTGTGTGTGTGTATACTCATGCACATGAGCACATGCACCATGCCATGATCCTTGTGCAGAGGCCACAGAACAACTTTCAGGAACCAGTGCTCTCCTTCCACCATGTTGATCCAAAGGACTGAACTTAGGTTGTCAGTCCTGGATTCAAGAACCTTAACCTGATGAGCCATCTTGCTGTCTCTACCTCAATGACTCTTATATGTTGTCTGTATTTTCGATGCTTAATCACTTGTTTCAGAAATGCAAAACCTGTAATGATTTAGTGGTTATCTCCCAACTATAAAAGCAGTGAAATGACAGCTAGAAGGTTACGAAATCCACCACATATCCTACTATGAAATGAAAGTTCAAAGTGACAAGCATGATGTTTCTAAAAATTGAGAAAAAGAAGAAGCTAGATACAGTAGCAAATCCCTGCAGTTACAGGCTCCCAGCATTCTGGTGGCTGAGGCAAGAGGACTGGAAGTCAAAGGCCAAAGGGGCTATACATAGTATAGCTCACATACTACAGTGAGGAGAGAGAGACAGAGATACAGAGAGACAGACAGAGACAGAGAGACACACACAAAGACAGAGACAGATACACACCTAGAGAGAGACAGGTAGACAGACAGAGAGGTAAAATGGATTTATTTTGCTTGTTTTCTCTCCAGCAAGCACAATCCAATCAGTGTATTTTACAAACCAAGGCAACACTCTGCATTTTTCAGAAGCTAATTCAATCCTATAGAGAGGATTGTTTTGATTTATATTTTAAAAATCCTCTTGAGAGTTGAATCTCTAAAGCAGCAGAAATGTTATTAGGATAATTCCAAACTGAAATTAGTTAAATCATAGTACAACCCTACTCCCTACTCATGAATTAAAATACATGTCAAAGCCAGGGATTACTGAGGGTTCCTACAAATACTGGAGGAGATTGATCTTTGTGGGGTCACACTGGCTAGGAAGATGTAAGTGATTTGCTTATTTCCTTATAAAGAAAACCTTCCCTAACAGTAGTAGAGTCAAGCTAACATGATGTGTTCAGTTGGAAAAATGCTGACTTTCCCACGTGTGTTGGCCATGACTGGCTCTTCTGGACAATCAAATAGATCCTCCTGTTTCCCTGAGTGTTCTGTCAGGAAAGAATCCCCTGGTTGATTGTGAGATCCATAGGAACACTGGGCTGGCTATTTAGTGTAGTACACTGCTTTTAATCTTCTTTTCCTTCTGTAAATTACAGTGACGGTGAGACTCTACAAATGAACCATCCCTGAAGGACACAACTGCACATGTCCACCAGTTACAGCATGGGGGCAATCCTTGTGTCTGTGTTCATGAACACTCATGTTAATTAGCTCCTGAAGCAATTGTAAAAGTGTGTTCTACTTTTCTGAGCTCGTGACCCTTGCAAAGACTCCCATGTGTCAGTACTTATTCAAACCAGGACATTATATCAATTTCAGCTTGTCTATACAATATTGCCCATGTGGCTGGCAGATTTGTCTTCCTAGATGTTGTGACAGACATGTCTGATATTCCTAGTGTGATGTTTTCCATGCCAAGAACTCTTGACTAGAGATCTCCACCACATCCCATAATTGTTGCTTCTTCCTTCACATCATTTTTAATGTGGCTTCATGTTTTCAAATCACCAAAGATACCTCTAGCAAAATAATTGACTCTGACCCAATCCCCAAATACTTACTCAAGATTCATCTTTGTAGTCTTTAATTAATCTCTATATGTGGATAGTAAGATTTAGATTAGGTACCATGATCATGTCTTTTGCAATCTGGATTAGTCCACAAGTTAAAGATTTACATTAAACGATGGTTAAAATAGTAGGTGAGATGGCTTAGCAGGTAAAGGCATTTACTCGTCTCCAAGTCTAACAAACTGAGAATGTTAAACTAAACAAATGGAGAAGAGAATCTATAAAAGAACCTATCTAGAAAGTTGTCTTCTGACCTTTATACACTCACCATAGCATGCCACCCCCAATCACAGACACATACACAGACAGACAGACAGACAGACAGACAGACAGATGGATGGACAGACAGACAGGCAGACATATAAATAAATAAATGAATGAAATGTGCTAGAAAGGGAGAAAATATACATGATGAGCTGGGGCTTAGCAGTTAAGAGCACATGCTGCTCTTGAAGAGAATTGGGTTCCCAGCACCCATGTTAGGCTGACAAGCTGCAGAGGATCTGATACCCTCTTCTTTTCTTTGTGAGAACCTGCACACACACACACACACACACACACACACACACCACAATACTAAAATTAATCTTTTTTTAAGGGAAATAAATGCAATAATAAGAAAATTATCAGGAATCCCATGGTTGATCAAGGTTGAATAACATTCCATAATTTTGCTATTTCCAAAAGCAAATGAATAAATATGCGAATTTAAAGTAAGCCATCTGATCAAAAACATAAAGTCCTTTTTTGAGAAAAGGGAATATAGGAGGTGGAGAGATGACCCGTGACTGACAGCAATCTCTGCTCTTGTAGAGGACCTCGGTTTGGTTCCCAGCACCCATGTGATGGCTCCCAACCATCTGTAACAATAGTTTTAGGGTATAAAGCCCCCTCCTAAGCCTCCATGGGCACCAGGTACTCAAGTGGGCATGTGGTACATATACATCCATGCAGGAAAGCATTTCTTGAGTGTTTTTTAAAGATACAATCTTTTTTAAAAACATTGTATTTTATAATGTATAGACAAACATCCTTAGGTCAATGGAGGGGGGTTCTCACTGAGATAAAGACGCGTTTCCATCTGTTGTGTAATTAAATTTCCAGATATACTTGCACACATGCTTCCTTTTGCAGAAGAATCTTTCCTTATAGCATATCAGAGCCCCTCCACCATGAAACCCCAGGCAAACTTCAACAGCTTTAACAGGATCCTCTCTGCTGCTCTAGGCTCATACCCTCCACTTCACTGTGCTGTGATGCCCCGCAAAGGCTGTTATGCTACATTAATAGGCAACTGGCTATCGTTAATGTTGTATTGTGTCTTTCCAGTTGGAATTTTATAAGTGAAATTAGAGAGATGATTTCAGCTCACTCGCTAGCAAACAATTTGCCTTATTAATCTGTGTTAGGCCCATGTGAGTAATGAGCTAACTCTCCAAATCCATGAGAGAAAACGTGTGTGTGTGTGTGTGTGTGTGTGTGTGTGTGTGTGTGTGTATGCACGTGCATGTATGTGGTGATATTTTCTTTGTGCACACCAATAATGCTTATCTGAGGATCAGAGGAAAAAGTCAGCCATGATAGTAAACATAGAGATCAGACAGTGGCAGCACACGCCTTTAATCCCAGCATTCAGAAGGCAGAGATCCAGATGGATCTCTGTAAATTCAAGGCCAAACCAGGAACAAAGCCAGGCATGGTGACACACACGTCTAATCCCAGCACTAGCCACAGAGGTCTGGAGATCTGTATAGACAGACAGGAAGTGATGTAGCTAGGCAGAGAGAGGAAGTGAGATGGCAGGAAAGAAAGGCATATAGGTGTGGATATATGGGAAGTATGTCTCTTTGAAGACTGAGGTGTTGATGAGGTAAGGTTATCTGTGGCTTGACCTATTCTTCTGATCTCTCAGCTATCACTCCAATATTAGGGCTCCATTTTTTTTTTATTAATAAGACCTTTTAGTAATTCGTCTTACGTGTGTGTGTGTGTGTGTGTGTGTGTGTGTGTGTGTGTGTGTGTACAAGCATGCATGTGCATGTGTTAGAGATTGAATCCAGGGCTTCATGGGCACTAGGAAAGCACTTCCATATTAAGCTACACCCCACATCCTAGGTAAACATTTTAATGTTCTTCTCACTCACCCCATAAGTAAAATAAAACTCCTGTGTTTTATTCTTTTGATTATAACTATTTCATCAATTCATCAAGTGCTCACTGTACATTCTCCACATATTGAATAAGAACATGGAGAATAAAGAGAGAAATAAAATCCTTCCCTGAACAGTTTCCATGCTGAGAAAAGAATATGAACAATACAACCTAATTCTTAACCCAAGTAAGTAAAACAATCCTGCAATACAATGTGTGGTAAAAATCATTAGAGGAAAACAAAAACAAATTAAGATTAGAAGGACTGAAGGAAAGGTAAGTAGGTTAAAAGGGAATTGTTCTATTTAAGTGATGTTGGGGCTGGGTTATGTTCAGTAGTAGAGCACTTGCTCAGCATGCAAGAGGACCTGGGTTCTATCCCCAGCGCTGTAAAAGAAGATGGAAAAGTCACTACCCCTAAAAGGGAACAAGTTTGAAGTCACTATAACAAAGCCTAGAAAACAGGTGGAAAAAGAATTTTAGTCATCCCACCCCCATTCTCCCTTGTCATCTGCACTCTCTCACTGAATATAGACATACTACATATGTGTATTATAACACATAATAAAATGTGATAGATTACACATAATATATGCATATAATATAGATGCATAGTTCATAGATGGTAGATGTTTGGTGTAAGCTTTAGGAACAAAATGAGTTTTAAAAAGAAGTGTGGCTACCTGCACAAGATTGGACCCATCAACTTTCCTTCATGGATTGGGGAGAGGCCCCTGAGGCCTTATTCCCTCCCTGAGGTAATACTGATGGTGAAGGGTTGTTGAGAGAGGGGTGTCATTGTCGTTGGTACCATAGCCACCAGTAAATTCCCTTTCTTCTCGTAAATAACCCCTGCCCCCAGGTTGGACAAGAAATACTAATTACGGTCAATGGATCACATATGAAAAGAAAGCTTTAAAGCAGGAAGGGGACTTGCTGGGAAGAGGCCTCCGCAGCCGATAGAGGAGAGGGTGGGGGTGGAAGTGACTAATGTTCTAAACAGAAATGTACAAAACTTCAAACAATAACAAATAGGAGAAGATGCAGACGTGTGTGTGTGCATGTGCGAGTGTATGTCTGTGTCTGTGTGTGTGTATGTATGTGTGTGTGTGTGTGTGTGTGTGTGTGTGTCTGTGTGTGTGTATATGTGTGTGAAAAAGTGAGAGACAGACAGATGGAGACAGAAAGAGAGAGACAAAGAGACAGAGACACAGAGAGAGAGGTGACAGCTGCCGACTATCCAGTCCCACATGGTTATCCAGCAAGTCTCAGCAAATCGCCCGGCGGTGGTGGCACACGCCTTTAATCCCAGCACTGGGGAGGCAGAGCCAGGCAGATCTCTGTGAGTTTGAGGCCAGCTTGGGCTACAGAGTGAGATCCAGGACAGGCGCAAAGCTACACAGAGAAACCCTGTCTCCAAAACAAAACAACAACAACAACAAAAAAGACTCAGCAAGTTGCATGTGTACTTTCTCTCTCAGTATAAGTAGAGAATAAGAGGCCATAAATTTAAAAGGAAGTGTGGGTCTCATGGGAGAGTTGAAGGGAAGAAAGGAATGAAGTAAATTATGCGATTATATTTTAATTCGTATTTTCCTTTCAAGAATGATCAAAAGGGGGGAGCCACTTTTCACAGATAGCTATGTAGTCATGGATTACCCCATTCCAACTATCATGTTCATGTCTGTGTGTTAACATTTTTTTCTCATTTTCATCATCAATATGGTAATTAACGAGGAACAGATGTGGCATCCAGTTTAGGCAATTGTGTGTCAACACTACAAAGTTACATTAAACCCCCCTCTTCAAACTGCAGAATCATAGTAATGACTGCCAGGAAACTGTTTGCCCCTCATATAGCTACTCATTATAAAAATGAAGAAGTAAGTACATTATAATATCCTGAACATCCTGCACCGATGACCTGGGCCTTAGAGGGTGCTCGGGCTTCCTTCCTTTCTCTAAGAAGTTATGTTTCAATGTGGAAGAAATGAGTCAACCATCACATTGGCACTCTCTGAAGGAGACATGGACTCACCGCATAAACATCACCTATGAGGGATGCTTTCTTTCTACAGTGAGGCCTGGGGGCTTTTGAATTGCACTTCATACACCTGGCTGAAGAAATTAATTCCAATAAGCTAAAATCAACAACAAAAACCTTCCGATTCCAGCCCCAAGTCCCAATCTGTAAGAGAACGACATTTTCTGTCAGGACATTTCTAAAATCACCAAAGTCTAAATCCTACATATTTGCCATGGATCAAGAAAAGGAAGACTATTCTTCGGGGGATTTTTTCCTATCTCAGGTTCTCTCTTGAACTCACTGGTGCCTTTGTGAGGTGAAGCATGGAGCATTCATTGCTGTGGGTTGTTCTCACAGGAATGCTGCATTCATTTCAAAAGCATTTAATACTTTTTCCCTCTATTATAAAAAAGACAAACTCAAAATAAATTGAATTACCAGGATAAGAGAAAAGCAATTGAATTTCAGTTATTTTGAAAGGGCAATTGGAAAACATTGTATTTGGTCCTTTGTTCTGAGTGGGGATGAACAGATTTCTATAAAGGAGGATGAGGCCTGTTAGAATTTGTATGATTGGACCAAGGTGCAAACTTTTCATTCCACTGTATTTCAGCAGATTATCTATGAAACAATAGACCCTGGTCTTGCTTTTTGCAAATTATGACTTCTCAGGGAAAAAAAGTATGACTCCATGGAAAGATCTAAACTGAAGAAAGAGGAAAACAAGAGCTGTAGTGGTCCAGCTGTGGCATTCTCTTGCTCCTTTACAAAGAGTTCACTTAGAGTCTAATCACACTAAATCCAATTGCTGCAGCCAGCGTCTTAGTGGTGGCTGTGTCAAGGTCCTCTGGAAAAACTACTTAAATTCCTTTCCATGAAACATGGTAAAAACCATGGCCAAAAGTGCTTTCATTAGACTATTGCTAGGCCCTCATGTGAAAGAGGGAATCCTTATCCCTTGTCTTCCAGTGTCTTTGATGAATAGAGTTTTACTTTAAATTCATTTATTTTTCAGTATGTGTACATGTTCGGCCATGTGTGTGTCACAGCATGCACAGGGATGTCAGAGGACCACCTGCAGGGGTCAGCTCTCACCTTGCAACGTGTAGGTTTCTGGGATCAAACTCAGGTTGCCAGGGCTGGTGGCAGGTGATTTTAACCACTGAGCCATCATAGTAGCGCCAGAGCTATTGTTTATACAAGTTTAATATGTAATGGGGTTTTCTCAATGGACCTAAGACAAGAATGAGATCAGAGATTTTGGGTCAGATCTCAGCTTCACTGTACATAGATTCTGAAACTTTAGGCAATGCCCCTTGATGGTGTATTCCAATGTTCTCATGGATGAAGCTGGACTCAGTGCATTGACTATACTGAGCAAAGAAGAGTGTGTTAAACAACTAAAATTATTTTAATCAAAGCAGTTGAATAGGGAATCAGAAGCTAAAGGAACATGATAACATAGTCTAATATATATAAATTTAGTGTTCACTAAATAAAACCCAAACAGCAGCTATTTGGATCACAGACATGGTCACTGTTCCATTAAAATCTGATCTGGAAGTACAAAACTGTTTGGCAATTTTAGTAAAAGCACAGGAGTTCCATTCCGAGTTGTTCTTAGCATATCTTCTATGACTCTACATTTTGTTGAGACAAGTGGAGAAAGGGACTGATTGCTCCAGGTCCTTGCCCTATTTAGAACATGAAATTACAATTCAGTTGTGGGTTTTGATGTTACTGTTGTTGTTTTTTGTTTGATTTTGATTTGGGGCTAGAAATTAAACGAGGAATCCAACACACGCTAAGTAAGTTAACATGAAGTTTCCCCATCAGTCTAAGATAGTGTTCCCCCAAAGCAAACACCATTCTGTGGAGATGAAAGCTTGGCAGGACTGTGTTAAATAACTGATTCTCAACAAGGAAAAGTCTCAAAAATGTGGACTTTTCCAAGGACGGGTCCTTACTCCTTTTTCTTCCTTCAGTGGTGTTTTATTGTAAGAACAACATTATCCTCCACTTGGCAAACAAGTCAGAAAGTAGAATTTTACTTTAGGAAGTTATTTCCTACAAGCTGGGTGTGGTGGCATGTATCTGTCATCACAACACATAGGAGGTAGAGACAGGAGGGTCATAAGTTCAAGATCAGCCCCAGGTACACAGAAATTCTGAAGGCATTAAGTTTACTTAAGACTACTGCTAGAAGAATATTAAAAATGAGAAGGAAAGAAAGAAAAAGGGATAAGAGAGAAAACAACAACAGCAACAAAAGATCTCCAGCATTGCTTTGTGTTGGAAAATAACCCTGATGGCTCTCTGTTTGTTCCTTTAGAGAGTGATGGTCTCACTCTGAAGAGGTCTGTTCCATCTACACTCTCAATGCACACAGCACATGGCTAATTCTCCCTTCAAAACAAACTCTCCCTGTTTCTTCAGAGTACCCTGTTACTTGTGATGCTTATTAAGCATTTTCTCTTTTCATTCTTGACCATCTCTAACTCTAAATAAAGGAACATTCAGCTCCAATCATTCTTTGAAGCCAAGTGATGTCTCTTCTCCTTCTTGTCTTGCCCTTCAGGATCTGGTAAGGGGCAGGGAACAGCTCTGTATACAGACATGGCTCTGAACATGTTCTTTGCCTCAGAAACAGTTCTACAGTGGGTTGAGGAAGCTGATCTCGAAGCCACAGGAATAATAATTGGATTCTGCAGTCCTCGTGGCGCCTCTGTTGTACCTGATTAACCTTGAGAGGATTCTGGAATTCTTTCTAGAATAATAAAACAAAAGTGTATTAGCCAGACACAACTTTGCATACTGAACAAAGGAACAACTCATTTTTCTCTTAAACCAGGAAGGAAACAACTCTGGAGAGGAGTCTGAACACCTGGTTTATTCTTTCTGTCAGAAGTAACTAAATATTAGTGCTGGTGAAGTGGTTCAGTAAGGAGCTACCTGCCACACCTGGTAATCTAAGTTTGATTTCCAGGATCCACATGGTGGTAAAGAAACAGATTCTGCAACTCATCCCCTGACCTCCACAGGCATAGACATGCATGTGCACTCTTGTACACACACACACACACACACACACAGAGAGAGAGAGAGACAGAGACAGAGACAGAGAGAGAGACAGAGAGAGAGACAGAGAGACAGAGAGAGAGAGACAGAGAGAGACAGAGACAGAGAAATAGACAGAGAGACTGTGTGATGGCTTTCCTCATGGAGGAATCTGACTTAAACTTTCAGGGGTAATGGAAATCAAAGTTGCTATGTTCATCATAGGAAACCCTATAATAACTCTTAAAAATAATATGGGCCATCATATTTTAATATATACCTTTGTCTTCTTTTTGATATTGTTCTGCTCAACCTCACTGACTGAAAGACACACCCATCGCCCTTGCCATTTGTAGTGGTTTGAATAAGAACCACAACCCCTGGCTCACAGATTTGAATACTTGGTCACTATTAGGAGGTGTGGCCTTATTGAAGAAAGTGTGTCACTGAGGCTGGGCTTTGAAGTTTCAAATGTTCAAGCCAGACCCTGTCCTTCTCTCTTCATGCTGCCTGCAGATCCATATATTGAACTCTCAGCTCCTTCTCCCGTACCATGTCGGCCTGCATGCTGCCATGCTTCCTGCCATGATGATAATAGACTAAACACCTGAATATAAGCCAGCCCTAATGAAATGTTTTTCTTTAAATGATTGGCAGTGGTCATGGTATCTCTTCACAGCAATAGAACATTGACTAAGACACCACTTTATACTGATAGATAGGAAGGTAGGTAGACAGGTAGGTAGGCAGAGAGGTAGGTTGGTTTTACATGTACGTGTACATGTATGGCACATGTATGTGGTTGCTCAAGAAGACCAGAAGAAGGCATCATTTCCCTTGGAACTGGAGCTGGAAATATGAGCCAGCTGGTATGGACACTGGGAATCAAACTTGGAGTCTCTCCAAGAACAGCAAGCAATCTCAACCAGTGAAACATCTCTCCAGCCCTACCCCTTACGTTTCTCCTCTAATGGTATTTATGCTTCATAGGGAAAGATCAACAAATAACAGCTTAATGAAGTATGAATTTAGAGCATGGACTATTTGAAGATATGGTATTTATATGGATAAATATGGTAAATTTTGAATAAATGTTTAAAGAGCTAATGTTCTAAGCCTTAAATAGGAAATGGGTAGAGCAAGTAAGGGGGAAAAAAGAGCAAAAGACAAATTCAAACTCCAGTTTCCGAACCTATAAGGAGGCAGAATAACAAAGGAAGGTGACCTACCTTAAAGGCATAGATAGCCTGACAGCACAAAGCAGAGGAAGATGACAGGGGTCCAATGACATCAGGGCTGCAAAGTTCCTGAGGCATTGAGTGCGCATCTAAAATAAATGTGATGCTTGATGGGTTTGATATTCTTTGGGAACCTCTGGGAAAACATTTCAAGTAGTTTGCTTTCCCAACCTTTTTCTTGGTAAAGTCAAGAGTGGGAACGTGTCACCAGAAGTCCAAGTGACTGGCCTCCCCCGGCAGTTAAGTCAATCTCTATTCATAGAATGGGCATGTTCCCGAGCCTTAGCAATTTATGTTTCTTTTATTCTCAGAACACATATCAGCCTTGCAAGTCTCAGGCCGTGTGCTTGACATATTTCAATGTGATATTGTGAAATAAAGAAGCCTTTCTCTCCATGTGCTCTCAAGTTTGCACATGGGAGCTCTCACATTGCAAACTATACATCCATAAAGGTTGTGTCCACAGACCCTGTCCTCTGAGTGTGCATTCATTATACATCCACAGTCATGAGGCATGAGAGCTCCACTTGCTAATAATACCTGTCTTTCTAAATAATTCATAAAATAAAAATATGTAAGGGCTATCACATAGTTTTAAATGGTTTCACTCACCCTGAAAATGTCCTAGTCTATGGCAAGACCCAGGTGGATTATCACCATTTTGCTATTTTTAAAATATAACTTCAGCTTAATAAGAATAATTCAAGACTTTATCATCTCTGCCAGACAGAAATGAAAAACGTTAAAAATGAAAACATCCTCACTGAGTTCATGGAGTAGGTGATCACTGAGAAGTCCTGGCTCAGATTTATGGATAACATCATAAGTACTATAAGAACCTAAAGTGTTTTAATTGGCTTCAAACACTGTCTTTTTTTTTCCTCTTATTTCTAAGTAAGAAATTTTAAAGTATTTTCTAATTTAAGCATCTCTGATAAGATTTCTGCCAACTATATCAAATAAATCCCTGCCTATTTCTTCAGACATAGCTGATGTTCCTTTTTCTATACCTCAATTCTTGTTTACCTTAATTTTTAAGTACTGGAACCTCATGTAGTCTAATGACACTGACGAATAATAAATGGCTGTGTTTCTATAAACGCAACCAGCTGTGTTCTCTTAGCTGAGCCTTGGTTTCGGCAAGGTTAATTCTATACTGTGGAGAATTGCTTCTGTTCTAAGACGTAATGGTTAATTTTTATTCTAGGAAAAGAAAGGCATGTGTTCTGCCATGGAATTTCATGTTCTTAGCACTGACCATCATCGTCACTGTGATCACTACTATCCAAAGATGATGCCAACTTGTGAACCACTCTTAGCAATTCTTAACCAGTAAACAAGATGGGTTGTGATGCCCAGCCTAGATTATAGGAAATCAGTAAGTGATCTGAGACTACCAACCTACCATCAGAGGCCAAAGATTGTTCAGTATAACTGAGATTTGAGGGTGCTGTGTTACCTAGCTGTATATAAGGAGCACTAATACCACTTTAAATCTATGCTAGTACCACTTTAAATCATTTATCACTGACAATATTTAGGATATATTTATATGTGTGTATATGTATGCATGCATGTATGTATATGTATGTGTACATATATATATAATAGCAATTAATATAAAAAGAGGCCATGAATTTAAAAGAGAACAAGGAGGGGATACATGGGAAAGCTTGGAAGGAGCAAAGGGAAGGGAGAAATGTTAGAATCTCAAAAACTAAAATTTCTAAAATCACTATTCTCTTATGTATCTATCTCCTTCCCTTATTTTCCACTCAAGGCCTGTGGCAATACAGATATAAGACATACAAAGGATCACCTTGGCTAATAAATATCCTGTACAGAGATGTGAAAGGGTCTAGCTGCAATTCCCTATTTTAAACAACAGTTGGCTTTCTCATGATTTCAAGAATGTGACTGTGTGCTTTTCCAGAATCTTATAGAGCACATGTAATTTCTGCAAAATTTATTGTATTGAAGTCCTTCATAATGTCAAGATTAAACAATAAACTTGGAACTAAAAGCAAGAGCAAACACCTGTAGCTCCACACTGAAGTCCAGCTGTCCAGGCCGAGCTCTCTGCTCCATCCCAGGACATTATCATGATCTGCTCGATACTCATAAAGCTCACCATTCTATCAGTAATCTCGTCATTAAAAAAATACTAAGAAAAATATGACCTTATGTTTATCTCAAATGTTAATGTCACATTTAATTACATTGATAAGAAGTTAGATCTGATTCTATGCTTAATATTAAAAATCCTTATCTAAGTCATGGTGATAAAAGAAAATAACACGTTTTTCTGGTTACAGCATCATGCACATTTAATTAAGACCAAATCTAAGTCCTCTGCATCCATGCTCACCCTTTGGGAAATAGAGGGAAGTCTTCAAAAGATGATTCATTTGACATTAGAGAAAATGGCCAATTGCATTATTTTAAAATGATCAAACAATTAAAACTAGTGTCCAGAAAAGGTCGATTCTAAAGAGAAGTCCTGGAGTCTTTTTTTTTTTTTCTTGTCCTGGTTTCTCAGGTAAAAGAATCATCCAATTCTGCCATTATCACTTTCTTGTACAAATAACAGAAGCATTTGGACCTCAAAATATAGACTCCTGTTTCTATAATGATGCAAACATGGGCCTGAATTTTTGGAAGTACAGTCAATAGGATAAGGTGAAGTAAACCATTGCTCATGTCTGTGATAGCTTTTAAAATCCCACAGTCTGCCTCCTGGTCCCAAAGAAAGAGGGAATTGAGGGGTTTTTTTAGACACACAGGCATCCCATGATACCAAATCGTGCTGAAAACTGTTTGGGTAACTCAGTCTAGAGTAGATATCAGGACTCCCTCCAATTGCAATGACAAATCTAATCCTCTTTCCTCTCTATTCTACCCCAAGCCTGTGATCAGGATACCTGTGGAGATGGCTCTCCATGCTTTCTACCTGCTATGACCTGAGGTGTGGGTGGTGATGCCAGTACTGAGGCCACAGCCTGAAAGAGTGTGGTCCCTATCATTTGTCTCCATGAAAATAAAAATAAAATTAAAACATTTACTATGTAGCTGATAACCTTTCCACATTCCACAGTATATAAGAACTCAAGGAAGAAACCCGTTATCGTTAGGGGATATAATACAGTATGGAATTTCCAGTTTTCTCAGTACAATGGGAGAAATCCACTTGCCTACACAATCTCCAACCTGAATAGGTCTTCCTCAGTGCCCTCACATCCTTAAAAATAAATTATAGTATGTAGGTTAGACATCTAATGTATGAGAGTAATATTGTGAAATGTAATATTATTACCAAATAAAATAAATATTGCATTGACTTTTGACATTTAGAAAAAAAAGATCAAGTAAATGTTACTTAATAATAAAAAAATATAAGACATGAAATTGAATGTAATGGCTTTTCCATGACTATTTAAGAAAGGAAGAAATATGCTTGAGGCACAATCTCTCTCTCTCTCTCTCTCTCTCTCTCTCTCTCTCTCTCTCTCTCTCTCTCTCTCTGTATGTGTGTGTGTAGTGAGAATCTTAAAATGTCTTATTAATAAAACCGAACCTGGTTCCAGTTATTGGGGTAAATGCCTTGAAAATTCCTCATCTGGTCCTGTTTCCTCAGACTGAACTGCTGCTCAAAAGCCTAAAAGCTTAATATGACACTAGGTCCTGGTTTTCACACTGTATATACATTTCTGCTTTCTGCCATCACTTCCTGGAATGCTAGGATTAAAGGTGTATGTGACACCATTTTCAGGCCTCTATATCTAGTGGCTGTTCTGTTTTCTGACCCCAGATAAGTTTATTAGGGTCACACAATATCTTGGGGGACACAATATCACCACATGTGTTTGTGATTGTGTATGTATTTATATATCATTTCTATTTTTAACTTCTTAATAAAGGTTGAAGATGCATATTTTCTCACTCATCCATGCTTGTTAAATGCATCTGTTCTCAAATATCAATGATAATAATATTAGAGTAGGAAATAAACATGTTTCTGTCATTTTCTTTTTGAATATTAATGCACTAAGCCTATTACTAGATTAAAACAACAGATTATAGTACATATCAAATGCATAAAAGTTATGTTTGTATACTTGCTTATATAAATTTATGTTTATTCAATTAAAAGGATATGGGGGATATGTTTGAAGAAACATCTTGTGATAACCCACCCTAGTTTCTTAAACTTATGTCAAAAGAAGAAGAAACAAATTTTTATACTTGACAACCAAGGTAATTTAGAGTTGGATAGAATGGGGTTTCCTGAACTGACGTTGGTCAGGTATCACTTTTCTTTAAAGTAAAAAGTAAAAACTAGTGATAGATAGTTACTGAAATATTTGAGAAACATCAAGTATTTATAGAGTCTTTGGACATTTAACATAACAGTGTGAACTGTAAATCTACAAAAGATATATATGGCATATAAATTTCATTTTAGAAAACAGTCCTGCCAGGTGGTGGTGGCACACACCTTTAATCCCAGCACTTGGGAGGCAGAGGCAGGCAGATCATTGTGAGTTCTAGGCTATCCTGGTCTACAAAGCAAGTTCCAGGAAAGATGCAAAGCTACACAGAGAAACCCTGTCTCAAAAAATTAAAAAAGAAAACAGTCCTGAAAGAGAAGGAGCAGGAGATAGGTAGATATAGATAGATAGATGATAGATAGATAGATAGATAGATAGATAGATAGATAGATAGAAAGAAAGATAGATAGATAGATAGATAGATAGATAGATAGATAGATAGATAGATACTGTATATCATTAACATACATAAAAATATAAAAATGTATTTTTTTTTTCTGAACTGGGAATATAGTTTGGTTAAAAAGCACTTGCCTAACATGTTGAAGGTCCTAGATTCAATCTCCATTATCATCTCTCTCTCTCTCTCTCTCTCACTCACACACACACACACACACACACACACACACAAAATGCAAAATGAATTTTTCTGACTTAAGAGTTGATGAAACTTAATGGGATCACATATCATTTAATCTACACACATATGCAAAATTCTTCATAATTTCCAGGTAATTAAATACATAAAGCATTTATTGAATGGTAGAATTCATGAGAATCTGTATCTATTCAGACTTAATGAAACAGGATTTCAGGAACCTTTAAAACAACAAGCTTTATAATCTCTGTGCTGTTTTAGTACTAATAGAAATAAAGCTGCACTGTCAAATGCAGTAGACAAAAGCTCTCCATCCTTGTAAACTTTCCAACTTTACACTATCACAGTTGACTAACAATGGAAAACATGTTCCCTAACATGGTATTTGCTAGATGTTGTCCATGATTAAATATTTAAATGTATGTAGGGATCATGTGATCTCTGGGCAAGTGGAGAAACATGAGAAAGAGTCTACCCAAGATAGGGGAAGGACTACAGAGGAAAGTAACAATTTCACTAAAATCCAACTTGGTGAAAAAAAAAATGTTTATTGGGCTTAGTTACTGAGCATGGTTGAGGGGTTACTCATAGGAGTATGGATGACACAAATGTAGTTATATCACTGAAAAGACTACCCCAGTATGACTCACATCTCACAAAACCTCTGTCCTCCATCCCACTACATGACTTGAAAGTGTCCCCCAGAGTGCCCTCTCCCGAGAGATGATTACTGCTCATATAAGCTTGTGGAGGGGCCTTGAGCTCTTGTCAGTTTCAAGAACGTCTTAAGTTTCGGGACTAGTGAACTGTTTGCCCTGAGTCATAGATGTTTGTGTACTTCTTCCATCTTAGCAAGCCTTCCTCCAGTATGGAACGTTCAATTCAGAGGAAATTGTAATACATGAGTAGACACCTCTTCCCACAAGGAACAGTCACATAGAATCATAATAAACTCTTCCCAGACCCTTATCACAAGTCTCAGTCTGTAAAGTTAGGTCATGAGTAAAAAGAGAAGAAAAATAAAGTGCTAATGCACATTGTTTTTAGGGTTCCTAGATTCACTCCTTTCTGAAACATACTGAAAATTTGTGTTATCCCCCAAAGCTCTTTTGAACTCTAACTCCACAAGATGATGGTGCCATCTTTGGAGATTGATTATGTCACGGTGCTATAACCCTCATGAATTGAACTGATGTCCTTGTAAACGGGTATTCTGAAGCCAGCTGTTCCCTTCTACCCTGTAAGAACATAAAGGTAATCAATCTTTAAGCCAGAAAGTGAACCCACATCAAACACTGCATAGACCCATGTCTTAATATTGTACCTATCACATGCCAAGAAGTTTGACATGTATATTTCCGCTGCTTATGAACTACCTACACTCTGCTGTTTGTTAGAGTAAAGACTAAAGTATTCTCCCATTTTTCTCCTGCCACTCTGAAAATTGTAAATACTCAATGAACATGTATGCAGACACTCAGAGTATTTTCATCCACATACAGAGTATAGCTTATTAATGGATAGATGGATAGATAGATGATAGAAAGGAAGGAAGGAAGGAAAGAAGGAAAGAAAGAAAGAAAGAAAGAAAGAAAGAAAGAAAGAAAGAAAGAAAGAAAGAAAGAAAGAAGGAAGGAAGGAAGGAAGGAAGGAAGGAAGGAAAGAAAGAAAGAAAGAAAGAAAGAAAGAAAGAAAGAAAGAAAAAGATAACTCAATCAAAGATTCCACGTACAAAATGTTAATGGTCCAAGAAACTAGAAAAACAAAACCTCAGAAAGTTGTGCTGTCAGCATCCTAAACTAGTTACAGGTGGTTGAAAGGATTTGTGGTGTGGTCGTTTTTGGACCTGCACAATTGGAATGACACTACACAGAAATTCTGACTGCAAGCAATCTCAACAGAAAGATTTAAGAGGAGGCCAGTAGATGGGTAATCCAGTCATTCTTGGTAAATTTCAAAAGGTCCTAAGATTATTTTTATGAGGAACCCAGGACAGGGCAAGAGTAGATTCACTGAAGATGCATCACACAAAAGTATTAAAGATAAAGCAAAACATCACAGATTTACCCCTTTTGTGGGGCAGAAGTTGGGGGTATACGGGTGCTGGTGCCCACAGAGTCCAGAAGAGGACTCTGGATCCCAGAATTAGAATTACAGGTAGTTCTGAGTTGCCAGACCTAAGAGATTGGAACCCAACTTTGGTTCTCTACAAGATCTATGTATGTTCCTAATGGCTGAGCCATCTCTCAAGTGCCATTATTCATAATTCGTTCAAACTCAAAAACCACCTTTCTTAGGGTTTTTATTGCTGTGAAAAGATATCATGACCATGGCAATTGGTATAAGGAAAACATTCAATTGAGGGGGTTCACTTACAGTTTCAGAGGTTCAGTACCTTATCATCATGGCAGGGAACATGGGGACATGCAGGTAGACATGGTACTGGGGGAGCTGATGATTCTACAACTTGCAGGCACCGGAAGGTGAACTGATACACTGGGAAGTATCCTGAGCATAAGAAACCTCAAAGCCCCCCCCCACACACACACACTGCACAATGACACACTTCTTCTAAAAAGGCCATATCTACTCCAACAAAGCCACACCTCCTAATAGTGCCACTTCCTATGAGATTATGTGTAAATACAACCACACTGGTAAAATCTGGTAAAGAATGTTAAGAATGTTAGAAAAAAAGAAATACTCTCAAAAGAAAAGAAAAGAAAAGAAGGAAAGAGAGTGTGATTAAAGTGTTAGAGCTGGAAATAAGAGAACAACTTAAGAAAGAAGATGATTTCATTTTGTTGTTTGTTGTTGATTGCCTGGAGTGTCTTTCCTCAAATGCAATCAGCTTGACAGGATGGAAAAGAGAGGTGCTAGAGGGAAAGGGAAGAGAGATAGAGAACTGTAAACTCTGATATAACAATGTTTTTTAAAAAGGAAATAAGAAAGGAAAAGAAAATATAACATGAAGTAAGACTTTTTTTTTTTAACTGTCACGGTATGGGCGAAACTTTAATCAAAATTTACAACACTAAGTCCCTCAGAGACAGCAGTAGGAACTTTGGAGTATTAATCCTCAACAACAGGCCACTGAATAGAACATACTGCGATCTAAAACTCAGCTGGACCTACATCTTGAGGAAAAATACTGAGAACATCAGCTGACGGTAATCAGTCCAGTTAAAAACACGTGGAAAGTGCAAAAATGATGCCGTTATCTTCAGTAGCTTTTGTGGAAATCTAGAGGTGGGAGGAGGCTAGCATGCTTGTGAAGATTTGCATGTGATGTCTAAAGGGAAGGAAATGGAAACTGAATTAATGGACTTTAAATATTAATAGGATAATATTAATAATATAAATTATTATACCTATTAATGTAATACTATTAATAAATATTCACTTTGAATATATAATATACATATATATTCAAAGCAAATAAACTGTAATATACCGTAAGTTCTTGTTTTGACTCTAGCCAAAACAGGAACCTAGAAACCCCAATTTTTGTTACAAAGTACAAAAGGTATAGTCACAGCTAAACCACTGAGAACCAGAGAGAAATTATCTAGGATGGAGACAGACATTATTACAACGACAAATGCTTTTCTCAGTCTTTATTGCGATATTGCACAGTAGAATGGCGACATGCTAAACTGCTGGAGCATGGAAGTGGAAGCAAAAGAAAAAAACTAGTCAAGGGAAGGGAACCACCAAGGTAAAACTGTTCAGCAGCTAACAGTTCAAACCAAGTCATCAAGGGGGAACTTTTCTTAGATTTGGGGTTACAAAAAAAATAAAATTAGATCTACACTCATCTATTGGTGGTTTCTTCTAGGTCGCTTCCAAATTTGCAAGCTATTGTGGTGAACTTTCCCACAGAATGTGATCAAACATGGCTCAAAGAGAATTAGTGTCGTTAGCATCACTCAGGGTTTGCCATGGAGCCTCTGACACCTTGTCCATGTAGCCACAGTGTGAGGCAAATGGGCTTCATAGAGGATCGGGCAGGGGACTTCTTAGGCCAAGCTAAGAACAGGTCCATGCTTCTCCTTAACATGGTGCATCCCCACTGTCATCATGTGACCTGAGCCAGCCATGGGGACTTGTGAGGAGAGCAGGTTGTTTACTGAACGTCTTCATCCTCCAACAGCAGCTCATAGCTGAAGTGGGGGCACAGCTGCTTCCATTGCACCTAACTATCTCTATTTTACAACTGCCAGAGGTGACTCTCAGGTGGGTCATGCTGAAATTGAGACTTCAATTACTTTCTCTTTTCTCTGCCAGTCCTTCCTCCTGATGCACGAATCTATGGATACAAAGCTGCTAGTAACAACGATGTGAGTCTAGAATTGCCAGTATGCCCAACCTGCAGCCCACAAGCTCTACACACCCCACCTATTCCTACAACCCTGAGCTGTCTCCCAGTATCTCTCTACACAGTATCCTCATTTTTGTAATGATCACAATCTACCCAGGTGCTTAAAACACAAAACTTGATGCTACTCAAATACCAACTTCTTCCATGTCACCAATAATTCTGTAGCCCCTCCCATATGTCTACATTTTTATCCAGGTAACCAGCATATCTCCAGAGCGAATGTAATCATATTCAGCTTGCCAAAGGCCTTTGTTCCAGCTTGCCAATCCAGTCTACTGCCCAAGTGTTCTTTGAAACATAAGTGGAGATCTACCTCTGCTACTTTAACCCATTTATTTATTTGTTTGTTTGTTTGTTTGTTTGTTTTGGTTTTTCGAGAAAGAATTTCTCTGCATAGCTTTGCGCCTTTCCTGGATCTCGCTCTTTAGCCCAGGCTGGCCTCGAACTCACAAAGATCCGCCTGCCTCTGCCTCCTGAGTGCTGGGATTAAAGGCATGTGCCACCACCACCTGCCGAGAAGGATGTTTTATTGTTGGATGCACTAGGTTAGCTACACGAGAGATCTGGGAAACAGTTACTCCAAATATAATCATTTTTTATGACCTTTGTACTCCAACAAGCTTGCTTGTTGCCTTGATCTTCTCTTTATAACATACAGAATGTTGACAGAGCAAGATGGTGCAGAACTTCCTATACTTTGTATTCTTTCTTTCTTTCCTTCTTTCTTTCTTTCTTTCTTTCTTTCTTTCTTTATTTATTTATTGTTTGTTTGTTTGTTTGTTTGTTTTGTTTTTTGGGGACAGGGTTTCTCTGTGTTGTTTTGATGCCTGTCCTGGATCTCACTCTGGTTCCTACCTTGTATTCTTGCTGACGCCATTAAAGTTTTAAGCAGAATTAGAACTCCTTGGTAGAGAATCCTGTGGAAAATCACCCAGCTCTAATCTAGGATCCCACAGTTAAGATGCCCCAGCTAACTTAGCATCTGTTAAACTGCTCTCTTGCACAGCACTCCCAACCCCCACAATGAAGTTACAGATACCGGAATGTATTGTTTTTCCTTTAAAAGCCTTTTGCTCTATATCAGTGGTTCTCATTGTGGGTCATTAACCCCTTTGGGGTCACTGTTCAGATACCCTGCATATCAGATATTCACGTTATGGTTCATAACAGTAGCAAAATTACAGTTATGAAGTAGCAATGAAATAATATTATTGTTAGGAGTCATCATAACATGAGGAACTACATTAAAGGGTCTCAGCATTAGGAAGGATGCAGACCACTGCTCCAAATGCTCAGGGCTACACTTGGGTCTCAGAAGGCCTGAGCATAGTCCCAGCTGACTGGACTCATTATCTGTTCTTCAGCTGTAGGACATTTAGATTGTTTCCACTTCCTAGCTATTATAAATAGAGCAGCAAGGAACATGGCCCAGCAAGTATCTGTGGAGTAGGATGTTGAATGCTTTGGACATGTGCCAAGAGACAGCTTGTATGGGTCATATGGTAGATTCATTTTTAGCTTTTGAGAATTTCCCATACTGATTTCTATAGCCACACCATGTATCGGTGGACACCAGCCTTGATTTCTCATCTTGTCTCTCATTGATAATATAATAAATATGGCCATGCTGTTGTCCTCTTGAAAGACTCTCATATTTAAGCCCAAATTTCATTTATGGTATCTAAATGCCCCATTTTATGTGTGTATCCATGTACTAACAGACAAAATGTTTCACATCATTCTTATTGTAATGTTGTAATGAACTTGAGTGTATGGATATTAGCTTGATATACTGATGTTACTTCCTTTGAATTCATATTCAATGGTAAACTGCTGATGCATAGCTTACTTTTAGCTGTTTGGTAAACCTCCAGACTGCTTCCCAAAGGAAATAGCTGGTGTACATGACCAGCAGCAGCTATGCGGGGATTTCCTTACTCATCCTGTCCACCAATCAGTGCCTTTTATTCATTGACAGTAGCTATACTTCCAGGTCGAAGTCATCTGTCGCCATGGTGCTAACTTAAGTTTCTGTGATGAACAGTGATGTTTTTATGTTAGGAGAAAAGGTTCATGTCCATCTTCTGTGGATGCCAGGAGTCACAGCACCCCTCACAGAAGAGGCTGTTTTTTTCTTCATTGTACATTCTTCCTGCTGATATGGAAAGTCACTTGGCTGTATGTAATTGGTGGCATCAGGGTTTGAGATTGCATTTTCATTATTATCCACTGAGCATTGCTTAGTTTCTTTAATATGACAAGTCTTGCTTGCATCAGGGTTTTAGGCTGCATTATTATTATTGTTACTATTTATTATTATTATTATTATTATTATTACTGAAAGACCCCGCTCATAACAGGCTTTTACTTAGCCATGGGGACGCCATTCTGGAAGGCAAATACCAACCAAAGCAGGAGTCAGGAGTTCATCTCAAGCCAAGGAAACAAAAATAACTTTGGTAGACCACCCGGCCTTGTGAGTAATGACTATGGTCTATGGTCGGCCACCCTGCTCTGAGAAAACAACCGTTGAGTCAAAACAGGATGGGCCACCTGGCCTTGGGGAATAAACAGTTGGGCCAGAAAAACACCACTGTGCCCTAGACAAGGCCAGGTCAGCCACACACATCAAATTTCCGAGATGTCCCCAAGTTCACCCTGGCCTTATTTGAATCAACCAATGGGAACCCTGTAACTATGCTTCTCGCTTCTGTAACCATGCTTCTGCCCCTGGAATTCTATAAAAGGTCCCCCTTTTCCTAGGAAGGCGCGCAAGTCCTCCGAGAGACTTTGCTGCCCCAGGTACCTGCGTATCTCAATAAACCCTCTTGCTGTTTGCATCTGATTCGTGGTTTTGGCGTGTTCCTTGGGTTTGGGGTCTCTCCTGAAGGAAGATCTCCCCTGGGGGTCTTTCATTACTTGAGTTCTTGTCTCTTACTTAAACCTATTAAACAAGATCTCTGTTAAAGCGTAACCATCTCAGAGAAATAACCTGAGGGTAGGTTAACGCTTGTCCTTAATTCCTTCTTCTCCAGTCCTTGCAGTTCTAATAACCTTAATACCAAAATGAACTACCGCTGGTTCCTCCCATTGGAAGATTGGGTCTATGGCAGTCTGCAAAGCAGTTTCTTTTGAGTCCCTAAGCAGGGCTGCCAACTAGGAAGCCTCCCTTAAAAATGTGTTGACAGACTTCCTAGCAACTCAGTGCCATTCAAGTTCATATGATAGTGAATACATCCCATAGCCTAGTGTTGTGTGAAAGGTTGACACACAGGACACTTTATGAAAAATTATACACATTGTCTCTGATACTTCTTGGCATTCCCTACAATCAACAATTGTAAAGATTTGAGGATTTTAAACTCTGGGATCCCTGCAGTGAGTTTATTTCACAATATTAGCTTTTCTGATGAATAGTTTTCAATTTCCCATTCCCATGTTTCAGAACTATATGCTAGTATTTTTAAAGAAGAAACAAAGAAAATAAAAATTAAACTTTCATTATTCAAAGATGCACTATGGAGCTTTATATCAAAGTTTCCCTTTCAATATTGCCTTTCACTGACTTTAGCTTGATTTATGCAGGCAGTTGAGTTCTTTGAAGTCTATGATTCTGTTTGCATAATTTTCATAATGGGATAAATAAAACAATGTTTCCAAACTGCCAAAAAATTGTCTAAAATGGACAGCTGAATATATCTGGAAAAGTTTGCTAGAATGGGTATCTCAGGAATGTTTGCTCCATGTGCAAGGAGTGGGTCCTATAAATGATTGACTTCCTCCATAGTCAAGATTCTTTGCAAGGCAGTAAAATCATGGCTCTTTCCATTTGCATGCCTATGAGCAGAAATGTTATAACTACATAGTTACATGTCTAGTACTTTTATGTACTATGGCAGATTCATCTTTTTTGTCTAGATGCTGATTTGCAAGGATTTTTAGAAGCTACCAAATATATGAAGAGAAACACAACTAAGACAGATGTTGTTCTTATATCTGTATAACACATACATGTACATATGTCATAATGTTGTGCAACTTATATACATAGTCCCAACAGCTGGGAACAAACTGTGCTCAATTTCCAAACTATCACAGCCAACAAGACCCATCAGGGTGTAAGAATAAAGAGACACCAGGTCAGTTGGTGTAGATATGAAAGAGTTCTTTTTAAAAGACATGCCTATGGCCAGTAAGACATTACAGTGAATGACAGAACTTATGACACAACCCTAACGACCTACAACTGTAGAGCGCACCAGGTCCTTTTGCTCACAGATAAGCACTAGGGAAATTAGGAATGTTAAACACACAGATTATCTCTCAAATGGCAGAGATGTATATCTGTTTTCACCTGAAAAGCTGGAAATGGATATAATCAATAGCCTGGTGATCTGTGTTATTTGCAGGTTCAGACCACACTCAATCCCCCAGATTATTATATTTATCCAGACTCTTCCTCCCCAGAACTCTGTCTTGAGCATTGCTTCACAGTTAATAAAACCCATTCCTAGGGGAGATGTCACATGTGCTTTGTAGCTTGGGACCTCTACAAAGACCTAGACTATACCAGATCCTCCCCTAGGCCCTTAAGTTATAGAAGTCATTCTTATGGAAAAGGTCATATGTACTTTGCAAAGGTTTCCATATAGTCATACTTTAAGCTTTCAATAATTAGCACCAGTGAATGTTTGTTCTAAAGTTATAGTGTTCTTAAATATGCCTTAAAAAGTACTGCAAGGAGTCAGACTCTAGAAGTTTGAACCAATACCAGCTACCGAGTCATGTTGAACTGTATTGGGGGATGTATTAAGGCAATTCCGCATAGTTAAAAAGGAGGTTTATTTTGGGGTAACTTATGGCCAGTAAAGGGTTTGGCTACAGGATCCAGGAGAGATGGAGTGCAGTCCAATGGGATTCTCTGGAGAATTCTGCTTGATCTACCCCTAGCATCCAGGATCACAAGAAACCAAGAGACTCAGTACATCCAGATCTCGGGTCTTAAGTGATCCCGTCTTAGCCCTGCCCCAAGGGAAGGTTGTAGGTAAGTGTGGGAGTCACCAGAAGCCTCACTAGGGGCAGTGCTTTTAGGTCAAAGCTGGAACAACTACCCACTACAGAACTAGATTTCCTTCTGGCCTCACATGGATCATTACTCTGCCAGCCATGGTGTTTGCAGAGACCCCCACATACAACTTCTGAAACCTACACAAAGAAAATCCAGATGTAGTGGCAAGAATCTGCAATCTCAACACTCCTATGAAGAGATGTGAGGGAGTTACAGGAGAATCGGCCTGAAATTTCATAATCACGATTAAATTAGAGCAAAATTTGAAAGACTCTGTCACACCAAGGTGGAAGGCAAGAGCCAACTGCTGAAAGGTGTCCTTTGACCTGCACATGCAAGGTTTCTCTCACACACACACCAATAAGAAATAATAATAAACAAAATTTTCAAATGTTTTTAAAAATATTAAGGTAAACACGAAGAAGTTGCTTTTACAAATGTTCTTTGTTGTGCAATATAATTATTTTTATTTGCTTCTAAAAATGAAAATTAAGCAAGGGATGGTGGTGTACACCTTTAATCCCAGCCCTCAGGAGGCAGAGGCGGGTAGATCTCTGTGAGTTTAAGGTCAGCCTGGGCTACAGAGTGAGTTCCAGGACAGCCAGGGCTATGCAGAGAAACTCTGTCTCAAAAAAAAAAAAAGAAAGAAGGAAAGAAATGAAAATGAAAATGAAAGCTTGGTGGTACAGTAGTTGCTTAGCATGCAGAAGGACTTGGGTTTGATCTTCAACACTGCCTGAAGCACTCACTTAATTAATAATAAACTATTGTTGGGAGAGCATAGGTGACCTCTAAGATCACAAACATAGTAAATGAGGTGATCCTCATATTCAAGACACATTGCTGTGTTTATTACAGAATCTACCTATGGCAATTATCCTCACATCTGAAGAAGCAAGAAATTTAAAATGTGGAATCAGAGCACTTAACATGAAATTATAAATTCAATACAACTAATAGCTCCATAAAATCTTTTCTAAGAAGTCTAACATCTTAATCTCTTAATGTCTCTAAGCCTGAATGTAAGATAGAGAGCTCTTTAATTCATTTTCAGTCATTAAACACACTAATTGTAAGCTTTGTATGTGTCAGACACCCAGCAGGATTCTGAAGATTAATTTATTTCAAAGAATTTAGACTCTTCTTGCTGTAAGGCAGAGTTAATAGACTATGAAGTCATTCATTCATAGAGAGTTCTGTATTCCTACTGTGTGTCAGATACTATGGGAGAATTGGTGAAAAGGATAAGTACTGATTCTTGTTATCTAGATTGTAGTGGGACAGACAGATTTTAAAAGTAGTATCAATCTAATTAGCATGTAATTATAGCATAGGAGAATTGTTTTGAAGGGATGCAGCAGGTCTTGAGAAAGAATCAAAGTCCTGTAAGAGTGGTGTCGAGCATGATTTCTATGACATTTTTATCCAGTGTAAATAGAAAGAGTTGTCATAGAAAGATCATTGCAGGAAGACAGGATAGCCACTGAAGTCTCCCCTGTGCTGGATGGAGCAGTGAAGAAGTCAGTCTTCCTTACAGGAGAGTCCCCATTAAGCAACAGTTTGTTGTTTTAAACAAAATCTCAATTGTTTGATTTTTACCAGTAAAGACTTGGGATCCTGAAGCTGGGGTGAAATCCTGCTAGCTCAGAGAGGCAAAGAAAGCACCCATCTGACCTTCCTCCTCTGCCAACAATTCAGAAACCTCCTTTCTCCTAGGCCACCTCAAATCAGTGCCTCAAGCTGAAGGCCCCTCCTGTCTACTTTCTGTGTGTGTCTCTATCCATCCATCCTCCGGATTCCCTCTTAGTCTCTGTTTTTCTTTTTTGCAAATCCTACATTCACTTCCTGTCAACTGGTTTTTTGCACTGCCTCTTGACCTATGGCTGACTTTATTAAATCCTGTTTGCAATATTCAAAACAGAGAGCTCTTGGATTAACGGTGTGTCCTAGGGCTTAGCCACACCACAGCTAGAGACAGGTTTTCCCAGTAAATAGTCAGCCCCAAGGCTACTGGGTACTCAGTTTCTGGTACCCTTGAGATACCATGTGTCCCTCATGGTGCAATGAGGCTTGATTAGCTTCCTACTGATTTCATCCCATCGTGTGATAGTTCCTATTGACGTAGTCCCATCCTGCCACCCCCACACTTAGTATATAGGGACTCCTTCATAAAATTGCTTGGCATAAGACACAGCTTGTGCAAGACTTCATGAGCCTACCTGTCTTCTCCTCCTCAGAATACTGTCAGGAAGAACAGTCTGATGGGTTCAGGTTACAGATGAACTCTGGTTGGCAGTTTCTGTGGGTATCTTCACACATCCATGTCACCAGGCTCATCATACTCGGGAAGTTCTGTTTGAAAAACCCTGTCTGGCATCAACCTATGCTCATGGTCCTCTGACTGGTTCTAAATTGTATATGTTCCCTGAAGCAAATCAAAATAGCTTTCAGTTGAGTCATGAAAAACAGTCTTCCCCAGGAAAGAGCACAGAAATCCATTATCCAATACCAAATGCTCAGCCCTGAAAAAGTTTATACAAGTAACATTATATATACCAAGAAACTTATATTTGGGAATATATATATATATGTGTGTGTGTGTGTGTGTGTGTGTGTGTGTGTATACACATCAAATACATATGCACATACATATACATATATGCATGCAAGAAAAAGTAATAGGATAAGAGACCATAAAGGGAAAATGAGAGAAATGTAATTATAATCTCAAAAGTAACATATTATTTTACTACTCAAAAGTATATTTGAGTATTTGATTAGTCAAATTAATTTAAAAAATAAATTTTGAGTATTTTATTGCTAAAAATACTATATTACTCAAAAGTAAAATTATATCATGATCTCAAAGTAAGAGGAAGAAATGCAATTATAATCTCAAAGGTAAAAATAAGCAAATACATAATCAAATTATGGTGATTTGTGGAACACTCTGCCCTAAACTGAAATTATTTGCTAGGAAGGAACATTTGCTTTCCTCTACCGTGTACCTGAAAATTAATTCTAGTGGGTATCAAATGTCTGGATGGGTCTTGGGAATTTGAGGGACAGTTTACTCAAATATTAAGGTTTTTCCACCTCCAAGGATACACACTACAACAAAAGTTTCTGAGTATGGATGGGATCTAGATGTGGCTTCTGAATGGTTGTAACAAGAAAAGATCATCTGTGGAGACTTTGTAATGATGAGAGCTAAGTCTCTTGTGTCTACTCTTACCAAAACTAGAGAGGCTTAAAGGGACCTCCCGTGATTACTTGATAATAACACAAAAGACTGACAGGACAACACACTTGCACAAAACACAACCCCCACCTGGTGACTGTCCAGCAACAACCTGTTCGGCTCATCCTCAGACCGATGCTGCTCCTCTGCTACCTAGTGCTGTGGCCAGTGGCCATTGTGTGCAAATGTCTGACACGTTCTTCCTTACTTTCTTTTGCTTCCGTCTCCTTGACTATACGTGTAGTTCACTGAAACATGTGCATTCCCTGATTCTCTCCTGATCCTGGATAAATATTATTCTTTGAAGAATCTCTGATTTCTAAAATCTAGGTTGATACAGGAAGAAGCAAAGGAGAAAGACCAAGTTTGCATAACAATTGCTCAACCATTAAAATTACACATGGGTGATTGTGCATTTATATTCAGTTCGCGGTGAGCGTGAACCGCTGTAATGACAACTGCTATAACTTTTCCCTTCTCAAGATTTGATTCTCCAGACCCTGCAATGAACTACTCACTGCTTAGATGTAATTCCTGCTTCCTAGGTGGAGCCTAGTAAAAGGATTAGAGACAGAGGGAAGCTGAAAATATGGAATCAGAGAGGGAAAAGAGATTGTGATTCTGTGGCCTACCCCATCTTGGATCAGGAAAAATAAAATAAAAGGAAATTCATTCGGCCTGCCATTTCTCAAAATGTTGCAAAAATCTATCAAGTCACACACAGCTTAGCTTTGGCACCCTGTGTATTACCATCGACTCAATTTACTTCAGTATACACTGAGTTTAGCATTGCCATATCTATATTTAATATACATTTATATAATATTGCCAAATTATATTATATTTGTATGTAAGTTAACTTGTGTGTCCTGGTTAGGCAGCTGTTGACTTTTTAACCACTTTAATCAGAAGATTAGGTATTAAATAAGAATAAATTAGCATTTAGAGAAATCATAGTTACTTTTCTGGCTTTATACAAAGCTAGACAAAGTTTAAAATACTGATATTTAAATGTGCACTAAAAGGCTTAGTAAATTAGGACCAATAATGGCACAGATAATTGTAATTATTGAAGTGAGTAGTGTTTGTGAGAAGTAGCTAGAAAGTTTATGAGAGTGAGTTCATACTTTGAGGAACCACATCTAACAATCTGATGAATTCAGAATCCCACCATTCTCAGATTAACTTTGTAAACCTCACCATATTGTTTTTACAATTATTCTCTAGAAAATTCTATGGACAGAATTTTACTGCCCTCATGTTTTATAGGAAAATTATGTGAAATGTCTGAGTGTCCAAAAGAACAGAGCAGTATGTGAGGAACAGCAGGGTATATAACTCTAGCTGTGTACATACATATATGAATTTTATATGTGTGTGTGTGTGTGTATGGACCATTCAGGCATGCTTTGGTTAATAGCAGATTGTACATACAATGTTGGGCCTGTGAGGCAAAAAAATTAATCTTGCCTCTTACCATAAAATCTCAACACAATATGTTACTCCTGTGTTTGCGGTGATTCTGTTGTGACTTAGCCTCATCTGTAGCCAGTTGTATAGAAGTATGGTGTAAGAAGTACAGGCAACTGCACACTCATACTTGAGGAATGTAAGTACTAAGCATTACACACTAAGTGTGTAATTGTACGGTAAGGAAAATAAATGATTATGTCACTGGTCAGTATACTGTCCCAGCTTTCTGTTACTGTGATAAACACCAACTTAAGGTAGGAGGGGGTTTATTTCAGCTTACAGGTGATAGTCCATCATCAGCTGAAGCCAGGGTAGGAGCTCAAGGAAGGAAACTGGAGACAGGAACTGAAGCAGAGGCCATGGAGGGGTGCTACTTACTACCTTACTTGTTCTGCCTTGCTCTGGCTGCTTTCTTATACATCCTAAGACTATCTGCCCAGGAAGGGCATCTTCTCCACTGGGCTAGGCCCTTTCATATCAATTCATGATTAAGGAGACATAGTCATAGTCCAACCTCATGTGGGCACATAATTAGTTAAAGTTTCCTCTTCCCAGTAGACTCTAGGCTTCTATCAAGTTGACAGCTGAAGCTAACTATGACATATACCTAGTATAATCTTATCACTCTTTGACAGTACACTCTCTTTCCTTTCAAAAAAAGTATTCACTGTAAAGCAGTCTGTCCACTTTACACCTGTAGCTGCTCACACAAACATTTCATGTTTGTAGCTTTCTTGATTATATCAAAAGGCCACACATACATTCTTCCCATAGCAGTTCATTCATTGCCATCTTAAATCATACCACAACCATGGCCACCACCATCACATTTAGATGCTCCTCACATTATTTAGTATAGATTTTAAAACAGAGTTATTTGGCATTTAGTGTATGTCTCCGTTAGGGTTTCTGTTGCTGTTTGGAGACACCATGTCCACGGCAATTCTAATAAAGGAAAACATTTAATTGGGGTGTCTTGCTTACAGTTCAGAGGTTCAGTCCATTATCATCATGGTAGGACATGGGGGCATGCAGGTAGACACAGTGCTGGAGAGGGAGCTGAAAGTTCTACATCTTGCACAGGCAACAGGAAGTAGTCAGTCCTACTGGGAGTGGCTTGAGCATATATGAAAACTCAAAGCCCAACTGCACAGTGACTTGGTGACTTACTTCCTCCAACAAGGACATAAATCCTAATAATGCCAATCCCTTTGGTAACCATTTTCTTTCAAACCATCACAGTGTGTATCACTGCATCCTTGCATTCAAAATGTGCTTGATTATATCTTTGTATGTATCCATGCATGTACCTCCATTTCTACACATTTTGTTAGCTGGCAGTTATATCTAGAGACTTAATTCAATTCTACTTTTGTGGCTATCTGGAAGGATTATTTTCTGAATTTGCTATTATATCAGAAGGCACATAACACAAGGTTTCAATCTCTTAATGTTAACTATGATGTGAATTAGGTTAATAATGAATAAATCTATTCATTTCAATCTTCCAATAAAAAGTTCCACATAGACATCTCTCTTAATGTTTTAGCATCCACCAACTGCCATATGGTAGCTCCATTATTTCATTAAGTAAAAGTCATATTTATCATTTGCTGATGATCATTTGACATAGGCTTAATGCAAGAGAAAAAAAGCTAGATTGGTTTCTAAGGACTATGTACATGGGTAAACACTATAGTTTTAATTAGTAGCAGACTTCCCAGCCCTACATTAGTGGGAATTTTTTCTTTTGTTAACATAATGGAGTTTGAGTTACTTTTTAATGACCTTGCACAATCGGCTCTTCCCATTAGAGAACAGGAGCCTTTGTTGTAGTTTTTTATGCATTCATAATGCAATCTGTGCTTTGAAAGCAATTTATATTTTTCCTTTCATTATCTGGTTATGCTACTGTAAGTCTTTCACACAGGAAAAAAAATATAAAACCAGATAAGACAACCAACCAGAGAGTAGCTTACATTCCAGTTGAGGTAGACACAAAAATTAAAATGAAAGAAACATTGCAGAATAACTACCAACCAGTGATAATCTAAAAGAAAATAATGCATATTTATATGCTTGAAGTTAACTAAGGGCAGATAAGGGAATTTCAGAAGGTCTTTTAGAGGGAAACACAATGGAAGGAAGATCTGAATTGAGAACTTAGTCACAAAAAGTAGAAAACCAGTTGACACAGAAAAAGTGCCAAGAGCTAAGGAAGACAAGAGTAAGTTTGCTCAACAATTCATGCTCTTACAGTCCCCCTTCTTTCTCGACAATTGGACACCTGGAGCTCCACCTGGGGCCTGGCCAAGGATCTCTGCATCCACTTCCATCAGTTATTGGATGAGAATTCCAGCTTGACTGTTAGGGTGTTTGGCCATCCAGTCACCAGACTATGTCAGATCAGGCTTTCTCTCAACCATTGCCAGCAGTTTACAGAGGATATATCATTGTGGATTTCAGGGAACCTCTCCAGCACTCTGCCTATTCCTGTTCTCATGTAGTCTTCATTTATCATGGTCTGTTATTCCTTGTTCTCCCTTTCTGTTCTTGATCAAGCTGGGGTCTCCTGCTCCCCTAAGCTTTCTTACCCTCAAATCTTGCGCTTCATTACTCCCACTGTCATCCAGGTTGTTCATGTAGATCTCATCCATTTCTCTGTCATTGGGTGATCCTTGGGTCTTTCCTAGGGTCCCGAATTTCTAGGTAGCCTCCCTGGAGTTTTGTAGCAGTTTAGTCATCTTTGTTTTACATCTAGTATCCTCCTATGAGTGAGTACATACCATGTTTGTCCTTCTGAATCTGGGTTACCTCACTCAGGATGATTTTTTCTAGATCCATCCATTTGCCTGCAAACCTCATGATGTCATTGTTTTTCTCTGCTGAGTAGGACTCCATTGTGTATATGTACCATATTTTCTTTATCCATTCTTCAGTTGAAGGGCATCTAGGTTGTTTCCAGGTGCTGGCTATTACAAACAATGCTGATATGAACATAACTGAGCAAATGCCCCTGTGGTATGATTGAGCATTCCTTGGGTATATGCCCAAGAGTGCTACAGCTGGGTCTTGGGGGAGATGGATTACCAATTTTCTAAGGAAGCGCCATATTGATTTCCAAAGTGGCTGTACAAGCTTGCATTCCCACCAGCAGTAGAGGAGAATTCCCCTTGTTCCACATCCTCTCCAGCATAAGCTGTCTTCTGTGTTTTTGATCTTAGCCACTCTGACAGGTGTAAGGTGGTATCTCAAAGTCATTTTGATTTGCATTTCCCAGATAATTAGGGATGTTGAGCAATTTGAAAAACAAGTATTTCAAGAGAGAGTTGCTTATTCCTTAAATGTCTTTCAGCCATTTGAAATTCCTCTGTTGAGAATTCTCTGTTTAGTTCTATAGCCCATTTCTTAATTGGACTGTTGGGCATTTTGATATCTAATTTCTTGAGTTCTTTATATATTCTTGATATCAGCCCTTTGTCAGATGTGGGGTTGGTGAAGACCTTTTCCCATTCTGTAGGCTGTCACTTTGTCCTGTTGACCATTTCCTTTGCTCTGGAAAAGCTTCTCAGTTTCAACAGGTCCCATTGATTGATTGTTTCTCTCAGTGTCTGTGCTACTGGTGTTATATTTAGAAAGTAATCTCTGGTGCCAATGCATTCAAGACTACTTCCTACTTTCTCTTCTATCAGGTTCAGAGTAACTGGATTTATGTTGAGGTCTTTGATCCACTTGGACTTAAGTTTTGTGCATGGTGACAGATATGGATCTATTTGCAGCCTTCTACACATTGACATCCAGTTATGCCAGCACCATTTGTTGAAGATACTTTCTTTTTTCCATTGTACAGTTTTGGCTTCTTTGTCAAAAACTCTATGATCATAGGTGTGCGGGTTAATGTCAGAGTCTTCAATATGATTCCATTGGTCCACATGTCGGTTTTTATGCCAGTACCAAGCTGTTTTTATAACTATAGCTCTATTGTAGAGCTTAAGGTCGGTCGGGGATCGTGATGCCTCCAGAGGTTGTTTTATTGTACAGGATTCTTTTGGCTATCCTGGGTTTTTTGTTTTTCCATATGAGGTTGAGTGTTATTCTTTCCAGGTCTGTGAAGAATTGTGTTGGTATTTTGATGGGAATTGCATTGAATCTGTAGATTGCTTTTGGTAAGATGTCATTTTTACTATGTTAATCCTGCCTATCCATGAGGATGGGAGATCTTTCCATTTTCTGACATCTTCTTCAATTTCTTTTTTTCAGGGACTTAAAGTTCTTGTCATATAGGTCCTTCACTTGCTTAGTTAGCATTACACCAAGGTATTTTATATCATGTGTGGCTATTGCAAAGGGTGATGTATCTCTGATTTCCTTCTCAGCCTCTTTGTCAATTGTATATAGGAGGGCTACTGATTTTTTGAGTTGATCTTGTATCCTGCTATGTTGCTGAAGGTGTTTATAAGCTGTAAGTGTTCCTTGGTTGAATTTTTGGGGTCACTCATGTATACTATCATGTCATCTGCAAATAGGGAAAGCTTGACTTTTTCCTTTCCAATTTGTATCCCCTTGATCTCCTTATGCTGTCTTATTGCTCTGGCTAGAACTTCAATTACTATATTGAATAAGTATGGGGAGAGGGGACAGCCTTGCCTTGTTCTTGATTTTAGTGGAATTGCTTTGATTTTCTCTCCATTTAATTTGATGTTGGCTGTTGGCTTGCTGTAAATTACCTTTATTATGTTTAGTTATTTTCCCTGTATTCCTGATCTCTCCAAGACCTTTATCATGAAGGGGTGATGGATTTTGTCAAATGCCTTTCCAGCATCTAGTGAGATGATCATATGGTTTTTTTCTTTGAGTTTGTTTATATGGTATATTACATTGACAGACTTTCCTATGCCGAACCACCCTTGCATCCCTTGGATGGAGCCTACTTGATCATGGTGGATAATTGTTTTGATGTGTTCTTGGAGTCTGTTTGACAGAATTTTTTTGAGTATTTTTGCATCAATGTTCATGAGGGAGATCAGTCTGTAGTTCTCTTTCTTTGTTGCATCTTTGTTTGCTTTTGGCTGAAATGCCAGCACATGTGGTCAGTCGGAGCTTAAGAAAGTCAGAGCCCAGGCTCGACTAGGCTCAAGCAGGAACACGTGGTTGTATTTAAGCTTTTAGTCAGAACGTGGCTATGCTTTCTTAATCTCTGGCTCTGTCTCTGGATTCCCACCTTGGATGCTGGAGAAGATAAGCTGTGGGTACCATCAAAATTGATAAAGGTTCAATTTGAACAAGAGAGACCTCCTAATTAGAGGAGGTGATAGTTCATCAACCAACATGACCATCCAATTTAAACTAACTTATACCACTAACACATGCCTGCTACGCCCACAGCTGTGACACCTGTGTAGCTGTAGCAAGTATGCCGCTGAGCTGGGGCCCAGCAGCTGAAGGGTTGAGGTTGGAGCTTCCCGGAGCGTGGCCTCAGGCGGTTCCCCCACAATCAGCAATCGTCATGCAGCCTGAGGATCCCAGGAAGCCCTGGAGAACGAAATGGCCTTGACGACAGTCCTTGTTGGCACTAATCACGATCTTTCTCTGTATGTCTTATCTGTGTCTTCTCCAGTTAACAACACGACCAGTATAGGTCGGCACCAACATGACTGACCCAGGTCACCTGTACCCGGAGCACCTCCATTTATCAGACCAGTGTATAAGGAAGCTCAAAAGACTTCCTCAAATACATCTCTGGGGTCGTTCCTGTTTAGAGTAGAGCAGCGCGAGCTCTTGTCAGAAACAGCCAGAGAGCCCAAAAATGAAAGTAAAAATAAAAATGTTACGAGGGAATAAACATAGCATGCCAGACCCTTCTAGAGAGAAAGAGTTAGAGAAAATTCCCCAGCACACACTTCCCGGGGGGTATACACAGTACTTCTTAGGAGGGAGCTGGTGGACAGCCCCTAGGTGGACCCCTGAAAGTGGAAGTTACCTAGAGCCGCTCCCATATACAGGAAGTTATGATAAAGTTGGGAACAGATGGGTAAATTATGAAGAACGGCTTGGAAAGCAAATGGGTATATGATAGTAAAATATAACCCAGGCTGGCAAGAGTTTGGCTCTCCACAGATGTGGTCACTGGCGCAAGACAGATTTCACAAAATTCTGAGATCATGCCCTCAGACAATAACCACAATGAACTCCCGCTGTGGAAGTGATACACAAAAATAGATATGGATGTCTCTTGTTATTGTTTCTTGCTGATTCTGAGTAATTGTAAAAAATAATGGCCTGATGTAACCCCCTGCCAAGTTCCTCGATTGTAAAAGTATATAAGCATTGCCTATACAGAAGTAAAATTGCAGCAGCACATCTTTCACTTAAGCAGATATAATGTGCCAAAAGGGAACCTCCCCAAAATTAGTCTTGGGGAAGGGTTTTTGTTTTTGTCTTTTAGGAGAATGAAGGCTAAGGAATCTGAAGAACACTGGACAAATGAGACAACTGAAGAAAAAAGAGAAATCATCTGTCCCAGGAAAAAGAGTGAAATGGCCTATTGGTATATCATCTACAAAATTTCATAAATATTCCTAAATGTTTGTTTCTGCTCTTCTCTAAAAAAATTAACACTATTGGTCTTCTTGTAATCCCAGATCAATTAAAATTTAAAGCTGACTTTGGAGTTGGAGAATGGCTCTCTCCTTCTTTAAACTCAAGCATGTTGTTAAAAGGAAAATGCAAACTCCCTGTATCATACCAGAAGAAAGAGCCATCTTCTGACATGGGACAGGAGAAAAACCAAATTAAGGGACTATTCTATTACTAATCTCAATTCTTTAATTCTATTCTGATTCTTTAAACTTTTCTTAAAGTGTGAATTTTATATCAAAATTTACAAGATATATATATATTAAACTTTGTTAAGATAATAATGGTCATATAGAGTACTAATTAATTCTAGAGAAAAGGCTTCAATTAGCTGCCTATACATGTCTTTGTGTTCGAGTCTCTTATCAGTTTTCTATGGGAAATCACAGCCAGGCCTAACATCAACTGAAATCTCCAGGAAGAAGATGTGGCCCCACAACGACAATTCCATGTGGACAATAGTAATATCACTAAGCTGACAAAGATCATCACAGATCAGCTTTGGACTACAAAGTGCTTAGAGCAATTTTGAGATGGCTAGCTGAGATGATCCAGTTTCAAAGACTACTTGAATAAGGACTTGAGATAAACCCTGAACTTTGGCATTATGGATAACAAAGAATATAGTTACCTTTCCTAGAATTTGACAATTAACCCAAAATTTTTCTTTTCAGAATAAAGATACCTTTGCCCATACCCAGCAGGAAGCAATTTTAAGAATATGACGCCCACATTCCCAAAGGGGTGGTGTGGGGCAGGTGGTTATTTGGTCTTTTAAGGGGTTTTGGGTCTGGGATAGTTTTCATTGTTTAGGAGGATTGGTTATACGTTGTTAAGGGTTAGGAAAAGGGCTTGGCAAAGGAGATTAGATTTAAGGTGCTTGTTCAAAAAAAAGAGAAAAAAGAAAAAGACAATTACTAGTTTTAAATACTTTACATTGGATTGGATTGTTTTATATTGTATACAAATTATATATATAGATTGTTAGAATATGCCATACACATATTTCTAATCTTGCTCGAGATGTTGTATTTATACCATTCATTTAACAATGTAATGCAATTTGCTAATCCTTGAATGTTATTATTGCCAACTATTAGGATATATAGAAATGAAAGTTAGTAGTTAGACATTACAATTGAACTTGTAGTCATATTAGGTGTGTTTTCAAGATCAAACAGAGATATTCTAGATAGACAGGTCATCTTCAAACCCTTCAGAGATCTATAGAATATGGCATTTAAAATGTTTTAATAACTTAGGAATTTTTCTTTTTTGCTATGACTATGAGACATGTCAGCTCCTGGCAGTACCAATCTACTTCAGAGAAAATATGGGCATTAAAGAAACTGCATATGGAATTAACTTTCATTGTGGCAAAAGTTAGCCACTGGACAACAAAGTATCCTCGAATCAACTGCTGACAAACAGAACAGACAGGACATGAGACAAAAGACTACCAATTCTTGCCAAAACAAGTGTGGTTGTGGCTTTAACAAAAGGCATCTTCTGGAGCCAGAACAATGTGGCACTATCCCTGAAGTGAGTGGCTTTTGCAATCTGGAAAAGGTACTGTGCCCTTTTCTTCAAAGGCAGCTGAACAGGGAGTGGGCCGATGGCTTCTGATGTGCAATGGAACAGCAGGTGAAACAGTTATTCTTGAAGAATAACTAAGCTCACCCCTCTCAATAGTAGACTGGCATTTAATAGAGGGATGTGGAGAAGAACAGGATGCTGAGATGAAGCCACATATACACAGCCAAGAAAAATGGACAGCTGAATTAAAAAAAAATCAAGAATTTCCAGAATTTAAAATCCTGAATCATGACATGACACTAATGGAATTCAGGTGTTTCTGGTACATGGACTGCTCTCACCAAATGTGAGGTCAAACTGTTGACCTTGTATACAAATGTTGACCTAGTTCACAAATGAGTCTGTCAGATACGCTAAGCCTATAGGCTGAAGATGATGCCCCAACACTGCGGAGAAACCTCAGGTGACTGTCCAGGCAGCTGGCTGTTTCTGTCAACTCACATTTTTTTTTTTTTTGGAAGTTGTTTGTATGCACTTCCTGTTTTCATTTTTTATTAAGTAGTATTATTTCCTTCTTGGGTCTCTGAGGGAGTTGAAGATCAGTTAGTTATAGGTATAATTTTCTTTGTTAAGGATTTCAGAAAAACTCACTAAGAGCTATAAGTGTATAAATTTGAAAGATGTTATAAGACAGTTCCATTAGTAATATAAGTTAGGATAGTAAGTGAATCAGGTACATTTTGGACTTACCAAAATAGGATAGATAATGTGATTATTTTCTCTGAATTTGTCAAATACAAATGGACTAGACATTTTAATTATAACTTTTTTCCTTTTTTCTTTTATTAAAATAGGAAAGGGGAAATGTGGTGATACTATATTTGTAAAATGTGATTTTATTTGTGTGTTAATAAAGTTGACTTGGGGTCAGAGCAAGCCATAGCAGAAGCTGGGCAGTGGTGGTGGTGTACGCCTTTAATCCCATCACTTGGGAGGCAGAGCTAGGAGTATCTCTGTGTGTTCAAGGACACAGCCAACATGGTGACACATGCCTTTAATCTTAATACCAACCATAGAAGACGTGAAGGTCTGTACAGACAGGCAGTGATGAGGAGGTCATGTGGCTGGGTTTACAACCAATGAGAAAGCAGAACAGAAAGTCTATATAAAAGACAGGACACACAGAAGTAGGTCTCTTGCGGAGAGGAAAGACAGCAGAAGCAGTGAAGGGTAAGGCTCTCAGCTATTGCTCTGACCTCATGGCTTTTCACTCTGCAACTGGCTCTGTGTTTCTTATTTAACAAGATGGTTTCATCTACAGTAGTACCCTCATCACACAGTTCTACACTGGAGGTAATGACCAAGCATCTAAGTTTTACTTGATTTTTCTTCAAAAGTACTTGTGAGATTTGAGACACGTGACACGGTACTAAATGTGTAGCTAAAACTTCAAGGCAAGGCTGGGCATGTAGATCCATGGTAGACAACGTGGCTAGCAGTGGCAAGGCCCCAAGTGCTCTGCATAAAAAGGAACTGAGATATTTGAAGAGTGGCAGTTGAATTATCATGACCAACTAAGAAGCCAGTTGCAGTCTGCCCAGGAAGAGTTATATCCTTCTGGCTGAGGATGGTAGACACCTTTGTGGAGGAAAGAGGACATTTACAAGGGCTGTTTTAGAAGTGAGATTGATAGGAATTCCTAAGGAGAGATTTGAGGTAGTATTTCTGTCTGAGTTTGCTTCCTGTTTCTGTGATACAACACTGACCAAAAGCAACTGGCCATGGGGGAGGATAGGCCACATTTGGCTGAGAGGTTACCGTCTTTCATTTAGAGAAGCAGTTATAGGAACTCAAGATGAGAACCTGGAGGCTAGGACCGAAGAAGAAACAATGAAGGCCACTGCTTACTTGCTTACTTTCCTGGTTTACACAACTAGTATTTTTATGTAGCTCATACCCAACTGTCTAGTGAAAGTACAGCCCATGGCGGAGTGGGGGGGCTGGGCCCACCTTCATCACTTAGCAATTAAGAAAATATCTCACAGGAATGCCGACAGGCAGTTCTGATGAAGCCAATTCCTCACTTGAGGTGCCCTGTAGGTAAGTGACTCTAATTTGTGTCAAGTACTTTTATATAAGCAAATGACTGAGGCTTGTGACATTAACAAGGAAGGATTAAAGTGGTTTAAACAGCCTTGTGGAAACCCAGTTTGACCAGATAACATTGTTATCCCTGTGAAACCTAAGGCTGGAGCACTCAGCAGGTTATTAGATATTTCCACTGGAATCTTGAAAGTTAGGGGAGAGGGCATGGCTTAAGACATACATTTTGGGCTCATGAGAGGAAAAACAAGTGAATAAAAAACAATGTATCAAAAGAGAGTATAGTAGAACACAGCAAGAACAAATCCTCAAACCAGGATAAATCCACACTGGAAGAATTACCAAGGAACCTTGGGAAGGCGCTCATGGTGAGATGACAAATTGGGATGCTGAGATCAGAAAATTGGAGAAGAAGATGACAGTGAAAACAATGGCAAGGAACTCTTCTCTGGGCAAATATTTATAAAATATGACGATTTAAAGTCATTCACAAAATATACAGAGGAAAATGATGTATTTAAGGGGTAGACACAAAACAAAAAATGGGTAGACAATGTGGTTAGGGAACAAGAGATGAAGTCTGCGGAGATAAAGGGCTGTGTTTACCTAAGCAAGGGTCTGGCCCTTCGACTGTTTAGTCTGTGCTACACTTCCCACAGATAATTATGTAAAATGACATACATGTGGGAAACCATAGTATAACTGATTCATATCTTCATTCTGTTGTTATCATCATTGGCAAATTGGGCATAATGCTACATGGCTGGATGGTATATTTGACAATTAACTGCAAGGTTGATGTGTGTGTGTGTGTGTGTGTGTGTGTGTGTGTGTGTGTGTGTGGTGTGGTGTGGTGTGGTGTGTGCTGTCATATGCCGCAAATTACATTTTATTCAGGACATATCACAAGAGAAATGTTGGTCTCATGATCTTATATCCACTAATAAAACATTGGTTCTTGTAAGTTCACTCTGCAATGTTCATGAAATACAAAAGTTCCTGTCTAGGCACTATGCATAATGTTTTCTCATAACTAAAGATGTTGGAATGTGTGTGTATGTATGTATATGTATATAGATGTGGTGTGCACATACATTTGTATATGTGTTTGTATGAGTGTGCTGTATATAGATGGATCTGTGTGTATCTGTGTGTTGTGTATGTAAGTGTGTGTGTGTGTGTGTGTGTGTGTGTGTGTGTATGTGTGTGGGTATTTTCATGTGTGTGTGTTTAGAGAAGGATGTATGTATGTCTGTTATATATGTACATTGTTCTGGGTAGTTTTTATGATGTTTTACACAAACTAGGGTCATCTGGGTGGAAAGCTTAATTAAGAAAATACTTCATAGATGATGCCTATTGGCCAGTCTGTATGGCATTTTCCTGACTGATGATTGGTGGGGGAGAGCACAGCTCACTTGGGTGGGGCCAGCCCTGCACTGCTATGCAAAGACTGCATGAACATGCCAGAGGAACGAGACAGTAAGCAGCATTCTTCCATGGCTTCTGCTTCAATTCCTGCCTTGAGTTCCTGTCCTGACTTCCTTCAGTGATGGAGTATGACCTGGGGGTTGTCAGCTGAAATAAACACTTTCCTCCCCAAATTGTTTATGGTCATAGTGTTTCATCACAGCAATAGAAACTCTTGTATGTATGTCTGTATGTGTGTATTATGTTGTATGTACATATGTGTGTATATATTTATGTGTAAGTATGTAGCATGAATATGTGTATATGGTGTGTATATATGCTTATACATATATATATGTGTGTGTGTGTGTGTGTGTGTGTGTGTGTATGCATGTGGTGTGTATAAATACTTCTGTGTTTATGTGTGTGGTGTATATATATGCTTATGTATGTGCATATATGTGTATAAATATGTGAGTGGGTTACATTGGAAATACTCACTGAGATTTATTTCTATTTACACTATAGTTCTCTTTTAGGAAAAGCTCCACAAGGGTTGTTATAAGAACTGTTTCAAGAGCTGTTTTTTTAAAGTCTTTGTAAAGAAGATAAATCTGAACTGAAATATAGAGGATCAGAAGCTACACAATCCTAAATAAATGCTTTAGCTTTTCAGATATTATCATGCCTGAGAAAAGAAGAAATGGGAAAACAGGAAGATTTTGGTAAAGGGTAAAAGTTGACATATTCCAAGGTAGATAATTCCTTGAGCAAAGTGATTCTTACTAAATCATATTTTCCTATATACTTGAAACTTACTAAGAGTAGACCATGAATATTTTAACCTCATATACAGAAACTATGAAACAACAAATGTATTCATTGGCCTGATTGTAGAAATCATTTTAAAGGAAATTTGCATATATCAAATCATGATGTTTTACAACTTAAATATGTACTGGTACAACTTTTTTTCACCAATTATACCTCAATAAAGTTGAGGGAATATTATTATACTCTTTTGCCACCAGAACCCAGAGACCTTCATTTTCTTATTATGTGTATAGAGACTGAGGAGAGAGAAACTCAGATTTCTGCTGACACTTTCAACACTCTTTTATTGTGGAAACTTCTAAGACACTAAATTTCCAATTTCCCATATTCTCTTAGGGCTTCCATTTCCCATCATTATGTTAATATTACTTATTTACTACATGAAATAAGTGTGGGCCTTAAAGGCATAATATAGTCAAACTTTTTAAGTTTTAAGTGATTTTATTTGCACTTATTAATTAAACAATAATATAATTAAACAATATTGATTTCAACATGACATTGTCAGGCATGTGAACAATGTATTTCAAAGATTTTAAAAGTGTAATTAAGAAGATGGCTATGACTCTTTTAGGAGTCTTGGCGTTTAGTTATGATCCTTCTTCAATTCCTTGCCATCATAGTCTGTAAATTACCTGCATCTTCACAAATGACAAGGGCCTAGGATGCAGCTCAAAACTGTTGAAAGTCACCATTCTCAGAGAAATCACATCTGTGCAAACATCAGCACCCACAGCCCCAGTATAAAGGAAGTGACTTTTATTAGGCCTTCCCAAGACTATGCAAGGAATTTTTTTTTAATTAAGTAAATCAGTGTGTAGTTTTCACACAACAATCCACAGTCAGACAGCAAAGACTTTAAATGCCAAGCCAGACTTATAATCTCCATATGCTGCTTAAACTTTACAAGGAACATATCTAGACTGACAGTCAATAGCCTCCATTTAGAGGGGCTCACTCAGATCAGAAAGCCCAGGTGAGAGGGTCACTGTCAAGTTCACATAGCCAGTCTACTTCAAAGCATGGAACTAACTACCTTTATCAGACATGAAAGACACTATCTCCATAAAATAAGGCACAGTGAACCATCCCAGAAATACCAGGGAAGAGGAAGATGAGGAAAGATTATAAAGTCATAAAATCAAGCTGAAAAATGTCCTCTGCTTATAAAATGATGCACAGGACAGAGGGGTAATGGCAAGGCCACAAAATGTACAACAGAGGAGGTGGAGAGGCATACTGTGCAGATGGGGCATTTATAGGACAATTCCCTCAATTCCAGACACTTTAAAAATTTGGTACCAGCATGACATGAGAATGTGCTACAAACTCTTGGACCCCCAAACATCTGGAGTCAATTCAACCCCTGAGGATGAGGTCAGTAATATGTGTTTCAACAAGGTCTCCAGGTGACTCTCACACACTTGTTTTGGATTAAGCACCAGTTTGCATGGAAATGTGATATATTAGAAAACCCTGCCATTGATAGAATATATTTAGCGTATGCAGGGTAACATTCTCCTAGAGGAAAAATGAAAAAAAAAACAAAACCCATGAAAGGCAACTAGACACGGTGCTGGTCTCAGTTCCGAAGGTGTTACATATGCAAAACAAACAAACAAACATACATACATACAAACAACAACAAAAAACAAAACACAAAAGTGTTGTGGCAGGCAAGGGTTGTCCTGTGCTGATCTGGTAACTACCACACACAGCTGCAGGGTCAGATGCATCATCCTCAGTGGCAAAGAGCTGGGCGAATGGTTATTTCATTGTAACTCCTGGTGCACACTTAAAAAAGACTGGCTACAAGTATTTAACTCATCATTTTGAAAGGTCCTGTTGACTATGAAATGCCAGAAATGTAGCCAAACACAGGTTGGATTTATTTTCGTGAACAAACTGTATTAGGACACTCTGGGCGAGTTGCTGCTAGCAGAGGGGTATTGTGGGAGGGCTCTCAGAGGGAGACCAATGTTTTCAAAATTCTGGCCTGAAATGCACTGCCTGTTTAGTGGTCTTTAGAAATCTGCTAGGAATATACTGAAGAGCAGCAGCCAAAGAGAGACACCTGTGACAAAATGATCAATTCAAACAAAATATATTCCAATTTAGAGTCCCTGAAATGTTCATCCCACCCCCACACATCCCCTTCTATCAGCTTGAATGGCTGCTCTGCTCCCCAAACCCATCATCACTGCATGGCTGTGTTCCTGGACTCAGTTTAGACCAGGAGGGAGCAGAGCCAAGTTTGTCCCTATCCAATCAGCAGCTGTCTGCTTATCTGACCAGAACAGCTCTCCAGGGCAAAGTTCCTTTCCCAGAGATAAGCTGTCTCTTCCATTCTGGGAAACAAACTGGCTCTGGAAAAAGTAGCGTGTGCAGAGCAAGATTACAAAGGAAACAGGGAGAGAAGCCAGGGCACCACAGGGTGGTAGAGCAAATGCAATAAAGGTGGGAAGGATCCTTGGAAAAGACACAGCAGAGGATCCTAGAAGAAGACAAACTAGTAATACTCAAGGTCCAAGAGATTATCCACCCTTGGGACATTGCTAAACCATGTGTCTCTCAGGCAACAAACAATAACAAAAGAAAGGTCAGTCTGTGTAAGGGCTCCTCTACTTGTGTGAAATGAAAAACTCACCCATACATCAGAAAGGACCTCTTTGCATGGGTTTCCCTCGGTCTTCAGATCTTCTTACAACAGAGACACTAAAGCTGAGTGAGGTCAACAAAAATAATGTAATCAAGGTAGTTGAGTCTCACAGTTGGGAACATTTCTGCTCAACTTGAGACTCATTAGATGGTCCAAAGGAATCAAGGACTGCAGGGAGAACTCAGAGGAGTTCATAGGGATCTAGGTGGGGGGGGGGGGGATATCTACTGAAGGAATCATTTGATGTTGGACGGAACTGACAGAACATCTCTGAATGACTTCACAGAGTCCAGTTTGTGTAAGCTATTTTACATAGCAAGTCACATTAGTTATCATGTTCATCTTCTAATTAATGTGTTAGTCTCATAAGGAAAAAAGAGTAGTATATCCTTTTTCCCTTTTTTATTTTACCACAAATAATAGTACTGATGGGTAAATTGTCATAATATTATTTTTATCCTAAGTACTTAAATTATAAGAGTCCACACTCAGAATTGATTATTAGCACTTAATAATGTGATGAAGTTTGATATTTTCTACGAATTGAATGCACATAACTTTCATTTTTTTGTTATCCATCAGGGTACTTTATCATAAAATGTGTCTTTGTCACGTGCTTATAATGACACTCCAAAAGAAACCAAGCAATTAAAAAAAAAAACCACAAAAAACAACAATGGACAGAATGCTTAGATACAACATTAACATTATCATTCAGAAAGAGAGAGAAGCATGCAAATGTGGTAGTAATCATGACCCCTTCCCCTCCCCCACATAACGCACAAATGCACACAGAGAAGTCCAACAATTTGGATGGTTTTGTAATAGAAGCAATCTAGAAAGGTAAAACAATCATGCTATTTTCTTAATATTTTTATTCTCTGAAACAAAAATAAGAGTTTATTTTATTTATAAAACATTCAATATCTATTACTCACTGACCAGCAGTTCAAAGATTGACCAGAGAGTCTGGTGTAAAAAACAAAACAAAACAAAAAAATTTAAAATCTCATATGTAGTTATTTACAAGAAAAACATATATAAAATACATAAACTTGCCAATTCATAAAATACTTTCAAAAACTTGGAATGCTTAATACATGTCAGTAATACTGAGAAAAATCTACACATTGACTGACTCCTTTAAATAGAACATAAAGTATTTCAATTTTTCATAAGAATCCAGGGTTGGAGATACAACTGAGAAGTTGAGAACATTGGCTTTTCCTTCATAGGACCCAGATTCAGTTCCTAGTACCCACAGGGCAGCTCACAACCAACTGTAACTCCAGTTCTAGAGCATCTGACTCCCTCTTTGGACTCTGAGGGCACCTAGTCATAGTACATAGACATTGGTACATAGACATAAATACAGGATTCGCCCATACACATAAAACAATCTTTAAAGAGAATAGATATTGTTATATAGCTCAGACTGTCAAACACAGAAACACATGTGGCCCAGCATATCAATTTCTTTTTGTAAAATGGGTATATCCTGACCCAAACCAGACATTAGCAATGCATATGGCCTAGATGGCTTCTGTTTTTAGTTCCAAATGCAAGTGGGTACTTGGTGTTCCTCAGTGGCAGGGTTTCAGCCTCATTGTCTACTCTGAATTAACTAATATAGAAAGGAGAATAAAGAAAATAAATAAAAGGCAAAAGGAATTGACTTCTGTAACCTATGAAGTTCCAGGGATACAATGGAGTCTTTGAAGAAGTGAAAGTTTTCCAGACCCAGGAGATTTATGGAACATAAGTCCTTGTCAGCAAGCCAACTGTGCTAGAAAAGAAATCTCATGAAATCACAGTGATCCCCCTGTCTCTGCCTCCTGCCCTGATGATATTCATTGAGAATATCCACCATTTTCTGGTTCTTCAGTTACTAATATCTGCTTTGTTATCTTTTGCACCAAGAATAATCCATTGCCTTTATATTTCTCTTTAATCAGAGTTCATGCACAATGTCTGAGCATTATACTAGGCCTTAAAAAGACAAAAGCTGCAACTTGGAAACTCTCACCTTAAGAAATATAAAAGAAGATGCAGTGAGTAAAGCAAGGATTTCAACAGAGCATAATCATGAATAGTGAGCACAGCAAATATCTAATGCATGTAAACTTAGTGTCGGTGCCAAGACTTCTCCGAGTAAATGATCTTTTGCTTAGCAATGGACAAAACTTTTGAAGAATCAATGGAAAGGTTTAATAGTGAATAATGGCGTATGCTAAGGTTTGAAAGTTTAAAACTTGTCAAGTATTAGGGGAAAGCATGTGTGTAATGGTGGACTTTTCCCAAAAAGAAGTACTTCCGTGTGTTCGTGAAGTCAGAGAGGTGACCATCAGACCATGTGGGCCACAAGGAGACCGGATGTTTCCTTGACTGCAATGGAGAGATATTAAAAGACATGATTTAAATTGCTGTTAAGAAACACTGATCTGGAACCACAGTGAAGAAATCAGCCAAATAAAACACTGTCGCAGCAATCAAGACAGTATGTGATTATGTCTAAATAAGCAACTTAGAAAAGGTGGATGACAAGGAAGAGAGGGAAGAGATGAGATCCATCCAAGTTAGGAACTGACAAAGTGATCATGTTTGTATAATGGGCTACCGCAAAATGTATTACACTCCTGGGTGAGTATCTGCATCAATAATGCAGACATTTAAGATGGTAGAAATATAGCAGAAGGAGCGGGGAGAGCAAATTAATGCTAAAGCTTCATAGATGTGAAAAAATGTTGCAAATTAGTAACGGGATTTTCCAAGATCCTACTCACAATCCAGAGTTCACGCTACACTGCTTTGGTTTTAAGTAAATTTCTTGTAGTTCTGAGTTATATGAAGGACAATAGGCCACAACATCTATAATAGGATGCTTCTTTCTACATGAAGGTGGTGAGACAAATCATAAACTACATATAGCCTGATACCCAATATGCGACCAAGGGAGGGGGCAGTTAAGAAGAGATATCTATAATACACATCCCCTTTCTCCTCAGGGTGCAGGGAACATGCTGGAGGAGGCAGAAAGACTGTAAGAGCCAGAGGTCAGGAGAACTGCTGGCAAGCAGAGTCCTCTAAGTCACTTCATGCACAAGCTCACAGCAGCGGTGGTTACCAACTCTGATAAAGCCAGCCAACTTCCCAGCATTTGAAGGGAAGAGGCTCAGGAGATGCCACTCCTGTCTGAAGGGCTATTGATGGCTTCTAGAGGAGAGGATCATTTGTGTGTGGGGGGATGTGATCTTTGGTAGGTTTCTTAGGCTCCAATGGATGGCCCTGTACCCATGCACACACAGTGTATTTAAAAGAAAGGGGAGGGACTTGAGAGATGGCTCACTGATTGGGAGGTTTGCTGTCCATCCACCCAGAAGACCTCCGCTGTTACCAACACTCATATCAGGCAGCTCATGACTGCCTGTAATTCTATATCCAGGGGGATTCCATGCTTCTATACTCTGCAGGTACACATACATGTGGTGTACATGCACACACACACACACACACACACACACACACACACACGCACGCATGCATGCACACACATGTGCACACACATACACACGTAAAAATAACTATAAAAGAAGACAGCCTGAGGTTGAGAGGAGGACCTGGTGGAAGGTGGGATCTAGGTGAAGTTGGAGCAGGTCTAGTAGGACTGTATATATGACATGCATATACATGCATGAAATTCTTAACAATAACATTTAGGAAGATAATATATACTTTTTAAATGAAAGGAGAGTGTGCAATGGCTATATTCATTCTTAAAAATAATCAAGTCAACAAAACACCCCTAAATTCAGCATTTTGACAGAGCTAATTTTACAGCCATATTGACAAAGGTGGACAGAAGTGTCAAAAGCCATGAATCTCAGAAATGTTTGAGTTATTGGAATATGAATTAAGAGTACAGTCCATGGATCTGAGGGGATATATCAGCAGTAGGCTTGCCTTTCGTACCTTGTGTTCAATCTGTAGACCTGATGAAGAAGCATGGCATCTGACACTTCCAGTTGTTAGATGAGGGATATAAAGTTTTGTTTTACAAGATGAGTGAGTTATGGAAGTCTAACGCATGACTCCATAATGTGACCACACGTCCAACTATTTTGCTGTTTGTGTAAAAGTTGCTGAAGGAGATCTTAAACACTCTCAGTGCACAAAATGGTAACTATGTAAGTTAATATATCAGTTATCGAAATTGTAGTAATGATGTCACAGAGTAAGTGCATATTAAACCACCAAAGCATACATGTTTGCCAGATATACTTTATTTTTGTAATGAATTGTATCCTGGCTATGTATCATAGCCTTGAACTTGCTATGTAGCAGAGAGTGGATTTGAACTTCTTACACGTACACTCTTACTTTTCTCAATCCTGACCTTACAAGCATACACAGCCAGCCATGGCTATACTTTAAAGTAGATTTTTCTCTTAAGTTGTGTGTGGGTGTGTGTGGGTCTGTGTAGGTGATCACAGTGACAGCCAAGACCAGGAGAGGATGTGGGATTTTCTGGAGCTGGAGTCAATAGTTCCTGACGTCAATCTCTGAGAGTGCAAGCTGAGCATCTCTCTGTCCCCCTGCTCTCTTAAAGATTAAATGGAAGCTACAAAAGAAAGGACATAGGAGTGAATTTCAATTGTTAGTGTGTGTGATTTCCTTCCTCAAAGCCTTGAGTTTGAGCACCAGCCCACATGAAACTGGGTGCCGGGGTACAAGCCTCTCTTAGCACACTGGGAGTGGAATCAGCAGGATTAGAAGTTCTAGACAATACTTGGCTCTATGACAGGTTCAAAGCCAGCCAAGGCTAGTTGTGAAGCTGTTTCTCAAAACAGAGAGAAAACTCACAAATGATGAAGAAAACATTTTCTGATCATTTCTGAGAAGGTGGTTGGAACATCTAGAGTACTCTTACAATTTAATAAGAAGATAAATGATCCAAATAGAAAGTGGCCATATTCCTGTATGAGTTTCTCCACAAGGCATATGCAAATGAACAGTGAACACAAACCACAATGGAATGCTACTCCTTAGTCACTAGGATAGCTGTGATAGAAAACACAGATAATTTTGGCTTAAATATATGCCTTCACTGACCATAGCTTATTTTCAAAAGTGCATATATATTCCTGCTTCCCCAATAACCCAGGACAGATATATTTCTGTCATTTAGCTTATTATTATTTTCCTTTGATGTGAGTTTGAGTTTGTACTAGATAATTTATAAGGATTTCAACTTAGGAAATGCCAGAATAATAGGTAAGCAGCCATGCCTAACTGATGTTATAAGATTTTTCTCATGTTATATGAGTACCTGATGTCATCGGTCTCCCAGGACTCTTCTTGGATATTTAAATTCCCATATATCTAACTCAAAGATGCTTCCTCCACATGCAAGGAGCTGGGCCTATAAACCAGCACACTGAAAGAGCATGCCATGTTATCTAACACACACTAAGCCCGAGGAAACCACTTACAAAATTCTGCTCAAATGGCTATCCAGCTGTTGTCTGTACCCAAAGTCAGAATTGAATCAGTTAAGTACATACTTGACAACATAGTCTTAGATGCATTATTTTGATTTAAAAAAAATCACCAGAAGCAATCAACATGACCCCAATTTGTCAAGGAGTTTGTAGGACAGCTCACCAGCTGACAAGCAGTCTTTGAAGAATGAATGACCCCCCCACCCCCACCCCATCTACCTCTGGTGACTAAAATATAGTGTTGTCTGTTAAACCAAAAAGCAATATTAAGGATGGGGATGGAGCCTGGTGGTAGGGTGCTTGCTCAGCATGCACATGTTCCTGGGTCCCTCCCCAAAAGAGCAAAATGGAGCAATGATGATAATTGTGAGGTTGAATGGATGTCCTGTGAAAAAAAACTTGTTAAGAAGGGCTGACGTTTCCTAGTTGCTGCCCATCCTCTAGTTTAGCTCAGTCATCACCTCCTCTGCATGCTTTGCTCAGTTATCTCCTCTGTGCATGCTTTGCTCAGTCATTACCTCCTTTGCATGCCTTGCTCAGTCATCTCCTCCATGCATGCTTTGCTCAGTCATCACCTCCTCTGCATGCTTTGCTCAGTCATCTCCTTCATGCATGCTTTGCTCAGTCATTACCTCCATGCATACTTTGCTCAGTCATTACCTCCATGCATGCCTGCTCCATCCAACTCACTGAAGCCCAGGGTGTACCTTTCATTCTCTCTAACAGGAACAATCAGATTTCTCAACATTGAATGACTGTGACAAGTGCATTACCTGCCTGTGAGAGATGACATTGGAAATCCTGGCTTCTGCCCAGAGTATGCCAGTGACATGAAAATGGAGGATTTAGGAACAGCCTGGCTGGAAATGTCTGCATGAGTTATCAACAAGCTGTGTTTCCCTTCTGAGTACTAGTAAGTGCATTGCAATGCTTTAAATAAATTATCTGTAGCCTCAGTCAATAATTCAGGGAAGGTCTAATTGACACAAGGAGATATATTCTCTTCTCTGGAAACCACAGGTTTTTGTTTCCCCCTCGGGGTACTTGCCTGGAAGAGATGAAGCTAACTGGTCTCCCTTGTTCTCTATAATAGCCTTATGATTCTGCAGACTTTACTCCTATGACTAAAATACAGTTGCTGCAAATGTGCTAGATAGTGGCTTGCTCACTTGTCTCATTCTTGAAATTACTGAAAAATCCTGTTATTTCTCCTTCTTAATGGGAAGTGTTCCTTCCAAAGGCTGAAAGTGGTAAGTAGGTAAGCTAAAATTTCAAGAGAAGGCAGCATGGACAGTATGCACAAGCATCCTGTGTTAGGCAGGGACTCTGAACACAACCAGCTGAAGACCACATATTTGGTGTTTTTGCATTGTAAAAGAGAGATGCGCATAGAGATAATTCCAGGACTAGTTGGAAGGCTAGGCTAAGTAACGCAGTGAGAACCAGGACTTACAAGCCATTGGGTCTAATACAGGGCCAAAGCAGGGATTCTGCTGAACCACTGTAGAATACCAAATGTTGAGGCTCTAGAAGTGAGAAAGCTGTAGGGTTTAGAGGAACTGGCATGATAGAGATTCAAGGTCTCAGAAACCAGCTAAAGAAATATGAATACCCAAGAAGCAGTTAGGAAGTCCAAAGCTATATGTAGGAATTCTCTTTAGATTTCTCTCTCCTTTGTCATCACAGCTGACAAGTGAATAAGCCCAGCCACCTGCTGTCCTCATTCCTCTCAATTGCCACAACACCCCATCTCATCTCCTGCTCTGCCTTCTAATCTGTCCTTGGAATGTTCTCTTTATACCAAGTCCACCTTGTCTGAAACCCATCATTGACTTCCTCTTGCTTTTGGGATAAAATGCCAAGTGTTTCACAAATTATAACCATAACGAAGGTACCTCTGTTCCACTTGTAAGTGGAAATGATGTGTAACCCAACTATATGCTTCAGTGATTCAATATCATGGCCTTGTCTTGAACTGTTGTTTTCTTTTGTGTGCGTGTGTATATTATTCTTTTACAGGAAGGATTAATTCTAACTTTTAGGCACAGAATCTTTCAAGTATCTATTTCCCGTCTGAAAGTTTGCAGCTAACTGTGATGAGCAAAATATTAAAGAGAAATACATACACACAAACACTGGTGGTTGGGCAGAGCGTAGTAGCCTGCTGTTTATCTTTTTCCTTTCTTTCAGGTCCTGCTTCTATTTTTATGATAAGAAAACCTAATGAGATGGGGAGACACATAATATGTGATAAAAGCAAAAGTTTTGTGTTCTCTCTCTAGGTAGTAAGTTTTAGAAATTGATAATATAGTATATGTCCATTTTAACTGATCTGTTTTCAATACAGACTGAGTCTATATTTCTATGTAACTGCAATGACATACTGATTGTCAGTTTGACAGGATCTCAAGTCACTTTGAAGATAAATCTCTGGGCATGTCTGTGAAGGATTTTGTAGATGGATATAGGAAGATACACTCTAAAATGTAGGAGGTGCAATTTCATGGGCTAGTGATAGCAAGCTATGAGAGAAGGAGAAGAGGAAGTGAACGCCAGCATTCATCACTTTCTGCTTGGATAGACACAGTGGGACCAGCCGCCACAGTGCAGATGTGCAGGCAGGCCAGGGAACAACTCTCTCTGTAGCTAGTTCTTCCCCGACACCTTGTGAAAACTGGTCATCAGGGCTGCATGAAAGCACCTTCGCCGCTGAGTCATCTCACCAGACCAATTTTTACCAGTTTTTTTTTCCTTCTTAACCTCTTAAAATGCCATGAGTCACTTGCCTGACTAATTATAGGACATAATTGCCTCATGGATATTAGTCACCAAGATTTGAGGAGTCGTTGTTACTGAGTCACAAAGTTTTCCTAAATTTCCACTTATATATATTAAAAAAAAAAAAAAAAAACAAAGAACACTCTACATGAGGTCAATTAAAAATGCATGGCACAGAATGGCTTTCTACATTTATTATTAACTCAGCTCAAACCAAAACAAAAAATTCCTTCCAGGCACTGACAAATATATGATGAGAGGGCATGGTGAGCCCAGACTGAAAACAAGTGTCCCATTGCCTGCTCATCACTGTTTATCCATTGAGAAGAGAAACTCTTCTTTTTTGTAGAGGGGGACTGCTCCTCAGAGTATTAAATTCTTTCCTCTGCTAGATGGAAGAGACAGAGTCCACCAAAGATGGCTTAGTTGAAGATTGCCTGATAGTGCCCTTACTTTGACAGGCTCGAAACAGCTCAATGCGGAAGCCCTTAGAGATCAGTCTGGAGGCCGTTAGCACAGCATCAGAATCAGTGTGGATGTCCCCAAGGACACAGGGAAAGGCTACTGGGAAAGAACACTGTGCTATTAAAAGAGGGTCCAGGTGACATGAGGTCCATCTGCACTCAGCTGGTTTGATTCATGTGAATCTTTCTCCTCTAATATTAGGGATTTTTATTTCTTTCTCTATTGCAGTGAAATATCAAACTAATCAATGCTCTTTTAATACATTTCTTTTACACTACTAATAGATAAAACTAGTTTCTGTTGCTTGTATTTAAATTCTGGGGCAGTCCAAACAGGTGGGTATATGTCTTAGCTTTGATTATACACAGGTGTCGAACTTCAACTTTACTTTTGTTAGTTTTAATGTTTACTAGTCTTCAACATTAATTGAAAACTAGACTGATAAGAGAAGACTACTGTTTTAAAATGTATGTATGTCCATGTAAAAGTGTGTGCTGTTTTCTAGTGAATGGGACACCGCTAAATATGTGGCCTGGGGTGAGTTCATTAACTTCTTCAAATACCACATTTCTCTCTCTCTATAAAAATTGCAAATAGATTTTTTTCCTCCTAAAATATATTCTGAATATGGTTCCCCTTCATCCAAATCCTCCCAGACTCTCCTGCTTCCCCACCCACCCAAGTCCACTTTTACCTTGCTCTCACTAAAAAACTAACACTCATGAAAGAGGATGATGAGGACAAGGAAGAGGAGGAGGAGGAGGAAGAGGAAGAGAAGGAAGAGGAGACTGAGGAGGAGAGAAAGAAAAAAGGGCAAGAAAAATGAAATAAAATAAACATGAATAGGACAAAGCAAATGGACAGAAAAAGGAAAAAGAGCCAATGAAAAAGTACAACAACTACATATAATCACAGAGGCATGCGCATTCACACACAGAGAAATTCCATCCAGACACCAAATTGGAAACCATGGTATATAAGCAGAAGATTTATAAGTGGGGAATTAAAACACCCTGAAAACATAATGAGTCAAAATATTCAAAAGAAAAAAAAAAACAAAAACAAAAAACAAAAACCCCTCCCCAAATAGCATTGAGTTCCTTTGTGTTGGCCATCTAGTGCAGGGCATGGGGATCGCCCCTAAGTATCCTTTTCATACATAGTGAGACTCCATTGGAGAAAAGTACGTTTTTCATTTAGAATTAGTTATCAATTGGCAATTGTACCTGGGTTAAGGATGGGGGCTTCTGCCTACTTCCTCTCTCAGCAAAGAAACTCCATCTGGCTCAGACTTATGTAGATCCTGTGCATTCTGCTGTAGTATCTGAGAGTTCATATGTGCATCAGTTCTGTTGTGTCTAGAAGACGTTGTTCCCTTGACACCATCTGCCCCCACTGCCCGTGCTACAGCTAGGAAAGAGAAGAGACTGACTGACCCTGCTCCTGTCTGCGACTCCAAAGTCCTTGTAGTCTGCTTTCCATAAACCACGTGTCAGGCACATAGTGAGTGCTTAGTATATTTCATTTCTGTTTTCTACAAACTTTAAATGAACATATTTATCTTAAATGTCAGTAAAAACACCTAGGAAAATAAGTTGTGACCAACAACAAAGAATTTGACATATGGGAATTGTTTATCTCTGTTCTCTAGGCTCAAGAATTATAACAGCCAACTCAGGCAGAGTAAGAAGGTTCATGACCTTCCCCACTACTTATCCTATGTCTTCCTACCTTCCTTTATTTATCGGTTAACTTAGGTATTACTGGGGTTTATAAGGGATACAATTGGAATAACTATCAACCATGTTTAGATTAAAAATACAATGTCTTAGTTTTCTTGTCATCTGTGGAAAGTCCTATATAGACAGAATCCTCAACTCAAAGGAAACAGAGTCTAAGTCAGCAAGACTTGGAGCATCAGCAGAATTGAGCACCAAATGTGAAGGCTAGCTCTCTGCATGTCATTAAGTTGGATCAAAAGATTATCCATAGTTTCACTTTCTATGTTTTTTCACAGCTGTGTGATTACAGAACCAAGACTCCATGTTCTGGTTCCATTATCAATGTGGCATTAAAGAACCTAGCATGGGAGAGCCACCTAATTCACGCCTTAGCTTCAACTGTGAGTTGTTCCCATGTATTTCTACAAATGACGGATTTTTCTTCCATTTCAGTTCACTCATAAAGCCTGCTGTTTGTCTTTTTGCTCTTATTTTCTAGCCAAAAGAAATTTTTTAAAATAGACTGCTTTGGAATTGTGTCCTGCTCATAATTGACATGTAGAATTGTTTGTTTTGTTTTAGTGCTACACATGGAGAAATAAACCAAGTGTACATTACATAAAAGGGATTCATTTAAAATATTTCACCTCTTTATTATCCACTTACCAGTTTAAACAATACATCTTAAATTCACCATTGACTTACATCCTCCAAATCCTTAAAAATACTTGATTCCTGTAGATGTCAGCTGTTTCTGACTTTCTTCTCAAATTCCTCCCCTCCTGGCTTTATAATCCAACCAGATTTCTAGGTTTTACCCAATCTTTTGTAGCTACATCTTAGTTATATCCAGTTTTAAATCTCTCAAATAAAGTCTCCACACAGTTCATGAACTGTTCTATTCAAATGTAAATCTGACCAAGTCAGATTTAAACCCATAACTATCTCTGTGTAGCTCAGAGACTTAAGTAAAATCCCCTTAAAAGGATCCATCTATGCACACATGCCTCCCATTCCCAAGCACAATTCCCTCTGCTTGCCTGTTCAAGCTTATCCCATGCTTTTCCGCCATACATTTCATACTCAAGCAACACAGAAACACTTACGAATCTGCAGGCACACGATGCTCACATTCCCACATGCTTTTGTTCATATCGTTTCCATAACTACAATGTTGTTATTGTAGGCCTTATCTAGCTAACTTTTTTGTCTTTAAATATATTTATTTATTAATTTTTTTTCATTTTACATACCAACCCCAGTTCCCTCTCTCTCCCCTTCTCCCACCTCCTCACCTCCCTCCCACTCTACCCCCATCCACTCCTCAGAGTGGGTAAGGCCTCCCATGGTAGTCAACAAAGTCTGGCATACCAAGTTGAAGGAGAGCCTAGCCCCTCCCCATTGTACATATAAACCTTAGCCTTGGCATTGCCTATCTCGGGAACTACTCCTGCAGATTCGATGGTTCTCCTGCATTCTGTGTGTTTCTATTTCCCTATCATTTCCTAAACATCAACAAAACCAATTACTTTTTTTTTAAATTAACATCCCTCACCTCTTCAAAGAGCACCTGGAGTAGAAGTCATAAGTATGAATGTCACCTTTAGTTCACCACTTAACATGGTGGAGCCTGACACCTGTAAATGTTTGACTAAATGGTCACACTCAGAGTATAATCTGCTACAGACTTTCTGTTTGTGGATAAATGCTTCAGCACCTTTAATCTCATCTGTTAGCTGTTTCTTATGTTGCTTCAGGTCCAGTGTAATGCTATTCCAAGATGCAGCAGACAGCATACCTCCAGTTCCCTGGTTTGTATACACTGGACTCTTGTAACAAGCATCCCTGGTTGTTATTCGGGTGGAAAATTCAGTGAGTCCTTTCAACTTTGAAGAATTTATGAACTAAGTCTGACTTAAGTATATCCCTACCAAATTCTTTGTCAAAGACAATGCAGTTTTGCTTACAACAAAAGAGAAGTCAGAAACTGTGCTAACTTGGACTTTAGGCAGGAATAAAAAAAAACCTTTTTTTCCCCCAAAAAAGAATAAGTAATGAGTAAAAGAATAATAATGGCTTGTTTAAAGAAAAGGGAACGAACAAAATTCAAAAAACCATTCAGAACTTACGGACTTCACACCAAAGACATAATGGTCTGTTCTCACATAAATAGATTCATTGCAGTGAAAGAGTGACCCTTCTCTTTCTGAGTTCAAGTCTCTCCAGCAATGACTGAACTCTTATTCATTAGCTGACTAATGATGAAAGCACACATTTCCGGGGCCAAAAGGCAGACTTTGGCAAATGTACGGACTGTGCTAAGCATTCTGTGCTAAAGGAAATAAAAATCAAAGCAAATTAGTCAAGCAGAGGCAGCTTTCAAAGAATGACATTATCTTTAGAAGTTTGGGGAGTAGCACTTCTTTCTTGTATCCATCTATTCAACAAATAATTACTGAGAGATTCAAATGTGAACATGAATGGCTGTGGGGTGAAGGTGGGTAGGGAGGGAAAATGAGCAATAACTGAGCAATGGAGCCCTCCATAGCATCTTGGCATGGTTCTGATCACTTTCTGTGCATGGAAATCATTAACTATCTCACTACTCTAGTGGGCAGACATGATGTTGCTCTTAATATGGAAACTGAGGCCCATTTTTGGATAGCTTTGCACTAACTTCAGTGTCTAAGCTCTGAGCAAACGGTTAGGAGAAAGGTGACACACAGTGAATGCTTTTATGGGAAGAGGTAACATTCCCTCCAGGTCACATTCACATTTGCCATCCTAGAATGGAGGATGGTAGGTGACATCTAGTTAGGTGTGGGGTGTGTGTTTATCAAATGGACTATTTGAATGAATTCAAGGTTTATAAAGAGAAAAGCACATGGAAGGCACTAGTAGTTGTTGACATGTCTCCTATGGGAGGTGTGGGAGGCCAGCTCCCACATTTTCCCCAGGGTACCATAGAGGAGAGAGGGATAAGAAACATGAGATAGAAATATAGTGGGGAGAGAAACAGACTAAAACACAGGATAGCTTCGGGAGGACCTGAATCAATATCCACCGGCCCCTTCTGTCTCTTCTAAAGAGCTTTTTATAGGAATGCCAAGGAGCAGGGCAAAATACCTCCCCCTACCACAACCAAGTGCAGACCATTCCAATTACCTCGTAACCACACATAATTGAGGGTCAAGCCATCCCTAAATGCAGCCCTGCTGGATAAATAAAGCAAGCTCAGATCTTACTAGGAAACCTTTGTGGGTCTCCACAGGAAGGCACCATCACTATTCAATCAATGGTGTGAGAAGGAATTACAATGTTTGACTACCAGGCCTCACAGCTCTGTCTCCCTCTGGTCATGTGGACTTGGAAACAGTCTATGTGTCCTGCATGGTCCTGACCAGCACAGAGGTGTCTCAGTGACCCTAAAAATGCATATGAAGATTAATGCAAATTAATATGAATTGAATGAAACAAAGTGCTTTCTCACCATGGTTTATTATTATGAAATTTTATTTGAATATTTAAATTTTATTTATTTTATGAATACTTTCAGCTACATTTTAAAATGATCATATTTGACACCATAGCCTAACTGAAGGAAGGGTCAGTCCTTCTCTGCCTTAGGCACTGAGTTCCAGATGATACATGGCAGAGGGATACAGATATACAAAGGAGGAGGATTTATGAAAATTCTCAGGGATAAAAGAAGAAATAAATGTGAATGTAGTAAACAGTCCAACTAGAGTAGAGAGTTTGAGACAAGAAAGTATTGGTGACAAATAGCAAGGGTTATTTTAAGAAAGGATAAATAATAAAATTTACATGAGAAGAATTCACTTTAGCAGTTAATCATTTTAATTTTATTACAATCTGTTGATTTCCTGAGGGAAAATCAAACCAAAGAAAATATGCAAGCATTTTATCTACATAATTATAGCTTCATTATGTTAACCCTTATATTTCCACTGACCACTAGAATATATATATATATATATATATATATATATATATATATATCCCATTATATTATTAGTGTATTATATATACATTGTACATTAGAGTATATACATATATATACTTACACACACACACACACACACACACACACACACACACACATATATATGCATGCTACACCAGCGGCACACTACCATGGACCTATATTCCCAGTTATACATATTTTTTTAACTAGTTCTGTGTAATATAAACTTTTTCTTGAGAACTTACTCAGGTCCTGCACTCCTGGTTTTATCTGTTAGGCATAAATCTATTGAGTAGTATACAGCCATATGAAAGACTATCTGTTTAGGGGCTTTCTGAGAACTAGACAGGCCATAAGGCAGGGCCCAGTGAATCGGTGTGCACCTGCCAGCTGACATTGCAATTGAAAGTCCTTAGCAGAGCCTCAAAGTAATCAGCAGTCATTGAAAATGGACAGCCTTTTACCTCTGAGTATGGTCAAGGACTTGGGCATAATGGCACAATAGCACAGGGCAGCTGGCATACTGACTGCAGAGGCCTATCAGGAATCTAAAAACAGTCTAAAGATGGTCCATTTGGCATCTTAAGCTCCCCTCAACCCCGCTGTTTTAAATACTGTTTTGTTTTGTTTTTTCACAAGAAACCTCTATTGTCTTTGTTTGAGGGTATATGTATGATACAGTGGGGATGCTTCACCCATATATAATTCATTCTAAGAGCAAAAGCATTTAGGTCCCAAGCTCTCAGAAAATGCATTTGTTCCATACAGCAAGTAAAATATTCTTGCATCCTATCTCCAAGAGAGGTTTATTTTATCCCTGAATGAGAAAAAGAAAAAAAAAAAAAAAAGAGGCACATTAAATGATAATCATGTGCTCAATTTCAGGATGTTAGACTCTCACAGTTGACCTCTGTATGGTAGCCTGTTTATGGAAACAAATCATGGAGAATAAAAGCAGGAAATTAGGTCTCTATAAAGGAAGGAGAGAGCTTTAGGCCTAAGCAAAAGGTTCTGTTGAAAGCAGCTTGCTGCATACATATATTTAGTCAGTAAGACAGTGGACTGGAAAACCAAATTAGGATCTTTAATATAAAAATCTCGAGCTTAGTGGGAAATGCTTAAAGAGAAAACTCACTGAGCTAGGAGAGTGATTCGTTATAGGAGGCAATCCAATTGAACTGGTGAAGTTTTTTCCATGTTTGAATGAATATAGAAAAGAATTAGGAGCCTGGATCAAGCTTCTTCAACTCTTGACTAAGGATACTTGTGAGACAACCAACCTACAAGAATAAATTTAAGATGGAAGCATGCCAATGTTCTGTTTGTCTCCCAAAGTGGGAAGGGACATGTTGAGACAAGGTGTGAATTTAAATATAAAATGTTAAAATGCTAAATTTATCATATGAAAATCTAATACTAATATAAAAAACAATGTGTGTTTTACTATTTACTACCTCAAAATTATGTAACATTGATTTTTTTTTTTTTGGTCAATGTCTGAACAAGAAATAAAATACATTAAACTGAAGGCTGAAAATAGGCAAAAGTTTCAAAATTAAAGACTAATTTGAGTGCTTTGGAAATCATAAGTCAGTCTTGAAAAATTGTCATCAGAAGGTTAATACTGGTCCCAAGTATGAGAACCACTTCAAAGACAAATGAAAAGTACATCTTCTAATTCTAGAATTTCTTAGGGAGCGATGATACTCAACAACTCAGGGAAATCTGCATCTTCTCAACAGCAACCATGTATTTCAGTCAGCTCGGTAGTTTACTGAAGGAATCTTGATCTAGAGAGCCCATGTCTCTACTTTCTGTATGCTGGGACTATAATGGCTCAGCCTTGCTTGCTAGGCTTTTGTGAATCTTATGGAGATCTGAACTCAGGTTGGCACACTTTCACAGCAAGTGCCTTTCTCGCTGAGCTATCTCCCCAGTCTTATAGTAACTGTCAAATTCTGGTCCCAGACAGGCAGCACCTATCTTGACATGTTTTCATGTCAGCACCTCCCATTGCATGCAGTGCATCACTATTTGGCTTTTAGTAACTGATTACAGCGCAAAGAAGTTAATGATAGATCAAGTTAGGTCTTACAGTGATGGAATAAGAAGTAGGAAACTGGATATCACAGGCCAAGTTTGTACAGTTCTTGGATAGCATGCCAAGCTGTCTGCATTTATTCTTAGTCCTATAGGGATTCACAGGGTTGTTTAGAGTGAATGCTGATAGTAAATTATGCACTTTGGAAGGATCCTCTTGTTTTGAATGATAGTGAATTTTTGGAAATGAGGAAAATATGATGTCAATGAAATGAGTGAATGAAAACTGTCTGGAAGGAAGGAGTAGACTATGGCATCTGATGAACAATATATTTCAGTATGGGAACTAAGAGGTTGTTGTGATACCAGAAATAGATTCAGGGGAGACATGGGAATAGCTAATAAATTAAGACATGAGTGAATGGAGGAAAACTAAGTGGAGATTAAGAGAAATTATTCTTTGAGGGTGCTCTTTGTGTGCTGTTTTGGTTTATTTTTGCTCAGGCTGACATGTCCTGCTTAATCTTCTTAAGTGGTTGGAGTATAGGTCTCCACCATAGTCAGCTGAAGTGTTTGCTCAGAACCGTGAAAAGTGATAACTGAAGAGCAGCACCAAACCCACAGGAGGACATTTGATGGTGCTATTTATTTCTCAATGGACTATGCTTACAAATACTTAGAAGCAGAGGTCAGATTTAGGTGGGCAATAAAATACAAATACTTAGAAGCAGAGGTCAGATTTAGGTGGGCAATAAAAACAGGAAACAGACTTTAAGCACACTGCAAAATTCACTCAGGCCCATCCAGAAATTACCTGTGTAGTCACAGACTGAGACAGCCACAATATGCCCTCACACATCAGGGTTTCTGTGTCTCAACTTTGTTTTTAAACTCAAACTAGGACACAACCATATGGCCTCTTATTCTTAGACCTTTGGACTCAGACCATTCAAACACCAACTGTAGTAGATCAACCAATACCTTAGTGCATAAAGATTGACAGTCTGTGACGGAACTGATCCTTCAGATCTAAATAGGAACAGGAAACCTTTTAACGGGCACACTTCAAGAGGACAGGTGTCTGGCTAACAGCTAGAATACCTCTTGTAAGTGTAGAGTTATAAGCTGTGTGGGGAGGTCTCCATTTTTGAGAAGGGCTTGTTCAGATAGGGTGAATGTCTTAGCGTGTAGTTTACTGGTAGGTTTGTGAATCCATGAGAAGGAGGGCAGTCCATATTGACCAGTGTACAATTTGAGGAAGCAACAGGAGCCACTGAGCATGTTATTTTATTCTATGCAAACTCTGTCATGAAAATAAGGTCTAGTCAAATATGGCCACACATATAAGGGCACTCAGAGTTCAGTCCCAGTCAAAGTCTGGTCCCAGAGCATGGAAATAACAGCTCTATGAGGTCAAGCTACAGCCCTCTACTAACTGTTTGCCTGCAGGTCTTACCATTGGGATTTCCGGGCCAAGGTTATGAAAATTCCCTAATGAAACCAGCTTCATCTTCCCATAAGTTAGTAATAGCCTTTTCTCCACACCTGCCTTCCTACTCTAGAATATAGACAGCAAATTATGAGGCCTAGCCTCTCCAACAATAAGAACCAATGCCTCATATGTAACCACTCACATAACATATTGGTTCTGTTTTTCTGGAGAATTCTTTCGGTAGCTGTGAGGGCCTAGAAGGATTGGTATTTCAGTAGTGACATAAACTTACATCTTGTGTTTTAACTAAGTTCTCCAATGAAAGGACTGTCTTAGTCGACCCCGACAAAATACCATGACCAAAAAGGCAAGTTGGGGAGGAAAGAGTTTGTTTGACTTACACTTCAGCATTGTTGTTCATCGCTGAAGGAAGTCAAGACATGAACTCAAACAGGGCAGGATCAGGAGCTGATGCAGAGGCCATGGAGGATGCTCCTTACTGGCTTGTTTCCCTGGCTTGCTCAGTCTGCTTTCTAATGGAACCCAGGACTAGCATCACAGGGATGGCCCCACCCACATGGTTTGGACCCTCCCCCACTGGTCACTAATTGAGAAATGCTTTACAGCTGGATCACATGGAGGCATTTCCTCAGCTGAGGCTCCTTCCTCTCTGATGACTCTAGCTTGTGTCAAGGTGACACACAAAACCAGCCTGTTACAAGCACAAAAGGACCACTTAGAGAAATGGCTGATTCTCAGATCTAGACAATAAATATACAGGTTAAACCTGGACCTTTTTTTAGCAAAAAAGCAAGGAAGAGCTCTGGGGATGAGCTGGACGTGCTATAGGTGGCTGAATTTGAATGCCTTGATCCAAAACCATTTGCTTCATATTTGGTTTTTAACCCAAAGTTGAAAGCAAATGTTGCTGACTCATCACACACACAAATGATTGGAAAATAGTTGAATAGACAAATCTCTGGTGCAAAAAAAGTTTTTTTTTTTAATTATGAAGAGATATGATTGACTACTTCACAATAAGAGTTACTTATCTCTAGTAACCTCCCCCAAAGAGTACCAAGTTCATAATGGAGAAATGTAACAAATGCCATGTCAACCAGGTGACCAAGGACAAATGACATTGAAAGCAAATACCTTTTATAGGATGTAACAAAGGTGGCTCTTTATCTCTGTTGCCTTTCCTCCTCAGAATGCATTGTTTTGGCTTAGTCTCAAGGAACATGTCTGAACAATTCTTCCAGAATTGCATTGTACAAAATACCTCAAAACCATTAAGGTTTTTATGGAAACCAAAGAAAATGTGTGATTACAGCAAAGAGGAGCTTGAGATGTACTGAATAGAAGCAATACAGCCTTTTTTTTTTTAATGGAATAGCAGATACAGCAAAGAACATTAGGTACAAATGAAGGAAATCCAAATAAAATATAGATTTCCTTAATAAGAATATATCTCGGTTACCTCATTTTAATGATAGCAAACTCACTGCAGTAATATAAAAAGTGAAGATGAGAAACTGCCAGTTGTATGTATTCACACTGGGAAACACGTCTCAGCAGAACTGGGCTCTGAGATCCCAGGACACACAGTATGCAGAACAATTAAATTCTAGTAACTGCTACTGCTTCTCTAGCTTCAGGGCATTCTGCTAAGGTCCTGCCACAGTGGAGAGAAGTGCAATCTTTTTAACAATGCCTTTTAGGCACCAGTGGTTCTGAGGAGCCTGGGAGTCAGCAGAGAGTCTCACCTAAGACTGACGGGCTCCCAAGAACACCACTGATATCTAGACTGTAGGCCCTATTTTGTACTCCTCCTTTCCCAGAAGGGTACACCCAGCTTCCCACTCTGATAGAAATGCCCAAGAACATTACCCTACTCAGAAAGGGAGGATTTCCTTAAAGTGCTTTAGACTACCTGAAAGAAAGGGATTCTTAGCAGGGAAGAAAAGCATTCTCACTGCCAGACATGGGAAGATTTGGTATAAGGTACTACGCTGTATTTGTTCCAAGCTAATGGGAGCAGTTGTGGAACTTGAACTTTACTCTAAGCCTTCTATGTATATGTGAGAGCCACCAGAGCAAAGAAACCTATATGACTGCTCCATTAGAGAGAAGGCTTTTATTGTGAATACAAGAGAGAGCATCCAGAAGCATCTGGAATCATATTAGACTGGACATAGCCAGGGCTCGGGAATCAGGGGAGAGAGAATAGTGGAGACAATTGAGAGAATATTGAGACTAGCTGGGTTATAAGGAAGATGAAGTAGCAGGGGGTAGGGATGGAAGCTCTTGAGCTGGAGCAGGCCTTGGAGTTTAGGGTATAGGAGGAGGGAAGCCTGGAGAAGTGAAAAGGACCAAGTTATGAGTGCCAGGACTTTGAAATGTATAGTGGTTACTTGTGCATAAGAACTGTAGGAGCCGGGAGGTCAGCCTGGACTTTGATATTCAACCACAGGCATATGTCAATAGAGAGCCAACCACAGTTGTTTCTGTCAGAATCAAGGGAAATGACTCCTTTTGGGGGCAAGGACCTGTTTCACAAGCTCCTGAGGAATGTTGGCTTTTATCTAACTGCCAGAAATCTTTCTATAGACCAGCTTGAGCTTATTTCTAGGCATATGCACCTCCTGAGACGTAACACTATTCATATAGAGTGTTTCTATCTAAAAACAAACAAACAAAAACAAAACAACAACAAAATTACTGGTCCCATAGCCTATGCTATTATTGAAAGATTAATAGGTAGTTTTAAAAAATGGCTAGATATATACAATGAAAGGTTCTCACTAAGAACAGTTGCCTCTCTGTGACACTGTGTTTCAATGAGGATTCTGCAGGAATCCATGTTTACAAACAACTTCTTCTAGGTAATTCTTTTATAATGTAAAATGCCTTTTCAGGAAGTCCAGAATTACAGTGGTTAAAAAATTAGATTGGGCATAGAAACCATTTGTAAACAGATGGATGGGACAGATACTGGTAAATGTGTGTGTGTGTGTGTGTGTGTGTGTGTGTGTGTGTGTGTGTGTGTGTCTAGATATCTCACTTTTATTCCATTTAAAATTTTATTTATTTTTATTTTATGTAAATGTATATTTACTTGCATACATGTGTGTACTGTGTATGAACCCATAGAGGCCAAAAGAAGACATTGGGTCACATGAACCTGAAGTTACAGATGGTTATGAGCTGCCCTGTGGGTTCTGGGAACCAAACCTGGGTTTACTGTGAATGCAGCAGGTGATCTTAAATACTTTAGCATCTCTCCAGCCCAGGCTGCTATTTTTTAAGTGGAAAAAGTATGTAATTCAACATTTATAAAATACTCATGGAATCATGATTTCTGAACTGACATGAGCCCAAGGATTTTATGCAGATACTATTTTTATTTTCTGTCCTTCTACATAACTTACTGGGAAAAATAATATGAAGCATAGAGGATAAAAATCAATATGACTATTGAAAATACCAATAAAGGCAGCAAAATTGTGTTTCTTTACAGCAATTTTGCAGGTAGACATCATTTCAGATATGTAATCAGGTAACTTACTTCATATTAGAAATATTCTACCTCCATAGCAGGACAATACAACAAATCGGGCTGTTGGGAGAGAGAGTTTATTACAAGAACAACTGGACAAACCACTGTCGTCTGTACACAATCACATGTGAAAGTGTTCAGAGTAAGCCAAAAGCTGGCCTTACTCCAGTGCTGACCTTGTCAAGGAGGAGGAACTGTGGATACAGCAATCACAGCATGCTTCTTTGTGAGCGCATAACAAGGCACTCTTTGCAGGCACGGGGCTTTGTTATGAATACAGAAAGGATTCTGGTATGTGAAATTCACTAGTTTCTAAAGACCCACTGCTGAGCTAGTTTTTTAATGTCCTCAGTTAAAGAATCAAATATTAGCCCCTATACAACTATGCTACTGTGTTTCTCTATATCCTTAGAAACTGCAACTCAGCTCAGCTCAAAGAAAAAGAGAAGTGATAGGCGCTTCTAAGATTCTAGAACACAGTAGGACTGTTGGATCAGGGCAGAAAAATGATAGACCAATTGAACAAGAGAAAGTCTACAATATAGAAGACTCAATACAGTGCAGTGACTCTTAACAGTCAATGAGCTATATTGACCTTTCTCTCCATGGAACTTAGCCACTTGGCGCAGTGGATAAAGGTGATTGCATACTCTGTGTACAAGGCAATGTGCTGACTGGTTGAATTCATGAACTGCCTAATGAGAACACTATGGATTTGTCCTTGCCTAGATGACCTGAGGATGAGAGCACTCTCATTTATCCAGAAGGCGGGAGGTAGAGCTTGCATCAGACCCAGCTCACCTGGCAAGGATGTTCTTTCTTGCCAGTTTATAAGGTAATGTCATCCTTTACTAGTCTTCTCAAGCCTCAGTGTACATCATGACAATTATTGATATTATTATTATTATTATTATTATTATTATTATTATTACTTTGTGGAGCTGAGGATTGAACCCAGGGCCTTGCTCTTGCTAGGCAAGCACTCTACCACTGAGCTAAATCCCCACTCCGATACTAATATTATTATATCTTTGAATGGAAATTCCATCTATGATTAGGTAAATTAGTATCACAGCACCAACAAATACTACATTAATTATTGCTTTATCTCTGTATAGCCATTGTGAATGAAGTTGTCAGAATGTCACTGAAGTTTAACTATTAAAATATTAATTCAGAATGGGAGATACTACTTGGGATCTAGAGGGAAATATATAGGATGCCCTTCCAACTTTTGTGCATGTCAGGGATTACACATAATCTAGTGTTTTTAAAGGGCCAAGCTGAGTACATCAATGCTGGTGAAATAAGTTTATAGCATGAAGTTGAACTTCAAACATCCCACGATTTTGTTACTCCACCCAGGAGAGACGTAAAAGCGATCAGGAGTTATTTGTTTTTGCTGTATTATAGCTTGAGAAAGAAAAATGGCCTTCAAGTGGGATGTGTTTATTTTTAACTCCTGTCGGTACACAGCACTGTTTACAATGGCGTCACTGAGCATCTGAGCGCCCATGGCTTACCTTCTGTTGTGTGAAGAGAGAAAACACTGCTTGTTTTGCTTATCATCAGCAACAAAGTTGAGGGAGTGTAACAGATGCTGCTCTGTGGTGCTGGGGTCTGAGCTATGGCAGGAATCTGAGGAAGCCATGACTGTATTTTCCTAAAGAAGCATGCCAAGCACCATGAGAAGGCATATTCCAAGTGAAATTCTCTTATGTTTCCTAGGGTGTAAAAATATAAGATCTGGAATCTGAAGCAGATTAGAGGGAAGAAGCAATATAAAATATTTTATGGATTTAGCAATCCCTGTAAACTCTCCCAGTATTTCAGCTTGAAACTTCCCTGTGTGTCCCAGGCATCCTTGGGTAGATACCCATGTTCACAAGGAAACATCTTCTTGTAGCTGAAAGTTTTCCTAGCCCTGTCTGGCTCCCATAGCCCCATGGTCTGTAGTCACTAAGGCCCAAGTAAACACATAGAAGCTTATATTAATTAAAACTGTTCAGCCGTTACCTCAGGCCTACCACTGAGTAGCTCTTACACTTAACTCAGCCCATTTCTGTTCATCTATACATTGGCACGTGTTCTGTGGTTTTTACCTGTGTGTCATTACATGCTGCTCCCTGGACAGTGGGCTGATGTCTCCTAACTCAGCCTTCCAGCCTTCCAGCCTTCCCACAGTTCTCCTTCTCTGCTTATCCTGCCTATACTTCCTGCCTGGCTATTGGCCAATCAGCATGTTATTTATCAACCAATCAAAGCAACACACATTCACAGCATACAGAGCCATATCCACTGCCCCGTCTCACTTACAGGGAGCAAAATCAACATAGCACCTGGGAAGATTTTACTTAAAACCTGAGTTTGTGGTAAGGGGAGAGCTTGCTCTCTTTAACACATTCAAGCATCCTTGGAGACCAATTATAAAGTCTCAGAATCTGATCTTCTTTCATCACTTTCCCCTTTAGATTAGGGACAGGATAACTAAAAACCACAGATAGCAGAGGGAATAGTAGTGGAATCTGTGTCCCCTGCCTTCTCAAGTAGCATTCTTGTGCCTTTCCAGGAGGGCTTTTTGTGCATTCCAGTTCCATCTTGTTTACACTAGGACAAATCAAGAAATAATTGCTGGCTCCCACCTGCTATATTCTTCTTTAACAGTACACAGAATTCTCAGCATTTTCTTTACAAGGTCTCTGTCTGTTTCCCATATATTCACCAATAATACAGGGCCCACAAGGTGGTGCGATGTATAATTTTAAATAAGGAACACACAGCCTAGAGAGGCTTTGCTGGGCAGAGATCTGAAGGAAAAACTGAAGAAGGAATTGTTTGATGTCATGATTTGCCTACTGTGCCCCCTCCTCTTACACACACTTTGCTCAATTGTTCTTGCTCTTATGGCCGATATTATAAAACATGGATAATCTAAGTTGGAAGTGCATGTCTGAAAATTTGTCTGCTTTATAATTGTTTGCTTCATTACTTAATTTATGTTAATCACCATTTCTGTTTTAGAAACACCGATATGAGGTTCAAGGTGACAAATATTTTGAAGTCAAGATGGAAGAGAATGCTAAGGCTAAGGCTCTGAGAATTTTTGATATGGGACAGGGATCTGAGGGAAGCGGGGACAGTCGCAGGGGTAGGAAGGACATAGGAGAAGGCAGAAAAAGAGTAATCAGCTTGCATTGGGTACAAGTGTAAACTGTCAAAGAATAGCATTAATTAACTAAAAGAAAGGAATTTTGTTGTTGGTCATGTTATGCATGGAACCGGCTATCATATGAAGTAAAATCTCAGGCCTCAGAGGACAATTAGCCATGTGCTTTCAAATGTGCAAGATACAGAGAGTAAATCTCAGAGAAATAGGGAATCCGAACAGGAAAGAGTGTGGGCAAGGAGGTGCAGAGGAGGGTCAGTGAGGTTTCACTGGGGAATGGCTTCTGATGGCCTCTATTACAATACATAGCTGATAAAAATTAAATATTCCTAAGTACTTGTGATCTTTTAGTATTCCTAACACAAGGAAATTATTCATGTCTGAGGCAATGGATGCCAGTAACCCAGATCTGATTACTTAAACAAACATTGTATTGAATTGTCACACTATATCCCATAAATATGTATAATTATTGTGTGGCAATTTAAAAATAAAATCTACCAAAGAGAAATAAAGAGAATTAAAAAGCTTTGCATCATTTCATCACAATACATCAGAGACAGAAAATCACCTTTAGATCGGCACTTATTTATCAATATGTTTTCACGTGGCTTGGTAATCCGAACCTCTGACAAATGACTTGCAAATACATCAGGTTCTCAGATATTTAATAAAGGTGTTAGTATTTTCAACAGTCACTGCTGTCCCAAAACTAATGGTAATAAATTCTAGTATTGAGAGGGCTTAAAAGTCATTTATTTAGCAGATCTACTTCATGCTCAGAAAAATAAAACTAATAAGGCCAGCATGTAAATTGGAGCAAAATGCTCAACAAGATATAGTGGAAGGAATAAAAAGGTCCTGCTTTTCCACAGTAAATAAGATGACCTATTAATGGTGCCTTGCATCACCCTGAAAAGGCTGTAAATGATAAACTGAACAACAAAAGAGTCTTTCTCATGCTGGTGAGTAGTTATATTTTTGTTTTGTTTTGTTTCTTTTTGTTTTTTTGTTTGTTTGTTATCTTTTTCTCTTTGCTCTTTCCTCTTTGTTCTTTGGGGGACAACCACCAAGCCCCAAGATCAATCACACAGAGTCTTCTTCTCTTATTCTTTCTTATGAATGCCTGGCCTTAGCTTGGCTTGTTTCTGGACAGCTTTTCTTAACTTAAATTATCCCTTTTATCTTTTGCCTCTGGGCTTTTACCTTTATCCTATATGACTTTTTTTTTAACTTCTTACGCTATGGCTGGCTGTGTAGCTGAGTGGCTGGCCCCTTCTTTTCTCATTCATCTCCTTCTTTTCTTTTTCCACTTAGATGTCTTCCTCCCAGGATTTTTTTCTCCTATTTATTCTCTCCACCCACCAGCCATGCCTATCCTTTCTCCTGCCTTGCTATTGGCTGTTCAATTCTTTATTAGACCAATCAGGTGTTTTAGACAGAAAAAGTAACACACCTTCAGAGTTTAAAAAAAAATGCAAAATAAAAGAATGCTATACACCTTTGCATCATTAAACCAATATTCCATAGTATAAACAAACATAACACATCTTTAACTAATATTCTACAACACATGAGTCAACAGATTTAATCAATAAATGTCACTGCTATACATATTAAGATTTGTAAATTGCGTTGAAATTTAAAAAGAACTTTCTGTGGCAGAGAAGTGAATAGAACGGCACAGCCCAGTGCAAATTTTTTTAAATGCACATTTTTGTCTTGGTAGACCAGGTTTGGGCTTTGGTACTGACTGTGTCCCTTCAAGAGTTGTGTAGATAAGAAGACTCTCCTCCCTTGTAAATCCATGCCAACACCACAGTGATGTTATTGTTTGTTTTTTGTTTCTGTTTTGAGACAGGGTTTCTCTGTGTAGTTTTGGTGCCTGTCCTGGATCTTGCTCTGTAGATCAGGCTGACCTCTAACTCACAGAGGTCTGCTTGGTTCTACCTCCCAAGTGCTGGGATTAAGGGTGTGCATCACCACCGCCCGGCCACAGTGATATTTTTAAAAAGGAGATATGAGCCAGGCAGTGGTGGTGCATGCCTTTAATCCTAGCACTCACTTTGGAGTCAGAGGCAGGTAGATTTCTGAGTTCGAGGCCAGCCTGGTCTACAGAGTTCCAGGGCAGCCAGGGTTACACAGAGAAAGCCTGTCTAGAAAACCAAAAGAAAGAAATAGGCCTAGGCCGGCAGTCAAAAACTCCAGGAAAGGAAAATTGGAACAAAGATAATTCTAGATGATGTTTCAAAGTAGATTGGTTTACCTACACGATGGCTGATTACTCGTAAATGTTTGGTTAAAAGCCTTCTGAAAATCTGGAAGGATGATAGATTCCCTAGATGCATTCAGAAATCTTGTAGATAAACAGAGGACCAAGTGCTCGTGGTTTGTGCTGCTGAAAGGTAAACAGCAGCATCTGTGGAGTTGAGTAATGGCTTCAGAAACACTGCTTACTGCACATTGCAATGGTGGGAATTGGCTTCAAACACCACTGTAAAGCCTGTCCGAAAATGTCCAGACTTCAAAGGACAGGGTCTTGGATTATGAAGCAAGTGGGATTTATGAACCGGTGTGGAAGCGGCAAATCTTTCAGTGTTTCCACTGCCTTTTTGTCTTTTGAGGGCACGTACAACTCCACCTCCAGTCTTACTGAAAGCTGCTGGAAGAACAGACATGCAGCACCGAGCAATCTCTCCCATGGCTTGAGAGCAAGTGTTGCAGAGGAATGACCCTTCCTTAGGATCACCTCACTTGTGAGCTAGATTGGGACAAGAGAGGAATAACCTTGAGAATTCGCACATCAAAAACCCAAGGTCAAACAGAGGAAATTTTCAAATGCAGCTTCTCTACGGGAGTAGGAGGGGTGTTACTTGCCACTCATAAAAAAGCACTTGACAGCTTTCTGTGAGTTTCTAATCTTCTACAGATCAGAAAAATGTATTCTTCAAAACAACTACAAACATGATGATAGAAATTATCTCATTTCAAAAATAAAACCTAGGTTGGGGTTAGTGGGTGGGCACTGTGAGATAACTCAGTAGGTAAAGGTGCTTGATGCCAAGACTAACATCATGAGTTCAGTCCTCAGGACCCATGTTGCAATTGAAGAAAACCAATTCAAGTTGTTCTCTGATCTCTACTCTTGTACCCTGGAATGCCTTTCAACAGATAGCTAGTGGATGAATGCATTGATGGATGGATAGATAGATGGATGGATGGATGGATATCTAAAAAGAAAAAAGATATTGTCTCATTTTTGTTGAAAATGAGTTCTATGTTCCCTTACCTCGTTAATCTAAGAAACAAAACCAGGTATACATTTCCCAGTAAAGAAGAAAATTCATTATATTTGGTTCCAAATATATTTGTATTTGTATATAGGAACGTGTTCTTTTAAAGAGGTGTGTGTGTGTGTGTGTGTGTGTGTGTGTGTGTGTGTGTGTGTGTAACTCACACATGCTAACACTGCATTCTCCAGACCGTCATTATTAACATAAGGTTTCACTACATAGCACCTGCTGTCCTTAAACACCCCATGTATCCCAGACTACCCTTGAATTTGCCATTCTTCTGCCTCTGAATTGAGAGCTCTGGAACATCTAGGCATATGTCACCATCTCACTTGATTTTATTTTTAAATGCAGGAATATAACCACCTAAATTTGAACTGAATTATGTCACTGTGAAGAAAAACATTTTTTTTGAGTATTAGTTGAAGTTCTGTCTATTATTTTGGTTTTATTCATATTGTCAAAGAAAAGGGTTTTCATGGGTTTAGCCAGATATTGCCAATACATTTGCATGAAGTAAATAACACAAACTAAAATCATTTAAATCTTGATTTAATTAGAACCTACCTTTAACTCTAGGATATCTTGTTGGACAAGTCAGCTATTCATAGAAGCTCATATTTGTCCTGTGAAAATTAAAAGGGTCGTTTCCCAGGGTAAGCTAAACAGAAGCTCATCCTTTCAAGAAGGTTAGAAGAATAACAATCATTTTAGTTTTAAAGAGGGAGAAACCAACTTCTCCACATTCCTTATGCCAGGTCTCATCAGTATTTTATGTGTGGAAACATGGGGCAGGATTGGAAGGCCTCCACAGATGAGGCAGGGAATCTGAAAGAGAGCTGGACTGGCCTTCTTTACCTATGCTAGTAGCAAAATTACAGTTGGTGTCATAAAAAGGGAAGGGGAGCACAGAAGTGTGGGATACAAGGTTAAAGGGGTATCACAAGAAATGACTGTTATGACTACTCTCCAGTTAAAACAGCGTCAAGCTCTGTGACAGACAACACTGAATTAGGTTGTTCTGGTTCCTCTGTGGATGGCACAATAGGTTCAGAGTAACAGGATGTGCAGTGTTGGCTTCAAGTTATATAGGTTTCATAACAGAGAAGTGAATGGCTCAGCTGCGCGGCATCAAATGATGCCGCACCAATTGCTTGCTGCAAGCTTTAGGAGGAATCTAACCTGCCCTATGATCTCCAAATTCCAGATGAGTACCACAGTTTACTCTCTTGCCCTCTGGTTATTTTGATAGCCATTCCTTAACGAGTGTGTGTGCCTCTGGTGACAGTATGATTAGGACCTAAAATATATCAAATGTATTCTTTTCTAATCTATTCTATATCTTCCCCCTGCCCTGAGATTTACAGTACACTGCTTTTTTTTTTTTGAGCCTTTGCTGAAATGTTTTAAGAATTATGCGGTGTCTAAAATATGCACTTTCACTGATCAAGCAAATGTTATCAACTAATACAATTTATGGGACTGTGTTTCTGAACATATCCCATGGTTCACATTTTTCCTTATAATACTGATAGAGGGTGAAGTCATTAATTCCATAAGAAATGACAGTAACAAGACAAACAGCAGTGAAATGAAAGACCGTAGAGTCCATGGACGCATCCAGCTATTCTGGCCTGCATTTAGAGATGGCTGCAAGTAAATAAGCGAGCGATCCGAAGAATATATGAAATGACATAATTACTTAGGTTTTCCTAAAGCAAGCAGTGTTAACAAATGTATAGACTTGATAGTGAACACAAGCCACAAAAGCCACTTCCTCTAGATGAGCTCAGAATTTAATTCTTTTTTTTTTTTTTTTTTAGAAACAAAAGGAAGAGAGAACTGGATGGAGGGGAGGAAGAGTAGAGAGAGAAAAATGACAGAGAGACACAGAAAGAGAGAGGCAGAGATGAGAGACAGAGAGAGAGAAAAGAGGGGGGGAAAGGGCAGAAGAAAGGAGGGAAGAGGGGCCGAGAAGAGTGGGAGTAGGGAAGACAGAGGTCAGTCAGTCTCTAGCTTTGGACAGTGATTCAGTGGTGCAACAGGCTTGATAATACGGACTCCTTTTCCTCTCAAAATCCTATTTGTTCTTGCAAGAAAACGTTAACAATGGTTTAAATAAAAAGAAGCATCCAACAGTAAAAGACTCTAGGAAGAAGTATTTGAATTTGTGTCAACAACTCATCTGAAGCCACGTGGGCTCTGAGGATAATTGCTAATTGTACAGCCACTTTCTTCTCTCCCACCATGGGGTTTCAATTTCAAAACTGATTATCATCAAGCAAGAACTGCTTCTTGACCCAGTTGCCTACAAAGGACACAGTTAGGGGAGTTATAAACAGGGTGGTATCATTTCTAAGCAGATTTCTAACGTATAGTTGAAGTCAATTTATTCATTTGGTGTAGTAAGTTGGTTTTAAGATTGGCTTCCAGCTGAGGTTTCTTCCTGGGACCTTCAGTTCAGTAATGGGCACTCATTCCTTGATCTGCTGACACAAGTGTTTAATAGCCTAACACATCTCACATAATACAGAATTCTTCATTTGTAGCCACCCATTTCAACCTTGCTTGCCTAGGTTAGTGTTTTCTGTTGGGCAGGAAAAGGCACCATTCTTTCCCCCAGGTTAGTCGCCAAGGAATCTTGGTTAATTTCTGCCTTTCAAATAGTGAAAGTATCCACCAGTCTTGTGGGTTTTGCTTCCACACAATACTACTGATATGATGTTTCCTCCTCGTCTTTCTGACCTCTACCTCCCTCAAGCCAGTATCATGTCCTGCTTCACAGCTGCAAATGGTCTCCATTACTCTCAACAAATTATGGCTGTACAGCAATCAAAATCTTTTGTTTAAACACAGACTTGGTGATCACATTCCTGTGCTGGCTCAGCTCTGCTATCTGCTCTTATTGGATCCCATGCATGGATTTCCGATGATGCCTCAGATCGCTAAGTGAGAGAGACCATCCATGGCCATTCAGTATGAGGTCACTAGCTAATTATTCTGAATCATTAAGCAATATTGCATAGCGCAATATAGTTCTTATGATTTTTTTCTATTTTGTTGCATATTTTATGCCCTTGTTGACAATGATGACTATTACAGAAAATAAATTTTGTGAGAATTCTAAAGAGGAATGGGTAACTTAGAATAAGAGTTGAATGAGGCTGAGTGGGAGATATGACCTTTGGCAAAGCCTTTGGATAGTAACAGATACAAATATATAGAACATCAAGGCCTATATATGAAGCATCCTCTCAAATAATTGTGTGATGAAGACTTGGTCTACAGCTGGTGGAACTATTGTGGGAGCCTTGTCAAAGGAAGTGAGTCACATGGAGTGGACCCATGACTTGGCTATGACTGCTTTAAATTCTGTCTCATGTCTACCACGAATTCCATTTAACCACACATTCCCACTGCTCAGATACTCTGATCAAATGAGTATGGACAAGTAACCACAGCCCAAACCCCCTAAAACCATGAATTAAAATAAAACCAAGGTCTGAAATAAAATAAATTGACTTCTGATTGAATCATCTTTGCAGAATTATAAATTCTCTGTAGACAAATACAAGCAAATGGCATGGATGACTAAAATGACCTTAAATAATGGGTCAAGGATGTTATCCCTTAAACAATGTCACTAGTAGATAATATTAGAGGGATATGGATGGATTTTTTTTACTGCATGAACTGGGATTTGAAGACATGAGAGGCTCAAAGCATAAAAACAGGAATCTCTGGCAATGGACTCAGAATGCTTACATGAGCTTTGACTAGGAAGTCCTCAATGTACTCATACTAAGCATTGTGTCTTTAGTTTAGTTCTATAACCTTTAGGTATAAGACTTCCTCCAAATATTTCTGGAACTTATAATCAATATTGGTCCTCCTCAAGTCCAACTCTATAAATCTGAGTAAGTGGGATAAGTTTCATAAAGTTGATATGAACTCATTAACTTCATCGTGAAGGTGTGAAAAGCTGTGGTCTTACTTTTTCCACCCAAGTGGGTTGTCTATAATAAAACACCTATCACTTCAGGGATTTTGAATTAGCAAGCCATCTGGTAGAAAAAAAAAAGCATTAATGAGGACAGCATTACTCATGAGGGAAGGAATGAGTTTGACTCAAGGGATAAACAGTATTATGTTCAGGATTTTTTTTTTTAAGTTTCAGTTCATATTAAATTATCACACCTCTGAGGGTCACATTTCTTTAAATAGATTTCTGTATTCTAAACCCACAATAGAGACTTGAAGAAATGGACAAGTAACTGTTAATTAGATGCAGATTCTAATCTTTAACTCAGGGCTAGCGAGGTTCTGGTGACATTCTCACCATTGTTCACTGTCGTTATGTACCAGGACTTGCTTGTTAAGGAACAGGAATGGACTGTTACAATATCCTCCACACAGTATCTTCTTGATATGGGGCTGCTGACAATCCAGAACTCTCACTTCTATTAAAAATACTAAATAAAATTAAGCTGGTATGGGTGAGAGCATGTGAGTTTTTTTAATGCTAGCTGGTAGAGAGAGACTCACTCTTTAGAAAGGAACTTGGCATGATTCTGGAAAGTAAAGTAAGTTTTTAACTTTTTTCTCTTCAATTGTATTATATATTTTCACTGTCATAATAATGAACTAATATAGCTTTTAAAGCCCTGTTTGTCTGGGATTAGGTCAGTAAATCTATGGCATATTTGCAGGCTATTTTGTGGTCAATCATTTGAAAGCTGAGGGGCTCCTCAGAGTCATTTAACAGTGAATGATGAGGTAGGAGAAAAGCTTATTGAGGTTCATGTAGAGTCTATAGTCTAGGTTTTATTCTTTATATATTTGTGGCATAAAGATAGTCATATTTATATTAACAAAATAAAATCAATTTTATATAGTGCATCTCTAAACAGATACTATATTACCTGGTGGTAATAGTAGATTTACAGTAATACATCTATATACTCCTGTAATACCCACATTTTCTATGATGAATATTTATTACTTTATAAATGGGAAACAAGTAGTAAGTGCTTGCTTTTACAAAGACCCCGAGGAAATGAATGACTCATATGGTTGTTTTGTTCAATTCATTTTAATTTGGTTCACAAAGCACAGCCATGGAAGACACCATCATAAACATCACAGCAGCAATGACAGATGGACTTTTATTCAGCACTCAACTTCTTCCTGACCATCCAACTTATATTATGTAAAAGTGTTGATTGCTGCTGAATAACTGGACTTAGTTTTTCTTTGTCTTGTTTGACTCCTAAGACATTGAAATTAGTTATGTGTATTCATCATATATGCATATCCTTATTTTCCGAAGTGTTATTTAGATCAAATGTTCATTGTTGTAAATACATAGACTATACATATATTTATAATACACACACACACATATACCCATATGAGAACAGAACTATTAAAGGAAAAAGGATTTATTGTGGCTCAATGTTTTAGAGAGTTTACTCCATGCTGGCAGTCTCCATTGTTTCTTGCCCATTGGCAGAACAGCATAATGGAATGAAATAAATAATGTCTGTGCTGGATAACTTCTTTATTCTTCCCTTTTATCCCATCCAGCCCTTGTCCTGCTGAGTGGAGCTTCCATGCTGTCACATAAGGCAGGTCTTCTCACCACTCAATCCTCTCTGCAGCCTCCTCATAGATGCACTAAGAAATATGCTTTACTAACTTCCTAAGTGCCTCATAATCCAATCAAGTTTTGGTCACCATATCAGTGAAATGGGATGTCAAGGATGCTGGTAAAGAAGGGCTCTCCTAGGCCAATGTGTTCAAGACTACTTCCTACTTTCTCTTCTATCAGGTTCAGAGTAGCTGGATTTATGTTGAGGTCTTTGATCCACTTGGACTTAAGTTTTATGCACGGTGACAGATATGGATCTATTTGCAGCCTTCTACACATTGACATCCAGTTATGCCAGCACCATTTGTTGAAGATACTTTCTTTTTTCCATTGCACATTTTTGGCTTCTTTGTCAAAAATTATATGTTCATAGGTGTGTGGATTAATGTCAAGGTCTTCAATTCTATTCCATTGGTCCACATGTTGGTTTTTATGCCAGTACCAAGCTGTTTTTATTACTGTAGCTCTATAGTAGAGCTTGAGGTTGGGGATTGTGATGCCTCCAGAGGTTGTTTTATTGTACAGGATTCTTTTGGCTATCCTGGGTTTTTTGTTTTTCCATATGAGGTTGAGTATTATTCTTTCCAGGTCTGTGAAGAATTATGTTGGTATTTTGATGGGAATTGCATTGAATCTGTAGATTGCTTTTGGTAAGATGCCATTTTTACTATGTTAATCCTGCCTATCCATGAGCATGGGAGATCTTTCCATTTTTCTGACATCTTCTTCAATTTCTTTTTTCAGGGACTTAAAGTTCTTGTCATATAGGTCTTTCACATGCTTAGTTAGAGTAACCCCAAGGTATTTTATATCATGTGTGGCTATTGTAAAGGGTGATGTATCTCTGATTTCCTTCTCAGCCTGTTTGTCTATTGTACATAGGAAGGCTACTGATTTTTATGAGTTGATCTTGCATTCTGCTATGTTGCTGAAGTTGTTTATAAGCTGTATCAGTTCCTTGGTTGAATTTCTGGGGTCACTCATGTATACTTTCATATCATCTGCAAATAGGGAAAGCTTGACTTCTTCCTTTCCAATTTGTATCCCCTTAATCTCCATATGTTGTCTTATTGCTCTGGCTAGAACTTCAAGTACTATATTGAATAAGTATGGGGAGAGCAGAGGCACCCAGGCAGTGGGACCCAGACCTGTCCTTAGTGCATGAGCTGGCTGCTTGGAACCTGGGGCTTATGCAGGGACACTTTGCTCAGCCTGGAAAGAGGGGACTGGACCTTCCTGGATTGAATCTGATTCAGCTGATTCCCCAGGGGAGTCTTTGCCCTGGAGGAGATGGGAAGGGTGGTTTGGGAGGTAGGTGGGGTCTGGAGCTGGAGGGCGAAGATATGGTAACCCATGGCTGATATGTAAAATTAAATAAAATTTTAAAAATAGAAGTAAACCCAAATAGGAAGAAGATATGAACCCAATGATGTTAAGGAGAGAGACCACTAAAAAAATTGTTCAATACTCTAATTTAATACCTAAAAGAATATGAGAAATTAGAATTCTAAAGACTAACCAGAGAAGCAAAATTTTATTAATTTTATTAGTTTCTTGGAGAAATCATTGAAAATAATTAGGACTTTTATCCCAAGAATATTTAAATAGAAATTTCTTTAAAATAAAACATATGAATGAATTAAAAAAGGGGGGGCTCTACCCAACCCTGATAGGAGCATGTAGAGTGACTCAAAAATCATATACAAACAGAAGTAGGGTATTTCCCACCAAGTCCAAAACCATCTACAAGTCATTGCTATATAAGTGGAATGGCCTTCTATACCTACAAGGAAAAGTACTAAACAGGAGGTTACGGGTGTCCAGTCCAAGGAGGCACACCTTGGTGTGTACAGAAGTGTCTTTCACAAACTTGGGAATGGCGGGAGAGGATGTGTTGCAGGCCATCAAGGCATTTCCTACACCTCACTTTTGCATTACTCCGGTCTCCTCTGCACTGGGACAACAAGAGTCCCCCACGGACAAGACCTTATGCATTAAAATCCTCAACCCAGAATGGCATCGAATGGGTTGTCTGCTACAAAATGGACAAAGTGTTTTCCCAGGATTACACTTCAAGGGACTGAAAGGCTGCTGAAACTGTCGTGGTTCACAGAGACCAGATACATGTTGAGCTAACAACGTAAGTTTTACGTCTTTCCTGAGGGATACTGGTTGTGCAGGTGTGAACAATACAAAACTGAGGAGCTAAGTAAGGCTTCTACCACGCTTCTGAGAAACTGCTGACACAAGGCAATTGGTGGCAAGGTTAGACTCCCCCAAATGAGGCCTTGAGGGGATTTTGTATGAAGCTGGGAGGGCAAAGAATAAGTAGTAAGGTTGACTGTAGGGTGTTGGAGATGCCAGACATGGGAACATGGAGGATAATGCAAGAAAATGCAAATTTGAAATAAATTTGGCCCAGCCTGTGTGTACTGTAGGTAGCAAAGCTGGAGAAGCTGGCCTGCTAAAAGCTGTCAGAATTCATGAGTTCCAGATGTCAGATAGGGAGCTGATGTGAGGTTTGCTGTTTGCTTGTTTAGGTTTTTTTTTCCCCCTTTTCATCCTTCTATCCTTCTCTTTAGGAATGAGTATGTTTATTTGGTATCATTGTATTTTGGAAGCATGTAACATATATATATTATATATATATATATATATATATATATATATATATATATATATATATATATAATATATATATATATGTGTGTGTGTGTGTGTGTGTGTGTGTGTGTGTGTGTGTGTGTATGCATGTATGCATGTATGTATGTATGTGTGTATGTATATATTCCCAGTTAAGAGCTGGAGTTTAGTCTTAGAATAAACCTTGGACTTTGGAACAGTATTGGGACTACTAAAGATTACAGTAACCTTTGAAGATGGACTGAATAAATTTTGCATTATGAAACTTTAGGAGTCAAGGACAGAATAGTTTTATTTAAAGTGAAGTGTTTGGATGTTAAGTTGTCAAAAAAAATAGAGCTGTGATGCTTAATTTTGATTACCAACTAGAAAAGATTTACACTCAAGTAGGAGAAAAATCCGTGTGTGTGTGTGTGTGTGTGTGTTTCTAAAAACATTTAACTGAGGTAGGAATGGTCACCTTGAATGTGGCAGCACCATTCCACAGGAAAAGTTTCTGAAAGAAATTGTGCCAAATGCAAATTACTTCTCTCTGTATTTTCTGGCAATGGAAGCAATCTGAGCAGCTGCCATGGTTTCTTCTCATATTATAAGCCAAAATAAAACTTTCTTCCCTTACATTGTGTTATACCAGGTCAGAGTTGTGGGAAAATTAACTGATGAAATAAGTCTTATTACAGCATTTTGGCTACTACCAAGCAATGCAGTACCTGGTAAGATTCCATTGCTATCCACTGAGTTTTGAGATTCTCTTCATTATATTAACAAGGACTGCACCCCAAATAATTATTTAAATGGATATTGAAGCAGGGCATATTCACATTTACATCAATATGTCACTCAAAACTCCTTGGATCTTGCGTGAGCAACGTTTGTATTCTCTTCTAATTTATCTCCCTAAGCTGAACTCTCCACTCTGAGTTATCCACTAATTCATTATTTCTAGTAAAATCATAATTCATCCCATTTATGCAGATAGATATCATTATTCAAAGATTCTTGAGTCTCATATAATTTTGTCTATTTGGAGTGCCTTTGCCTTCAACTCCATGTGGCAAAAGACATCTTTCCTAAAGTCCAGGTGAAACATTCTTATTACCAACCTTTTGCTATTTCTTCTTCCCTAGAACACTATTTTATGTTATACCACAAACCTTTCTGCATCCCAGGGTTGCAATGTGTCTTTTATTCTCTGAAAAGCAAATAACCTTTCATCTACATCTCTGCTATAACCACCACTTCCTCTTGTTGTTGTTTCTGTATTTCATTTAAAATTATGGCTTCAGGACTCTGTCTTTGACCACTGTAGGACTGAAGGAGGCTTAATTTCATGTCTCCTTTTTCCATCTGATGTTGTAGTGTAAACACCCAAACAGCAGCAGATATCCCCTGGCAGGGGAGTATAGAGTATAAAGGAACAAAACCAGCTGATTAAAATTTGTCTTAATGTCACATACTTTCCCTGTGTCTTCTATTTGGTGGGTCATCCATGAAGGAAGGAGCCATGTTTATTAGTAACAAAATTACTCTAATAAGAATATCTGACTTGTAGGAGAGACTAGATAAATATGTGAGAGTGATTTTGTATATGATATTCATCCTGAGAGATTTTTGAGGGAATAAAAGAACAAAGAAATTCAATCTCTTGAAACATCATTAAGAATGAGCAGAGGAAATATAAAAGCCAGAGGTTAGTAAAGAGTGCTGTGAAAAGATCTTTTTGAATGTGACATGATCATCACACTCATGAAATCACAGCCCTAGTGGGTACCTACCTACCCAGGACTCTCACAAGACTGAGCCTGTCAATATTCTATTATGGATGGAAGAGGGCCTCCTTAGGCCCTACCCATGTCTGAGCAGCTATTCAGTGTTAATAGTTAGAGGGGGGAATTTTCTCCAGTGTTGTAGCTGTTGGTAAGTTGCCCATATGCACGGAAATAACCTTTCATTCACACTTACTGTGGTAACCTTTGTTCATTAGACTTATCAGTACATACACACACACACACACACACACACACACACACACACACACACACACCATAAAAGTGGGAGAGAGCAAGAAAAAGTGGGGAGAGGTAATGGGGGATGAATATGATTAAACTAAATTTTGTGTGCACATGAAACTGCCAATAAATAAATTTTTAAAAGAATTTAAAATATGTTATAAAGAACTCCTGTTAATTTAATTTGCTGTGACCAACTAGCTTGTTCTACTAAGGGAGGGTATGTGAACAATTTACAAGCAGGTTGGTGGGATCTGGAGTCAGTCAGAACACCCCTTTTTCTACATAATTTGTATATTCAATAATTAAAAGGAATTATGTATACTATAAGTAAACTTTCCAAAGGTAATGTAACACCCATAGTGGCAAAGTATTAACAAAGATTCTATATGTGTACCAAGATGGACATGAGGCAGTGAGTATACAGACTACAAGTGCATGTCTTTGTTATATATTCTGTTTTCACGTGTCATCCACGGATGATGACCAATACACAGGGTCTCAAGAAGTGATTTCCAAATTTTAACAGTAAGTTAGTAATTGGATCTTTGGCATGATTAAGTGCTACAAATCTGAGATCCTTCTGCATGTATTTATTCCAGGTTGAGTTGCATTGTTGAGTTACTCAGGATCTGCTAACTGTCTAATTGATTAATCATATCTTTAGAGTTGTTTGGCCACATGGTGTGAGGTAGACTATAACACTGAAGGACCACCAGCTATTGCATTTTAATTGGAGTTTTATCTAGTGCTGTTTATTGTGTCCTTTAAAGCAGCAGAGGGAGTTGATATCAAGTGTAATTGTGAAATGTTGACTTCAGCTAGACACAATCTCAATTACTTGATTTCCTATACTGTGTATTAGAGTCTTTTAGAACCCATAAAATTTGTGTAGAAATTTTCTCTATATTAAGAGGTCAATGCTTTTGTATGGAAGTTATATTTATTAATTAAATAATCACATTATTATCACAACTATCATATCATGGTCGGCACAGGAACAAATAATAAATCCCACAATGGATACATTTACACATGAGACACATACTGTCTTTTACAATGTGAAACTTAAATAAGGAAAAGAAAATAAAGAAGGAAGTTAAACACATGCAATAATTATAAATTACGATTCTCCTACAAAACCAAAGTTACTGTGCCAAAATAGAAAACAACACCACAGGTAAGCACTAAGAAGAGTTCCATTTCTGATGGGACAGGATACAGAACAAGACCTTTGAAGAGTTCAATGAAAATATATTTGCATTAATGTTCCTTGAAGAAGAGGAAAGGTGCAGGAAGACACTGAAGAACAAAGCAGAGAAGAGGCCATGTAGGGTCAAGCTCGCCATAGGTAAGAGGCTTACATGATAAACACCACTAGGTAAAACTCCAATTAAAATGCAGTAGCTGATGGTCCTTCAGTGTTATAATCTACCTCACAGCTTGTGGCCTATCCACTCTAAAGACATGATGAATCCATTTTAGAGTTATCAGATCATGAGTAACTCAACAATGTGACTAAACCTGGAATAAATACATGCAGAAAGATCTCAGATATATAGCATTAATCTTAATCATGCCAAAGATCCAATTACTAACTTACTGTTAAAATTTGGAAATCACTTCTTGAGACCCCATCTATTGGTCATTTTTGCTATGAGAAGGAGGGAAATGATTTTGCAGTCTGGAACACTATTGCAATTAGATTTATGTATAAGAAAGGCCATCCTTTTTCATCTAAATGTATTGTAGGGAGAGGCAAAACATGAATAGAGGAAAATAGCTGGTAAGTGATCTTTACTGTGGTTCTAGGGAGAAATGAAAGCATCCTGGATGAAGGAGGAGACCATGTCAACAGATGCAAGACAATTCTAGTCTTATCTGCAGAAGGAATGATACACTTTCTATCTGTACAAGTTAGACAGGAAGAGCTTTGGGCCTTATAAGGAATGGTTGTGTGTTTAGGGAACAGATTGTATAGCTGTTCATAACTGTGTTCTTAAAAGGGTTTTCCTTCTCCACTCTATAGGCCTCAGCTTGGATCATGCCCCTGGCTTTGAACATTGAAAAGTGATGACTGTTCTTTTGGACAGAAACATCAATAGGTTCTTTGTGTCTCCAACTGCTCTTCCCTTTACTGAAGCAGTATTTCTCAAACCAGGGCTCTACTCTGAACCAAAGCCTGAGTATCCATGCCAGATATGGGAAGCCTGGTCAGTAACCAGTTGTTGGACTGGGGTGGTGAGGCCATAGGTTTGGAGGGGAACCTATTATATCATTTTTTTTTTCTGAAGGGACGTACTCTAAACTATTGTCTAATACTCTTTTCATATCCATAGTTCAGTGCTCCTCTCAATCCTGATCAGAGAAGTTACTTATAGCTTCAAGGAGCAGCTCAAAACCTGTCAAAGTCTCAACAATAAGTGATGGTGGAGTGTTCAGCCCTATATGGGGCATTTATGCAACACCCTTGAGAACAGTGCTGGGGGTGGGGTCCAGAGGGTGAGCTGATATGCTGCAGAAAGGTATCTTCTGAGCCTGGCATGTCAGTTGTGCCCATGAAGTCACTGCAGCTTTGGTTGCCTGATTTCAGTTCTGCTCAATAGGAGACAAATCATGCCTAGTATTATAAACTTACCAACTACTATGACTGGACAGGTCACAGACCCTAAATAAGTACCTACTATGGTCATTTTCTTAAATCAATAAAGTTGTCCTTATACCTAGAGAGCAGATGGAGACTATTATAGATATCTACAACAGCATAAAGAGTAGAGAATAAGTTACCTAGAGTGTACAATCCAAACTGGTATACCTATAATGCAGCTCCTAGGTTTAAGGCTCAGGGATCATTATGGAATCAGAAAGACTCTGTGTGTGTGTGTGTGTGTGTGTGTGTGTGTGTGTGTGTGTGTGTGCGCGTGTGCACTCTAAGACCTGAACTCAGTGCCATGTACATGCTCAGCACCAATTCTGCTATTGAGATGCTCTTCTTGTTCCTCACATTACCATGTGTCACATCGTATTGTTGATATGATCAAGGAAACAGCCCATCTTTTCATGAGCATCTATTAAACACATCTTCCTCATTTATACACATGCAGTGAGATTTTAGAAACAGTGATAGCGTTTTACATGCATTACTATGACATATTTGAAATATTAGGTAAATTTAATCCTAATGTGCAAAGAACTTTGAGATGTTCCTCTTTTTAACAAAAAATAATAATTGGACTTATCAATAATTTCAAATCAAACAGGGAAGGGGAGTTATGGCATTTCTCTCTTCCTTCTTATTAATTTTAATTCAGAAATTAACATGCAGCCTTTTAGACTGCATTTTCCTTTGCTCAGATTGAATCTATTCATCTGACACAAAGAAAAAGGCACGAAATAAAAAGAGAAGAGGAGCATTCCATGGAGTAAGTCTTTATTACACTAAACCTTCAGAAAGCAGCCCCGGGGTGCCGGGGAAAAAGACCCTGATGAAGACAGCACCTGTGACCAACTCACTTCACTCCTCTGCTGCCCCTGAGGCCACACAGACAACTGGGGATGATTAGAGTCCACCACATCTAAGAGCTATGTGAGAAATTAATTCAATGGCTACAGTGGTCGCCAGCACGCAGCTAAAGTGAAAAGAGACATTTGCTTCAGTCTGTCCTGAGACAGACATGTGTAGCATAAATCTTAACAGGTCTTATTAATGAAATGAAACCTGATGCCAGTTATTGGGGTGAATGCTGGAAGATCAGAGAAGCAGAACAAACCACAGCTACCTCACTTTGCCAATTCCTCAGGTGACACTGGTTCCTCAGACTGGAAGCCTCTCAGTCCTCATTCAAATGGATCTCAGCTGAACTGTTGCTCAAAAGCCTAAAAGCTTAACCAGCCTAGTTCCTTGTTTTCACCTTATATCCATATCTGCTTTCTGTCATTACTTCCTGGGATTAAAGGCATAAATCACCATGCCTGGCTATTTCCAGCGTGGCCTTGAACTCACAGAGATCCATGCCTCCAGAAGGCTAGGATTAAAGGTGTGAGTGCCACCACTTTCTAGCCTCTGTATCTAGTGGCTGTTCTGTTCTCTGACCCCAGATAAGTTTATTGGGGTGCACAATATTTTGAGGAACACAATACCACCACAGACAGGAAGTGATAGTACTTCAGAACTTGAACTGTGTCCTACATTCATCATGTGCCCTGCACTATTAGGGCAAAGGATTGATGCATGTCTTATGAAAACTGGCACCCTCGCTTGTTATCAATGAAACCTTGCAAAAGTCTGGAAGTATTCTGTCCCAATCTATAGCAGCACAATCTTCTCTGAGCTGTGAGAAGAATTGGATGTGAGACCTGAATCCTGTAGTCCTGAGGTCCACCCCAGTCCAGAGAACAAAAACTGACTGGAAGAAACTCTCTGTGAGAAATCTGTGATAGCCTGTTGAGAGCCAGATGGTAGAAACTTGTAGTTAGGATAACAAACGTTATATTTTATGATGCTGAAGGTGATCACACAAGGGTCACACTCTAAATTTCTAAGCACAGTCCTGTTTCCCCAAGGCAGCTCATTGGTGCGATGTTATCTTAGCTGAAGGTCAGGTCCAGTCTCTAACAGAAGTTTCTGATTTGAGGACCAGGATCCATAGGGAGACTCTCCAACCCCAGAGCAGATCAAGGTGACATCTCTCCAGATGTGCACAGCAGAGCATTGCTCTTGGCCTCTGCATATATTGTCCATGGGCATCATGGGGTTCTAGGGCTGTGTCTGGTTATGTTGAGTGATGATGTCACTGGGTTCTGGTGATTAAGTGCAGCCGTGGATGTAATGGCATTCCTGACTAAGCTATTTTCACATGTCTAAAAGGCATTTTTTTTTAATTGTGCTCATTAAACAGCTGTCAGGGGTAAAGAGAAAAAAATAATAAAGTATTTTTAAAAAAATGAAATCGTGAAATTTGCAGGTAAATGGATGGAGCTAGAAAAAGTCATCATGAGCGAGGTAATCCAGACCCAGAAGGACGAATGTGGTATGTATTCAGTTTTACGTGTATATTAGCTATTAATATCAAAGATAACAAATTTACAATCCATAGAATTCCAGAGTGTAGGTTTAGAGTAAGGGACTTGGGAGTGTAGATAGATCTTCCCAGGAAAGAGAAATAGATGGTTATGGATGAAGAGGTGGGGCAGTGATTGGAACTGGAGGATCAAGTGTGGAAGGGGCAAGGTGGGGGATGAAGGAAAGAATATGGGGAGAGACAGATAAAATTAAGGACCATTTGAAGGGTAGTATCAAACCTTATATAGTAGATTTCCAAAATATATACATATATATGAAGATAATCTAAATGAAATCACCAAATATTGTGGAGACAGAGCCCTGGTGGGACATCTCTTGTCACCAAATGAAGCTCCCAGTAATGGGGTTGGGGTTGGATTATATCTAATTAAGTTGTCTAAAGGTGTCCCTTGGGAACCACCAAACAACCCAGGCTGTTGCCAAAAATTGACAGCAAGACAACAAGCACACCACTCAATGTCTATGCCAAAGTAGAGCGGGTGCCTACACAGAGCCTTCATCACTACCTTCTAAAGAAATCAGTCTATGGAAGTCTGTTTAAAAACATTAGGGAAATTCATTAAGGTAAAGTGAGGAAATACACTCACAAATATAGAACGGAGCAGACAGCAGAAGTCATCCTCTGATCTGACCTGGATCGAATCCACCTTGTAGGCAGGAGCGGGGAGAAGGGCCACATGCCTTTTAAGAGGTCACCAAAGAACAGCAGGGACCACCACCTCCTTTGGGCCCTATAGCCCAAGGTCATGGGCAGAGCTACAGCCATCTAATCTCTTTGGTATAGGAAGATACTCTGCACACCACCAAAAGGGAAATGTAAACAGCAACCCAACCGTAAACCCTTTGATCTACAATATCTCCTACCTGCATGATGTGCTAGCACAATGGTGGCAAAAAGACTGTGGGAATAACCGATCAGTATCTGGTTTAACTTAAGACCCACTCCGTGAGATGGAACCCATACACAACACTGCTTAGATAGATGACCAGTAACCTGAGATTATATAGTCTGGGACCTAGAATAAGACCAAGTACTACTATTCTCAATAATAATTGAAATGTAGCAATAAAATAACTCCTAATGACATTCTGCTACTCAGAGATCAGTGCCTTGCTTAGCCATCATCGAAGAAACTACCTTCTTCAGCAAATGGGAACAAACACAGAGATTCACAGCCAGACATTATACAGAAGATAAAAGACCTTGGAACACTCAGCCCTAAAGAGGATGTCTCCATGAAATACCTAGGTTCAGGGTTCAAGCAACCATGAAGAAGAGGAGGCAGAGAGAGAGAGATAGATGGGGTGGGGGGCGGGGAGGGGTGGCACATGTGTCTATGTGGAGAAGATAGAGACTTGAGTTATCAGAGACTATCCCGACTATTTTTTTTTTTTTCTTTTTTGAGACAGGGTTTCTCTGTGTAGCTTTGCACCTTTCCTGGAACTCACTTGGGAGTCCAGGCTGGCCTCAAACTCACAGAGATCCGCCTGCCTCTGCCTCCAGAGTCCTGAGATTAAAGGCGTGTGACACCACCGCCCAGCCCAACTATTTTTTAAATGTTTCAAAGATGCCTTTATGTCCTTAGTAACTTCTTTCATTCTATTATTTTCCTCTATTAAATAACTTTTTCAATAAAAATTATAAAAGCAAATAACTTTTCAACTTAACATGAATTAAGGTGGCACCAAACACCTGTGACTGAAATAATTAATGGGCAATAGTTAGCAAGAAATTTGAAACATCTAAAATATTACAGGAAACCATACATAAATATAGTTACACCTTTCTATTATGGTTTGTTCCCCTAACTATAGCTTCATATACTTTTAAAGGTGTTCTTTACCTAATGTGTTACATGAAAGAAAGGCAAGAATACAATGATCATTTTAGAAAAATGTGGTCCAACTTCTTTACTGACATGAATATAAATTATATTATGTGTTTTCTGCAAATAATATTCATGTCATTTTAGCACCATAAAAGTATATTTTCAAATTAATTTGAATTTCCAGAATTTAAAGTTTGAGTATTATATAAATCTAACAACTCCAAACTTTTGGTTGACTTAGTTTTAAAATAACAGTTACATATGTAAGATTAAAAAAAAATTCACAGGAAAACGTGAACAACTGTTTTAAATAGATTTTCTTGTAATTAAGCTTGGAGAAAAAAAACCCGATATATGAAATCTTAGCTTCATTACAGAAAATACTTGTATTCTTTATATTCAATTATTCTTTATAATAAGAAGCAGCTAAATTGTTTTCAATTTAGGGTAATGTGCAAACTATTTTCATGATATTTCTTTTACATAGATGTCAGAAACTTTGTATGGTGATTATTTTTAAATTTTAATCTCACGAGGGCCCAGTTAGCTCAATTAAAGTAGATTAGAAATGAGGAAATGCAGTCAATAGAAACAGTAATTTAACATTATCAATTTTAGAAATGTACACAGTAGTAGTGATTTTTCCTTTCTGCCTATCTAGCAGCCATTCTTCTCTGGCTCCTTTCGAAAATCATCTCATCTCTATCCCTCCATCCCTCCATACACAGGTCGTTCTGTTCAAGAAGAGCCTGTCTTAGCCTACCTGAGCAATGGCCTGGCCAGAGACTTGATTTTTTGGAGATATAATAATTGGCTGAAGCTGAGCCTGTGATCCGAGTTTATCTAATTAGAGGGGATCCTAGGATTTTTAAAGATAGACTTGGATTTCAGAGTATAAACCCCTAAACAACAGGCAGATAATTTCCAGGTTAAATAAAGAAAACTCTCTACATCTTAGCCACCACAGAGAAATCTGATATGAATACTAAAGACTCCATCATGGGAACTTAATTTGAACCTGCATCTGTGCTTCCTATCAAGTAGTAAAGAAGAATCTGTACTTTTTAACCATACCTTCAGTTAAATTATCGCCTTAAAGATGTTTGTAAAAGTTATACCACTAGTTAAGGGAGATATAGTTCACTGCATCATCAATGCACAAGATTTATCTACAGGAAGAGTTCCTGTACTCAAAATTGGTACAAATCCACAGACATCTAGTGTGTGCTCACTGCTGACAAATACAGCAGGACATTAGCATGGTGCTTGCTGTTAAAGATTTTGCAGTATATTTTTTAAAATAGAAAACATATTAAAGTGAATGACTCACCACCATCCCTGTCTTATAATTAAGTGGTGTGATTAAATCATTTAACTATACAAAGGGCTAAAATCCAAAGATGTGATTGGTGAGGAGAGGATGAGTATTTGATGAGAGAAGGCTTATCCTTAACATCTATGATAATATGGATAAGGTAAGAGCTTATAAGGGGAAGGCCACATGATGGGGAGCAAATATCAAAATGTTCCTCCAACATTTTGCACATGACCACTCTATACCTAATCTACAAGAAAATTCAGCTTCTGGTACGCCTATGTTCTTGGTCCCATTTCAACAATATATGGTGTTGTTCCTCAGCCAGATAATTTTATTCAGAAATTAATCTCTGTGCAATTAGATGCATGAGTTCCATTCTAGACTCTATCTTAATGGAAGTTTAATTAGTAATTGTCTCATTGAAAAAGTCAGTAGCTGTCAAAATTCCAGTGGACCTTAGTAGTAATTCATGCAGTCAAGACATGGGGAAAAACGGATTATAGACTTGTGGAGTAGCGCGAGGAAAATGAATGAGATGATTTATGAAAGTCAGAAGAGTCACCCGAGTATATCTTTGAAATTATCAAAGGACTCAAGTAGTAAGCCTGAGAAAGCATGCAGTCACAGATAATGAAGAATTTTAATAAGGATCAGGATTTTGATATTGTCTTCACAAGATAGGGAATTCACTGGATACCTGGTAGGTTAGTAGTAGTTTGAAAAATCTCACTAGGATGTGAAGGTTAAGTAGTTGCAGTAGGAAATGGAGTGGAAGATTAAATATAAAATGGTCTTGGAAAGGGGAAATAAGAGACTGGAGAAGAGGAGTAAACGGCAGACTGCAAATATTTAAGGGAACATTGAGTGAAATATTTAAGATCAGGGGCCATGGCACAATGTACATGAGAGAATACTGTGTTTTGTTCACAGTATTCTGTAGCAATGTACATGGTAGAAAACTGCTTATAGATTTCTCTACAATGATACTTTTCTTTTCCATTTGTATGAAAAGTAATTATAGAAAAGGCTACATTTCTTAGAATTTAAGCCAAAGTCCTTTATGTGACCCAGAGAACATTATGACCAATCCCTACCATGTGAATCTGGCTGAGCAATATAGAGAAAATCAAGAGAATATGAAGCTGAAAATGGTTGTTGATGCTGATGCAATGGCGCTGCAGAGGAACACTATTTGACATGGTACATGGTGGCTTCCCCTAAACCTTTGTCAGATGTGGAAGGAACAGCACTGGGCATACAATATCTATTTGAGCCTCTCTTGTTGCTACAGGCTAAAAGCACAGAAAAGGCCCCCGAGCCAGTGCTACAGGGGGAAAGTCATCCCTGTCATCCAGGGTACTATGAAAATTCCTTTGGCTGGTCACTGGCTTAGGAATGACCCCACTCAGTTCTTGGGGACAAGATGGCAGTGAGGAGCTACCAAAATGAGTTTTTGGGTTTTTTTAAATATTTATTTTTTATCTATTATGTATACAGCATGTATGACTGCAGGCCAGAAGAGGGCGCCAGATCTTATTACAGATGGTTGTGAGCCACCATGTGGTTGCTGGGAATTGAACTCAGGACCTCTGGAAGAGCAGTCAGTGCTCTTAACCTCTAAGCCATCTCTCCAGCTCATCCAAAATGAGTTTTAGAGAAGGACTATTTACTGGTCAAAGGGCAAGTCTACCCATCTACACATCACTACTGTCCTTTTCCTCTCCCTCCCCCCACCATAAAGTGTATGTGAGGAAGGGGCTGCCACAGAGCAGGTAAGGGGAACAGTAGAGGGCACTGAACTCACAATGGGAAAATGCACAGTTTGTAGCTTCCAGGAAACAGCTCTTGGGGAACATTTCTGGGTTTCACTTATTCTTTGACAAATTTACACACACACACACACACACACACACACACACACACACACACCCCACGATATTCTTTTTTTTTTCCAGAGCTGAGGATCGAACCCAGGGCCTTGCACTTGCTAGGCAAGTGCTCTACCACTGAGCTAAATCCCCAACCCACACTATTCTTATAAGAGAAAATGCAGGCAGGTATGATCTGGCACTCAGCCTACCTGGCATACTGCACTTCTTTTAAGACACAGTTTCTCTTTATGTAGACATGGCTGTCCTGGAATTTGGCCTCAAACTCACAGAGATCTGCTTGCCTCTGCCTCCAGAGTGCCAGGATCAGTGCCACCCCTGCCTGGCATCACAGTGTGCTTCTCAGTAAGAGGTGTGACATATTCTCCCAAGTATTTTCAGAACTCAGAACACTGAGTTCTGAAGCAGTGTAAGTAGATAACTGGTCTGCTAGAGTCTGCAGTCTCCACATTTCATTTTATGAGCTTTGTCTGCATAGAGATCCTGGTGGGGTTTGGGGATTTAGCTCAGTGAGCGCAAGGCCCTGGGTTCGATCCTCAGCTTAAAAAAAAAAGGAGAGAGATCCTGGTGGTACAAGTTCTCACTGTCCAATCTGGGGTGAGGTGCTGACTACTCATAATGGATAGGCTTTTACTATATGAGTAGTTGTTCATATGGATAAAGCATCCTTTACCAACCCACGAGTATTGCAGTTTTGTAGGGGGATGTCCTGGGGGACACCAGTGGCATATTCTTTAGTCTTCCCTCCAAATTTTCATCTCTTATCCCCTTCTTCTTCTGCCACTGAATCACTTCTTCCCAAGTCACCACACTCCTTTCATTTCTTTGTACACAGCCTACTGCATATAACTACGTTATCTTTATGAACATGTTGGGGAACTTTTGACTTGACAATGTACCATTAACTGCCTACAGCTCCTCAGGTACCTGTGATGGGATGTGGATGGCCCAGTTCTGTGAAGGCAGGCACTGCTGATGTGAATCTCAGTTGTGACAACTATGTCATGTGACTACGTGACAGAGTTTTTGGTGTTTCTAGATTATTCTTAAATGATGTGATAGTGAGTTGGAGATTCAAGCATGTTGATGTAGCAGCACTGTATCATACACCTTGTTTATTCACAATCATGCATTCCTTGTGAAATCCCTTATTAGAAAGCAATGATTTATATTAAAGTACTAATGCAATATTAAGGAACTACCTAAAAAGTTTTAACCTATCTAAGTGAGTTCATGTCTTCTTGAGGTAAAATGATATTCAAAATTAATAAAAATAACAGTTCACATATACATGCTCATATATATAGTTCATTATATATATATATATATATATATATATATATATATATATATATATATATATATTGAGGTATCATTCCAAGTGGTTTATACTGAATATTCTTTCTATACTCATGATGATTCTTTTCCTGAAAGAAAATACAAACTTATGGTACCTACTATTTCTCAAGCTCCTTTTTATACAAATATTTTCATAAAAATATTTTCCAAGCACTGGAATCATTAAATAAGTGATACCTAATAATTGGTATCACTAAGTAACACTGTATAAGACTGCATCAGGATAGTTTGGTTAATATGTAAGACTGGCACAAACTGCAGATCAATGTCCCATTGCATATAATTATAAAAAGTCCTTACTGACATGATCAACAACGTTGATCAGCTGAAGACTCCCAGAGTCATTTCTTATTGTTACAAAATATAGTTTACTTCACTATCTTAAAAAAGGTCAGTATGCTGCTAAAAGTTCACAACAGTGAAAACACTGAATATTATCACTAAGTTAAATATCATTACAAGATGAGACCCAATTTAAAGACTATACAGTTATTAAAGTGGGGGTAGATTTCCAAGCACCTAGAAGCATAGAAGCCTCACTTACCAGACAGACTGACAAACCAGTAGCTCCTTTTTAGATTCTAAGAGAAGCAAGGTCAAGAACAAACTGTTGCCCCACCAAACAGAGAGAAAAAGCAGATGCAGAGAGCCACCATGTCAGGAAGGACTGACCCGTGGACACCACTACATTAGCCGTTGACTGTGTAGAAAGCTCTGAATTGTAATTGATCAACCATTAGGGACTTATTAAGGATTACATGAGAGATTAATAATCATTGGGATCCCGGTTATCAGAGGCACCAGGCAGTGAGATTTACCTCCAGGAACTCTTTCATAGCAAAATTCCAGGAAAAAATTCTCTCAAGATTCTAGCAGCAGCAGGAGAGGAATCTTTTGGAAATACAACAAGCATTCTGCTCTTAACAAGGCCTGTCTCACAGAAATTGTGAAATTATGGACTAGGACAATGGAGATACCCCGTCTAGACTAAGCTGACATCCTGTCCCACCTAAAGAGAGCAGGGGGTGAGAGACAATGTGCAGAGGTTAAAACCCAAAAGTTCAGACTTCCTTAAAACACTGGGACTTGATGAGGAAGCTAAAAAATAGTTTCATACCTGACTACAGTGCCGCTTATAACAATTCCTGTTACCTATGCATCATGCTTAGCTATCAAAAACAATCAAACAAAAAAGGACAGTAAAAGGCTCAAAACAACAAAACCACCAAAATTCCCCTATACACTAAAAATCAAAACGAACAAAAACAGAAGACCCACAGCCCTTACAAAGAAATAAAATACTAGCAAACAAACAAACAACCAAACAACAACAAGAGCCACTCTGGAATTTTAAGAACAAGCATCCAAACCAGACTCGTGACATATACCAGGATATTAGAATGGCAAGATTGGAAAATTTTCCACCGCTATGATTAATGGGCTAAGGGCCTTAGTGGATATGAGTGAGCAGATGGGCAACGTAAACAGAGGGATGAAATTGTGTGAATAACAGGAAATGTGAGAGATCAAAACTCCCGTGACAGAAGTAAAGAATGCCTTCCTTTGACAGGCTTCTTGGTCTACTATGCCCGTGCATGGAGAAACTGGGCTTGAGGATATCATCGTGGAAACTTCAAAATACAGAAAAGCAAAGAAAAAAAATGAGTCATAACAAAGTATGGAAGTCTATGACAGCTATGAAGGCATAATAACAATGCACATTTGTCCAACTTTGTAAGACAAATTTGTAAGGTCTTACTAATAAAAACCTGGAGCCGGATATTGAAGTGACTGCAGAAAGATCAGAGAAATAGAAAAAGCCACAGCCAACCTCACCTCACCAACTCCTCAGCTGATCCCGTTTCCTCAGATCAAAAGCCCCTGAGTTCTCACCTGAATGAATCTCAGCTGAACAGCTTCAAAGCCTAAAAGCTTAAATGCTTCTAGTTCCTGGTCCCTCACGCCTTCTATACCTTTCTGCTTCCTGTCATCAATTCCTGGGATTAAAGGTGTGTGTCTTTCCCAAGCAAGATGAGAGATCTCAAGTCCTGGGATTAAGGTGTGTGCCACCATGCCTGACTCTGTTTCCAGTGTGGCCTTGAGCTCAGAGAGATCCAGATGGATCTCTGCCTCTGGAATGCTAAAATTAACAGTGTGTGCCACCATTGCCTAGCCTCTATGTCTAATCTAGTGGCTGTTCTGTTCTCTGACCCCAGATGAGTTTTATTGGGGGACACAATATATCACCACACAACTTATCATACACTGAGCAACAGACTGAGAACTCATGAAGGACAGAAAAATAGAACATACATCAGAGAAAGCTACATCTTGCATATAATTTTCCAACTACTGAAAATTAAAACATGCTAGAAGCTAAATGGGTAAAGGATTTTACCTGTAGAGGAACATGGAAAAGAACTACATCTAACTTCTGAACCTTTAAATATAAGAGAAAGGACTTAGCGTATTAAAAAAAAAACCCCACCAATTTAAAGTTCTATATTCCCAAAATTAACTTCAAAAGAGAAAACAAGGGTTGGGGATTTAGCTCAGTGGTAGAGCACTTGCCTAGCAAGTGCAAGGTCCTGGGTTCGATCCTCAGCTCAAAGAGAGGAGAAAGGAGAGAGGAGGGAGAGAGACGGGGAGAGAGGGGGGGGAGAGAGGGAGGGAGGGAGGGAGGGAGGGAGGGAGAGAGAGAGAGAGAGAGAGAGAGAGAGAGAGAGAGAGAGAGAGAGAGAGAGAAATTAAACACAAACAAAAAACAAAATCTAAGGGAATTTTGTTACCAGAAAAAAAATTCCTACTTTAAAGAGATGTTAGAGCAACAGTTCTTTTGAAAAAAGAAAAATGACATAGGTTGGAAATTTAGATATACAGAATGAGTGAATGCAAAGTGGAAACATATTCCTCATTCTTAGTTCACCTAACAGATAATAGTGGGAAATAATAATGTCAGTATATCTGATTATGTAAAAAAAACAAACAAACAAACCTAGAAGAAGACAAGATGCAATCCTATGCAATACTCAACTTAAACCATCATAAAAGGCAGGAAAGAGTGGAATTTAAAAGCAACAGCAAAGAAACACCTGGGCGATGGTGGCACACAGCTTCCATCCCAGCACTCGGGAGGCAGAGGCAGGGGGATTTCTTTAAGTTCGAGGCCATTTTGGTCTACAGAGTGAGTTCCAGGGCAGGCAGGACTGTTATATAGAAAAACCCTGTCTCAAGAAACAAAAACAAATCAAAACAAAAAATCAAAGGCCGTAAGTAGGAAATAGTAAGAGATATAATTGATTTTTAACTACATTAGTAACCACTCTGAGTACTAATTGTCTCGATACACAAAGTGAGAGATTGTCAGGTGACATTAAAAGAAAACACCAAAAGGTATACAACCTATAGAAATCCTTTTATCATTCATGTAGGTTAAAAATAAGTGAGCAAAGAAAGATACACGATGTAAAGGCTAATCAAATGAAAGATGGAGAAACGTAATCTCAAACAGAATGGATTTCACATTAAGAAAAGCAATCAGGCTTAAAAGAAGGTGAGCTACATAAAAAGAGTCAGTTTTCCAATAGGAAAGACCATTTAATTTGTGAGGCGAATAATGGTACCATCTATAAGAACCAAAACATGAGAATGGAAAGGAGAAAGAGATGCATCAACTGTTATAAAATCACAAACACATGAACAGACAATCCTCCATGCACACTTCCATAAAAAAACAATTTACAAATGTTCCCATTAAGCACATAGGTTTAACTCATTGGTGCATCCGGCTAAACGTGGACAGAATCCTTTCTTTGATTTCTTGTGCTGTCTTATCTGGGGTAAAGAAATGCTTGTTCGTGTCTCCCACAAAAACAGTCATCAAAAAGACGATATATCCCCACACTATTTTGTTTAAAATTCTAGAATGCTCAATACTGAGGGTGAACTCTTGCACACAAACTAAGGGCTTTAGGTAAAAATATTAGTGAAGTTTTGCTAATGTAGATCCCATTCTGGTGGGGGTTGATACTACTTAAGGGGTCTTGGGAAGTGTATGGATCAGGAGTATGTGGGACATTTTATTCTTTTCCTCTTAACCTTACTACTATTATAAATGTTAAAAAAATAGAGATCATTGTAATATCAAGTCAAGGGAAAGAGCTTCTCCAGCTCCGACAATAATATCCTTTTGAAATATTTATGCTCACTCTGTGTGACTCCATCAAACAAGTCATATGAAAAATAAACTGTACACAGTCTTTCCAGCCATCAGGAATGGTTGTATTTTTTTCATGTTGACATTAATCTTTCCATTGCCAATGATCAGTTATGTACATCCAGACAAAAGAGTGCCCTTACATGTATGTGGGCTGGAGCTGGACATTATATTTTGATCAGCATAGAATAGCATAGCTTTTAATGGTTCTTGAGAAAAAAGTTACAGGTTTCATTTCAAAAATTCAACATGAGCATTAATTTGAACTTTTAATAAGCAATACAGGTTTTTATTACATACTATAGAAATATATATGCATGTACTTTCTAATAAATAGCACAGACCTGCAATAAAATTCATGAGCAGTAATAATTAAAATACAGTAACAATAGAGTACAAATAGATACAGACTTTCCTAAGTTGCATAATTCAGACAAAAAGATAATCTAATTTTATTGCACCTCTTCCCACCCCTAAAAAAAAAAAAAAGAAAAGAAAACACAAAATTCAGCCGATAGGAGCATTCATGATCAAGGTCAATGTAGGAAAATAAGTAGCACCTTTAGTAATTAAAATGATTGTCAATATTTCCAGGAAGCCTAAATAGAGCATTTATGACCTTATAAAGAAAATAAAACTAATTGATAAGTACCAACAGGTTTACCTGCTGCATGTCTCAGCACTTGCATAGACTGTTGGATTAAGAAAATGAAAATGAATCCCTCAAGACAGACTATCAATTTTGTGTAGGCAAAGTATTTTTGTTATTTGAAACTAGTCAGAAAATCCCCCTCAGGCCACTTCATAGAATACTGTGGGACTCTTGACAGTCTAGGTCCATCCATTTCATTCATTCGTTTCCATGAGAAATTATTCAGTGTTTGGCCCTATGCTGGGAATAAAGGTTGTTATACTAGAAACATCCTTGTCTACAAGTAGTTCATAGTCTACATTGGAAATATATTTCAAACAGCAAGCAAAACACATTCTCATGGAGGAATTAGACATTTCTTTCAAGCCTGTTAAACAGCGAAACACAGAAACTCTACCAGGTCCTTTTCTGAAACCTTTATGCCCACATGCCACCACAGCAGGGCAAGACTTTAGTACTCAGGAAAGTTCTTTTAAAAATGAGCTCATCACCAAAAGAATTTATTCTTAATTTAAATAAATCTACATAATATTTAACTAAAATAAAATATGTATGTCTATGAAAACACCAGTTATCTTTCATTTGGGGGTCACTTTTATAAATTTATTTCCTAAACTAGGGATTGCTACATCTACAAACATTTCCAGAAATATACACAAAGATTGACTCAAAGTATAGTCCCTTGCAGGAAGGCAACAGAAGAGCAGTTCATCATCTTATATTTCTAAACTTTGACAAACATTCATACTGATTATTTTATACTTTACTTTCAAAAGGTGAGGCAGATGTAGCCATGACTTAGATCATGTAGAAACAATTGACTGAATCCTCTTAGGTGTCAAGCAAGGCTGCCTTAATCTTTACTTCACTATCATAAGGAATATAGCTTTGGAGCCTCTCCTGGATCTCGCTCTGTAGACCAGGCTGGCTTCAAACTCTAGATATTCACCTGGCTCTGCCTCCTGAGTGCTGGGATCAAAAGCATGTGCCACTACGTACAGCTGGGAATACCCATATTTATGTGATCACGTGGTGGTTTCCTCAGTGGTCATCAAGATACATAGAGAACAAAACACATTATGTTGCACTTGGAAATCTTAGAAATAGAGCTTAAGGCATAATTTATAATTAAAATAATTTTACACATTGACTCTGAAGCCCAATCTCTTCAGGAATTTTTTCAAAAAGTGTGGTTATAGTAAAGTGTACTTTATATATGTCTTATTAATAACAAGATATTATGTCTAACTTTCCCCCCAACAATCTTAGTTCCGATTTAAAACTATGATGAGAACATATTTATCCAAAGCATGGAAGTTGTAACAATTTTTCAAAATTTCCTTCACAAATGGAGAATTTTTCAACCTAGAAAATAATTGATTAACACATCATATAAAAACTCTTCAAATCAAGTGACAATTTTAATGACTGTCTGGGAAGATCCTGCTATTTCACCTCCAACATAGAAATTACTGTATACAACACTGCTGACTAAATTATGATATTTTATCCTGACTAGGATAGGTAATACTGCAGTTACCGAGGCTGTTCCCCATCACAATGACCTCAGTTGGTTACACAGCATCTGTCTGGCTGAGCATAACCAACACACACCTGCCTGGGGAGGTCTGAAAGTCTTTCATATGCACTCAATATTCTCCTAGGCCATGTTGGTTTATGAACACCTTTACTAGAGTGGACTCTATGGTAAATGTCCCCAATGACAGAGGCAAACACGTATCTAGTGCAGAATACTGTCTTTGCACATTGCCAAAATGAACAGTCCCCACTTGCCTTCCTGAGACTTATGTCATTATGGATGATTTTTGGAGTTTGTTGTTGCTTTCTGGATGGGTATGAAAAAGAGGAAAAGTCTAGAAATTCAGGCAGAAGAGAGGTAAAGGGTGTTTTCTGACATTAAAGTTTTAATTACATTGTTGTGAGCCACCTGTTAAGTATCTAGTTTTGCTTGATAGAACTCATTCTAGTGCTTTCCTTAGCATATCTTAGCTTCTTAGAACATTGTGTGAGTGATGCCCTTAATTTAAATGATGGCAGTTATGTATATTTCTTAAAATAAGGTCTAGGTATAGGCAAAAAGGGCAACAAAGGAACATTTATAAATTTATATTAACATAATATTGGTATCACTAGAATGGCTTTGATACTACTATATCATATATTGTGCAAAGTTCAGTAGCATATTAGTCACTGCCTGTGACAAGTCCAGAACTCTCTACTGTGGCAATCAGTAGATATTCTTCAAATTAAGTTTGCAAACTTGACTTTGCAAAGTATCTTCGAAGAAATACGTTTATATTGAATATGAAGAATTATTAAGTGTATTTCTAGGATAATTTATTAATTCTGTAAGTTCATCATTGCTGACAGCAGGGCTTATGTCATGAATAGAAATAAAAACGTTTTGGAAGTCCAAAGATGGGCCCTATCTTCAATCCTGCACTTACTCTGAGCTCTGGGGTACACCTAAGCAGATGTTTTAATTTGCTCTATTCTAGTACTGCAAAGTGGGGACAACTAACAAGAAATAGCTTCGAGAGGCAAGATAATGCAATCAATCAATTAAACATAACTTTGATATGTGTATATGTAGAGCGAAACTGTGTTACAAGTCAAAATACAATTGCATCCAATGTTCCAAAATCAGCATTTCAATTGGCAGGTCGTATCTCTGAAGTCCAGAATTGCTCAGACTTCAGTCAATACAATGTAGGTGGTAGAAAAGCAAAGTTCATAGAAACCTGCAGTCTATTTTAATGAATGTGTTGTGTTTAAAGTAGATCTATGAAAAGCATTATTACATGCATATAAAAGTAAAAATGAAATTATAAACAACAAAACTACAGAATGAACATCATGGCCAAACGTTTTGAAATTTCACGCTGAATTTAATGAGATAAAAATCTTTGTGAACAAAGCGCTTTCTACTTTACCATACCCCAGTGGTCACTCATTCAGTGCTTGTTTTGCATATAAAACTTTTTTCCTCCATGGTTTATTTTGCCATTCAAATTAAAATCAGAAAAACAAACACCAGTTTTATCGTGTAAGGAAAAATTAGTCACTGTGATGTTATAAATTTGTGATACACTGGCCTTCTTTACTACTGCTGAATGCTGTTTCACCTTATTAAGTTGTCTACAAAGAATGGAAAACAAAAGACCACGAGAGCAGTGACAGCGTCATTGAACCACCACCACTGAGGAATCATCTATGTGGAAAATGTCCAGAAGAGGAGGACAGAAATCTTAAAGACATTTATCCAAACATTATAGATAGAGAAAATTAATTAAAAAAGAAAGCAGTAAAGTGACAAAGAGTGGTGGAAGGAACGGAGAGCAGCTGGGACTGGAATAGGGGTGATTTCGTTCATGTTAATTTTGCTCAATGTAGAGACTTGTGAAAATGTCATTCATAATGCTCATTGCCACAAGTTTTTAAAGCTCTGTCCACTAAGGCATGAAAGCAAAGAAAGCTCAGAGACGATGTATAACCATATCATACTGTGTGAAGATTCAAAGTCTACTGAGTATGAACACTTGAAGCAAGGAAGACTAAGTTTGAATGGTAACAAATATGGCCTCAGTACATTGTTCATTTATGTGTGTTGACAAGAACCACTCGTGTTTTTATTACATGGGAGCTTCTGACATGTGTGTCTCTTGGCTTTTACCTGTGTTCTCAAACATGTGGAGGTATATGGACGCACAGAAGGCAAATCTGTAAAAGTGATAGGATTAAACTCAAGACTTAAAAAAGTCCGAATGACCTTTGGAATCACAAGCAGTTGTGGTGGGTATGTACTGGCGGCACCACTGTATCGATAAAATAGTGTGGTGCCTCAGCCAAGTCGACTTCTTGAAGGTCTGAGACACTTCCAAAAATATTGGGAAAATTCCAGAAGGCAAGTGCCAATGACAGAATGGTTTGTTTTGCTAGGTTTTGTCAAATCAGATTCAATTATGCAATTATCTTACATACAGAAACGTCCACACTTGAAAGAATTCTAAACTACAAATACCTTTCCAATCTCAGAACGCTCAACCCCAGATTGAGGAGGACTTTTTCTATTTGTGAATAGTTCTTAAGTATATGTAGTACTTCAGGGAAGCTATTCTTGCGTTTCAGAAATGAATCAGATCCTCTGCATCAAAGCTGAGGCCTTCCACACATGACATCATCCACAGATGATGTCATCCATACATGCATCATGTACAGATGACATCATGAGGAAAACTCCATTGAGATTGACCTCCTCAAACAAGGAGGGATACATAAGCTCTTCAACACTCTAGCAAGAGAAGATGACTAAAGCAGAAATAGTTATGTTCTCCCAGAGACCAGTGAACAAGGAGGATGCTCAGAGGAAGTTGAAAAGTAACCATTTAGGATATATTTTTTTTCAAATAATGAAAATAAGTAGATATTGTATTAATGAACTGAATTACTTTAATCTCACTAATCTCATATTTCTTGGTTCTTGGGGTAATCCTATAAATGGGATCATCACTAAAATTCAAATGATCATGTTCTGTAGTCAGTAATTTTTACAGTTTACATCACAGGTTGGAACAAATATAGGAACAGCTTATGTGTAATAAAGAACATTTTCTTTTACTCATCTTCAGGGAAAATATATGACACTTGAGTCATATAAGAATGCCATCATTTATATGAGAAAATGTTTTATTAAATCCCTTTCAGCTATTATATGATTATTATCTTTGCTTGAGTTCATTTGAACTGATAAGAGAAGCAGGAAATTTGAATTTATGACTTCCTTATAGAAAATTCAGCTGCTAATGATCTTATAGTAAATCATCATACAGATTGCAGGTAGGTATCATTTCCAATATAAAGTTTTCTTTTTTGTATTTGTCTTGTTATATTTGTAAATTGAGTGAATTCACTGAGGACTCTTTCTATTTTTAGGTAAACCTAAGTTTAAATTTTGGTTTAACAATATGGTATTTTTAAGTCTAGGGAAATTTCCTGAGCTTGCGTGTGTGTGTGTGTGTGTGTGTGTGTGTGTGTGTGTGTGTGTGTGTGTGACATTATTATATCAAGGTTATGACTCCTAGTATGGCTTTGGTTTTAATATTAAAAGGCATTATGTAGGCAAAATAAATGTCACAGATCCCTTAGCTCTTTCTCCAATTTGTATTCTCCCATTAAATTAAGACAAACATTTAGAATAATTTATTTTATTGTATATTGGAAATAGTCTATAATGTTTATTTTTTATAAGGCATCTTTGGATAAAATGTGACTTCAGCTATTTATAACATCTATATAAAATTCTATTTATACTTTCCTATGTTCTTGCTTGTCATGTTGTAGGGCTGGAAGCAAGTAAGTAGACAAAATTGCATCCTTACAGAATACTTTTGAACATACCAAATTGAATTGTTTTACTTATTTTCTGGTACCCAGGTGGAGCATGTGGCCACTGAAGTGAAGGTGGTTAGAACACAGACCAAAAAATGGAGCTCTATGAGTCATGTGAAGTTATAATGAGAAAACATCATGTCTTCAAAGTAATACATATTACTTACTGCCTAGCCCATTGCCTCTTCAAGAAGGATCTAGAGAAAAGATTAGGTAAGCATAAGTCCATACCCATTTATCTCTCTATCGACGATGAAGAAACAGTTAAGGTTAAATGCCAAAATATGAGGAGTGCTTGACTAGCAAACGGCAAAATATGTAAACTAGCTAGTGATCAGAAATTAGGAGTACTCTAGTTCCTTTTGTATAATTTGTGATGATAACCAGGATTTAGTGGGGATTTTAATGATATTGCTTTAGTTTCTTATCTTGAGCTCCTAAAATCTGTTGTTCCTTTGTGATAGGAATGTATTCAGCCCTACAAGTTGCAGACAATTGGAACAAAAGCTTTGGGCCAATAGTCTTTCCTCAGGCTTTGAAAGATTTAATTAAAGCAACAAGTGTTTCAACAGGTGCATCGGACTGGGAAGAGCAAACAAGTAGATTTATTTCTACTATGGTTTTGTTACTGATTCAGGTGAGTTATGGCTTAATTTAGAACATGTCTGTGATAGACATACATACTTACAGTGCCATGTTTCTGACATGACTCTATGTACCAGGTCATGTGCTTTGCAATCCTTCCAGTCCATTAAAAAAAATCAATGTAATAACCATTAGAAATGAAGTGAATTAAGGCAACTGAGAAGCAGCAAAGGAAATGTAATTTGGTTTTGACTTGATTCATCAGCAATTGACATAGCTAAACCTCTTTCCAAGGAGAAAGAAAGGCACTGGGCCCACCCACAGCATCTCTGCGGGCAGGTAATCAGAGCACACAGGCTTGACTGAAAGTCCCGTGATCACTGTCTTGGTGTTCCTCTCCTTCTACCGTCTGATATGTATATTAGTTTGTAAAGGTATTTTCAAAGATTGCAAGACATTCTTTTTGGAAGTGTTTATGATTGGCTAGAATGATTTCTTATGACCACAGAAGTGAGTATGAAAGAGAGATAATCCCATAAAAAGAGCTGACTCAAGATGGGGTGGAACCAACTTAAAGGAAAGGATGCTACAGAAAGAAAGGAAAGAGAAAAAAGAAAGGAAGGAAGGAAGGAAGGAAGGAAGGAAGGAAGGAAGGAAGGAAGGAAGAAAGAGGACATTGTAAGTCATATGGTGTCACATGTTGTCCTGATTCATTTCCCTAGGATATTGGCACATCTTGTTTTTATTAAATTAACTCAAAGTTGAAAATATTTCCATATTCAAAAAACAAATGTTAAATGAAGGAACACCAAATCCCTAAATGTGAACATATGGACCACATGTTTGAAGTAGTGTATACATTTCATGACAGAATCAAACCTTTAATGTCAATGTCGTAAAAGTACAGGGTCTAGGTAGAGTCTCATAAGGAGTAAGAATAGCACCCACCTCTACTGCAAAGAACAAAAGACAAGAACATTGTTAGAGCGGCATCACTTAGTAATAGATCACTGAGTTCCCTCTAGTCATCATAAAATTAAATGAGACATATATGAATATTTAAATTCAGTTGATATTTATATGTTATGAAATCACAGATCTGCCAATGTGTCTGAAGAATGATTCTGAATCCCAGGTACTTTTACGTAGGAAAAGGAGAACATGCTAAATTAACCTGAGCAACAATCCTTCAACATGTCAACACTGGGTTATAAACTATATACCTCCAAGTCCCCACAGCCTGTATTTCTAGAACTGTCTCCCTACCCCCCACACCCAAATTTCCTGGTTCTCTTCTTAGGCAGCAGACAGTTTAAATCAGTAGAGGGCAGAATTTTCAAGTGCTTTCTCACTCTCTCCTCTACCATGAGAGATCTTCAGAGACTGAATCCAAGTCCTAGGTGTTTTTGTGTTTTGCTCTTGCTTACCTTTAGTAAAGAATTAGAAGATATTAGTGGGCTCAATAACGACCCCTACTCTTGTCAGCTCTATTCCTGTGAATTATTCCTAAGACTGAACTTGTATCACTGCTTTGGTTGGGAAAAAAATAGAACCTGGTCTACTTGAAAGTGTCAGTTAGGATTCTAGTTTATTTGGCTTGGATATCGCAGCACAACACTGAATCTGAATTGAGCCCTAGTTTTAAAAAAGTCATCATTAAGTTGTCCATTATGAGTTAAGATACTTTTTAAATCAATGGAATTCAACTGATTCTTCAATGTCATTAAGATTTTCATTCAACTGATGCATTAGCCAAGAATTTGAGAAGTTTCTTGGGGAGTTGTTCTCTTTTCTAGCACTAGGCACGAATCACAACCTTTCGAAGAAACTGTGTGCACATATTAAGCATGAGTGTACAGAAGTAATTGTGCAAAGGGGTCTTTTTTTTTTTTTTTAGCCGAACTTACTTTACAAACATCTTGTTACTTGTTGTGGAAGTCACTTACTTTTCTAAGTTAATAGCATCTTGATTTTCAACATGTACTGTTACTTTAAATCCATACTGTAAAACTGCATGGAAATAAAACACATTCCCATTGTCTCCCTGAAGTTTTTTCTATTATTTAAAAATGACTATAATAATATTTTTTTTCAAATTCGTTTATTTCTTTATGGTCTCCAGATGCTCAGTGTTTGTATGGATATATATGTAATTCTTTGTGTGTGAAAAGAGATATAATTGTCCTCAATTTACTTCATAACAATGTCAAATGAAAAATGAGCTTTGAAGAGAGACATTGCATAGAATTCAACATATGCTTAAGTAAGCCAGGAGCCTGGGATGCAGATTTCATTCTATAGTTAAAAGTAAAAGTCCATGAAAGATTTAAAAATTCTTCTTTTTCATGACAACACCCCAAGTCAGGTATGCAAATAAGCCACTGCATGGAATTTCTGTATGCATAATCTCAAAATTTTCAGTTTCATTATTGTCTGTGATCCTTTGTTTTAGCTAAAATCCTTTCCAACACTTTGAAAAACACAAAGAAACTCATAAGTAAATTCATAAACACTGATTTGAGATGAGACTCATGTTAAATATTACTTTCCCTTTCTCTGTCTGGGGGAGGAGTGTTTGCAGTTGAAACTTTGACAGCAACAGCGTCCTCTTTTGATTTGCTCAAAGCCTCTGATTCTCTGGACACGGCTGATTTCTTCTTCCGCGCTTTCTCTCTCTTCCTTTCCTTAGCAAGAAGTCTATAGTTTATGGCGTTGCCGATGAAGAGCCAAATGCCCGATATTACCACGATTGTCCCACTGGCTATGTACATGTATTTGTAATCTTTAGTTTTATCAACCAATTTACCTACGAGACAAGAGAACATCCTTTAAGAGAGCTGGATAAAATGACAATACAGCAACTGGAAGAAACTCCTCAGACAAACTGTATTTCTCTTATTTAAACTAGAATCAAATCACACTTTAACACAGAAAATATTGTACATAATGCTCCTATATATACTTAATAAAGGTGTGAACAAATATCCACAGAATTACCTTACCAGCACATCATACGTATTGAAAACTATTTCTGCCAAGAAAATGTATAATCAAGATAAATTAGGCACACATGAGTTTGTATATTAATAAATAGGAATGGGGCCATGTTTTTTGGATATAGGCATGTGGCTTCATATATATTTAACTATTACTTTACATCAGACACTTAGAGATCACTTCATTTTCCCTTATTTCTCTGTTACTTTAATAATGAAAATTGTACATTATTTTGGAAGACCCAATGACCTTTTGTGTGGTTCGCTAACTGCTGGGCATTTATCTGTGCTAATCTCCCTTGTCATGACTATGAACTGATGTGAACATGGTTATATAGCCAATGCCCCTGTGGACTATACTCTTTTTGTTTTGTTTTGTTTTTGTAATATTCATGGCTATATTTATCAAAATAAGGCCTGGTTGCTTTCTTTCCTTTCTTTAAAACTTATCTTTCATGTGTGTGTGTGTGTGTGTGTGTGTGTGTTTCTCTCTCCTCTCTCTCTCTCTCTCTCTCTCTCTCTCTCTCTCTCTCTCTCTCTCTGTGTGTGTGTGTGTGTGTGTTTCTCTCTCCTCTCTCTCTCTCTCTCTCTCTCTCTCTCTCTCTCTCTCTGTGTGTGTGTGTGTGTGTGTGTGTGTGTGTGTGTGTGTTTATGCACATGTATTTGTGTATGTCCCTTTGAATCCAGAAGAGAGAGGTTGTTCTCCTATAGAGGGAGTTACAGGCCATGGTGAGCTTCCCAAGGTGGGTGCTCGGAACTGAATTCTGGTCCTCTGGAAGAGCAGCAAGTACTTTTAACTGTTGGGCCATCCCTCTGCTCCCCAGACTGTGGACTTTTAAAAGAGGCCCATCACAGCTTCCCCTCTTAACCAGGTTGCAGGATGTTTTCACTCAACCTTTTCTACAGATGTTAGGCCACTTTGGAGGTCAAACACCTTCTTGGTTTGATTGAATCTATAAACTAGTCTGGAAGAATCTATTTGGCCCCATTTGATTAGAACTATCCTGTTGCCTCTAAAGCTGAAGGTTAGCTGACTTTACAACACCTTTTTTTTTCACCCCAGCTCACATTTTTCCTTTTTTCTCATGAAAGCATTACATTCTTAATAACTCCTAAGGCCAAACTTTAATGTCGAGGATTCTCATTACTTATTACTTCTACCCCAGGTAGCTGTGATGTAGACCTTCAAGTGCATCAGTTTAGTCAGAGTCTCCGGCGTTTTGACTATAATATAGTTAGTGTTAAATTGAGCTACTTGAAATATTTACCTGTTTGAGAAAATTTCTCTGGTTTAATTAGGAGCAATTGTAATGCACCTGTCAGGGTTCAGTGGGTTTATGTGAGTGAGCATCACACATACATGGTTTCTTTCTTAACTTCTATGAAAGGGTTCTGTTAGTGCAGTGGTTAGTATACTTATAAACACACAAATATAGCGGCCATGGCCTCAACAATAAGTATCATTTTGGACTGCCACCTTAGCATATTTTTAAAAAGTTTGAGGAAGTTCTTTAAGGTGTGCTTTCCAAGGAAACAAACAACTAGCTGTTTGTAGACTGATAAAATAGTTCACCATGAAATAGACAAATAAAATGCCACACACTCCCTATTTTTCATTGTCCTCCAAAAGGTATAGTATGGCATGTGATATGTATGCAATAATTAATCTCATGTAAGAATAATAGTGATGTTCCAAAATATTTAGTCATGAAGTTTCTCAGCAGAGGTAGGAGTGGCCAACTTAGACTCTTTTATTTCAATCCCTAGAGCCCACTTAATGTCTCTTTTGCTTGACTTAAGACTTGTTTTAATTTTGTCGATGATAGTCACACATAACTTTTTCCCATTTATAGAATATTACCACTGACTCATAAGCTCCAAGGTTCCTTTCATGAAATCGATTCTATAAGCATGGAAAGTTAGGCATGCTGTGACATTTTCACACAATAAAATAAACTGACTGATCATCACTCTTTTTACAACTGTGTTGTTGACAATGTGGCTTTGCTTTGAAAGCCCTACCATCTAAGACATTCATGCTTCTTACTAGTGGAAGTGCCAGCCACGCCACTGAGGTCTGACAATGACTTGTATGTCTTTCTAATCAGGAGAAAGTGGAAGATAGAATTTCAATGATAGCATTAAGACTGAAAAATTAATAATGAATTTCCCATCTTCACAGGAGCTTCATGTTCTAAGGAAAACAGTTTCACAACTGACTAAAGATGTGTGAAAAATTTTATCAGCATGACTCTGAGCACCAGGCAGGCAGGCAGACCAAGAACCTAAATGAATGAGCTCAGTATTCATTATGCATATACAGGACTGTTAGAGATTATACCACAAATAACCATTAGTTTCACTACCATCACCATCATCAAAAATGCTTAAAATCTAACACTAAAGGAGATTTTAAATTATCATGCATGCAATGCATTTGCCATTTTCCTTTATATTTTAAGTTTAAATTGTACAACTGTCTATCATAATTTCCTTCCAGGAGTACTCTCAAACATATTTCAAAACGAAGCCTCAAAACAATCCATAGGAAAATCAACACAACTCAATGTTTCTATAATAATCATTTTATCCTTTTTTTCTCACCCTTTGTCTTCTCTCTGTCCTTTTTTCTCTCCCTCTCTCTCTTTCAGTCTTCCTTCCTTCCTTTCTCCTTCCTTCTCTCCCTTCTTCCCTCCCTCCCTTCCCCTCTCCCTCCCTCTCTCCCCTTTCCTTTCTTTCTCTCTCTATCTCTCTTTTCTTTTTGGTTTATTTTCAAGACAGCATTTCTCTGTGTAGTCCTGGCTGTCCTAGAACTTAATCTGTAGACCAGGCTGTCCTTGAACTCAGAGATCCTCCTGCCTCTGCCTCCCCAGTGCTGGGATTAAAAGTGTACACTATCACCACTGAGCTCTTTTTCTTTCTTTCTTTTCTTTATTCTTTCTCTTTTTCTTTCTTTCCTTTCTTCTTTCTTTCTTCCTTTCTTTCATAAAACGACAAATATCAAGCCCTTTTCTCAACTTCTTGACATGGTGGTACGAACCTACATGTAATCAATTCCTTCAGCAGGAATTTTAGAATAGACACTTCTATAGCCAACTTAGAAACCATTGCACATCTTAAAAGTCTACATGTCATTTTTGTCATTTATGAACATGTAACAGATATTATTTACTAAAAAAATGAACTTGAATGCATTTTCCTTCATCCTTGCATATTCTGTGTCAAAGATATGAAAGTATACTTTAGGCAAAAACTCAAAATCAGCATAGCTAATGTACTCTCATAAAAATCCAGATTCTAATACTTATAGGATATTATTTTATATTTCTGTTTACTTTTGTGTAAGTGAAACATGACTCTGTTCAGGAAAAATAGCCACAATTTATATTTGTGATATAGCCTTAAAAATCATAAAATAATTGATGTATGTAAAAAATCCTAAAGTTATACTAACCATCAATCTAATTTAAGTGCATGACTTTTGTTAAGTCCAGGGTTCGAAATTTTGGGTTACATCAACCAATTAAGAAAATTTCAAGTATAAAACCCCTCCTGTTTTTTATGCCACTAAAAGCATAATTCAAATTATTCAAAGCACATTAATCACTGCAAAGAACACACTTCTTCATATATATTTATGCTATTCATTTTGCTGTCCTTGATGAGAAACATACTTACCAGCAAGAGGGGGGCCGAGAAGAACAGGACAACACTCCACAATTGTGGCGAGCCCCACAGCACTGGAAAATCTGGCAGGTCCGACCAGGTCCATGAGCGTTTCAAAGAGGACACTGCTAACACTTCCAAATCCATAGCCAAAGAATATAGCGTAGACCACCAAGGATGCGTAGGTATCTGCCAGGGGGCAGAGGAGATGGACTATGCCAGTGAACACGATTGCAAAGCTGAAGAAATACTGGATTCGTGGGCGGATTAATCTGGAGTTGGCTATTAATCCTCCACAAGGTCGAGCAAACATATCAACAAAAGCCATCACAGACAGCAATAAGGCTGAGTTATATTCGTCCACACCTTTGTCTTTAGCATATGGAGCCAAAAATATAATGGGGGCAAAAAACCCTAGAAACATAATGACATTTCCAGATAGGTAGATCAAAAATCCTCTATGCTTAAAAAGGCTGAAATCTAAAAACCTATTAATCTTTTCTGATGTTGATACCTTACTGACTTTCTTCATATTTGCATCATGTCTTGAACCAACCTTACTTTTAGACTTCGACTTACGTGGGCTTTTCTGGACAGGTCTCATGAGGGCCCCAGCCACACAGGAGTGCAAAAATATGCCTCCTAAAATCAGGAAGCTTCCCTTCCAGCCATAATTGTTAAATAGGTACTGATTGAAAGGGGCCAGGGTGCTTAAGAAAACAGGACTTCCAGCCATGGCCAAGCCATTCGCCATAGGTCGTCTCCTATAGAAGTACTTTCCAATTATTGTTAAGGCTGGTTGCAGGTTGAACGCTAATCCTAAACCTGAAACACAAAACCAAAAACAAAAGATAATGCAAACACATTATATCACTCACCAAATAAGTTCCTCAAAACGTTCACTATAGAAGATAAGGCAATCAGACATGCAACCCTGAATCCCAATCTTTGAGGATTACAAATGAAAATATAATTGAACACAAAAAACTAAATTGGTTTTCATAACTAAGCATAGTAAGAATGTTTTCAGAGTCCTTTGTTTTAAAGCCTAAAATAAGACTGGGAACTACTGAGGTATGAAAGAAATACTACAACATAGGCTATAGCAAGGACAAGATTATGAATTCTTAATCAGAAAATATAATTCCACAGATAAATTAACCCCTTCTTTCTCATGCATTCTTATATGCAAATGAACAGGCTCGATTTGTTTCTAGTGAGATTTAAAAATGAGGGTATTCTGCCATTGCAGTAAAATTACAGACTGACTAAAAATTTTAACAGATTAACTAAAAAAGTCACAATTTTTAACAATCTTCTACCTGCTCATAAATATTCCTTTCAACACCATGTAATAATAAAACAGAAAAATAAGTTTATTCCATTATTTTATCCCACATCTATCAAATTCTAAATTTAGTATCTACAGATCTACAAATGGGCTGAGTAAAAATTTTTGGAATATATTTTACTTTAGGGAGTTTTAGTTGATTCTTTGGGTCCAAGTTCCCACCATAATATCCTTAACAGTGTTAGTTCCACCTTTGAGAGACAAATTACTTTTGCAGATCACCCAGACATGATACTGTTCAGCAGCATAGATGGACAGTTCTTTGAAAAGCATATAAACTGATTTATGTAAACTATCTCTTTCACTACCTTAGCATTGGTACTATTCTATATGTAAAGGACTATTAAGGTAAGAATTCTTTAGCCTGCTAATTTGGATAAATTGAAGCCATATTGCTAAGTGTTTAAGTACTCAACTTCTGGGACATGCAACACTAAGAACAAATACTCCAACCCTTGATGACATTTTTCTGAAATAAGTTCCCTAAAAGCCATGGAAGAAACCAAAGCTATAATTTAGGGAAAACAGGCTGCAACTCCTCATGCGTTCCCTTAAACATACCACTGAGATGTGCAGACTGCAAATCATTAGACCGATGCTCATCAGTTTATGGGCAGGTAGCTTGTAAGCAGAGGGAGCTGAATTAAAAACCTATGTATTGGTTTTCTTTTATCTTTTTTCATTTTCTCCCTGAACAAAGAGGAAGACTTTTTGCCTTTAGATGTTATGTCAAGGTAAGTGATATACACTGGTTCATTCTAGAAGCAGCAATGTCACCAAGACCCAAACACAGGAAAGTGTGTTTGAATAACAATGATGTTACTATATAGGAATTTTCTAGTACAGGATCATCAAAACCATGGCCTCAGTACTCTAGCCTCTTTCTCTTCTCTGGTGAGACAGAAGATAGTCAGGATGTGTTTATAAAGAAAACACAGATATTCTCTCCACAACAGCAATGCTTAGCTCCAATATGTAATACTTAGATTTGCTATTTAAACAATCAAAAAAAGTGTTTTGCTGTATAAAAATTCAAAGTGACAAAGAGTGGTTACAAATAGAGACATTTATTATCATTATTATTGTAGGTCTTCGTTTTTGTTGTTTTCAGTATGTAACCCAAGTGGGTCTTGAACTCACTGTACAGCTCAAACTAACATTGGACTCAGATTCTCTTGCCTCAGTTTTCCTAGTACTGGTTTTGTAAGCTTCAACTAGGATGTACAGTAGCCTGTAAAACCTACCTGTTCTCTTCAACAAATGGTTTACATGTATAAATTGAGATGGATTTCAACTCAGAAACGAGACGAAAATGTTAAGTTAGCCTTATTGGCCATTTTTTTTCTTAAAACATGGAATATAGATTTTTAAATAAAATTTATTGACAAGGAAAATAAAAGTGGTTCTCTTCAAATACACAGTTTAGGTCGGTTTAAGTGGAAGGGGGTCCCTCATGAGGCACAGCTATGTCTGAGGCAAGTTTTGTGTGAGTGTTCCTAAGCAGGTCATTTCAGTAAGGGAAAAACAGATAGAGAGCTTGAACAGTTTGGGAGGCCCCCAGGCAGTGGGACCCGGACCTGTCCTTTGTGCATGAGCTGGCTGTTTGGAACCTGGGGCTTACACAGGGACACTTTGCTCAGCCTGGAAGGAGGGGACTAGACCTGCCTGTACTGAATCCACCAGGTTGAGCTGAATCCCCAGGGGAGTCCTTGCTTTGGAGGAGATGGGAATGGGGGATGGGCTGGGGGAAGGCGGGGGAAGGGGGCGGAGGGGGAGGACAGGGGAATCCATGGCTGATATATAAAATTCAATTCAATTAAAAAATAAATAAATATTTTTAAAAAAGACTAAAGAGCTCTCTCTGTCACTCATTAAAGCATAGTTGGTAGTAATTTTATTGTTCGTGTTAAATCACTACTGTCCCCAAATATGTGTTTGACAGCATTTTTAACTTCCCACTAGTGGTAAATCAAATACTCTAGGCAGGAATAAAAATGTGTTTTATAAATGACGTTGTTGTACTAGGAGGTATTCACAAGACTCAACAATTAAAAAGTGACCAGGTCAAAAACAACTAGAGCTTCTCCTGTTTCCATTTCTGTAGGATGACACATGACCAAAGGATAACCTTTAAAAATCATTTCTTAAAATGAAATGTTTAGCCCTGCTGTAAGCAGTATTTTAATGCATCAGGTAAAAAAAAGACCCCAGATTAGACTTGTTTTCTAAAAACAAACTGAAACAAAACATGAAGAATTTGTATCTTTTTCATCCTTTTCAAACTGTTCAGATGAGAACAGAACCTGACTTACCTCCAATAAAGCCAACCGTGAGATACAGTTGTATCACGCTGTTGCTGAAGGAAGCCAAGATCATTCCGGTACAGCATAACAACCCTCCAACTATCACCACTGGCCGGCTACCATAGTTATTCACCAAGACACTGCTGACGGGACCTGAGGTAGACAAGCGATGGAAACAATACGATTTATCCTTACTATCTCTTTGTTCTGAATTCTGAGAAGGTGAAGTTTAGTGATCAAGATAGACTGGGTCGCATGTAATATAATTAGGGCTTTCCAACACTTCACACAGACTGATTTGTTTTTCACTTTTGTTTTGCATTACTTATTTTGAGATGGAAATCTCAACTTCCTGGACTCAGGTGATCTTTCCATCCCAAAGTCCTGATTATCTGGGATTAGAAGAAAGAAAGCATGACTGTTTCCAGCTGATGTGGGATTTTATTTACTTTCTAAAAATTGATTTTATTTTAATGTGCATGCAGTGTGTGTGTGTGTGTGTGTGTGTGTGTGTGTGTGTGTGTGTGTGAAGGTCAGAAGAGGCGATCAGATTCCTTAGAACTAGTGCCATCAAATGTGGGTGCTGGAACCAAACCCAGGTCTCTGCAAGACCAGTAGGTGCTCTTAACTGCTGAGCCTAACGCTCCAGTCCCTTTGAGTTTCTTTTTTTAACCATGATATAAAAAAACACATGAAAATAAATTGGAAACATTTAACATGTATAGTTTTTAAGACTGACACCAATCAAAAGTAATGCAAAAGTTTTCAGCGGAACATAGCCAAACGGGCCTCAAACATCTCTAGAATGATGGCAAATTTTTGTTACAAAAAATCTGGGTATTATACACAGCTTCAGTCTATATTTCTGAAATCATGCATGTGTAGGCATATAAATCATTAACCGGTCAAGTTGCGAATTACTTAATACCATATTTTATTGATTCTTACTTTTTAAAGATATTATTCTTAAAATTGTGTGTGTGCAGTGCTTGCATGCATGTGTGCACGTGTGTGTGTGTGTGTGTGTGTGTGTGTGTGTGTGCATACACGCACATGGATGGACACAATGCATGCATGGATATGTGCATGTCAGTGCTGCTGAACTCAGAGATTCGGGTTCCTGGGGACTGGAATTGCCTCTGAGCTATCTTTTATTCGAGACAGGGTTCCTCTGTGTAGTTTTGGAGCCTGTCCTGGATCTCGCTCTGTAGACCAGGCTGGCCTCAAACTCACAAAGATCAGCCTGGCTCTGCCTCCCGATTGCTGGGATTAAAGGCGTGAGCCACTGACACCCGGTGCCTCTAAACTGTCTTTCAGGCCCACACTTGCTTCTTTTAAGATTTTTATTGTTGCTGGTCGGTGCCAACCACACCACCACTCGTCATGCTGTCATGCTACACATGCTTGGGTTTTGTATCACATTCCATGATTGGCATGACCATGAATAGTCTGTCACACATTAACCATGTGAAAAAGAATCCTGACTTTGTCCAAAAGTTCTTTGTGTGACCCATTCTCTTAACACCATGTAAGCAGCAGCATGGAAGCTTACAGAATGAGGGCAGCTTCTTCCAGCTGCCCTTTGTAGGAGGCAATCCTACCTCCCTGGCAAAGAGAACAATCAGGTCTGAGTCTGAGACTCAGAGGGAAGGACCTTCAGGAATAACTTACACCAATTATTTAACATATATTTTCCAGTGCATTTGGGTGGATGTACATGCAAATAAAAAACAAACAAACAAAAATATAAAATAAACAAAATTAAAAAACCTCAGAAATAATTAAGATCGCTAAAATCATGCATATTTAATTAAGTGCAGGGAAGCTGTCTTAAGTATTATAAAATTTAAACTCTGAGTATTAAAGCATTGTGTTTTACTTTAGTGGTCAGTATTTATTTTTCTGTCTTGCAAAACACTAATGCAACTTAATAAGTAAACTCAGATATGATGAAAGTCCGTTTCCCACAATCTGGCAATGCAGAAACTATTTCCTTTGATATCTCTCCCATAACTTAAAATTATGTTTCATCTGATACAAGAAATACTGCTTAAGGGAAATAAAATACAACATTAGGTCAGAATTGTCAGCAAAAATTGGATCTAGAAAAATAAACTTTTAACTTGTAGTACAATTTCAATTTTTGCTAAATCTGATCATGTTGCATTTGAAAATATTTATGTGGCTAAAGTTAACACATACTGCAATTCAGTTACTATTATGCCCACATTCTTTCATACAAATATAATTAGTCACAATGTAGTTTCCAAAAAAGATAATTAAAAAAAGATAAAATCTTATATTTAAAGTAGCAGACAAGAAAACATTTTAAAAGACTTAACAGAATGCAGATATTCTAAAACCATGGGCCTGGGAAACAAGAATAGAGTAAAAATGATTAAGACAAGTGAAAACCACAATTGTGTCCTAATAGGGTAAAGCCCCTTGAAGATGTGATAAGAACCAAAAATATTAAATATTATATAATACATAATATGATCCTATTATATAGAATAAAACATCATTTTTGGAAGGCATATAGCAAAATTAATTTTGAGTGAAAAAGAAGGAAAACAGAATAAATTGGTCACCATTATTAAACTCAGGTGTAGATGATTCATAAAGGATTATTCCTATTTCTTTTCTCAAAATTAGTTAACTGACTCAATTTAATTCAGCTTAATTGGATTCAGTTCAAGACATCATTACTCAAGCTCTCAGGATAAAGCCAACTGACTTACATAAAGAATAAAATAATAAGCAAAACATGCTAGAATCCTAAAACTAATCTAGCTCTTCTATTGTGTATTCCATTTTCTGTGTGGTGAATAATAACTAACTTATGGACAAAGTCTACAATTCATTACTATATTCCTAAGTATCTTTGCCTAAATTGCTCAATTATAAAATTGAACTGGAGCTGTGAATCACAATATAATTTGTAATACATGGCAAACAATTATATACCTACATCTGTAGGTTGAGCCAACCTCTCCAATACATGTATGCCCATAGGCTGAGTCACTCTCATACAATGCATCTCTTGTAATTTGCTATGATTAATTAGGAAATCCATGACAACAGTGAATGATGCTTGGTTTCCTTCTGTCATTTCTGCAAATATTTCAGCCAAGATCCAATGGAAGTTCTAACCTTAATAAATTAATTTTACTTTAAATTGTGCGCCTTAGTTAAATGGTATTCTGTGTGGGTATATTTATAACACTCATCTGCAATCTTTTTTTTTTTCTAGCAAAAGTAAGGACTTACTTTATTAGTGATCTTTTTAGAAATAGCCCAAACTCTTTCCCTCTTAACATTAACACTTAGGGGATTCCTAAAGCATTCCTAATTTGTAGGACCTGTGAATAAAATTTAAAGGTATGATACAAATTAGGACTTTTTTTATGGAAAGAATCCCTAAATGCTTAATAATAGCCCAAGGACACACCTACTGTTGAAAACAATCCCCACCCCCAAGGGGCACATCTCATCGATATATTAACACTTTGGTTTATTATAAGAATAAGCAAGAGGAAGATAAGAGGAAAGCAGACATTCTCATGGTACTGGCTTTTCTTTAGCTGTCAATTGGCTTTGCAACCAAAAATGTTCCTTTTGAACAGCCTTAGGACTGATCACATCCTAAGCACACTTTTCATTTTTGTCAATAAATCTGAATGTTCAAAATTAGTGAATTCTTCTTATAATCACAATGTGTAATACACATATTAAACATATCATGATTATTAGTTATGTATATCATATATGAAATATATATATATATATATATATATATATATATATATATATATATTATGATTATTAGCCATATCAGTAATGAACAGTTCCATCTGCAGAGTTATAACAAGTCCATACCTAAACAGCATAAAGGCAACATTCACCAAAATGCCTCTATTTGATAGTCAGCCTCATAGACAGACAGACAGACAGACAGACACACACACACACACACACACAGGTTGAGTATGAAAAAATAACTTTTTTATTCCAAAACCATTCACAAGAAGATTAGACTGTGTGCATATAAGACTGTCTAGACACAAATTCTAGATGCTCATTTCCAAACAATCTCAGAATTAGAGAATCTGGTCAGTTTCATGAAATTGTAACAATCATCTTCATGCAAAAGTAGTATGGGTCTCACAGCATTGCTGTGTTTGCCCATTCTCAGAAGTCCTGTTGGACTGACAGATTGGAACACATATCTATAGGTGCACTATAGGGCAAAATATAAATTACACTAATAGGTGGGAACACACATAAAGAACTGCAATGCTCTTCTCATTGCATGTGTCAAGCTCATGCATTCTACTATAAATTCTTTACAGGTAGATGCCATATCCTATTATTTGTTGCCTGCAACTATTATTACTCTTTCCAGAGAGTGTGCTCAGATTTTTTAAGTGCATTATTTCATAGGCTTGTCATGGAAATCCTGTGATTGAACTGCCTAATAGAATCTAACAGTTAATGAAACGGAGGGGCAAATAATTCGATTTATTTATGAGTCTCTCAATGTCAGGTAGTAAAATGTAGACCAACTCAGCTCATTTGATGACAAAACTGCTTTTAACTAATGTGCATAGAGTATTCAACACACTAGGGCTAAGACAACTAGAAATGTTTGCTTCCAGTGTAGGATCTTGTCTGACATGGTGGATAGATACACAGTAGTATTCCATAGTTAGTAATAGTAACAGGATAGCTAAACCAGACTAGTCTGTGCAAACTGTGTGTGTGTGTGTGTGTGTGTGTGTGTGTGTGTGTGTGTGTGAGAGAGAGAGAGAGAGAGAGAGAGAGAGAGAGAGAGAGAGAGAGAGAGAGAGATGTTTACCACCTTTTACAAGTATGTTTATTTTTTATTTGGGGAATCTGGAGTTTTGGTACACACTCAGTGGTACACACCTGCAAAAACTGCCTTTGAGACCAGCTCACTAATAAAAAGCACTCAATACCAACCCTCTAATTAGCTTCCTGGTAGACAACTCTTCATGATTTTTCATCACAATGTTTTGTGAGAAAACGAAATACTTAGTGTGACTTCATGGAAAGGAAGGGAAGCCTGGTAAGTGTGGACCTGATATTCTCTCTACTTTATCTATGTGCTATCCCTTTCCTGGTTTGACTTCATGTGTCTTTGCCATAATATATCAAAGCCACAATAAAGAATTAGCCTCACAGGTTAGCTGAGTCTTGTGAATCTTTTGAGTGAATCATTGAAGCAGAAAATTGTCTCAGGGTCTCTGAACACAACTGGCCTTCCCATAGCAAAGCTCAGATACGATCTACATCAATAAGAATGAGTCTATTTCATACATTGTTACATTTTGTAAACACAGACTCAACGCTCTCTCTCACTCCTGGTTTTTTTTCTCCTCTTCATAAATAAGAGTACATGATAAAGTCTATGAGAAAATTTGGAGTGCAAAATAATAAATGTTTCAAAAAACATACTTGATCAAATCTACAGCCAGGAATTGGAACGGAGCATCAATTGGAGCGATACAAAATTTTATACACACGATAAACACTAACAGAAGAAATGATAAAATATTGTAATTTATTATTTTTATTTGCTATATTTCAAATTTGAATTTGTGGTATCCTGTCAAGTGAAAGCAGACTAAGCAACTGTGTAGGACTCTAAGAAGTTATTTGCAATTATATAAATGTACCAAAGTTCGCTACAGTAGTATTTTCAAAACAACATGTTTATATGTGATGTATTTTAAAAAGAGGTATTTTGAATTAGCGAGCATTTCAAGTGCCCAGATAAGATGAAGATATTTTAATGAAGGTTTTGAGCAACTGTAGATACCAAGGGAAGGGATTAGCATGGTATGTAATACCTGATACATAAAAGAAGACAGCCATATCCGTTCTTTGCATTCACTCTCCCTCTGTTTCCTTCCCTCCCTCTCTCCCTCTCTCCCTCTCTCCCTCCCTTATGCTTCCCCTCTCTCCTTCTCTCTCTTCCCTTCCCCCCACTCTATTTCTGTCATTTATATGAGCTATGTAGGAACATTTCTCTTTTTGTGTGTGGCTTATTAAACTACTAGTGTCCACAAGGGTAAAAACTGAGAAAAGATAAACTTCTAAGGTCATATTTAATATACACCCTTATCTTTCATTAAATTTGAAAAATAGTAATAATGCCTGTTAAAATACCTGTGTTTAAACTATTCTTACATATTCAATAATATTGTTTCTTATTTCCTCACTTGATAAGCCATAATTATATAATCTGTTTTTCAGTGTCTCTTTTACAAATAATCCTCAGATGCATTTAAAGTGTTTATTCAACTCTAACAGAAAGTAAATCAGACATTGCAAGTGGGTTCCCATTTTTGGTAATTAAGTTACATGAAGCTATTTTCGAACACATTGAATGAGGTAAGGTTGCATCTCTAAGGTGTTCACAAGTACATACTTGAAACATATGAGATATAAATATAAAAACTTTAATCATGAGTAATTCTTTGGCCTGTGCATGGGTTTACTTCAGCTGCCATAGCAGAATGCCAGACATGTTGTGGCTTAAAGAACAGAAATTTATTTCTACAGATGGGAAGTCGAAGCTCTGAGTATGAGCAAAGTACATTTCACCCCCAGTCCTTTGTGTACCATCATACCATGTGTCCATATGTATACATCAGGAAACAGAGCTCCCTGCTGCCTCATTAAAATACTTACCCTTTCAGTTTAGAACTCCAAAATATACAGCCTCTCATGCTTCCTTAGGAACGCCATTTCCAAATATCACCATATGGAGGTTGGGATTACCAAAAGAAATTTTGTAGGAAAAACATTCATTTCTAACAATACAGCTTTACATATTAATGATTCTCTTTAAAATCATGATTTTTGCTTTGTGTTAACAGATGTTTGACTGCATAGATCCATGTGCACCTTGTGCATGTCTGGTGCCTGCACCATGAGACACCATCAGAACCCCCCTGGATCTGGAGTTTCAGGTGCTTGTGAACCACTGGGTGCTGGGAACTGAAGCAATGTCATCTTCCTGAGCAGCAGAACTCAACATCAGAACCATCTCCCCAGGTCCACCTTCTCTGTCTTTTAGGGGTACACTGAATTAAAATTAATTGCATCTAAGTGATAAACATGCAGTTGTTTGTGATTTGTAAGTCCTGGTAAATGTTTTTAGTATGCTCAGAAGTAGAGAAATTCAGTGACTGGAAATAGCACTTTAATAAAATGGGTGGATTACAAGTCTATATTTTCACAAACAGAGAGAAGACTGTAGGAAAAAGTTATTTGGTAGATCATTACAAGTAATTTTTTTTTTTTTTTACTGTATCACTAATAAACTTTTGGTAAGTTAAAGATTTGATTGATATGACAGATGAAGTCACATATTCTCCATTGTCTTCAAAGTTTGAGTTGAACAATTATGTAGCAACTGCCTTTATGAAAATACAAAGGTAAAGTTTGTATCCACTTACCCACTAATAATGACTACTTACCTAGGCTACAAAGAAGAACTAGCCAGGCTAGGAAAGACACCTTAGTAGTCAATATCTATCATTCTCTGACACCTCTCTTTTGGTTAAATCTCTTATAAGATTATTATATAATTCTATTGTGATAGAAGACATGGGGTTTAGTAGCCCACAGTATTTTCAATAATAAGATATGGACGTAATGTTTTTGAAAAGAAAGAAAACTAAAGTACAAAGTCTAAAAAAATCAGAAACAACAAATTCAGAAAAGGATGAATGAAAATTTATTACCTATTTTTTTTTATTTTAGAAAGAAATTACTATTTCTATGTTTGTGCAAAAATTTGTAACAATGTAAAAGTTCTAAGTAGAATTGTAGTCAAGTTTTCATACTTGGGAGCTTTTAATTATAAAGGTGCCTGTAATGGAAATTTTGCAGTATTGGTGGTTAATGTTATATATGTGGTTAAAATAATATACAGGTTGGAACATAGCTTTACAAAGCATTACAGATTTCAGAAATCTGTAATAAATTTTATTCAATTCATAATGTGTCATAATGATGCCACGTCATAAAAAAATTACGTGTAAGCATTATCTTAATAAATTCTGTTCAGCCAATCAAGCTAGACCAAAACAACCGAGAAAGCTTCTTTTGAAGGTGCGCAACAAAGCACCCATATATGAGGAGGAGTTCCTGCCTTCTCTACAGCATGCTGGCATATCACATACAAGAGGGAAACTTCTCAAACATGCTAGGGGCTGGGGGCATAGGTGGTCAAAAGCTTGCATAGAAGACAATAGCCCTAGTGCTGTTTCTTATCCCTGTCATTGCAGAAAAAACCCAAACAGAGAAATAAGAAGAAATATGTATTAAGTAGCAGGTTAGGGGCAGAAAAACTTTAACTCAAGATACAAAGACACAAAAGAAGTAGTAGACTGGCAAAGATCCTGTTCATCCACCCTGAGTCAAATTATACTAAAGAACAATTTACACTAAAGAACAATTGAGCGGGGCTTAAGTGTACACTACCTACATGGCCGTAGCCCAGTGAAGGCAGGGAAGGGAAATACAAAGCCAAAGCCCTAAGAAAATACAAGTTATATAACCAGCATGATCACATGTGTTGCGTGAGGATTACCTACTCCTTCTACAAAATGAAAACATTTCATCTTCTCTGAATAAGAAGGAAAACTAACCACAGACACCTGTGACCTTATTTTCAGAGTGTCGATGCCAAGAAATGTCATAGACAAACCTTTGAAAAAACATGAAGCCCTATAACGAGTCTCTTTGGAAATTTTGATGTCAGGATTTCCACGGAACTCTGCTGAGGCTGCAGATATTTGCCTCTTGTTCTTAGGAGGAACTCATGTTTTCACAGGAATAGTTACTAGTTAATGTAGAATGACAGATGATAGACATTTATCAATATACACATTGGCTCTAAACTTCCTTTTTACAATCACTTTTCATTTTGATTTTTTTTTTAAGATTTTAATATAATTACATCATTTTACTCTTCCTTTTCCTCCCTCCTAACTCTCTCATGCTACCCCATCTTGCTCTCTTTCAAATTCATGGGCTCTTTTTAATTGTTGAATACACACACACACACACACACACACACACACACACACACACACACACACACACACACACACACACAGCCTGTATAATGTTAATTGCATGCAATTAGATATAACACAACTCCAATACCTAAGGCTCAGGGATCATTGTGGAAGAGGGGGTAGAGATATGCTACCTATGATTCAAGTTAAACTGTACTAAGGTTTGCCATTGTTATGGACACTAAAGAGAAAAATTAAATAAAATGCTGTTTGTTATCCAAAAGTAAAAATAATAAAAGAATTCAGCAAATGTTCCAAACACCCCAAAGCATATAAAGTACTGTTTTCTGTATTGTTGTAAAACAGATTAATAGAAACAGTACCAAAGTCAGACAGATTTTACAAGATGTACCCCAAACATTGAAACATATGCATATCAAAAGCAGAAAGTTTATGAACTGAAATATTCCAAAAATCATAAACCTATTGCCAGGCCCTGAAACTCTAGAAAACTGTAAACCTAAAAAATTCAAACTAGACCCTTGAATATTATAACCACACAGTCAACAATGGTTGCATGTTCTGTGCAATTCAGTCCCATTTTGCTGCATTATCTTGAAGGCTGCCCCAATCCAGAACTTCAAATATTCAGTCTGCAAACATAGGTGTGGTACATCATATTTTCAAGACACTTTGATATTTTTAAGTGGATTAAAATCTTGAGCTACTTCTCTAAAATATCCTCAGTTTAATATTTAATGAAATAATCCATGTATTGTTATCCAATATTTAATTAATGATAATGAAGGCACTAGCCAATTTGCCGTGTGTGTGTGTGTGTGTGTGTGTGTGTGTGTGTGTGTGTGTGTGTGTGTGTGTGTGTGTGTGTGTGTGTGTGTGTGTGTGTGTGTGTGTGTGTGTGGTTTATGTGTGTATGTATGAGTATCTGTGTATGTATATATGTGCCTGAAGGTACATGTGAATACGTGCATGCATTTGTGAACATGAAGGCCAGAGTTTGATATCAGAAGCCTTTCTCAATTGTTTTCCACTTGGGCTTTTGAGACAGGATCTCTCACTGACCCTGCAGCAAACTCATTTGGGAACACTAACCAAACATCAAACTCCAAGTATACTCCTGTGTCAATTTTCCTAATACTGGGGTGCTAGAATCATAACACCCTGACTGGCTTTTGACATAGGAGCTTAATGTCTAAAAGCAAATGATAAAAACATAGCTAAAAGTGATCTACAGAGTAATAGTTTGAGGGAAACACCTGAGGAGTTTGCTTGTATTCCTTTCTGTCATCACTAGCCTGCAAGAAGAGGCCCTGGGATGTGATTCCAATTCCACTCAGTGAGCAACGAAAAGGATTTGGATTTAATGGCTGGAAAATGCTTCCAATAATCTAGTGTGAAGAACAGATCTTGACAGATAGGTAGATAAGGGAGTAATTATGTAGATGCAAAGAGGGACGAACGTAATAATACCCCAGATATTCTTCACATCTTATCTTATATACTGTAAGATGCTTGCTTAGTTTCATTATTCTGGGAAAAGTTAAGTTTCATTTTACTAGCTCATAGTCACAAGACGATACCCACAGTTAACAATTAACAGACAGTGGACCAGTAAATGACTGGCTTCAGAATGTACAGAAGTCACTCCTTAAATGCATGAACGAAAACTAAAGTGTAGAAGTGTTATAATAAATGCCAAGTGACCCTCATGTAACTCCCTGTCATATTATACATGAGCTAAGAGTTCTGTTGTTTTAAAATGGCAATGAGGCTAGAAAATATAAAGAAAAACTAAATGTTTTACTGTGATCTGATAAATGAAAGTGTTTTATTTTTTTTTTTTTTTTTTTTTTTTTTAGAAAGGGACACCAAACAACAGGCTAAGTGTGAATTACAGGCCTATCTTAAAATAGGGAGGCACAGAGATGTGGGTGTGTATTGCAAAGGGAGTGAATAATTAACACAGTTAGGAAAAGTGTTAAGTTTTGTTTTCTCTAGAAATGCCACTCAGGAAGAGATAGCATTGCTGTTTTTACGATCTGCATTACGCACCTGTAAACAGAATAATCATTAGCAATTAATTTTATATTCAGCTGAATGTGCCTATTCTTCTCACTCTCCCAGTTTTTATTGCCTTAATCAATATTATTGTATGCTGTTAATCCTATAGATTATATCGAATGAGCTGGTACTTGGTAACAATTACATGGGATGAAGATTTTGTTCTTGCTGAGTATAGCATGGCATTGATTTCATTTAAGCAGAGTCATGGAATTGAAGCAAACTGTTCTAATTTTCCTTTGTAAAGTAGGTGGTACATGAGAAAAATACCACATTACCCACAGGAAAACAATACTTTCTAGAAAAAAATGCAACCTAACTACAAATTTTCCTTCCTCTAATTTTCTAAGGTCATTATTAAAAATCTTCCTTTCATTATAGTAAGGCTATGTTACATGAGATTGGCTCTTCAAATGTTACCAAGGATTTCAGGTAGTTGTTAGTTGTTAGAAAATAGATTACTGGGAGCACCAAAGCCAACTGGATTTTATAGGGTCCGTTACAAATAATGAGCCATATGTATAAAGTAAGGAGCAAGTTTATTGACTCAAATATTTCAAGATTGTCAGCTGAAAGAAAGCTCATGTTTCTAACCTTAACATGATTTAAATGATATAAGCCAAGCACTGTGTCCCTCTTCCAGATATCTAACCTCTACAGTCTTCTCTTTCTAGATTTTGTTCCTCCATTTAGCCAACAAGGGACAAGATCACAAATCCTAAATGTGTACTAATACTTTTTCAATTATTTCATTAAATGATAATTTGTTATACTGCTATAGGTTATTTAATGGCTGGTTTGTTCAAATGTACAGTTTGTTAATTTTATTACAATGCATTGTAGCAGTTGTGTATTTTCTGTTTAAATAGTAAACATTTTAGAGACTTTCTTTCATATTGTTATAATATATTTCATAAAATATATATATATATATATACCTACTTTGTCTGTGTACTTCTTGGTAGAAATCTATTACTTATTTTAAAGAAGAATTACACTCAATACTGCTTTGCCTGCCTTGCAGGGGAAATGAGATTGCAAGGACCTACTCATCCATAAAAAAAATCTAATTATTTGTTATGTACATTGTCAATATTCTCTGAAGGAAAAATACAATAATTTTCTGCTAGGTTCAGATGCAGACAGTGAGCTGATGTGGAATGCTAACACAGATAGAACTTAACGAGGATGCTCATTCTTTATTATGATTATATATACATATACACACACACACACACACACACACACACACACACACACACACACACACATATATATATATATTCAGGTTAGCCTGGAACTCACTATGTAAACCCAGGCTAGTCTTGAACCCAAGACAATCCTCACCTCTCAGCCTCCCAAATGCTGAGGTTAGAGGCATGAACTGCCACACCCAACCTAACTAGGGTTCTGTTCAGGATGCTCTAAATGATGAAGATGTTAAGAATCTTCATTTCACCTTCTGAGCTCTCGTTCGACTTTACTGTACAGAGTTCTTAATTCAGTGCAGAACAAGCCCTCCCCAGCATCCTCCGCTTTGGACACCAGAGATGACATCAAAATAACTGGGGACACAAATTTGGTTTCATTCAAGCTCTTGAAATAACATTGGCTCCACCTCCTGTATAACGACTTCATTGAGTGGCAGTACTGTTCTTTCAACAAAGCCTCAAACTAGACCTCATCCTAGGTCAGCCCTTGTTTTCCACATTTTGTGCCAGGTCAGTTGGCGATTATATCAACTCTAGGTCGTAAATATACCTCTCAGACAATTCTTTCTTTTCTCCCTTGTTGGCATTTCCTTACTTGTTACTCATCTCTTCTTTCACTGGACATATAGTGCTCACTAGAGTGATCTCCATAAAAGCATAATATCAATCACAGTTTTCTTTGGTAGAACACATAATTGATGATCAGCTTTGGAATAAAGCTGAAATATTTTAGAATTGGACATGGGGCATTCAAGTTACCTGTCTTCACCTTCACAACTCCTTAGCAGCCATGCTTGTTTATGATCTACTCTTTCAGTGAGCACTGTTCATTAACATACCTTGGAAATACTTCATGCCTCCAATGTTCTATCCATACATTGAGATATTGAGGCATTAAGTATATAAAATGGACAAAACGGAAACTTCCTAGCCTCTAGTATTTGAAGGCAATCCTTTCTAGTTGGTATGGCTTTTTTGTAAATATATATACTTAAATATATGTATATAATATTTTATCTAAACAAATATATTTATATTTTCATATAAATTTTTATAAATTCATATAAAATATTTTCATGTATTGTTTTATATATATATATATATATATATATATATATATATATCCTTTTATATGCATAAGTATACTTATGCATATAAATCCCCAAACTCACCAGGCAGGACAAACCTCTCATGCACAGTCCCACAGCCTTTTATAAAATAATCACACAGAGGCTTAATATTATTTATAACTGCTCGGCCACTAGCTCAGGCTTATTACTGACTAGTTCTTATACTTAAATAACCCATAATTCTTATTATGTTTAGCCATGTGGCTTGGTACCTTTGCTCAGTTCTGCCTTGACATCCTGCTTCCTCTGTGTCTGGCTGGCGACTCCTGACTCAGCCTTCCTCTACCCAGACTTCTCTGGCCAATCAATGTTTTATTAAGCCAGCTTACAACAGTGTTATCCCACAGGACTCAAGAGCCAGGAGTGATTGCTCAGTTGGTAGAGTACTTGTCATGTCAGCGCAAGGGCCTGAGCGTCTGTGTCAAAAGCTAGGTGTGGCAGAGGGTGGCAGTGCTAGGGTATCTGAGACAGAAGGAGCCCTGGGCCTTGCTAGCTGGCCAGCCTAGCAGAATCGGCGAACCCCAAGTCCCAGTGAGAGACCCTGCCTCAAAACCTCGAAGTTAAAGCTTCTGGAAAATGACACTCAGGGTTGATTTCTAGCCTTCCCACACTCAAGCACACATATGCCTTCCCACACGTATATTCACATTTATATACAATGTAAGTCACCAAATACCAAATTCTCAAATGTCACATCTGTGTGCAACTGTCTGCCTTGTCTCCCAGAAGGAAATATTTGCTTCTTCATTTGTGATGGATTATAATTGGTACATTTCTCTAGTATATGTATGATTACTGTGGTCCTGATATTTCTGTCTCCCTGACTAGAATGTGACTGATTCTGTCATTCCTGTCGACTACCTTCTACTTTGGCACCTATACATAGTTTCTTCCATCATTTTATTTGTGTCTTTTTTTTCTTTAATATTTGGAGACAGTGCCCCTTACCTATTTGATGGTGGTAACCACTTGGTAATTAGGGAGAGAACTTGGTTAAGGAAAAAGTAAAAGGGGAGAGGCAGGAATGTGTCTTCTGATGACATCACTCAAGTCCTGAATCAACTAACCTTATGGTTTATGCCACTTTAAATTCATATATGATAATGTATTTGTAAGTTTAAAGTTATTTAAGAGGAAATTCAGGAAAAAATTGCTACAAATAAAACATTTCATTCATTTATTCAACAAATATTTAGTAGTCATTTTTAAGGCTATGTACAAGCATTATAAACAAAAGAGCTACAACCCCCATTTTCAAAGTGTCTGCCATCTGTGTGATTTATATGGTTAAAATACATTTGGACTGACTTGCATGATTATGATAGTTGACTTTTTTTTCCTAGTGTGTTTCTCTTGTTTGGAGATAATAAATAACTCAATGAGTTTTTTTCCAACTTCAATGTGATATTATTTGTTTGATTTTATTTAAAAAATAAATAAACTAATGATTGGAAACCTAGCCACTAGGGTAAAGGTTAACAACTACATTGTCACTTATACCTACTAGGAGAGGGAAAATCAGTTTTCTCCCACAGAGTGACACTAGGTATATTAACCACTCCAGGACATACCTCATGTTCAGGAGTAGCTGACCAGCATATAGTGGACTCCACATTTTTGTCGTTTTCATTTTGTGTGTGTGTGTGTGTGTGTGTGTGTGTGTGCTTTTATTTGGTTACAGTTTGTTCCTTTCTTAGATGTGTTTGTGTGTGTGTGTGTGTGTGTGTGTGTGGCTTTATTTTGTTTCCTTGGTTTTGAGGATTTTGTTATTGTCTTGGGTCTTTTGTTTTTATTTTGATAAGAAACTCAAAGTGGGTTTGGCGGTGGGGGTGGGTAGGAAGAGGAAGAGGATCTGGAAGGACTTGGGGAGGGGAGTAATACAGCCAAAGTATATTTAAATTTAAATGTTATTTTAAATAATAAAAAATATACGATAAAAAAGCAGGTTCCAGCAGGGTTTTAAATAAAGCATTAAGGACAAATGAGATGTTATACCAAACACAACGTTTTCTGAAGAATATGAAATGCCAGTGAAAGAAAACTATTTCATAGGTAAATGATAAATAAATTTGCTTCTAATGTTGACTTCTTCTGTGATTTTAAAACCTTTCTCTTTTTAGTTTGAGCATTCCAATTTTCCCTTACTACATCAACATTGCAAGTTATTAGTGACAGAATGTTGCAAGCTCCTTGAATAACTGGTATCCACAGGGACTGTCTTCTGGAATCTCAGGTATTCCTCCTTCTTCAGCCAGATACAGCTCCTTCAAGGACAATTCCTATACACCAAATCATCTACTTATTTAGACAATATACAGATACATACAAGTTATCTTATGGGAAGAGATTTTTTTTTTCTCAAACATCCATTCCCTGTCAAATCAGTCACCGAAAAAAACTAAACCTGGGGATTATGAAGGTAATTAATGGTGCATGGATTTACCGAGGTATGCAAGACATACTGAAAGAAGGGGAATATAAAAAAAAGATACTGCTGAAGGTGTCAGATCAGAACTATTCATCCTTATATTTAGTACAGCCTAAGGGATCTCTAGAGAATCACATACTGATCAATAATAGTGATGATTTTCCATAGGACTATCTGTTTTTTTTTTCTCTCTCTTCATTCTGTTTTGTTTCTCACATCATGCTATCTTCTGCAACAACTTGATTGTTTTAAATGTCTCCCTAGAGTCCCATCAAATATCTTTAACATATTTTCCATGACTAAATTCCTATTTCTTCATTACAAATCTCTGCTGGATCCCTTCATTTCCACAGTGCTTTCTCACTTCCTTTCTACGTGGGCATGAAGTTCATGAAGGACTGGCTGGAACAATCTGAGCCCTAAGGTCCTGCTTTCCTCTACAACCTAAAATTAACTGCAAACCAACAAATCAATAGCATAAGTCACCACTCACAGCTCACTACTGGCTTCAGGAGCCCCCAAGGCTTCAAGTCAATGCCTTTTTGCTTCTTGCAAGAGCTCCAAGGCTGAGTGAAAAGGATGCTTGTAACTGAAAGCTATGGGTAGATTAGCATGAGACCATCAGGAAAGCATGCCCCATTCTTCCTTCTGCAGGAATGTAACCTTTCACACTATATCCAGATTTTTTTGGCAAGATTCAGAAATGTTTATTCAGTTATTTTATATGTATGATTGTTTTCCTGTATGTACGTCTATGCATCAATGTGCTTGCATGCCTGGTGCCCGTGGAAGCCAGGAGAGGGCACTGGATCCCCTGGAACTTAGCATTTGTGAGATGATGCATCAAATGTGCATGCATGTCTGGTGCCTGTGGAAGCCAGGAGAGGGCATTGGATCCCTTGGAACTTAGCATTTATGAGATGATGCATCAATGTGCATGCATGTCTGGTGCCTGTGGAAGCCAGGAGAGGGCACTGGATCCCTTGGAACTTAGCATTGGTGAGCTGGCATGTGGAAGTAAGGTCCTCTGGAAGAGCAGCCAGTGCTTTTAACCACTGAGGTTTCCATCAAGCACCCTTTTGCCTGATTTTTTAACTAACATCCACAAGGAATTCTGATAATGATATAAGTGAGCAAAACATTAAGAAGGAGAAGGTCCAGCCTACCTCTGGATAATGTTTGCTTCCTGCAAACACACTAAAAATTTTCAAAGTGTTTCCATGCCATCCACCCTATGCAGTAGAATCTTCAGAGATGCCCTAGACACAGACATCTGTAGAGAGAAATCAGGATCCTCAACTGATTCTTTTGCACTTAAAGGTCACAATTCTTAAGAGTTTAAGCTCTGTGTTCAATGGCCTTTCACCTGTGGCCAATTGCCAGCACTTCCTTCCTCTAAGGCAAGGCTACAGGGTGTGCCACAAAGACTACCAGCTGTCCTCAGTAAGACAGAGACAGAATACACGACCAGGAAAAGACTGAAATACCAGCAAAGGGTAGGCAGAATGCCGGAACCATCTATGGTTTAAGATCAAGAGCAGAGCGTTTGGAGTTGATAAATTGATTTTCAAAACATCCAATAAGGATGCTGTGAGAAATGAGTGAGTCATTCTACCTGAAAACCCCACAGGTGACATTGTGAAGGAGACTGATTATGAGGAAATGACCCAGAGTTTTTTTTTTTTTTTTTTTTTTTAAGATTAATAGGAACCATTGGAAATAAGATGGGCATTTTGACTGGTGTCATTTTTGTCTACCTCTGAGAAATAGAACTAAACGCATCAGGGGTCTTTCCCCATATATGTTATAATAGGCAAGAGGGTGACAAAGCTAGAGACATAATTGAAGTCCATGTTTGTTTTCAAAGTGCAAGGCTTCCTAGTGTTGGCTCACCCCCCTTTACAATGGTGATAACAGTCCAGCTTGAATGAGTTCTTTGTTGTCTTGCCAGCTCCATGAGGCTGTGCTGGGCTCTCTGACAAGGCCATAAGCCACTGGTCAGAACCAGTTTCACCATCTTAGGTTAATACTTAATCTCTTAAAGTTTTGGCTAGAGTGAAAATCAATAATCAAATTTTATGATCCACTGTCTTCTTGAGATCTCTTGTCTCCTAGCTTCTCAGGTATCCTATGTAGTTCCTAAGCAAGTCATGTAAATTCCAGGCAATAATATTCCCCCACCCCTCAAAAACTCTTACATTTCCATTATCTTTTCTTTCTGCCTTGTCTCACTGGAGAAAATGACTTTCCCAAACTATTTACTTGGAGAAGACACAGAATATGATTAAGCAACCACTTCAACCTGACAGAGCAAAACTTCAAGTTTTCCCTTAGTCCTACCAAGAAACACTCTGCGAGATTTCACGCCTTAGTATGACTTTCCAGGTCGCCTGGATCCCATGATCAGCTCAGATTGATAGTTACGTTTCCCAGTCTTCTCTGTGTGCCCTTTCAGGAACTGGGTTTCTCTTAGTGTGCGGTGCGAAGTAGGTTAGGTTAGGTATCTGACCTAGAGCTGATGTGGACAAGTGGACACACTCCATAAATCCAATCATCTCGGCGACAACCCATAAGAAGAACGGGCAGCCTGGGGCCTCTGTGAGAATATAATTTGATATTATTTTTTAAGGCTTAGTCTGTTTTATTGTTGCGAGATTAATATAATTACAAAATTTCTCTGTTCCATTTCCTCTTTCCAAACCCTCCCATGTATCTCTCCCAACTCGCCTTCAGATTCATGGCCTCTTTTTCTGCTAATTGTTTTGCATATATTAATATATATTCCTTAATATAACCTGCCCAGTCCATATTAATTTTACTTGTATGTATGTCTTCCAGGCTGGCAGTTTTGGCGTTGAACACCCAATTGGTGTGCTATTTCCTGGGGAAGACTACCTCTCTCATCCCCAGCTTTCCTTAGTTGCCTCTAGATCTCTGGGTAGGGTTTGCATCCTCACGGGCTTTTCCATGTCTAGTTCTTATATAAACACACAAATCATGAATTGAAATATGGGAATGGCGGCCATTATCACATAATGTGGTGGCAAAGCATCACCTGTTTCTGTAGTCCAACAGCTCTTCATGCCGTGTACACTGATACAGAGTGTCAACCTACAGGCAACAAGCCAGAATACGGAAACACGGGACGGGAAGCAAGGGCACACTGGTGTTGATAGTCAAGTAGAAGGTCCTGAAACATAATCCTAGAAGGCACCCATTAGCTCTGCTGGGCCATCAAGGATAGGAACACTGGATCAAGGACAAAAGAAAGTGGGACAGGAACAAGTCTAGAGAGTGGATATCTTCAGATCCTGAACCATCATGGGAAAAAAAATAGAAAGGCCTAGTTCCATACACACACTGACTCAGACCCCTGGCCCCTTTTATAACTACAGTCAGAGCAGTGAAGGGGCGTCACATCAACATGCTTAAAAAGCAAATGCCAAAGAACGCAGTTTCAACTACAATGATTTAATGACGTCACCAGTGGACAGAGGTTTTAGAGACTACATTGATTATTTTGAAAGGCCCGTCACTGAGCAAAAATGACTTCTGAGAATTCCAATAATCTGGGCAAACTTGCCTTCCTCCACCATGTAATGAAGCAAAATGCTGGCAATCTAATCTAATATTGGTACATATTGAGACATATAGCAGCCCTGATCTATAAAATACAATATATAATCTTTTTGAAGAAAAGTGACATGATAAGTATCTATTAAGAAACAGTGTTCCAAAACCAGTGGAAACTGCATGCTTAAATAAAGGCAAAACCCAGCATAGGCTGTTTTTTGTTTGTTTGTTTGTTTAGGAGCATTGCCATGGTTACCCATTACAAGGCACGGCAGAATGCATGAAGCAGGAGAATGTTACATAGGAACGATAAAAGTATAAGCTGACCCTGCATGATTACATAACTGCAGACTGCTTCCCGATTTTGTCTTTGTTTTTCTCTTGAAATAGGCATATTTCCCCATCGGGTATTAAAGAATAAAACTCCCAGCAAACAGAACTCTTATTCCTCACAAACTGAAGTAAGACAGCCTACTACTAATGGATGCTATCTATCATACATTCAAAATAAATTAGTGGCCATTAAGCCACAAGATCCCCATCATTTGTGTTGCAGACGATGCTGAGGCATCAGGCATTACCGGAACCACCTTTCAGCTGAAGAGTGATATTGATATTCTGCAGCCAGAGCCCATTAAAATGATTCAATGAAATGCACCAACTTCAGAAAAGATGCAACATCTCAGACCTGTGAGCAGAATAGGATGGAGGGTTCCTCATAGTAAAAACTATTTTCTCCTGACATAAAAACTATGCTCTGAGGTATAAGTTAAATATGCTTCAGATCAAACTGAGTCCTTCCAAGCTCAGCTGTGGTCTGCTATTTATACCTTAGCTGTTTTCACACTGCATCACAAAGCACAAAGGGAGTGTTCAAACTGTATTCATGAGCTATGAAAAACAATTTTGCCTTCATTTTTGCATCATGTTTTAAATTCTTCTGAGGATGATTTAGTTATATGGGACATGTATTGGTCTTTATAGTTGCTGTCAGGGAAATGGAAACTTCAAGCCACATTTTAAGAAACTAGAGAACAATTCAGGAATGGATGTATTTGGAGCAGTATTTGAAGATTTAAAAAAAAATAGGATTATAAACAAAATGAATCATGGGCTATTCTATTTTCATAATTTTATTTTTAACATAGCTGAATAAGGTCTAGCTACATAAAAACAGGAATTGACAATGATCTAAATTAGCAAAATCTACAATGTCAACTATAATCTTAAAGAAAATTTAGGTATACTAAAATTTGATTCTAATTGAGCCTCTCATAGTATTCTGTTCATTGCTGCTATACCCAGAAAGTCATGCTTGAGTTCAGATAAATGTAGCAAGAATCTTAAATGGTCTTATTAATAAAATCAAACCTGAAGCCAAGTATTGGGGTGAATGCTGAAAGATCAGAGAAGCAGAACAAGCCACAGCTTCCTCACCTCGCCAATTCCTCAGCTGATCCTATTTCCTCAGACTGGAAGCCTCTGAGTCCTCACCCAGAATGAATCTCAGCTGAACTGTTACTCAAAGGCTTAAAAGCTTAACTAGCCTAAAGCTTCTAGTTTCTGGCCCTCACACCTTATATACCTTTCTGCTTTCTGCCATTACTCCCTGGGATTAAAGGCGTGAGTCACCATGCTTGGCAGTTTCCAATATGGCCTTGAACACACAGAGATCCAGGTAGATCTCTGCCTCTGGAATGCTAGGATTAAAGGCATGAGTGCAACCATTTTCTAGCCTCTGTATCTAGTGGCTGTTCTATTCTCAAACCCCAGGTAAATTTATTAGGGTGCACAATATTTTGGGGAACACAATACCACCACAGATAAAGACAGTTATACATTGAGAGACTATGGTTGCCATTTAAATATGCATGACCTCTTTTCAGAGTACTTGTTGTGTATTCTTTGTGTTGGCAACTGCAGAATATTTTTTCATACCGAGAAGAATGAACTATCCTTTCTTTGCGGGACATTGTAAAAAGTCATCCCCTACATTCACTCTTACAGAATTCAGGCCTTGACACAACACAGTCTAATTTTAGTGTTTGCAGGGAGAGGGTACAGAGTCTACAATGGCTGAATGTAGAAGTCTCCCTAGACCCGGCTCAGGCATGAAGTTGATGTAGTGGAGTGAGTGGGGTGATGAATTATCCACAAAAGGCTGAGTCAATATGGACTGTCAGTTCAGCTCTTAGGAAGGCCCTGATACAGTGGTAAAAACAAAAAACAAAAAACAACAACAACAAAAAAAAAACAAGTATTCTGAATGCTTGAGAAAATTAAGAAGTACAAGAAGAAAGAGATGAAACTCCTGGAGAAAGTTCAAAGTGTAAGAATATGCCAATCCAGAGTTGTATGTAAGGTTTAAGTCACATAGGACCTTCCCTTGTGGTTTGCCCACTCTCCTGCTTGCTTAGGCTTATTGCTTTTAGAACTCATGGAGATAATTATGTTCTTTGACACAGACATAAGAATATGTCAAGTACATTATAGACTAAAGAGGGTTATTTCCCCCTGTCCTCCTTCCTCTTCCTCCTCTCTCTCTCTCTCTCTCTCTCTCTCTCTCTATATATATATATATATATATATATATATATATATATATATATATATATATATATATAGATAGATAGATAGATAGATAGATAGATCCTATTGGAATCCATTTACAGTGTTTGAAGACATCTATACTCCTGTTCATTTTATCTGATCCCTGACATCCTGTAGTACATACATCCCAATCTTTTAATGATATTAATACCACCTAATGCCTTGTTTATAGTGAGCAAAGCAGATTCTCAGTTTCCTGATTTGGCTGGAATCATGTAACTCTCAGTGGTAGAGTCAAGATTTGACTTCCTATCTTTTTATTCTGGAATACTTCTTGTTACAAAAACCATGGTAGCATGAAATAAGGTTTGTTTATATTTTAGAGAAGCACTTGGTCATTTCAAGAATACTTTCTCTTTGTGGTGTGGGTCACATGACCTTTGGTGAAAGAGCCAAGGCTTACATAAACAAACCTCTTACTGTTGAAGTCAGGCCCTGAGAATTGAGCTGAGTTGTGTAAGAGTCACATGGTTATCACATAAAAGAATAAAGATTAGTGAGTCACATGGTCATCACATAAAAGAATAAAGATTAGCATGCAGTCTTTGCATTTCAAATCTCAAGTGCTTAGATACCCAAATGAACTCACTGCTGTAACAAAAATAGTTAATGAGCATTTATCCATGACTCTTTCCTTCCACCCCATGCTGAGAAGCAATGGTGCTAGGTTGCCAGGTTTTCATTTCTACAGCTTGTCCTGTGATCTCTGCCAATCTTTTAACCTTTTGAATTTCAGTTGGAAATTGCTATTTGGAAAGTGATGATCCTAACATTCCCAAATTCATCAGTTTTTTTTTTCAAAATGCAAAGGATCAATGCCTGTGGGTGGATGTCATACATGAACACACCTACAATGTAATGCATCATTTTCTGCTAGTTTGTTTCCAGAAAATTCAAAGTCTTAGGGAAGGTTGTTGTTTGATCCATAAATCGAATCTGCACAAGAATACAATGTACAAATTTAGACCTATGTAAGCATGGATTACAACTTAATATGCAGAACTAATTAAATAATTCATAAAGGAAATTAGAAAAGAACCAGTGGGGGTGTTGTCCATTGAATCTATTCTTGAAGAAAGTTAATATGTTAAACAACATGGTGGTCTCCAAGGTCTTTGGACATGTGTAGAAATGTTGGATAAATAAACAATGTTATAGAATAAGTGTCAAAAGACAAAGAGCCTGAAACTGTTTTACCACCAACAAAATCATAATTTAGTGGGATAGAATAGTACAAGGCAACTCCAATTTGAAAAACAAGTATTTCAAGAGAGAGTTGCTTACCTTAATAGAGGTAAATTGGAATCTAAATATCTCTAAAAAATAATTAGAAAAAGAATACGTGAACTAGATGTGATTCTGCACACCTAATTTTCCTTAATCATTCCCCATGTTATATGATAAATTTATTAATATCTTACTTTTATTTTTATCAATATTCAGATGCAGCTACATTTAATATATTCCCATATCATACCACCTAGCCCAATATTTATAATATATTGATGTAATGTAGTAATAGGGGGAAGTTTTGAAATTCCAGCAGCTTATCATTTTAGGAGTTGTCCTTCTTGGCTACTTTTAATTTCACAGCAGACATTAGACTCTGTATGGGAACACACATTAGAGGAGTCAGGGTTCAACATAGGAAGTTGGTCCAGACAGTAATGAACTTCTACAAGGTACTAGAGATTGCTATTGCCTTTACCATTGGAAATTCCATAAACTCTGATAAACTTGTCAACGTGTGCTAGCAATAACTGCAAGGAAAGACCTTCAGTGTTGTCTGGAGTGATGGCGGGAAGGCTCCTATTTTGAAATTTCAAGCCTAGATTCCTAATAATGAGGATGGTCATAATGGAGACTGGATATAATGTGCAGAACTGACCAACCCATCTGCAGAGAAGGCAGCTTGGTGGATGTCTGTACAAAGGGACTTTTCCATACCTTGAAAGAATGATCCCCTTCCTATAGCTCCTTTTAACATGGAAAACTGGATGGCTTCATGCAAATATCAAATCAGCTAAACTGTCCATGAGCCTCATTGTGGTATTTGAATGTTGGGTTTAACTTCTCTAGAACTTTCACTGTGCATTCAGTTGTCTACTTTTTTAAAAGTCCAATTTCAGGTGACAAATCACTTTGATCTGAGCTGCATATTCACAAAACTGATCTGTTTAAAATGAAAGGATTCATTTTCCTATTATATAACCGTTGTAAAACCACAAAAACATGGGATTAGTAAAGCTTTTTATCTCAGTGACTCTTCAGCCTCCAGGTAATAAGGGAGGTCGGGGTGGGTTAGGCTTGCTGTAGAGAAAGGTGAATCCTAGGAAGTTTGATTTTCATATGTGGAAAGGCTTAAGGGCAATAATACACACTTATGTCAAGGGAATGAAATGCAGAGTGTTTGATGATATGGGAATTACAAGATGCTGTTGATAGGAAGAGGAGATCGTGGAAGAAAGATGCAGGTAGAAAGGAGACCTCTGTTTTCAGACAAATGGCCCTTTCCTTTCTCCTGGGAAAGGCAGAAGTCAAAAGAGAGTATGGAAAGGAGAAAATCCAGTTTGGTAATAAATATGATAGCCTACTCCAAAGATTCCCTCAAAGTCCATGGATTCCATGTATTTGTATGAAGTGTGCATGTTTTAACAGTTAATTCAAAAATAATAAATAACTGCAGGCAAAAGAGGACAACTATGAAATTAATGATTCCCAATTACACATAAACACACCTAATAAGAATATGTTCAGGATGTAGGAACTCACGGGGCTTGACGTAGCAATGATTTCATGGTGCCTTTAAGTAACTGAAAGCCAAAAGTGACTTTGCAATTTTTAACTATTAAACATGACTTTGAAGATGAAAGCTGAGACAAACGGTGTAACTAACCCCAAACGATATCTAGGTCGAACATCTCTCTAATATTTTCCTGCTTTTAAGATGTTGACACACTTTTGGAATTTTTGGGATTCTCTTTTCCTGTAACAGAATAACGTATGCCATGGTGTGTGAAAGGGAACAGCACCTCACAGGGAAGCACGGCTGAACTCATGATGTGTCACCCACAGGTTTCATGGTGTGTCTTCATTATTAAAACAGTAATGATGGTCATTAGCCTTGAGAGCCCAAGTCCCACCGTTGTCTACAGGAAGAACACACACACTTCTCAGAACCATTCATGCTGATCGCTTACTATCCTCCTTAAAGAACTGGCACTGACCCAAGCAAGGTACACTGACTCAAGATGCTTGCTAACAACTGAAAGACCCTACTACCCCAGTGTGTAGGTAAAAGGACATGGATGTCACCAAGCCACTAAAATATCTTTATAGCTCAACTGCTAAGACTGAATGAGTGTCATACACTCCGCTGTCTGGCTTGAGCACTGCTTCCTGGAATCCTCATTGCTCCCAACCACTCATACAGGTATTCTCTATATCCAGGCTGCTCATCAAAACCACGTCCCAGTTCTTTGTACCAGGAAGATCCTAAGTGTCTTGTTGTTTTCATTTTTGGAATTTGGGTTTTCTTCTAGTGTCACCCCCCCCATCATCACATTCAACACCCCACCCCACCCCTACTCCCGGTCTACTATGTCTCTTCTATTTTCTTTCCTCTTTCTTCTATTTCCGTCTTTTTTTTTTCCACTTGGAACTGAACTCTAGACCATGTTCACATGGAAATCTCTGCTTCTTGGGAGCTATGTTTTTCCCTTTTCTGAGACAGAGTCTCACTGTGTAAACCTGGAATCCTTTAATCTTGGCCTTCTCAGGAGTAGCTGGGATTACAGCTTCACCCAACTCTTTGAAGCTGTTTTTGTTAAGTTGTATAACATCCTTAACACCCTCTGCTGTTCCTGCTGCTATTATCAAATGGTATCTGAAACTCTCAACTGCCTGGCTCATGACCAAGGACCTATTCCTGTTCTGTATCCAGTCATCTTTCCTAATATCATGGTATACATGATCCCTTGTAAGTTTCCAACACTTTTTTATTTCCCTTGACCTTTTGAGTTTATTTGACTTGTCATCATTAAACTCAGTCACATCCTGAGTGAACATAGCTAGAATCTGTCAATAACCAACATGACTCCTTCCCATACTCCACTTCAAATGCTAGCTACCACCCCATTCACCAACTTGGATTCCTCTCCTTGCATTTCACCACTAACTTCACCAAGGACTCCACACAGATTCTCTGGCGTCCCTCTAGAGTCATCAAGGTCTACTTTGCCCTCTTCTACCAAAGTTAAATTGGATGGCTGATTCTTAGCAACAACTTCTTTGAAGGAGTCATTGATTCATTTACTCTGCTCTCTGTTGATTGATGAATTTGAAGCTCTGGAGAAGTTCAACCAGTATCTTTTCCTTGAATCTGAAAACTGCCCCATAAGACCACTAATCTGCCTTAACAGGCATATAAATTTCAGGACCTCAGGCTTCCAAGAAGACTTTACAGTATGCTGATACTGCTATACATGTTTTAAATAATTGTCTTTCCCCACTCTCTCAGATTTCACTTACCTAGCCCTCTATTTTTTTTGTTATAGCTATACTCTTTCATTCAGTACCCACCTGAACAGAAGCAATTCGAGACAGAAGAATGATCATCAAGGAGTGTGTCATTTTTCCAAATCAAATAGCCAACTCCACTTGAATATGCAGCTTATTCCCTCCCAGTGTGGATATCTACATCCACTTTTGTTTGGATGAGAGGCTCCTACTACACTGCCAGTTGGCTGATGTCCCTTTACCACCAGACTGCAGATGTTTTGGAGAGTTGTTGATTTTCTGTTTCTGTTCATGATCACGTCTTTCTTTGCTTAAGCTCATTAGTTTAGTATGGTTTCTGCTGCAGTATGGGAGGCTCTCTGATTTTTAGGTAGCTTTGTATATTCCTAATCTGATATATTATATAGAGACCAAAAGCATAAATCCTGCTATCATCTTTCCACATGCTGTACCATATATAATCTCTAACTTCACATATGTAAGTAATGATTACTTAATAATGGGTTTTGCACAACACTGAGGAAGACTATGGGTCTCAGCTCAGGACTGTGTAGAGCACAATCAAAGAACTAGCAGCCCCAACAGCTAAATGATATGGATCAAACACCAGCAATCATAACTGGTTGTCGTTAACCATTTATGTGTTACTAGATTTATTTTTTGAGATTGTAATCATATTATCCCCTCCTCTCTTTCCTCTCTCTAAACCACCCCATAAACTCTTTAAAGTTCAATGCTGTCTACTCACATGCTCACAGTGAACAGAGATCAAACTCTAGGGCAGTGAGGACATTAAAGTTGTACTAGACAAACAACCAAAAAGCTTCCTGGTTACAGTGCATCTAATCAGCATCTTTCCATTTCCTTTATTCCCTTGACCTTCATTTTTCTAATTTGTTAACTAAAATTTAAATTTTACTTATGGAAGTAGTGTGTGTGTGTGTGTGTGTGTGTGTGTGTGTGTGTGTGTGTGTGTATACATGTGCGAGTGCATGCACAAACACTACAAAATGCATGTGTAGGTCAGAAGCAATTTTAAGAAATCAATTTTCGAATTCTACCATGTGGATAACGGAGAAAACTGAGGTATGTAAGCTTGATGGCACGAGCCTTTACTCACTGAGCAATCTTGCAGCCCCATATTTTTCCTATTTTTTAAACAGAACATCTACTTAGAAGAACTATATTTAAGGCATTTATTAATTTACAATGGCAAACTTTTAGTATTTGATGTTCCCAAAAGATTTTAAAGCATTGATTGAATACACACAGTCTTCAGCTACTTGAATATGACATTATTATTTATATTAACAAGTTTTCCAAATGTCTCCTGGGGACTTTGTATTGGAATGCTAGAATCTTGAAATTGGTGACATGGACTTATCTCCCCACCCCACCCCTGCCATTTTAGCAGAGAAAAGTACAAACATGGTCAGGGGGGAAATGAAACTAGAATTCAGAATCCCTCTTGAGCTCTAATCACTTACTGTTTATTTTCAACCCTTCATATGATGCTGGACTGGGCTGAAGTGGGTTCGCACACTGGGATTTCATTCTCTTATCTACTGAGACCACACTAGGCAGAATGCAGTTTTTAGAAAGATGTTATGTTTTGATCAGTGCCATGTAAACTGACAACACTCAAAAAATAAATTACAACAATTGCGGGCAGAAGGCAGTTCAGGGAGAAGAAGTGAGGTATGTAACGGTTACGGGGACGATTTATGATGGTTAGTAAAGACAACCAAAAAATGGGGAGCTTGGTGAGAGAATACTAAGGAGGGTGATGTGGTGACTGCGCTGTTTTTAAACCTAAGCATGCTGAAAAGTAAAAGCACATAGTATTCACCAAGTAGGATAATGATGACCATTACTGTTGGTTTCTATTTTTTTAGGACAATTAATAAAAACACATACATACACACACATATCTTAGAGGATAATTAAGAAGTTTAGAAATCCTTTGAAACACAGAAAATATTCTTGCGGAGAAATATGTTTGGCTGAGGAAAATGATTTCTAATAGAAAAATTATTATGTTATTTATTTATTCTTCTACCTGGTTTTTGCTGTGCTGGCAAATAATTATGCATGAAAGCCAAAGTTCTTTCTCTGAAATACTTGCCTTCCCTCCTGTATTATTTCTAGTGCGTCTGAAAACCACGGCGCACAGGGCAGCAAATGCAGGGAAGTTAGGGTGGAGCCAAGTCACACAGTCTACACTGAGCCTCCTTGCAGCCTTCACAACACTCTGATCATCCCTCCTCTTGAAAGTAAAGTGAGAAAGGAAACCTTCTTGCATCATGTACAAATCTAGGAATTGCTAAAACTATGGTGTTTCTTCATACGACCATTCATGTATGTGAAGTTAAGAGATTTCCAGCTGATTAATTGCAACCCATACTTAGAAAATAATAGTAGGACCTCACAAGCAGCTTTCTACTTAGTTATGAATAAAAACAAAAAGTTGCTGGGCGGTGGTGGCGCACACCTTTAATCCCAGCACTCGGGAGGCAGAGTCAGGCAGATCTTTGTGAGTTTGAGTCCATCCTGGTCTACAGAGCGATATTCAGGAAAGGTGCAAAGCTACACAGAGAAATCCTATCTCGAAAAGCCAAAATAATGATAATAATAATAATTTAAAAAATTTTTAAAAAATGAAAAAAAGTTGAGCCTTGGTCTCTGTGACTAAACTGCATATGTTCTTCAGGGAACACATTCGCTCAACAATGTATTTGGAGACACATTGTTTATTATTCCTTCATATTGTAATAATATGTGGTGATATTGTAGCAATTCTTCATCAGGAAGTATACTAAACTTTGCATAATTTAGCTTACCTATTATTTTCCTAGGTAAAAATTCCTAGCATATTTTCCTTTCATATTTATAGAGTTTACACAGGATTTATTGTTAGATATATGAACACCATTCTTAAGATTAAAAATATAATTTATTTTAAATATAGTTTCAATGAAGACTTCTGGAGTGAGATTACAAATAGGTAACACTGTTGAATTAAACCATATATCTAGTCACAGCTGGGTTTTAAGTTCTAGCTCTGTCTCTCTATGCTGCTTGTCAAACACCTGAGTTCAAAGCCTGCAAGCACCACCAACAGGTTGGGATCTGTCATATAGAAAGACATTTGCATGCTTGAGGATTAATATGTTGGATTAACTAGTTCAGTTTTAATTCTTTTATTTGCAACTAATAGAAAATTCTACAAACTATTTTCTCCTTTCCATGCATGCACAAAGTGCCCACACGAGCACACATACATGGAAACTAGTATGGAATTAGGAGAACACATTTAACTTTCGGAGGGACACCTGATATGTTCTTTGGCAGATGCTGAAGGTAAAAAGCTGCCCCGTTTCCTCATATTACTGGTCCTCTCATTCCACCGTCACTTAATCCTCCCCAGGAGAAAGACGCATGCAAACGTCACAGTGCCTGCTCTAGATTTCCACTGCCTTTAGCTTTTCAGTGCTAAGGTTTTCTTGGAAAGCACCTGTCAGCTTTTGGAGTCAAGGAAGTACCTATAACATTAAAATCATGTAAGGACACAGGGGAGAGTTGTGGACAGTTTTTAATTAAGATATTCTAGCACTGTGAATGCCTGTGAAATATACACTAAGTGTCTCTATTGGTTTTTCTTTTTCTCTACTACTGTGCTTATAACTTTGAATTTCTGCAATATTTATGTCCTGTTCACAAGGAGAGAAGCAGCATCACACAATGTTGGTGAGCTAGCACCGGGAAAATACTTCTGACACAGAGGAACGAACACAGTGGAAATAAAAAGACAATGCAAAAGGAAATGGCAGCTGAAAGTAAGTAGCTGCTGCTTGAGAAGTGTAATAGGAAGCTGAAGGGTTGTCAAAATTTGTGAGTGACCCTTTGTATATTTACACTGTGACCTCACACCAGCACAGAGCTTCAGTATGGGATGCCTTGTGCCTGATTATGCTCTTGGCATTTCCACATTTCATTTTATGGGAAAGAATCAACTTTAAACGTTTCTCTGTTGCTTGGACACTGAAATGCTGACTCTGACTCTTTCCAACCCCTCCAACCCTCTCTTTCCTCCTCAAAGTCTTGCTATTTTCTTTTCCACTTATCTTCTGAGCATTGAGGCGTCTTTGCTCCTTTTCTCTTCCCTAACAGCAGTGTATGGATACATCGTGCAGATCACAACACCACTTTCTTAACTCTTACTTCTATTTCCTTCTTGGAGGAACCTCTTTTCTACTGTTTTGCATTTCTATAACTTTTGCATTTTTATATATACACCATGACTTGTTTAAATATATAAACATCTAGCATGATGATGGGAACACAGGAGAATTTCAATACAATCCTATTAGATTTGAAAACAAATATGAAGGTATCTAAACACCAAGATGGTGACCCCTGCACAATCGCACCATCATTGGGTCAAACAGTAGGGCTAGGAGTCAGTTTTTCAATGTCTTGCATGATCAGTGGTGTCATTTTGACAATGACATCCATTTATCCATTCATTCAAAAAAAAAAATACTTCTTAAGTATCTACTTTGTTTCAGTGTAGGCATGTTCATGAGGTGTATATTCTAGGGTAAAGGGAAGGAGTTTATTTTCCAGATGTGTAGTGTCCAACTTAGTAACCTGTAATTAACCAAGGCCTTTTAAAATTTAAGTTGCTTAAAATTAAATATAATAAAAGCGCAATTACTTTTGCAAACTGACTTCATTCCAAGTGTTCAATAGCCACGTGTGGCTAGTGTATAGCATTTACTGGACAATCAGATTTAAGGGATATTTTTTTATCACTGCTGAAAGCTCTCTATAGGACAGTGCAATCCTCACAGACAGTCAATTAGATAGTGACATGTTGTGAATGGAATGCAAGAAAAATGGACACAATTTTGGGGATTTAATATTGAGAAATTTAGGGTAATTCTAAAATATCATTAGACAAAGATGAATTTCATACAAAGATCTAAAACAAGTGGGACAGAAGTTAAAGCCATTTCTAAGTCTTAGAGAAAATCGTTATAGACAAAGAAAGAAGGGGAAAACATGCTGACACATTCTAGAAATAGGATGTGGAGACTGTAACTACAATGATCAAGAGGAGGGATGCTACAAGTCAAGGGCGGGGAGAAAATGGGGAAGTAGGTCTTCATCCTGAGAGGAGAAGACTTCACTGAACCTGGCTTCCTGTATTTTATTGATGGTTGTTTTAGAGCAGAGGTTATGCAATCATAGACTTCAATAATAACCTGGACTAGCACTAACGGTGCTATAGATGAGGTAATGGCAACAGCGGTAGAAGGAGTAATTACTGCGTATACTGAGTAGGGAGAAACAGCAGATTCGCTAACTGGGGATTAAGAAACAAGCACAGCATGAGTGTTGCGGTCTGTTCATCTGACCTGAAAAACAATTCGGGAGAGTAGATATTAAAACATGCCGAATTAAAAACGTTTATTAAACAACTGAAGGTGTTAGAAGGAAGCCATGTAAGTCTGGGTCTGGACTTGGAAGAGGTGTGTTCAGACATAAATATCAAAGAAATATCAATCTCTAAGCTATAGAAAGTCATGAGAAAGTACAAGTTTACCAGGCCTGAGCCCTGTTAGTCGCAGCATGAATTAGTCTTCCTCTTTGGCAGACCTGAAGCCAAGGCTCGCTTCGCTCCAGTAGATACAGAATGCAGACCTATCCAGGACAAGAATTATCATCATAGACTGAGACTCAGGCAGACCTAGCAGTAGGTACATTCTTATAACTTGAGACTTCTTAATGACCTTACTTAGGTACAGGTGGCATTCCCTCATGGATGAAGCCAGGATCCCAGAAAATCTCTAAAGACCCAGTCAGCTAGTCTACCACTGTAGACAGACTCTAGGACCAACTCTGCAGACACAGGTGCCAGGATGAGTGTATGGTAACTCAGGCACTAGATAGCTTGCCTGAAGAGGGCATGAAAGACAGCCTGCCCAGAATCTCTGTACTGGATGACTCATGAGATAGTCTACCAGAGAAAATTAGTCTGCAAAAAGCTGGAATAAGCCCTTACTTCTAATATTCAGATGTCAATGTAAAGCAAATATATAAACCAAGGAAAGAAATAACTACCAAATAACACAGTTAAATTTTTCCAGAAGCTGGAAATAGGTGAGTTACTTGACAACGAATTCAAAATCATTGAAAGAATTTTAGTGGAATGCAGGAGAGTATAGAGAAATAATTCCAAGAAAATAGGGAAAAAAATACTTGACCTAAACCAGAAATTTAAAATAAACTAAAAAAATAATCCTTTTCAAATCAAATAAATAAAGCATGATGCCACCTAAAAGATATATAGGAAAGACTTTCAAAAGCCCATTTTCCCAATGTAGAGATATCCAGGAGGCTAGAAAAAAAAAAAAAAAAACAACTAGAATTAAACTCCAAGAAGGTGTCTAGCATTAAAAAACAGAAACAAAACAAATAAATACAGTCGTTCACTAGAAAAAGAAAAAAGAAAAATTATTCTATCGACTGTAGGAGAACTCAGCCTAGGACAACAGAATGCAGCACTAGAGGCCCATCTGAGGTTACGGATAAACTAAGAGAGACCAGGAAATCCAACTGTCTGGTTTTGTTACTTTTAATTACAGAGACACAAAGATTAAGTAGGTACAGAACTAAATTTAACCGAATTTTCATTCTTGCCACAGAGCCAAGAAAACTATCATTAGGTGTGCAAGCGAGAGATAACCACTTATCTAGATCAGCAGGGTGGATGTGTGGAGGGCGACAATGAATGTGGCAGTATCAGAGGATTGATAGCATGATAGTGTTAAAAGATTGTGATACTTGTGATGTTCACAGTCATTACTAGAAGATAGGGCCCAGCAGGTAGAAAATAAGATATTATAAAATTGGTATTAAGACGTTCAAAATTATTGGTAGTAATGAGTCTAAGGATATGACCGTAGGAATAAGGTTATTCCTGCACATGACGAGTTCAAAAACCAAGAGGGCACAGGACTGAGAGCTGGTTAGAGTAAGTGATACTCATGTCAAGAGAAGTTAGTTCTTGCATTTCGTCTGAAAGATGACAAGACCTGGGTTGGAATTTAACATCTTTTCACATTGTTCCATTGCTGTGATGAGACACTGTGGCCAAAGAAATTCTTTTAAAGGAAAGCACTTAATTATAGGCTTTTGTACAGTTTCAGAGTCCGTTATTGTGTTGCAGGTGTAGTAGCAAAGAACTACAGCCTGATGCACAGGCTGAAAAAGTTTGGGCCTGGCATGAGCTATTGGAACCTCAAAGCCTACTTCCAATGACACATGTCCTCCAAGAAGGCCACATCTCCTAATCTTTCTAAATCGTTCAAACAGTTCTCCCCCCCCCCCACTCACCCCACCCAATCCCCGGTGACCAAGCATTCAAATATATGAGCCTATGGGGGGGGGGGGGCAATTCTCATTCAAACAACCACATATGGTAAAGAAAATATTAAGTCTCTGAGGGCATAGGAATATGCTTAAGGAGATCATGCCTAAGTCTATGTTACTTTTCTTCTTTAGTTTTATCTCTGGAATAAACGCAGTTCATATCACCATAATGAATCCTTCTCTAAACAAAAGATTTATTGCAATTAGCATAGGAACCAGGTGTGCCTTCCAAAGACTAATTCTATTTCAAAGGAAATGTAGGCCAAATTCATAAATGTTGCTAAGATGGAAAAAAATGGGATTCAAAAAAGCTAAAAAGAAATTTAGTCTATTATAAGTATTGGTAACAATGACATAAGAAAATGTGTTCTTTGGTCAGTCAGTGCCCCATGGTGGGAAACATCAAGAGAATATATTCAACTCCAGCATGCAACACTATGCAGAAAAGGGGAATACAAGGAAAGAGAAAAGTACATGATGGGCAGATTATATGCTACTAGACAGAAAAGTTAACAGAAGCATGAACGTTATATAGATTAGAGATTGAGTCTATTTTCAACACTATTTTATTTGTAGTAAATTCATAATATAATAATCATTTATAAAGTATAGATTGGTGGATTGATATGGAATACATTAAATATCATTGCTTCCATATGTCTAGATTTATCACTAATGAATTTATTTAAATTATATTAAACTAGTTTACAGAATTTGCTCTAATTCATTATTGGTATCATAATTTCTATAGGCTATTGACACCATGTGCTATAAAATTGGTCTTTTCTGGCTTCTCTGGGCACTGACTTCTCCATTTTCCTTTTTGCTGAAATTCCAATATAGTAGAATTTAGTTAATACATCTATTCACATAAACCATACCCTTCAGAATTTCATATTGTTTTATTATATCTCTTCTTAGATTTGAAATTTCTTCTCAATGAAGGCAGAATGTGATTTCCCTGTCCTGCTTGGAGAGACAAAGGCTATTTCAAGGGCAAACACCAACCCACAATTGTGTTTAGCCTCATCTCAGCACCTCTGCTTTGAACTTTCTCTGGTTGTACTATGTGACAGGGGAGGTTTCCTATGGGCACACATTATTTTACAATCTGTTCAAACACAGAACAGCCATCTCCAGCCAAGGTCACAGGCACAATTACATCTCTAATTAGTATGGATTTGGTGATTTATGCATTTTTACACAAGACACGTTTTCTCAAATTAGTACATTTAAAGAAGAAAAAAATGTATGGAAGGGATTCTAAAAGGCAGAACACAAAACCTATACTAAACATTGAACTTTCTAATTTAGATGTACTTAGAGATGGGAAAATAATTAAGGTGATGGGAACATGGCCCATTTCCATCCCTTAAACATGATTCATTTAGGAGAAAATGAAAGCATGGCAGGCGTTGCCATATGATACTTTCTTTTCATCTATTCATCCACGCAAGTTCCTGAATTATCCAAGTATCTACATAATTCGTCAAGTTTGAATATTTCAAGTAGACTAAATGAGTTCAAAGCTGATGCATCATGTTGATATAAGCAGATTTCCATAGTAGAGTGCCTTCCACCCAGAGTGCCACAAGTTCTTTCTCAGTGAGTGTGATCAGAGACATGATGATCAGTGCAATTCAGAAATTATATCCATGTAAATAAACGTGGGCCATATGTATCTGGAGTGGAGCCAGAGAAATGCTGAGTGTCGTATCGCACGTACCCAGCTCAAACTGGCAACACTGGGAGTTAAGTGTTGTGCAGTGCCCTCTCTCTAAACCACTACCCTGTATTGCACCCTGGTAGCATGTCTCAAAGACTCAGTAAGGTGAAACTGAGGAAAAAGGAAGGGAGAGATCATTTTCTTTAGGGATTGGTTAAAAAGCCAGTTACATACTCTGAAAGTTTGGGTCCATGTTGGAACAAGAAGGCAGCATAAAGTCTTAGAACCAAGAATCAAAAACGGCAGAGGGCAAATAAAAAAGACTGTCAGTGGAAAAGAAACATCTGTAGAATAAAGCACCAAATAAACCATTACCCCAGCCATTATGAATACAACGCAAGATTCATAGAGGATAGAACTGGTGTTCACGTATCTAGCTAATTTAATTTGCCACTTATTAAACTCATTGTGTGGTAAATATTTATAAGTTTGCTAAAGCAACAAGAAGGCTGCATGCAGCCAAGAAGAAATAAAGGTGCTTTATGAGACATGTTTCCCAGATCACTCTTCCCAGAACCTTCCTCCCAAAGGACTAAAATGGGGGAAAGCACTTCTTTGTTAAACTACATTTTCTTATGAATAGCTTGGGAAAAGCTATACAAGTAACATTCCACATTTATCCTCTCATTCAGTGAATTGTTGTAGAGCATGATTGTAAGGCGTGTTACTTTTGTTTACATTGCATTTGTTTAACTCTGTGAAGCTGTGTTATTGTACTTGTCTAAAATACCTAATAAAGAACTGAACGGCCAATAGCAAGGCAGGAGAAAGGATAGGTGGGGCTGGCATGCAGAAAAAAATATATAGTAGGAGAAATCTGAGAGGAGGGAAAAGAAAAGAGATGGAGTGAAAGAAAGGAGTGAGGGAGGGAGGAAGACTCCAGGGGCCAGCCACCAAGCTATACAACAAGCCACAGAGTAAGAGTAAAGTTTACAGAAGAGAACAGGAAAAGCCCAGAGGCATGAGGGTGAAGGGATCATTTAAGTTAAGGAAAGTTGGCAAGAAAGAAGCCAAGTTAAGGCCGGGCATTCATAATTAAGAATAAGCCTCCCACCTGGCAGCAGTGGTGCCTTCTTTTAATCCCAGCACTGGGGTTGGGGGAGAGGCAGAGCCAGAAGGATCTCTGTGAGTTCGAGGCCAGCCTGGTCTACAGAGTGAGATTCAGGACAGGCACCAAAAACTACACAGAGTCTCAAAAAACAAAACAAAAACAAAAAAATAAAAACAACCAATAGTGAATCTCATAGAATAAAACCAAACAAGAATTTACATATGTGCATTTAAAAATGAAGCCAAGAGGTACCTTTCATTTGGAAAACACCTTCCCAAATGGGAACAACTTACCTCAAGCTTCTAGTGAGCTGTGTATGAGCCACTTTTGAAGCTGAGGCTGGCTCTGAAGAGATGTTATATTGATTAGTAAAGCTCCCTCCATCCTCTACAACCCAAAGCATATGATTTAACAAAAATCACCAAGCAATACTTTTTTTACTCCAGCTTAAGAGCACTTCTCATATAGGGCAATGTTCATGTTTATAGTTCATTTTATCTGAGCGTTCTCATTAAATTACTTTAACAGAATGAGCCAAATTTTACATAAATTTTAAACACACTGTGAAATACTCTTGATGTCCAAGAGGTGTTTGGGAGGTGAATAAGAACCTCTGAATGTTCAAGGACTATAAATGAAGCTGTTAAAATTCAACTCTTTACTAATGGAGAGGAACAGGAGAACAAAGTTTCCCAGAAAACACAGGTCAAAGAATTAAAACTGTGCCTTTCAAAGACTTTTGTTTCTAGGTGGGTGGGTGTGGCTGGAAGATATCAGCATTTGCAGTCAGTTCCTGCCTCAGAATCAAACCAGCAGTCACAGGCTGTTCACACAGATTTTACAACAGTCCTTGCCCAGACGCACACCAGTTCGTAGGTTCACCAATACCACAATAGCTTACACCTGTCGAGATAAAATTCCTAAGGGTTTGAATCTTTGATTTTTTTTCTAATACATAGTTCAGATGGATACCAAAATACTATTTTGCTCTGTAGATAAGTCTTTTAGAAAACGTTTCTTTGTGTGTGTGTGTGTGTGTGTGTGTGTGTGTGTGTGTGTGTGTGTGTGCGCGCGTGCTCATCTATGTGTTCTGTCCATTTGCACATTTGTCTGTGTGCATGTGGAGGGCAGTGGTCAAGGTTCAGTTGTCCTCTTTGATTATGCTCCCCCTCAACTACTGAGACAGGGTCTTTCACCTGAACACTGAGCCCACTGATCTGTTTAGTTGATCTAGCCAGCTAATGGAAGGAATCCCCTGTCTGCATCTCTTGCAAGAGATTAATTACAGGTGGGCTTCCACACCTGCCCAGAATTTATGGAGGTGCAAGGAATAAAAACTCTGGTCCTCATGCCTGGCGCAGGGGTTTATACACACAGGATCATCCCCAGACCCTATAGGTGGTTCTGTTTCCATATCAATGTAAGTCACTGACATCACCATTGTTTTATCAAAAAAAAAAAGAAGAAGAAAAAAGTAAAAGAAAACCCAAATCACCTATACATAATCACACCTGTGCTTTTGCTCTACTTTTCTCCATCTACATTCCAAATCCCGCCTCAAATGTTATACTCATGTTATAAACAGAAGAGATCAATTTGTAGTGGGTGAGTGTGGTGATATTTTATTTGTATGTTAATAATGTTTGCCTGGAGAGCAGAGGACATAGATACCCAGCCATAAACAGAAGTCAGATGGTGGTAGCACATGCCCTTAATCTGATCACATGGCAGGCAGAGTCTCTGTGCATTCAAGGACACAGCCAAATGTGGTGACACTTGCCTTTAATCCCAGTACCAGCCATAGAGACCTGGAGGTCTGCAGAGACAGGCAGTGATGAGGAAGTGAGATGGCTGGGCTAAGAGCCAATGAGAAGGCAGAACAGCAAGGCAATAAAGGCACAGGTTAGTCAGGAAGATGCGGGTTCTCTTGGGAAGTTAGGCAGCGGGGTGAGCTAAGGTTAGCTGGTGGCTCTGTTTCTCTGATCTCTATGGCTTTCACCCCTGTATTTGGCTCTGTGTTTCTTATTTAATAAGACTTTAGAAACTCGTCTACAGGTGAGGGCTTTTCTGAACGGTCTTATTTGCTTTCAACCTTCCGTAAATGCTCACTCATTGCCTAGTGGGCTGAGAAAATACACAGGTTGCTTTATGTGGTAGAAGTCATGGGTCTGTGTAAAAGGTGAAGCCTCAAGAGCAGGAACCTATAGGCCACCATTGTACCAAACTTCCACAGCATACACAACAATTTCTAGTCAGAAAAATCCAACACTCTGAACCATTATTTATTTGCTCATTAGTTGATGTTTTAAAAACTCTGCCAATCTTCCCTATCAATCAGTTCTTCAGAGCTTTTACATTTAGTGCTGTTGGTGTGACTACTTAAAAAACAAACAAACAAAAAAACTAGCTGTAATTATTACTGTTTTAATAATGTGAGAGGGTTGTGTTCATTTAAGAGCTGTCAGAAAATCTAGGTGATAAATGGCATGTGGCTGCATAAATTCTATATAAATTAGCATGGTTGCACAGGCTTCTCTTATTGTCACAAAACAATAGGCAGAGTTACTAGAATAAAGATGAGCAGTTAGTGATACATGGAGCAGAGGAAACCGTCTGATATAATTCAATCAGTCAAGCTAGAAGGCCTATCCTTGTTATATCAGACTATCTGCAAATGTGCTTCCTCACTAAGAGATACTTGTATTGCAAACATCAGTGCTCACAGAGCTCTCAAAGTCCTTATTGGGTATGTGCCATGTGTTGAAAATCTGAGTCGGCTAACATCTACGTTCTCGGTAAGAGTTCAAAGAGGGCAATGATCAGCTTTCTTATGTGAGCTCGGAGATTGTGAACAGAGGTTCCTTTCATGCTCTTAGTGATAGCAAATTCCCCACACTTGTGTGCTTTCTGATTTTGATGCTTCTGTTATCCTCAGGCTTGATGGTGACGCACTGGCTACTATGCATAAGCATAAGAAGTCTGGAATATGACAATATAGAATACATGTTAGAGAAGCCTCATCCAGAGAACATTGACAATGCTGTCTGTGGTAAGGTTTATGCTGATAGTTCAAGAATGTAATTAAGTAAGATGTTTTAGAATAGAAAGACAGAGGACACAGACATGTGCTGCTTGTTTGACAGAAACATCACAAACGGATGCTCACTTGTCCTCAGAACAGAGTTTATTATTTAATAAGTTTTCTTCAAGGATGTGGCCCTTGAAAAGCTACCAAGTTCCTGTAGATAATCCTGTAGGCAGCACTCAATGTAGTTTTGAAAAAAAATTATGTGAACTTGGAAGCAAACAGTGGTGGGAGAGACGAAAAGAAATTAGTGAGTAGGGAATGAGGGATGAATTTGATCAAAACATGTTACAAGCGTGTATGAAATTCTAAATATTATTTTTAAAGATGGCCAATGTGCATTTAATGGAAATCTGATATTATTTAGGTAATCCCTTTCTATGGAAGCAGTCTTCTTAAAAACTTTCAAATGGGTCAGATACCTGGAATATTTCTTTGACTCTTAAGTCTCTCAATACTTAGTCGGGACAAAGACATTCCTTCACTGGAAATTCCCTGTTCCTACCTTTACTCCCGTGAACGCTGGGCTAGGATAATAGCCATGATAACTTTTGTGTTAGATTCCACCCACCTCCCCTTAACAGAGAATGAACCAAGTACTTAGTGTACAGCCATTCTTCATCTACAATCTAAGACTATCTCATAGTCTGGTCCAGCTACTAGGAAATGCTTTGCACAAGTTATGCTGTGTACCCATCAGGCAAGTGTTCATGATTTGAATGGCAAATGCAATTTAGGTTCTTTGCATAACAATTCTCAACATTGTAAGTGGTATGTAACACCCATTCCAAAGTCTGGTTTTAGGTCATGGACTTTCCTTTTGGTTAGGACAATGGAAGCTTGTCCATGAGGTATCCAAGGGTGACAAATACCCTTCAGTCACTTTTCATTGGAAAAATCAGTGACTTGGCCTAACCTAAGAGGAGGTAACCTGGGAATACAGGAGAATATGCATCTGTGATGGGCATAATAGTTTCTTCCACACTGCACCATGCTTCCTAGGAAATGTTCACCAATACTTAGGGATAAAAATATCTAATGTGACTTAAGTGTAATATGTACAGGATTGCCTAAATAGACCTTCTAGACTTTCTGAGATTTAGAAAGCTAAGAGGAAATCCATAGCTATCCTAACAGAAGACTAGAACAACCTTCACTTTTATGGCTCTTAGGTGAGTATTATTATATGAATTATCTTAATGTTCTCCCCCAAATATGCAAATATTATAAAGCACAAAGCAAATTAAAATAATAGCTTTATTTTAAAAAGAACAGATACAAATCATTTATGTCTACCAATCTGCTACACTAAAACCTGCTTCTTAGCCTCTAGGAAAATAAGTTCAAGGTTAAAGCCTGGTCCCCTCTTCCCAGTGGTCCATAATAAAACAATGCCCCTTTCCTTGTCACATTTGGTAGTCTTCCTCACTCATAAATTAGAACAAGTTTCCAGGGTGACAAAGCCAATTCTGTTCACCAGAATGACATTTTCCCCCTCCAAATTGAATTAGAGGGAAAACACACACACACACACACACACACACACACACACACACACACACAGAAGCAATCATATAGACTGGGTTCTCAAAACTCGTATTTGGAAGTCCCGCATGTATTCACACTTGCGTTATCTTTCAGCAGAGTAACAGACAAATTTTCCACTAAAACACTCTTGTTGGTGGTGGTTTTTGCTCCTTTGGGGTGTCTGCCACCCAACTCCCAAATCAAACACACAGGGAAGCTTATTCTTAATTATCAATGTCTGGCCTTGCCTCTGGGCTTTTCCCATTCTCTTATTTCTGTAAGTCTTACTGTTCCTCTGTGGCTTATGGTGTAGCTGGGTAGCTGGCTTCTGGAGTCCTCCTCTTTCTCTGGTTCTTCGAGCTCCCTTTCCAGATTCTTCCTCTGTCTGCTAGCCCTTCCTATCCTTTCTCCTGCCTCGTTATTGACCAGTTGTTTATTACAACATCAGGTGTTTTATATGGGTACAGTAACATAGCTTCATGAAGTCAAACAAATGCAACATAAACAAAAGTAACATACCTTAAAACAATATTCTAGTATACAATACCCTGTATCATCACTGTTCAGGCAATAAATCCCACCTTCATCTAAATAACACAGAAAGTTAAGATTATACTACACTTTCTGCCTCTATTTAGTGCTGTATTAATGGGATGACCACCTAGCTTGACCTATTTGCCGAAATTTGCTAGAACTCCAAGAGACCATATGGGCAGCCAGATGGGTTGCTGTAATTTAGTGCCATTATTCTAAGGATGAAGTAATGTATCACTGTAATTTGCATTCTTTCAACCCTTTCTGCATACCTTTTATTAGTTTCATTTTTAATTTAGACATCAGAAGGGAAGATAATGCCTTGCTACCAAGACCCAGATGCCAACTAATTACTACAAGAGGCTCCAGCCCTGACATCATAGGCCAGACCTCAGAACAACACTCCATATTTCTGGGTGACCCCACTGCAGTGATTAATAGCTGAAATGCAAAGTCCTAATGAGAGTGTCATACCTTAGACATTCTCCAGGCAAATGAAGTTAGCATTGTGTTGAACATAACCTGTTACTTCACACTAAACTATAGGCCTTTCCCCTCATGGTCTTTGAATATATTTGTAATCATCAACCAAGAAAAACCTCTGTAAGTAGAGGTCTTCCCAACAGTAGGCAAAATTTAAATATTGTGAATCAAATATTGACTTTGTCCTCTATAAGAAGAAACTGCAATGTTATACATAATTACCAATAAAAATCATGATAAATGGGAGTTGAGGGTAAGGCCTAGGACAATGCACTTTTGACAGAAGACTTAATAGTCATAGCAGAAAAGTTGTCAATCACACTTGAAAAAAAAATCTATTGAAAGGTAAAAATACTAATACCTGAATTAATCAAATATCAGACTCTTATTCTAAATCATTGTCTCTAAAAAATGTTTATTTTCATGTCTGACAACATGAATTAAATTCTCAGCACCCACATTGTGGAAGAACTGACCTCTGCAAGTTGTCCTTTGACCAACACACACACACACACACACACACACACACACACACACACACACACACACACAGAGAGAGAGAGAGAGAGAGAGAGAGAGAGGAGAGAGAGAGACAGACAGACAGACAGACAGGGTGAGGAGAAGGGAGGGAGGAGGGAGTGTGTGAGAGAGATAAATATAAACATTTTCATAGAAAGTTGATCTGAATAAAACTCCCCTAAATAGGAATTGCAAATCAGAACACAGTGGCATATTTTATATCCACTAAGAAGGCTATAATAAAGAACACAAGTTCTTACACAGACATGAAGAAGCCAGAGCCAATGCATGTGAGGAGAAATGAAAACGCATCTAACAATATTGGAAGCTTCTGCCAATTCCATAGAACCTTACACATGTTATGCCACAAGAGATGGAAATATGGGTTCACCCAGAAACATGCACAAGAAGTGTTTATAGAAAACCATTTGTTCACCAGACTAGGTCAGATCAGGCTTTCTCTCGACCATTGCCAGCAGTCTAAAGAGGATGTATCATTGTGGATTTCAGGGGACCTCTCCAGCACTCTGCCTATTCCTGTTCTCATGTGGTCTTCATCTATCATGGTCTGTTATTCCTTGTTCTCCCTCTCTGTTCTTGATCCAGCTTGGATCTCCTGCTCTCCTAAGCTTTCTTTCCCTCAAACCTTGCCCTTCATTACTCCCATTCTGGTCCAGGTTGTTCATGTAGATCTCATCCATTTCTCTGTCATTGGGTGATCCCTGGGTCTTTCCTAGGGTCCCATTTTCTAGGTAGCCTCCCTGGAGTTGTGTGGCAGTCTAGTCATCTTTGTTTTACATCTAGTATCCTACTAGTCTGGTGATCAGATGGCCAAACACCCTAACAGTCTTGCCGGAACTCTCATCCAATAACTGATGGAAGTGGATGCAGAGATCTTCGGCCAGGCCCCAGGTGGAGCTCCAGGACTCCAATTGTCAAGAAAGAGGAGAGATTGTAAGAGTGTGAATTGTTGAGCCCAAGATTGGAAAAGCACAGGGACAAATAGCCAAACGAATGGAAGCACATGAATTATGAACCAAAGGCTATGGAGCCCCCAACTGGATCAGGCCCTCTGGATAAGTGAGACAATTGAATAGCTTGAACTGTTTGGGAGGCATCCAGGCAGTGGGACTCAGACCTGTCCTTAGTGCATGAGCTGGCTGTTTGGAACCTTGGGCTTACACAGGGACACTTTGCTCAGCCTGGAATGAGGGGACTGGACCTGCCTGTACTAAATCCACCAGGTTGAATTGAATCCCCAAGGGGGTCTTGGACCTGGAGGAGATGGGAATGGAGGGGAGGGGCTGGGGGGAAGGTTCGGGTGGGGGCGGAATCAGGGAGGACAGGGGAACCCATGGCTGATGTGTAAAATTAAAACACAAATATAATAAATAAAAAGAGGAGAGGGAAAAAAGAAAACCATTTGTATTAATTTTAAAAGTGGGAATTATATAAATATTTATTGACTAATGAATGGGTAACCAGCATGTGGTATGTCCATATAAAAGACTACTGTGTAATAAAAAGTGGTGAAGTATAGATTCGTTCTAGAATATGAATTTACCTTGTGAAAGGAGGTAATGAAAGGAAATTTATAAGACTGCTAAGAATAAGCACATCCATTAAGACAGAAGGCTACATCATAGGAAGAAACTACTAGGGTCTACAATATTTATTTCTGAAGTGACAAAAATGTTCTCCAATTAATTGGAGCAGTATTGACACAACTTTATGGATATCCCAAAAATCAACCAACTTTCACATGATAAATGAATAAATCTCACAGTATGTGACCTATATCTCAAAAGGCATGGTGCTTTTTAAATGCATAGTGCCTCTTCTTTTAGCCAAAAAAAAAAAAAAAAAACCCTTGTAAACAATCACAAATAAACAAAAATTGTCTTTCTATTTCTGGATTACACATCATGCTTTTCTTCTGTTCGTTCTCCGTTAGATTAGCCAATTCCCCATTCATCAGAAATCACCAAAGGCTAGAACACTCTGAGGGCATTCTTAGAGCTCTCATGAATGTGTCACCATGTTTTGTGTGGAATGTTGTCTGGACAGATCATTTTCTGTTACTTGGCTTTATAAATGTATTTTTTTCCTTTTCTTTTATTTTTGAGATGATAGTATAATTATATAATTTCTCCCTTCCCTTTCCTCCTATCAAACCCTTTCATAAACCACTGCTTGCTCTCTTTCAAAATCTTGCCTCTTTTTAATTAATTGTTGTTATGCATATGCATATAATTTTCTAAATATAAAAGATTATAGCTTAATATGAATGTATTATTCCTACTAGTACCAATACTTTTATTCCTTCATTTCTTCTTTTGCCTTATTTTATACTTCATTAATGTAAATACTTTTTCAACACAATATTTTTATTGATTCTTTGGGAATTTCACATTGAACATCCTAATCACACTTACTTCCCAGTCCTTCAAGGTCAGCCACCCCACCCTTGTGACCTCCGCCCAACAACAAAACAACCAAAAAACAAAAACCAAATAAGTCCAATTTAAGTTGTCTGTATATTCACTGGAGCATGTTCAAACTTTCAGTGGCCTGTCCCTTGGATTGAACAGAGTCCTTCCCTTCCCACAACCCCGCTGGAAGCTATCAACTGTGGAAAGCTAACTTCAGCACCCTTACCATACATTTTAAATTATATTACATCATTTCCTCTCACTATCCTCCTCTTCAACCCTTCCGAATTTCTCCTTGACTCAGATTCATGGCCTCTTTTATCTTTAATTATTATTGCTGTGTGGCTGTCTTTGTGTGGGCATATTCCTGTGGAGTCCATTTAGTGTTATTTGTATGTGTATGTTTGTGGGACTGACCACTTGATATCAGATAATCATGACCAATTAGGAGGCTCATCCCTGGGGAAGATTAATGTTCCTTCTCTTACCAGTAATTAATTACTTGTAGCTTTTCATCTAGCGTAGGATTCTATGAAATTTTACCCAGCTTCATTGAAATGTCAACTGGTGTTAAAACTGCTTATGTTTTATTTTTACATATTGCTGACATGTCAAGGCTGCAGATCCCTGTTATATTAGATGAAACAATCTCCTAGCAGACTCCCTTGCTCTTCTTATTCATTTACTTATTTGTCTTTTTGTTGTTGTTGTTGTTGTTTGTTTGTTTGTTTGTTTTAAGACAGGGTCTCTCTACATAGTTCTGGCTTCCTGGAATTCACTATGTAGACCAGGCTGGCCTTGAATTCATGCCATGGACCACCATACCTGGCCCATTTATATTTTGAGAAAAGGTCTCAATGTGTAACACTGGCTGACTTAGACCAGGCTAGTCCTAAGCTTACTGAGGACTGGGATTCTGGGTGTGCATCATCATGTCTAGAGCAAAACACTTTTTTGTTCATAGGCCAAAGCCTGGTTATAGGGATAAGACATAAAACACAGTTAGTTTGAGGAACTAATGTGAATGGATAAACTCTATATTCTGAAGTATGTATTGCAGTTTAATGGGTTTTCTTCCCACTAGACACTGGCCTTAGTTGTGTTTACAATTTTAAGCTAAACACCAGATGGTAATATAATTCCCCACATAGCCAGGAATGGCATGCAAAATGCTGCAGTCCTGATAATTGGGGATTTGGGGAAATATTCCAAGAGCTTAGTTGTATCTGTCCTAGATGTCACCATTATTAGTTCCTACACAGTATTTTTACATGCCTTAAGTTATTTTATCAAAGCAACCAAAACAAAACACCCATTCACTTTATTTTAGACGTAACTGATTCTTCTATTACTCTAACTATTTTAATGAGCTTTCTAAAAATTATAAATGTCAATCACATTACCATTGCACTTACTAATTTCTAGAGTTTTCTTTTGAGCGATGGAGATGTATTCCAGTTGGTAGAGAACTTATCTAACCTTTAGGCCCATGTTCAACCCCCAAACTACATAACCCACACTTGGAAGGTAGGAGCAGAAGAATCAGAAGTTCAAGGTCATCCTTCCATCACCATTTACACAATGAGATCAAATCCAGAATAGGATACATGAGACACTATCTCAAAAAATGAGTTCTCCTTTGTGCCTCTTCAAAGTCATACTATATACATCCTTAAAACGAAATAAACGTGTACATAAAATCATTTATATATGATAAGTCCAATAAAAATTATTCATTAAGATGTCACACACACCAAGTAATATGAGAAAATTAAAGTCATGTGGAATTAAATTAACATGATGTAATCCTTCCTCTTCATACCCCTTTTTGATCTGGGCAGCTCACAGTCTGTGCCATGATTGTGGCAGCCCTATAAACCAGCTCTCCTTTGCTTATGGAGAACAACTGTTGGGTAGGAAACTCTGTCCAGGACTTACTATATGTTATCTAGTTCTCATTTTTTTTTTCTTCCAGGCAGCTCTCAATTATTGTGGGCCCTGCCTCCATGTAGGGCAGTAATCAGTTCTGACTGTATCCAGTAGGATACAGTTAGAAATGAAGCTCATAAATTCCAAGCCTGGACACTAAACACTGCAGATGATGTTTCATGCTATATCATTTCTCTTCATCTCATAGAGGGAGTAGGTTTAGAGAAGAGCACAAAGTCATGGGTGCTAATACAGGTACTACAGAGAGCACCCAGTGAGCAAGAAAAGAAATTTGCCTGTCTTGACGTCACTGAGAACTGGGGATTATTCTTATTATCAAAGGTATAAAGAAGATGATTCAGATATTGACCTTAACAACATCAAACTGCATCTTGACAACAATATTTTCAACAGAAAATTGTGAAAGACCTAATGGAACCTGATATCCAAACTCAATGGATTAATATCTAGCCTCTAGTGGCAGCCATTTAAAAGGCAGGGAAAAAATTATCTCAGAGGTATCTTAATATTTACCTTGACCTGTCAGGTCAAGACAAATGGGTTGGCCCAACACAGCAACATCAAAACACCAGAGCTATAGAAGAACGAGATGCACTTTGCAAGATCAACCATCTCGGTATACATATAAGAAATAACAGCTACAATCCTTAAAATAAGTATCCAAAAGTGACTGCCAGAAAAAGATTTTTTTTTTGAAGCATAGTTCTTCAAATACATGCTCAAATAGAATTTAAATGATATTTCCAATAATCAAATAAAAACTCAACAGTTGAAACATGTCAGTCTTATTAATCTAGAATCATTAAAATACAAAAAGAGTGGACAATACACACTGACACTGTCACATGACTACACACACACATAAGGTAGGATTATTTATTGATCAAATGTTTGCATGGGTAGTACATTAGACAATATCTTAAAGAAGAAATGGTATACCTCTGGGCCAGGTGGAATGTGTGCCAATACTATAGAGCAAGAGTACTTGTACTGGGTTTTCAATAGAACTGGTTTAGCCTAGCTCCACCATTTTGTAGATATACAGAGAGAGAGAGAGATGAGAGGGACTGAAAGCACAGTGACCATGTCTGAAGGTTTAGATTTCATATCCAGAAATGAGCCCTGTGTCTTTGAAAAGCTAGTTTGTCTACATCCTTACTCTCAGGACAGAAAGGTGACCATCATTTCTCGGGCTGTCAAGAGGATTAGAAAATATCACATAAACCAAGTGTGAAATGAGGCCTTGGCCAAGAGCAAATTCTAATAAATATTAGTTATTATTGCTAATGTTCTGTCTCCCTCACTAGGGATCACATTATCTTTACTTATATAATAAAAAATGACAGGTGATTTATGTGATACCTTTGAATTCTTATATTCTGAGTCTATAACTGTCCCTTGAAGTTAAGTTACCAGTTGACAAATGAAAATTCTAAAACCCATGTATTTTAAGTAATGATTTATAAAAAAAAAAAAAAAATCTATAAAAGTCTGGTCTACTGTTGAGAATATTTTAAAGACAATAGGTCACGTGATAATGAGGAATTTCCATTATTTAACACTCCAGTGCTGGGTGGTTTGATATATTCATTCTCTCTCATGACTTACACTCCTGCTTTAACATATAGTCTAACAAGATAATTGAAATAGCCACTTAAATAAAACGATGTCATTATTTTGGGAGTCTTAAAGCATTAAGGAATTATTCCACACATAAAACTTGAATGTGTGTAGAAAGTACATGCAAGCAGTCCTTCTGGGCAGTGCAAAATGGAGTATATTATGGGTTTATAGACTGACAGAAATATGCATTTCCTTTTCTTTAAAAAAAAAAAGCATTTTGGCCAGCTATAGCAATGGTGAGAAATATTTCTAGCATTATAGTATGGCGTTCATTCCAAACTGAGCAGATGATTCACTTGGAATCTTGATAATGTGGCAAATCTTGATAATGTAGTACACTTCATTTGTACAGATAATTCTCCATTCCACCAAATATTCTATTAAGACTCAAAATGAAGTAAACAGATAATGATGCTAAATCATCAAAAATCATTAAAAATGCAGTTCTAATTACGCTTTTGATTGGTTTTAACTGATTAACATAATAATATAGTAAGAGTTTTAGTATGTGGACATGGTCAATAGAAAGTATGTGATAACAAAGAACTATATTCTTACACCAAGAACCTTACTTACCTCCTGCATACATGACAGCCAGCATGATGGATGATATCCAGGCAATTTCACTGTAGCTAGCGTGGAATATTCCCTGAATATCTTTGAAGAATACTGTGACAGCTTTGGGGAAGGCATATGAAAATCCAATGGAGATAAAGGATGCTCCAACTACTGCCCAACCCCACCCTCCATCAGGAGGGAGGGGGTGTGGAGGTTGTACACCACTCTCCGATGGCATTTCTGCACCTCTTCTGGAGAAAAAGGAAACAACAGGTCATTTTCTATGTTTGTTTTTGTGTATCACCCTTGATAGTTGCTGGCCTAGCATCCTCATTGTAACTGCAGTATCACTTTATTAATATATTTAGTATTCTTAAGCTTGGAAAATTACCAAAAAAAAAATGAAAACAGACAATGTGAGATATACAGCCTTGATTATTAAGAGGAAAATCTGAAGGTACTTATTTATTTCAAAAGAAAACACGTGAAAGTAAAGTTAATAAATACAGATATGACCTAGAAGTGCCAAGTAAACAAAAATAAACATTACTCCAATCTTACTTTTAAACATAGAGGAAATGTAACTACTTTACTTCTTTCTTCTGTGTATGTTCTGTGTGTGTGTGTGTGTGTGTGTGTGTCTGTGTGTGTGCACATGTGTGTATGTGTGTGTGTGTATGTGCACATGCGTGTGTGTGTGTGTGTGTGTGTGTGTGTGTGTGTGTGTGTGTGTTGTCAGGGGTTGATATATAGTATTTTCTTCAATTGTTCTCCACCTGTTTTTCAAGAAAGGACCTCTCATGGTATCAGGATGTGGCTATTCTTAGGGGCAACTGCTCCAAGTATTCTCCTCATTCTGCTTCCCCAGAACTGCGATGATATGAATTGTTGGGTTTTTGTTTTGTTTTGTTTTGTTTTGTGTTTTGTTTGTGATACAGATTCTGGAGGACTGAACTCAGGTCCTCACAATTTTGTGGCAATCACATAACAACTGAGCCATCACCAAGCCCTAAGAATAACAGCTTAATTTAAAATGTTGCCTTTCCAAAATTAATACCACCAACAGTTTTATAAATATGTCTCCACCCTTTTCATTGCCAAGAACTTCTACCAGCTACATGGATAAATGTGCTGGTTTGTTGAGGGAATAGAGAAAAGTCTCTTCACTATGTACACACCTAAGAACACTTAAATACTCTACCATGGAGAGAGATGATATGTTTTCTTACACAGTTTGATATGTAAGAAATTACACACAGTGAAAACCTTGCCTCCACATCCTCTTGGGGTACAGAGATGCTGCAATGAAAATGCAGAAGAAAAAGCAACATTCCTGTGTTCAAGAATTCCTGTGTAGATGGTTTTCATACTCACTCTCTCTCACACACACATGCACACACACGAGGGTATAAGGTGCAAATAATGATATTTTAATGTGTAAATTCAGTGTGGAATGACAACTACCTTCAATTTAACCTGATACTCATATCCTCATGCAATGTCCCTCCCCGCACCCCCACCTCCCGCTCCCCCCATCCACATGTGTGTTGAGAATATCTAAAGTCTACCATCTCGTCTTAGCAGGTTCAGAGCATACAGTCAGTACTCTGTGATACAAAGCCCACCTTACAAAGGAGCTCTGTGTTGACAGACCCTTCATAGCTGCAGCTGAGCCTTTGAACAGCACCTCCTTCTGAATACCAACTTCTTTTTTTAGCCTCCAACCCAAAGAAAATACTCTTCTATTTTTGATGTCTGTGATTTCAGATTTTGTTTTCTTTTTCAACATTCAACCAAAAAGTGAGATCCTTCGGTATTTTCCTTTGAGGTCAGATGTATATAATTTAGTCTAATGTCCTCTGAGGCCTCACAGGCTGTCACAAAGGTGACTGGATCCCACAAGCCTTTGAGTGGGATCAATAATAGTGTTTTTATCAACTTTAATGATAAGAGTCTTCAAGATTTTATTGTAAAGGACAAATAAATACTATAAGGTTTCCTGGCTATATGGTCTTCATTGAGTGTTTATGCAAACTGAATTTTAATGTCACAGATGACGCTGACATAATTGAGCATGTTTTTTCTGATGAAGTTTTCTTCACCAAGCAATCTGACAAGTGCAGTTTTAATGATGCCTGTAACAGACAGTAGAGAGGAAAGCCCAGAAGAGGAAAAACACTCAATCTAACAGTTATTATTAAAAATTGTACGTATTTATTTTCATTATTGTTCCATATGACTGTTTGCCTGATTAATTTAAATGATAATGTAATTTCATGAACCCCAGAGATACAACTGCAATTTTATGAGTTATTTTATGAATGTTTTTTGAGTTGTCATAGAATTCTTTTGTTTTAGACAATATAGGAAATACAGGAAGTATAAATCATAATTTAAAAAATCATAACGATGCCACTTTTCATTGAACCATGGTTAATAGAAAATTTGTATTTTATACTGTATTGTTTTTAGGTCTCTATTACATACACTGCTTAGTCAGACATTGATCATTCTCTTATTTATTTATTTATTTATTTATTTATTTATTTATTTGCCTTTGAGACAGGGTTTCTCTGTGTAGCTTTGGTGCCTGTCCTGGAACTTGCTTTGGAGACCAGGCTGGCCTCGAACTCACAGGGATCTGCCTGGCTCTGCCTCCCGAGTGCTGGGATTAAAGGCTTGGCTCAGGTGATAATTTTTAAAGCACTCCCAAATTACAGTTAAAAAGAACTCAGGAAATGAATGACAGTGTGCTCCCCCATTCTATTTATGACGTTAAAACAGTGAGACATGAGTATAGCAGAATTCCTGAGTGGTACTGGAAAAGGCAAATCCTTTCAGTCCTCTAATGTTCCCAAGAAGATAAAATATAACAACAAGTTATTCCAAACTACATAGAAAGAGGAGAGAGGGAGGAGCTGGGGGCTAGAAACAAGCACAGCAACAACGTGAAGTTCAAATTAGAGTCAGCAAGATAGACCTCATCAAGGAAAGGTGCTTGTAACCAACTCTGTCAACCTGAGTTCAATCCCAGGAACCAATATGGTGGAAGCTGAGAACTAATTCCTGAAAATCATCCTCTGACCTCCACATGTGCACCACAGCAAACACACACACACACACACACACGCACGCACGCACGCACGCACGCACACGCACACACACACACACACACACACACACACGCACGCACACGCACACACACACGCACGCACGCACACACGCACGCACACACACACACACACACGCACACACGCACGCACGCACGCACACACACACACACACACACACACACACGCATTTTATATTTGTGATTGTGAGCCAAGCCTTGTGTCTCTGTGTCTATATGTTTCTTGTGCTTTATTTAGCTTTGGCTCTTTGTTGTTTCTCTTTTTTGTTCTGTCCTGTTCAGGTTTGCCAAGTTTTATTTTATTTTTTCTTATTGTTTTTTTAAAGATGCTTGTTTGTTTTCTAATTAAAGAGACCAAGAAAGAATGTGGATTTAGGTGGGTGGGGAGGTGGTAAGTATATGGGAATATTTGAGGGAAGGGGAATCATAATCAGAATATATTATAAGAAAAAAAAACTAATTTCAATTTAAAAATAAAATTAACTACTTAAAAAATTAAAAACATTTCAAATTGTGCGTCTCTTATTTTACTAACCTAAACACATGATATTCAAATTAACCTAAATATAATTATGGTCTACAAAAATGATATGGATAAAGGGATATACCTTTGTAAAATTTGAATCATTGTTATTGCTAAACAAGTCCTTATTATCTCCAGTAAGCATTTATTAATCAATGTAGTTTCCATAGACATCCTTTGATACTCTACTGATATTCTAATTTTAAGATGAGTCCACTTTCAGAAATACTAAGAAACTTGGTGGAATATGTGAGCAACCGGATATCATTAATAACTGCTGGTGGTGCTAAAGCTATATACAAGGAATCAGAAATAAGATTGCTTGGTTATGTATTCAGGGAGCAAAATAAACCAACGCTAAACCACTTGACATTTTTATTATATTCTGTGTATCTAAATGTCCTTAAGGATTGAAACAGTCAAGAGCACTTTGTTTTCAAAACATTATTTGCCTGAAAATTTCGCTTTGTAAAAAGTGTGTGGTTTGACATACACATCTCTCAGTGCTGTGCTGCTGAAGGGTTAGGCACAGGCCTTTGGTGCTGTTGGGAAAACATTGGACCTTTCCTTTGGGGAACCTAAGAGGAAGAAGTTGGGTCTCTGGGGTGAGCTTTTGTAGAGAACCCTGAGTCTGTGGCCTTTTCTGTCTTTTTTCATGGCATCCATCATGATTATCTTTGGTATAATACATCACATGCTCCCTTATCGTGGTGTTCTCACAGTGGTGCACTATAAGACAAATCTTAACGGGTTTTATTAATAAAAAAACATGGGAGCCAGATATTGGGGTGAATGCTGAATGTTCAGAGAAGCACAAGTCACAGCCAACCTCACCTTGTCAATTTCTTAGCTGATCCTGTTTCCTCAAACTGGAAGCCTCTGAATCCTCATCTGAATGGATCTCAGCTGAATGGCTGCTAAAAGCTTAAATGCTTCTAGTTCCTGGTCCTCACGCCTTATATACCTTTCTGCTTCCTGCCATCACTTCCTGGGATTAAAGGTGTGTGTCACCATGCCTGGCTGTTTCCAGTGTGGCTTTGAACTCACAGAGATCCAGACGGATCTCTGCCTCCTAAATGCTAGGATTAAAGGCATGTGCTACCACTGCCTAAACCTATGTTTAATACAGTGGCTGTTCCATCCTCTGACCCCCAGATAAGTTTATTAGGATGCACAATACATCAACCACAGTCCACAACAAGAAAATGAAGCAACAGGGATAGCATCCTGTGGAACATCGGATAAAAGTAACTCCTTTCCTCCATTGAAGTTAATTTCATTAGGTATTTTTGTCTCAGTGGTCAAACCTCAGCTAGCACAGGGAAGCTTTGACACACTGAAACTATTGTGTTAACAGTTTCCTCTGAAACATGCCCTCCAGGACAGAGACAGGAGATCTGTGAGACTGGAGAGGCCAGCCAACTTCACAAGTCAAGGAAAGCAGAAACTCTCCCTAGGGCAGCTGCCCAAGGACTCAAAGGACAAAACTGCTGCAGAAGGAGCCACTAAAAGGAGAGGGGATTCTGAGGTCTGTGGAGCTTCAGGGAGCTCCTGGGAGGGGCTTTTGGAGATGCAGGTGCTTCTGAATCGTCTGTACACCTGTAAGTCACCCCCCAAAATCTCACTACTTCAACAACTTGTACTTTGGTAAGATTGTGACTTTGGTCTGTAGGGGGTCTCCTTTCAGGAGTAAGTAGGTGTGTGTGTGTGTGTGTGTGTGTGTGTGTGTGTGTGTGTGTGCCTATGATGTCCCTCCCGATGGACAAAAATATCACACAACAAACATTACTAAAATGTCAAAGAAACCAGCAACAGGATAGAAGGTTTAGACAGAGACAAATGATGTGTGTAAAGTGTGTATTGGTTTTATTATGGAAAAACACTTCTATTAGGTTAATATTCTACAGAGATTACAAGTTAGTTAAAAGACACCACATTTGTCGAGAATTACGTTAAAAAGTTTGTGTTTACAGTATGTTATAGTCTTTTTTAATTGTTTCTTTTTGTACACAACACTAATAATCTCTCCTAATTCCTGATTTATTCAGTTTTAAAATAGTGCTATTTCTGTATGTTGAACAATTTTAAGACATTTGAGTTCAAAACTAGTATCTTATGAAATACAAAATATTTAAAGAAAACAGAGGGATTGCAAGGGATGTTTAAATAAGTAGATGACAGCAATTGGCCATGAAAATTGTCTTAAGAATCTGAGTTTATTACACATTTTTAAATTAAATTGTGAAGTTGCCAATTTCCCTTTTGCTTGTAAATTAAAAAATAAAAGCTGGAGAATCACTGAGGAAAAACCGGAGGCATTTATGTATGAAACAGCTTTTTCTTGTAGAATGTAGGGACAGTTACTAGGAGTAAAGACGTGGTCCCATAATTTCCAAAATGCAGAATGGAAAAGAAACCATCTTTCATTACTAATCCATGAGTTCAAAGGACTGTAGTCTTTATCACATTTGATATGGCAAATATTTAAACATAAAATTTTGCGATTCATTTCCTGTCACTTTTAAAGGCATAAATATACCACACACACACACACACACACACACACACACACACACACACACACACACACACACACCACTCTCCAGGTAAGGACACCAGACTCATCACTTCTACACCAATTCCACTTGCTCCCACAACCTCCTTGAGGGACACATGTTCCTTTCCTGCTGGCTGGCCCTTCTCTTCCATGTAGGAAGGAAAGATTCCTGCCACCAACACATCCACACCTGCAGCTTGTTTGAAGACTCTGTGTCATGTCCTTGCACGCTCTCCCCACTCCAGATTGAGACCTCAGAGACCCATAGCCACTTCACTCACTCCAGCTACTTGAGGGGAAGTCTCAAATGCCTGAGGACTATCTATGAGCATTTTCTCACTCTGCATAAGTCTGCTCCACATGCCTAGGTTGAGCTGGGACCACTTCTGGTACTCCATTCAAACACCATCAGTAAGTTGCCCCAAGACTGAACAGATGTACAACCTGACAGACTGTGGTAATAGAAAACCAACATCTAAACACTCATACAACAAGGGGGAAACACGATTTCTACATAAAGAAACACTACCAAAGACCTAATTCTATATCTTAGTTCCCATCAAAAAAGCAAACAACCTACTAACCAACGCAATTATCTCTGCTAAGAACTAGTAGCCCCACTTTAATCCTCTACCAAGAACTGTGGCCAACTGAAGAAAGCTGCCAATGGAAGAGGCAGTCTTTCCCAGAGGGGCACACACCAGTTGTCCAGGGCCAAGTGACCAGCCCTGGAAACATACAGAGATAGTGTTATACAGCTGGAAACAAGTTATGTTTAGGGATATACATCACATACAAACATGCATGCAGGAACAACCTAGTGAAATAAAAAGAGGTGATGAATTGAAGGAGAGTGGCGAGGAGTGGATGGGGGATTTAGATAGAGGGTAAGGAAGGGAGAAATGTTTTAACTATAATCTCAAAAAATAAAAGAAAATTAAATAATAAAAAATACTGCTACCACAGTAACATTCCCTGAGAAAAACAACTTAGATGATACACAACCTAGAAATTCAAAATTGCAATCACAAAGAACTCTGTATGAGTAAGTGCTGCAAAGAAGACCATGAAACACACAGTTGCATAAACTAGTGGAAACAATTCAAAACTTTAATTTAATAAAGGAAAATCTCTGGAGAAAAGCCAAAATGACGTAAAATTTTGAAATGGAAAAAAATTCAAAGGAAAACATGTCCAAGGACAGCATCACTAATGGATTGGGCCAGGAAGAAGAGAAGTAGTGTATCTTTAGCCATTCTGACTAGAGTGAGGTGAAAATCTCAAAAGTTATTTTAACCCACATTCCTTTAATTGCTAAGGAAAAATGAAATCCTTTTTTGAGGTATCATTTAGCCATTTATGTCTTCTATGTAGAACTCTGTTTAGATTCCTAGGTCATCTTTCAAGCAGCTCATTTGTTCTCTTGACTGTTTTTAGCTCTTTGTATATTCTGGGTATTAATCCTCTGAATTACAGCTGGCAAAGATTTTCTTCCGGTTTAAGGTTTTCTCTTCACTTGAATGATTTTTTTCTTAACTGTTATACAATTTTTAGTTTTATGAGGTCTGAGCTGTCAATTTTTGGCCTTACCTTTGTTAATGGAGTTCTGTTTGCAAAGTCCTTTCGTAGGCCCATGTCTTGTTAGGGTACAGTGTAAGTTTGCTCTTTGTAAGTTCTTTGGTACTGACTAGGTTTTCTTCTAGCAGTTTCAGTGTTTGGGGTTTCAAACTGAGATCACCCATCCACTTGAATCTAATTTATGGGCAGGATTATAGATAATGGACTCAGCTTCATTCTTTTAAATATGGACATCCAGTTTCCCAGCACCATTTTTTGAAGATGCTGTCTTTTTTCCCCACATGTATTTTGTGTCTATGTCAAAAGTCAGATGGCTGGAGTTATGCTTACTCATATTTGGGTCTTCTCTTTTGTTCCACTGGTCTCTCTTTCTGCTTTTCTGCCACTATAATATTACTTTTATTACTATAGTTCTACAATGTGTCTTGGAGTCTGCAACAGTTAGCCATCCAGGATTGTTCTTTTTGCTTGGGATTGCTTTTGCTATGTCTTGTGATTGGAGAGTTGCAATCATTGACAGAGTTATTATTGAAAGCTATACACAGACTGCAGCTGTTGGATGTTTTCTGCTGGTTTATATTTTTTTCCTGTGGTGTATGTTCATCAAGTCATGGCTTTGTTTTCTTTCTAGAGTCTACTGGCTATGTTTATTTCTCCCCTCAGTTCAGAATATTGCTTCCAGTATTCTGTTCAGTATTTTGTGTTTAGTATTAAATTTTTTAGGTTGTTTATGACATGAAAAGTTTTGATTTCTCCTTCAACTGTGGCAGGTAGTTTTTCTGGGTACATTTATCTAGGTTGGCAGACATGGTCTTTTAGAATTATTTAACTCTAGGCTCTTCTGGCTCTTAGGGTTTTCCTAGGAAATCAGTTGTCATTCTGGTGGGTTTTCCTTTATATGTGTCTTTTGGATGTTTTCTCTTGCAGCTTTCAATAGTTTTTCTTTATTTTGTATATTTAGAGTTGGACTATTATATACTACAATGTGTTTCTTTTTTGGTCTTGTCTAGTTGGGGTTCAGTGGCTTCTTTCATTTGCATGGTTATGTCCTCCTTTAGTTTGGGGAATTTTATTCTGTAGCCTTCTTACGAACCTGGTCTAAACCATTGACCTTGGTTTCTTCTCTCTCTTCTACACCTATAATTTGAAGATTCTGTGTTTTGATGGTGTCCCATATTTCCTGTATAGTGTCTTGTATTTCCCATACTTCCTATCCTGTGCTTATTAGCATCTTTTATTTCCTTTGCTTCTATTATCTAGCTCTTCTTTTTATGCATTCCACTTGGAAGGCTTTCCCCTGACTTTTCTAATTGGGACATTGAGTTCTACTTCTAGCAAATATGCAGCCTACAGAATTAGAAAGAAAAAAAAAAAGCTGACAGAGGATTAATATGTAGATACACACAAAAATATAAAAAGTCCCCAACCATGTCTCTAATAGCTAAATGAGAAGTTAGAAACATCAAGAAAGCACACACCCAATTAATAAAGGAGGCACAGAACTAAATAGAAAGTTCTCACAAAATAGGTGGCTGAGAAATATTTCCCAAAAGGCCAAAATTCTTAGCAACAAAATACAAAATAAATTAACTTTGAGATTTCATCTTACCACAGTCAAAATATCTAAGATAAAAACAAAACAAAACAAAATCAACAAATGCTGGTGTGGCCATGGAGAAAGCACACTTACTCACTGGTATAGGGGACACTTTGACAATCACTGCAGAAGTACAGAAGTTCTGGAAAAAGCTAGAAATAGATCTACTACATGATACAGCTACACCACTCTTGAGCACATACCCAAAGGACTCTATATCTTACTACAGACATACTAGTTCATTCATGTTCACTGAAGCTCTATCCATGATGGCCAATAATTTGAAACAGCCTAAGTATTAGTAAATGAATGAATGGATAAGAAATGTCGCACATTTACAAAATGGAATGTTATTCACCTGTACAAAAGAAAAAATTCCAAAATTTGCAGGTAAATTAATAAAACTGATAATTCTGAGAGAGGCAATCCAGATCCAGAATGACAAATATCTCCTATTTTCTCTCATTTGAGGATGTTACCATTGAGTTTTTATATATACAAGTCTTGTGTGAAATACCCATAGAGATCAGGAAATTAGTGAAGTGCCATGGCAAGAGGAGGTTTTCAAGAGATAGAAGACAGAATACAGCAATAGAAGGCGAGGGAGGATTAGAGGGTAGAGGAGCAAATTCAAGAAGGGATAACTAACACTAAAGACCTTCAGGAAAATCATAAAAAAAAAAAAAACTTCTGCAGGACATTCCTAAAATTTAAGCATGTACATGTATTTAAAAAGCCAAAATATAATTACCCTATAATGCAGCATAAATCCCCTTACTAGAAACTATAGGCTAAAAACCAAAAATTCCAAAGCCAGGAATGGTTTACATTTATTGGAGTTGTTAGCTACTCCACAGGTTCCACAGACCTTCAAATATTAAGGTCTATTGTGATTGGTCTTGGCTACTGTCTAGAACTTGATGGTAATACCCCAAGACTGAAGATATGACAAACCTGAGTCACAGATATGGAGAAATCAAGTTGTTATGGACCTCAGAGTTTAGTCCCTACTACCTTTCATAGCCTTTAAAGGAGGTATGCATTACCACTGGAGGAGAAAAGGTACTATCAGTCTTACCCAGATATGAACCAAAGAGCTACATTAGCTACAGTACCGTGGATAGCATGAGAACAAACCACCACTTTCTGACTGGATTTATGACACACTCCACAACGTGGAATATACATCTACCAGTTATTGGGCCTGAGAACCTGTGGGTTGACAGATCATAGGCCCTGGGGAGGACTTATTAGTGGCACTCTACTAACGGTTCATAGGATAAAGTCCATAGCCCGTTACCCTTGGAAAATGGCACCTCCTGAAACTCTCACCTCTTGCTCACTAGCAGCTGGAGTTGATCAACTGTCAAGATTCAATCTGAACACACATATCCTTCACGATGATTTTCCTTGTGAACAATTCTTTAATATATTTGGAAGATGCCATGTTTTGTCCATTTTATTTGTAAGTATGAACAAAAGAATCAGAAATAAAAATACTCTTTTACCTATAGTCAGATGTCCACTTTAAGAGATTTCTTTGGGTGCTGTGTATAAGTAAGCCTGGTCACTTTATGTTGATGAGCAATATTTGAAAGCAATATGAAGGGAGAGGTAGAGCAGACTCCAGATTACCTAAAGAAAAAGGAAAAAAATAAGTATTAAATGTATTACCATATTCAATTGCCTCATTTGTCACTATCTTTAATTTACCCCAGTAATTCTGTAACTCCAATAATATTTTTGTGTGTGTTATGTCATGGAAAAGTAATTTTTAAAATTATATTTGTGTTTTAATTTTACATATCAACCATGGTTTCCCCTGTCCTCCCCCCTCCCGCCCTCACCCCAACCTTCCCCCCAGCCCCTCCCCTCCATTCCCATCTCCTCCAGGGCCAAGACTGCCCTGGGGATTCAATTCAACCTGGTGGATTCAGTACAGGTAGGTCTAGTCCCCTCCTTCCAGGCTGAGCAAAGTGTCCCCACATATGCACCAGGCTGCAAAGAGCCAGCTCATGCACTAAGTACAGGTCTGGGTCCCACTGTCTGAGTGCCTCCCAAACAGTTCAAGCTATTCAATTGTCTCACTTATCCAGAGGGCCTGATCCAGTTGGGGGCTCCACAGCCTTTGGTTCATAATTCACGTGCTTCCATTCATTTGGCTATTTGTCCCTGTGCTTTTTCCAATCTTGGTCTCAACAATTCACACTCTTATAGTCCCTCCTCTTTCTTGACAATTGGACTCCTGGAGCTCCACCTGGGGCCTGGCTGAGGATCTCTGTATCCACTTCCATCAGTTATTGGATGAGAGTTCCAGCACGACAGTTAGGGTGTTTGCCCATCTGATCACCAGACTAGGTCAAATCAGGCTTTCTCTCGACCATTGCCAGCAGTCTACAGAGGATGTATCATTGTGGATTTCTGGGGACCTCTCCAGCACTCTGCCTATTCCTGTTCTCATGTGGTCATCATTTATCATGATCTGTTATTCCTTGTTCTCCCTTTCTCTTCTTGATCCAGCTGGGATGTCCTGCTCCCCTAAGCTCTCCTTCCCTCGAAACTTGCCCTTCATTATTCCCACTGTATCCAGGTTGTTCATGTAGATCTCATCTATTTCTCTGTCACTGGGCGATCTCTGTGTCTTTCTTAGGGTCCTATTTTTTAGGTAGCTTCCCTGGAGTTGTGAGCAGCAGGCTAGTCACCTTTGTTTTACATCTAGTATCCTACTATGAGTGACTCCAATAATTAAATGAGTATGTGTATGCATATAGATATGCTTGTCAGTCACATATATATGTATATATGTACACACACACACACACACATACACATACACACACACACACACACACACACACACACACACGGAGCCAAACATGAAAAGTGGAAGAAAAAGATAAATCATCTTCTTTAAATAACAAATTATAGGAACAGGAGAGATAGCTCAGTGGATAAAGTGCTCTCTATGCCAGCAGGAGGAACTCAGCTCCCAGCATCCCTGTAATTAGTCCAGCATATGTTACTCTCTTAAGATTCTAGCTCTATGTGGTCTTCATTTATCATGGTCTGCTATTCCTCATTCTCCCTCTCTGTTCTTGATCCAGCTGGGATCTCCTGCTCCCCTAAGCTTTCTTTCCCTCAAATCTTGCCCTTCATTACTCCCACTGTCATCCAGGTTGTTCATGTAGATCTCATCCATTTCTCTGTCATTGGGTGATCCTTGGAATAGGCAGAGTGCTCGAGAGGTCCCCAGAAATCCACAATGATACATCCTCTGTAGTCTGCTGGCAATGGTCAAGAGAAAGCCTGATCTGACCTAGTCTGGTGATCAGATGGGCAAACACCCTAACTGTCGTGCTTGGAACTCTCATCCAATAACTGATGGAAGTGGATGCAGAGATGCTCAACCAGGCCCCAGGTAGAGCTCCAGGTGTCCAACTGTCGAGAAAGAGGTGGGTCTGCAAGAGCATGAATTGTTGAATCCAAGATTGCAAAAAGCACAGGGACAAATAGCCAAAGGAATGGAAGCACATGAATTATGAACCAAAGGCTGTGGAGCCCCCAGCTGGTTCAGGCCCTCTGGATAAGTGAGACAATTGAATAGCTTGAACTGTTTGGGAGGCACCCAGGCAGTGGGACCCAGACCTGTCCTTAGTGCATGAGCTGGCTCTTTGCAGCCTGGTGCATATGTGGGGACACTTTGCTCAGCCTGGAAGGAGGGGACTGGACCTGCCTGGACTGACTCCACCAGGTTTAAATGAATCCCCAGAGGAGTCTTGGCCCTGGAGGAGATGGGAATGGAGGTGGAGGCGGCAAGGGGAAGGACAGGGGAACCCATGGCTGATGTATAAAATTGAAACACATAATAATAAAGAAAAAAAATTAAAAATTTTAAAAAACAATTCTAGCTCTAGGAAGTGGAGACAGGAGGATCTCTGTGCCTGCTAGGCAGCCAGTCTAGCCAGATGGATGAGTTCCAGATCCAAGGGGGAGACCCTACATCAGAAACACTGAAAAGGGCTCCAGGAGAAGGACAGTGGGGACTGGCCTCTGGCTTCCTTCTAAATTCACACACACACGTGAACACACACCCGGACATATACAGATACATCACACAAGAATGGATTAGACAGGTTACACTAGGAGAAAGAAAATGTATTGACATTGTTGGCTACTCAATTCCTTGTATCTCTTTAAGTAATTTGGTGCTAAATCAGCTGTGTGTGTGTGTGTGTGTGTGTGTGTGTGTGTGTGTGTACTTGTGTGTGTATGTGTGTACATGTCTATGGGTGTGGGTGAGTACATACAATATTTAACAAAGTAATTCTAAATACTATCAATAATAAACAGGTTTTAACAGTGCAACACTGCTTAAAAAATATTCTAGGCATCGGTTACAGAATTCAAACTTCTAGTCAGGTCTACATGTCTAATAGATCAAATATCTTTATTCAAAATATTAACTTCAATATGGTACTGAACATATAAAATTTGGTATGAACTTAATTTTGATCAGAGTAAGCAAAGGAAAATAGTGAAAACTAGACTCTTTCAATGAAATAACCAGCCTTCCACTTTGGTTTATAGAGCTGCCTGTAATAAAGTACGGAACGAAGACATCATGACCATTGGGTCAAGGGTGCTTGTGTAAGAGGATGAAGGATGTGTGGCGCCCAATAAAGAGTGTGAAGAAGTCTTAAAGAAACTGACTGGATCTATGAAACTGACAAGGAATGGTCCTAACACTTCACTCAGTAGACTTCCGGGGCCTGTGGAGTAGTTTGTGTCGACTCTGGTCCTACTGGAACTCTTGGGAGTTGCCATAGTTTTCAAAAGCTAGGTAAGTCATGAACTCTAGCCTATCCCAAGTACTAGTCCATGTTAATGTAGGAAATCTTTATATCTTTTTTTTCCCTCTAGCATAGTAAACTTTCCTGAGTGCAGGGCACAGCCTCAGAGGAAAGCCTGAGGCATCTCTGAAAACTGGGTTCTGACCCACAGGCTATAATTAATTGCTCATGTCTTACATACACTAGTTAAGAAGCAAGAATACAAGGAATTCTGAGAAAATCCCAGGATGCTACAAATTCTACCTGCTCACCAATATGGATATGTCCCATGAAATTTTTCAGTGTACAATCTAACTGTTCCATATTTTAGAAAAAAAAAAAACAACCTACATCATAGGTACCTTTAAACAAACGGCTGAACAATCCAGAAACCTCAACTTAGTTGTTTCAATTAATCTAGTTACATCCTTTCTCTGCTGATTTTGATCAATCATGGTGTAGTTTATAGACACTTAAGCACATACACATATATACACATGATAATGAACCTATCATTAATTTTAACAATGCATGATCATGGTTTAAGAATTTGTTTTTAATAAACCATTATTTAAAAAACATGAAATTTTTCACTTTAACTCTATAAAGTAAAAATTTTGTGGATTTCTCTCCTCTTTCCCACTACAAAGAAATGCTAACTACTGTAGTTATCACTGGCGGACATCATATTTTCTAATACTTTTCTTGGCTGTACCTATGTATGCCACAAGCTTTACAGGATACCTGAATAAATGATGCCTTAATGGTTCCATCACTTCTGGACATTCAATTAAAATTTTGTATAATCTACAGCCTCAGTCTATTCAATGCTCTCTTGCATTCCAGACTACAGAACATCAGCACATTCCTTTACAAACTGTGAGGGTCCTTTTCTTTAACTTCCTAAACCTTAAGGGTCATATATAATATTTAAAAATAAGATCCTGAAATAATTTACTCAGCAAACAAAGGCCCAGATTAAGAGTGGTTAGGAGATGATTGGCTCCACTGTAAATCCCCCCAGAATTTTTAGCTTAAAGCAGGTACTTTTTCTCACATATTCCCAACACTGGCCTGTGTGTCACCTAAGCAGATTAATATGCTCCATAAAGAACAACCATGTGATCTTTTTGTTCTCTATTTCTTCTTTCCGACACAAAACAGTATACCAATGCCAAATTAATGTACAATGTTTTAAGTTGAGGTGCAAGCTTATCCAATTTAACACCAGGAATTAAGTAGAACTGAATCTTTTCTTTTCTAACCTGTAATTGAATTAAAATTGAAATCTGATCCTGGGGGCTCTTCTCTTCTACGTGGACCATCTCTACTGACTGATTTACTTTCACATCCAGACAAGAAAGATATCCATAGTACATGGCCCTCAAAATGTCACCCACACAAAAACTATTTTAGATGCAAACTCTTGCTGTAGTTAAAATGACTCAGAGTTCTAACTGATGTTAAGGGTCAAACTAACTAAAGATTTCTTTGGAATGGGAAAATTAAGGAAAAATAATAAACTAACACATAATAAACTGCAAAGAACTAGAAATGAACCATTGACACCAAACAATCATCCTGGCTTATTATGATATTATGCTTTTAGACTCACACTGACAACAGTTACAGTAATCTAAATGGTGGCTATGTTCACGTCCCAATTTCCAGGATCCATAAAGGTACCTTGTATAGCAAATATATATGAAGAGTTTAAAAACCTTTTTCTGTATTCCTGAGGCGAGATCTGCTTGCAATCACACTATCCTTAGACTACAGAAATGGAGTTTAGAGATACAGACAGACAGACATGGATGCAGAGCAGAAACTGAAGCGACCACAGGACAGAACATCAAGTAACAACAATGACCACCGGAAGCTTGAGGAGGCATGGAGCCGAGTCCTCTACACCTCTTTGGGGAGTGCTGTCCTGTGTGTTGGCATCCATTAGTGTTGAGAGTGGGTCTGCACTGCTCTCAGCATGAGGCTTATACTAATGTTTTAAAATTTCATGGGAAATTCCCATAATGTCATGGTAAAATGTTTCTAAAAGGTATAAACACAGGGATTGCACTGCAACATTGTCTCCTCCACGGATAGTTACACAATCACACAAAGATGTTTGAAAATACTTCTTAAGGACAGTCATCCTAAAAGGGCAAATTGTTTCATTCATTAAGAAAAGCACTAATCCAATAATATTAAAGTAATGCAGCAGATCTATATGACTTATGAGTGAAACAAATGGTAAAAGTAATTTATAAAACTTAAAGTGTGTTTCTATTTTACTTTTTAAATCTATCTTTATTTTCGATGCACGAGTGTCTTGCCTGCATGTATATGTACCCAACATATGCATGCAGTGTCATTGGAGGCCAGAGAGAGTAGAGGATCCCCTGGAACTGCAGTTACAGACAGTCATGAGCCACCATGTGGGTGTGGAAACCAAACCCAGGTCATCTGCAAGAGCAGAAGGTTCTCTTAACTGCTGAGCCATCTCTCCAGTGAGCTTCTATGTGTTTCAAAGTATGAGTTGCACAGGTGTGCCGGTATGGTGTTTGGCTGAGTGAACAATACAACAAAGTGTGGAAATACAGAAACAGTCTGGGAATTATAACTGCTGGTCATCATGCCTCCATATCTTATCCTTTGATCCTCTTTAATGCTAGATCTGACAGAACACAATTACTTTCCACCATCACCTTCAAGTCTCATGGATAATAAGGCAGAAGAGGATATTGATGACCTCAATTTGCATAGCTTGCTGTTTATAGAAGTCTGTCCTTTGAATGCATTCAAATTCCAGAGATAATTGTTTGCAAATATTTTTTGTTTTTGTTTTTCCTTTAAATTCCCTCCATTCTCCTGAAACAATCAAACAAATAAAAAACAAAAAGACAAAAAACTCTTACTACCCCTCAGAAGGAATGGTCCACATTCCCTCAGTACCTGAATGGAAGTAACGATCGAAATCTCCCTTGACAGGTAGGTAATCATTCTCCCATTAGTCACCACTATACAAGTTAAGTAAGTTTATATGTACTACCTGACATGGTGGCTCATGCCTGTTATTCTTGTCTTAGGAGGCTGACAAAGTTGGATCTCAAGTTTGAGGCCAGCCTGGAGGATGTGTAAAATCCTATCTCCAAACCAAACAAAAAAATGTCTTCCGTATTAATTTATCTGTTGTGGGCCCATTTAAGAAAGCTTCTGAAGGGGACTAGGGAAGATTTTCCTTTAACCATACAGTGTGCATGTGCTTATATACACATAAAAATTACCTAGAGCAACACATAAAAAGCTATTAACTGCAAATAGTTTTGGGAAGTAGCTCTATATAACTTGTGGGGCTTTAAAAATGTTTATAAAGATTATATGATGATGTGTATTATTTTTCTATTATAAGCTTTATTACACAAAAGTGCTAAAATACAAAGCTTTAATATGCACATATAAATCTGTTCTTTATAAGATGGTTGTATCCAGTAGCTGGTTGTTCTATTTATATTAAAAGAGCCGAGCCCAGTGGCACAGGGCTGTGACGATTTTAGGAGTCATTAGAAATAAAATCCTTGCTCAGCCTTGATGCAGGGGGGAGGGGCTGGATCCTGCCTCAATTTGATATGCCAAAAGTTGACTCCCCAAGGGAGACCTTACCCTCTCTGAGGAGTGGATGTGGGGTGGGGTGGAGGGGAGGCTGGGGCGGGTAGCAGAAAGAGGGGAGGGAGGGGGAACTGTGGTTGGTATGGAAAATGAAAAAAAAAACTTTTAAATAAAAAGAAAGGAAGGAAGGAAGGAAGGAAGGAAGGAAGGAAAGGAAGGAAAGGAAGGAAGGAAGAAAGGAAGAAAGGAAGAAAGGAAGAAAAAGAAAAATCTTGCCTGTAATCCTACCACCCAAACCAGACAGTCTGGTTCAAGTGATGAAACCACAGAGAGCTGGATCTCCCCCTATCAATACTGAATTTCTGATGAGACAGAACCGGGGGCATGCATAAAATGCTTAGGACTCCTCAGAACAAGGCCAGGAAGTCATTTACACACTTTACTGCTCATGCCTAATGACAGTCTCAGAACAACCTATAAGAAAACTTGAACAGGACTTGAGAGATTTGGGATAGTCCATTCGCAATCAATCTACATGGACATCTTACATGGACTTCCTCTTGTGATAAACACAATAACCAAAAGCCATGAGTGGAGGAGAGGATTTGTTATATCTTAAAGCTTGCAGTCCATCATGAAAGAAGTCAGGGCAGGACTCAAGGTAGGCAGTCACCTGATGGCAGAGGCCATAGAGGAACCCTGCTTACTGGTTTGCTCCTCATAGCTGGTTTATCCTGCTTTGTTAGACAACCCAGGACCACCTGCCTAGGAGTAGCACTGCCTTCAGCTGCCTGTGTCTTTCCATATTAACCGTTAATGAAGAAAACACCCCCACAGACTTGCCTACAGGCCAACTCTGTAGAGGCATTTTCTAGGTTGAAGTTTCCTCTCCCCAGATGAACCTGGCTTGTGTCAAGCTGACCAAATAAACAAAAATGAACAAACAAAAACCCCAAACCAAACCAAACAACAAAAAAGTATCACACTAGCCCTTAGATTCTTTCTCAATTTCAAAGGGATTAAATTAATACTGGCCTTAAGAAAGGAATCCTTAAAAATCCTCGGATATTGCTAGCCAAAGTACATAGCCAGAGAATACTTTTCTGACTCCCCCATTAATATACTCATTTTTCACACATAAAATAAGAAAAAAAAAATCTGTATCATTATTTAATATTATTATTATTATTATTATAGTATCAATAAATACAAATCAGAAATAAGCTAGCATCTACTCTAAGTTTCTGGGAGGAACAGTACCATTTGAGCAGGATTAAAGGATCACAGCAAAGTGAGTCGGTCTGGCCAGAGACATGGGGCCACACAGTCTTTTGTGTCACCAAGATAAGCCGCTTCAGTCTACTGACGCCTCTAGCCACCGGACAGTGGGTCTCTCCTGTAAGCCATTGTTCCTTTTGGAATCCTGGGCGCTTAGTTCCATTTATGACATGTATCTCTGTCACTCAGCACTATGTCAGGTAAGGTCACAGGATTCTACAGTTTCTGCTCCCACCTCCTTTGAGTCCTAATGTTACTATCATGAGGGAACTAGACTGTCTCCATGCTGCTACCCCTGGGCACTGACTGGAAGTAATACTGTCGTCCGGATAGGTTCCTGTACATTGGATAGACAAGGCTGTGAAAAGTATACAAGAAACATGGCATTCATTATAAACTGTTCAGTGAAAATGAAGATATTAACCACTGTCAGCAAAACTCCAAGGAAGTATTAAAAAATACCACAGTGGTGTTATTAGCCATAGTACTTGAGTGAGAAGTGTAAGAAAATCCTATGTCCTCAAAGTAACTGAGTGTAGTCACACCATTATATAATAAATACAAAATACTTTGAGTTAATATTACATACACAGCTACTTTCTTCTCCTTTGGGTTTTTAAAAATCTACCTTGAAAATGGTTTTAATTAGTCAAATATGATCATAAAGTGAAATAAAAATAAGCCAAACTTGTATCTAAATGAAAAAAATATTTCTGTGTTGGCTTCTATTACTTTTCTGTTTCAGTTATACCTAAGTGAATTAATACGCTTGAATAACTATAAAGATTTTAAGCATATACCTAGAGAGGGCAACCACACAAACATACAGATGTAAATAACATTTTTCTGATTGGCACCAGACTGTATAAATGGTATTTATACAGTAACATTCCAGGTAGGTATCAGTGAACAGGCACTTCAACATGTAGATTTGGGGCAGTATTATTTAGTAGCTATGGGCCCTATTCTGCAGACACAAAACTAAAGGACTTCCATATCTTGTTCTAAGCCTTAATATGTTCCTGTAGGAAGAATGTCACTTTAGAACAAGGCTGTAAAAAGGTGAAAAGCTCCAAGCCCTCTGCTGTTATCCATTCAACTCCACTTGCTCCCTTTGGCTGTCATTATGTGTTCCAGAGCTGGACTGGGATGTCTGCCCTCTAGTAGTCCACTGATGTGCTTTGCCATGGACTTAAACAAACATTTTATAATTTCCAAAACAGACATAAGGCAGGAAACCTAGAGTCCTTTTTAGATGAGGTAGGACTGTGTAACATTTAGTCAGGGCAGTGACAGAAACCTGTTGAAGGGAGTGACTGAGAGTTTGTGGGAACCTAAGAAAGTGATTGGTTTCCCTTTTTCCTCTACAGACGTTCTTCAGTGTACAGTGACCCTCATCTCATAGACCTACTGGGAATTGAAAAGTGCCACGTTGGGAAACATTGCCTGCCAACCCGAGTAGCATCACTGCTTAGCAACATGGCACAAGATAGAGGAGATTGTTCATTCTCATGACAGGGCATGTAATGGGGAGTCATGTGATTCACCAGCACCATCCAGCATTCAGGCCACAAGTCCAGAAAGAGCTTGGAGTTCAAAATTCACTTTCTAGTGAGTATGCTCTAATTTTAAAATATCAAACCAAAAACAAACCAAAACCAAAACCAAACCTCACAATTTGAGCACAGTTTCTACATTCCTAGGTCAATCAAACTGTGTCAGTCCTGGTAAAAATTCACCCTCTGGTACTTATCCCTACCATGTTTCCCTGTAGGCAGCATACAGTTCTCGATGACAAACTTTAAGTGTGGCCATGTGATTTTTGAGCCATGGAATATATCAGTGCCATAGAGGCCACAACCAAAAGCAAGCTCAAAATTGTGTAGGCATATTTGACTTTGCCCAGCCTCCTAAAATGACATCAGATCTCATTAGCATTCCTGGAAAAAAACATCCCTGAAAGTAAGCAATTAGCATAGTAATCATTGGAGGCCATGCTGGCCAAGAATCTCAAAGAGGCAAGAAAAAAGCAAATGTATGTTGTTGTGAGTACAAAGACATCGGCATGGGTGTACGGAAGAGGAGAAACCATCCGAGGTTGGGTACAGAAAACAGAGGCTGACTTGTGCGCTCAGCTGGCAAGGAGGCACTGTCAGAGAAGGTTAGGGAAATGGCAACTTATTTTAGAAAGCAGAAAATATCTGGTAAACCCCTTTTCCTGTAATGTCCAGGAAAGGTATTTGGGTCTCCAGGAAAGAAGTAAGGATAGGATCCTGGCAGCTTCAGATGTTGTCACTAACTAGATTAATCGGTGATTTTGAGAAGCTCAGTCACCTTACCATATTTAGCAGGCCTGCAAACAGAGATGTAAAAAGCAAAGTGGCATGCATTAAAGGACATCAGAGCTGTCAATCACAGTACCTGCAACTTTAAACAATGGGCAGAATCTTCCAAAGTCCTCAACAAATACACCTTAGACAAGACGGAATTATGTTGACACTGCACTCAAATCCCATTTATTCTTCATTATGATGTTTCATAGGAACACAGAGGAACATTTTTGAGGGATTACTGTCTACAAATGAACAACATCACCGCTCATCATATGTGCACTTTCATTTGCTTTTCTTCGATGGGACGTTGTTCTGTATCTCAGGCTGCTGGATCTCAACTCCATGTGTGGTGGAAGATGACCTTGAACTGCTGGTTCTCCTGCCTCTGCCTCCTGTTAGAATTACAGTCATGAGCTGCCATGCCTGTTCTGTTCTGTTTTGTTTTGTTTTTGTTTTGTTTTGTGTGTGTGTGCTGTAGAACGAACCCATGGCTTCATGCATGTTAGGAAGCCTTCTATCAACCATATTATAGCCCCAGCCTTGGGTTGTGTTTCAGTTTTCTGTATCCAAATTGTGTTAGAATCTTCCTCGTTTCCCTTGGATGAAGTTATTTTTTTTTTAATTTATTTATTTATTATGTATACAGTGTTCTGCCTGCATGTATGCCTGCAGGCCAGAAGAGGGCGACAGATCTTATTACAGATGGTTGTGAGCCACCATGTGGGTGCTGGGAATTGAACTCAGGGATGAAGTTATTTATAGTTTTTCTTTGTCAGATCAAATAGTCAGTTTTATAACTCTGGTGGTTTGAGGCTACTAATACATACACAATAGGAGTTACCGAACACAAAAGTCTGAAGCTCTGAGAACATGTGGAATGGCCCACATGACTAGTAAATGATGGACAGGATGGCAACTCACATAGTGGAGACAGCCCCAGGCTGGACAACTTGAGGATTTAAAACTCATTCAGTATGGTACTAAAATCCATGAAATTTCATCATCTTACTATAAATGGTACACAACTACCAGAATTTTACATTTTTTTTTTAAATTTTTGGAGCATGGATAAGGTAATTGGAACTGCAGAAAAATGAAATTACAAATAAAGGAAACTACAGCCTCTTCATGTCTGCTCATCTGAAACCTTGCATCAAGACTAAGTTAAGTCAAAAGCAAGGTTACCAAGCCAGGGAAAACATCAAAACGTGAGCCTCGTCTTAGCATCCTTTAAATTTTTCTTTAGCTAATGTGCATTTCATTACTAGATTAAATTGACAAAATAAAGTTTATCATTGTTAGTGTACAGCCTGATGTTTTGGTAGAACTATACATTGTGGAGTGGTTAAACCAAGTTATTTGACCTATCATTTTGCAAACAGCATTATGTTCTGAGAATATCTAAACAGTTTTTTTTTTTCAGTTAAAAAAGAAAATCTGTTGGAAGGAGATAAAGAAGTGGAGATCACAAGTGGCAGAAATATGTTTAAGGAATTGTTTAACATCCTCAGTCATCAGGGAAATGAAAATCAAAATGACTCTGAAATACCATCTTACACCTGTCAGAATGGCTAAGATCAAAAATACTAATGACAACTTATGTTGGAGAGGATGTGAAGCAATGGGAACACTCCTCCACTATTGGTGGGAATGCCAACTTATATAGACACTTTGGAAATCAGTGTGGTGGTTTCTCAGAAAATCAGGAATCAATCTACCTCAAAACCCAGCTATTATTAGCACCACGCTCTAACCAACTGAGATGACTGGCCAGACAGTAAAGGGAAAACCCATGTTTTCTTCCTAGGAATGCTTTTTGGAGTTTGGTAGAAACTAGGACCTCTATATACCTCAGCTGTGCTATCACTCTCCTGTTGTGGGAGAATCTTTTTGTACACAGTGATATGTGTCTCTGCCAAGATACCTTCTGAATTGTTTAATAAAGAGCTGAATGGGAAAGAAAAAGAAAAAGAAAAAAAAAAAAAGACCCAGCTATACCACTCTTGGGCATATACCCAAGGAATGCTTAATCACACCACAAGGACACATGCTCAACTATGTTCATAGCATCTTTATTTTTAATAGCCAGAATCTGGAAACAACCTAGATGCCCCTCAACTGAAAATTTGATAAAGAAAATGTGGCATATATGCACAATGGAGTATTACTTAGCAGTAAAAAGCAAGGATATCATAACATTTGCAGGCAAATGGATGGAACTAGAAAATATCATCCTGAGTGAAGTAACCCAGACTCAGAAGGACAAACATGGTATGTACTCAATCACTCACTCATAAGCAGATACTAGATGTAAGGCAAAGGATAACCAGACTATAACTCACAGCTCCAGAGAAGCTGGCTAACAAGGAGAACCCTAAGAAGGATGCATGGATTACCCTGGGAAGTGGAATAGATCTCCATGAGCAAACTGGGAATGGGGGGGGGGAATGGAGGGTAGGGGATGGGGGATGAGAATATAAGGGAATGAGATGGTTGAGCTGAAACAGGGACAGAGTGGGAGAGCAAGGAAAGAGATACCATGATACAGAGAGACATCATGGGAACAGGGAGAAACAAAGTGCTAGGGAAGTTCCCAGGAATCCACAAGGATGACCCCACCTTAGACTATTAGCAGTAGTGGAGAAGGTGCCTGAACTGGCCCTGGTAATCAGATCAGTAAATACTTTAACTTTCATCATAGAGCCTTCATCTAGTAACCGATGGAAGCAGATGCAGAGATTCACAGCCAAGCACCAGGCCAAGCTCCAGGAGTCCAGTCAAAGAAAGAGAAGAGGGATTCTATGAGCAAGGGGCATGAAGATCCATGATGGGAAAATGTACAGAGACAAGTAAACCAAACTAGTGGGAACTCATGAACTGTGGACCAATAGCTGTAGAGCCTCCATGGGACTAAACTAGGCCCTCTGCATAAGTGAAACAGTTGTGTAGCTTGATCTGCTTAAGTAGCCCCTGGCAATGGGATCAAGATCCATCCCTGGAACATGAGCAGGCTTTGTGGAGCCCAGTGCTTATGGTGGGGCACCTTACATAGCCTTGGTGCAGGGGGAGGGGCTAGGACCTGCCTCAACTAAATGTACCAGGCTCTGCTGACTCCCCATGGGAGGTCTTGCCTTGGAGGAGCAAGTTGGGGGGGGGGGGTGGGAGGAGGAAGGAGAGAGAGACCTGTGGTTGGTATGTAAAATGAACAGAAAATTTCTTAATAAGAAAAAAAAAGAAAGAAAGAAGTGGAGATCAGTATGTCACCCCTTTAGATGTGAGAAACTCAAACATGACTATGTATTAAACCTCTGTAGAGTGGCACACAAACAGAACTGATGGTAGGCATCACAGTTACTCTTCACTGTCCATTTGACTGGACTCAGAATCACCGTGAAAACACACTTCTGGGTGTGTCTGCCAGGGCGTTTCCAGAATGGTGAACTGAGGACTTAGGATTGAAGATGGACATCCCCATCACACAGGCTGCGGTCTAGGAATGAAACAAAATGAGACACAGAACTGAGCACCAGCATTTGTCCGTTGTCCCCTGACCAGGGGCACATTGTGACTCATTCCTGCTGCCACACCTCCCCAAAACTGACCTCTCAAAACTTCAAGACAGAATAAACCCTGTCTTCCTTATGTTGCTTCTGTGAGATTCTTTTGTCACAACAATGTAAACAGTAAACTGTACAGTACAAATGTTTGCACTAGCTAGATCTGCACCCACGTGATTTAAAAAAATGCTCTGAAGAGGGTTGTGCTACTAAATGTGGTGCCAACCTGATGGGGAAGCAACAAGTACCAGAAACAGAAAAAGTCAAAGGACTGGCGTGCCTCTAAGAGGCAGTAATTTGGAATGTGATTTTCAGAATTAGAACACAATGCACACATCACAGTAAATAATAACATGTCACCATTTAGGCAGGTGGCAGTTATACTTGGGTCTTAATTTCCTCATCCATAGAACGACAGGCTGAGAGGTCACGTTTTTCTGAGGTTCTTTGGTGCTCCCTTTGCATCAGTCTATTCACACTGTACCATTCTTCTTCCGAAGGCTTCCTTAGTGGGAAATATAAACAGAGTCACGGAAAGAATCCCATGATCCAAGCAGACACAGTCTGTCCTCGGCCATGAAGCCCATGTGCTCCTGAGGCTAAGCCTTCCTTCTTGAAAGAGTACTTAGAGTCCTGTTCCAGTCTCAAATCACAATTTGGTCTCCGTAAAAAGCTGTCATAGGGGATCTGATACCCGAGGGAGTAGTTTTCATTAATCAAGGTCAAAATGGAGAAACGTATTTTCCATGCTATTTAAAAGGAAGTACTCCCATAAAACTGAAACAATTTGGCTCAATGCCGCAAAGCAGTCACACGAAGATATTTCTGAAGATAAAATGAAAACAGCACCATGAATCCTATGTCTATATATCCAGTATTTCAAAGCACTACAGTCTCCACACACAAACCAGGCATTTTTTATAGTTCTGTTTCTGAATAATTTATACACTGTCAGAAATATGTACTGCACAACTAACAAATGACAATCATATTAATCATACCCCTTAAGATTAACAAATTCGGGCTGGAGAGATGGCTCAGCCATTAAAGGCTAGGCTCACAACCAAAATATAAGATTAACAAATTCTTGTAAAATAGCATTTGAAAAATTGCTAAACACTTGAGAGGTTGTGAAACACAAACTTTATGGTACCACATTGGTGGAGACTAGTAATTGCTAACATTCATACAAAAGATGCATAAAACCGGTGAAAATAATAGGGATTATTTTTTTTTCACATTTTATGACATCCTCAAGATTTTAAGAGTTGTTACAATTGCCATCTCTAAGGAAGTATCACACCCATGTGCCACTAAATTCTGAGCTCTAATCCCTGACATTCAGAGTTTAAGGGCCACTAGAAACTGCATCAGGACGTTCTAAGAGAAGGAAGAGAGATTTGACCCTCATCCCCTCTGCCTCACTTTGTGATGCTCTGATATCATGGCACATAGGATGGATATCATCTGGTATCAATACCTGGACCTAGTGCTTATCCACTTCTATTAAGAAATGAGTCACTATTCTAAATCACCCAGTCTCAGGTAGGTTATAATGGCGATACAGTTATACTGAGCGGAGCACTGAACTACATGAACAGTGTTAACTCCCAGGATGTGTTACACTAGGGTGGGAATAGAAGAAGTAACAGGGAACCACAAAAATACCAGTAGACTGTTTCCTGAAAGAGAGAGAAAGCACGAAATCAAGACATATGGAATTCGAGAGAAATGAGAGTGAAAAGGAAAAATCCATTTGGAAATTATACTTTTTTTTTTTTAATTTTACTAGCAAAGACAAAATTGGGGTAGCCTACATCTAAAAAAATACCCCTTAAGGATAAGGCAAAAATGGCTGGGGATAGAGGCTATGACAAGCTGCTTAGACTCTCGTGCATTTGCTATCTAGGCGGTTGCTTACTGGTAGAGCTTTGGCATGTTTCACAGTTGTGCTATAGAAAAGACAAGGCACTGAGGATTTCTTGGGGGGGAAAAGCAGACAGAGGGCAGATCTGAGCACCATCGAAGAATTAGAACCATGCAAACCCTTGGGAAATTGATACTAAAGAACAGTGGGGCTAAGCAATGACAGACATTTGAAGTTAGGGCCTCAGTGAAATCTTTCATTAAGAGAAGGAGTGTAGAAGAAGACACATTTAACGTAGAATGAGTTCCAGGTGCAACTTTCACAAATACCACTGGCTTTAATAATTAGCATTTAAACAGAGACCTCATTAAGATCATCCCCCCAAACCCATGCTATGTGGCCCCAAATATTTCTAGCATTGATGTTAGAATTTCCAACAAAGCCCTGGTCTGTAGAATAATGATCTGCTAGACCTATCAACTTCCACATAATTTCTAAATTTATGCTTTTAGTAGAAATTACACTGTGGTTAATAAAAAAAAAAAAAGCAGAAGTTCCTTAAAATTAAAGATTCCACTGCAAATTCAAATGATGAAAACAATCACAATTTTTTATTAAATACTTCTGCCATATGAGGAAAATGCAAACTACATCCATAGTGTGTGTGCGTGTGTGTGTGTGTGTGTGTGTGTGTGTGTGTGTGTATGTAGCACTTGTCTAGCACGCACAAAACCCTACATTTGATCTCCTTCTTCTATACCATGTAAATTGGACACGACAGGACACACAAAAGTAATCTTAACACTTGGGAGTAGAAACATGAAAATCAGAAGTTCAAAACCATCCTTGAGTGTACAGGGAGTTCAAGGCCAGTCTTGACCACATATGACCTCTCTAAAAGAAAGATGGGAAGAAGGAAATATGGGAAGGAAGGAAAGGAGAGAGAGAGAGAGAGAGAGAGAGAGAGAGAGAGAGAGAGAGAGAGAAGCATATGGAGGGGGTTAGGAAGGGCAAGAACACAGTAGTAAATTAATGTGGCATGTTTTATTTCTTAAATTTTTAAAATACTATTATAATCCAAAGCTCTCTCAAGGAGAAAAAGAAAAGTGATTTCTTATGTTTTTGCTTTACAGAAATTAAAATTTCAGTTAGTAAGAGTTGTACCTAATTGTCCATAATTGTCTTAAAGTACGTTAATGGACTTGGATAAATTATCAAAACTCTATAACTGCTAAGTAGCCTTCATATGAGTAATACCTTACTATTAATATAATAAAAAAAATCAGGAGTTACTTGACACTTTTTTAAATAGGAAAGAAAGAAAATGATGTTACTATACTATAAAACAACTGAAACTGTGCTTTTTTTTTCCTAAACAGAAATCTAATTTAAAAACATTAGTTTATTCAAACTGCACATGTCCTCAATAAAAAAGAAATTTAAGTTTTTCATTCAATTACTGAAAGAGCATAGTAAAATGCTTTTAAAATGAAGCAAATTGTTTTTACCCAGAAGCATAATAAATCAGAACCAAACTGTCAGTCCTTAGCCACTGAGACCATCCATCTGCACAGTGCCTCTGCTGTCAGCTGGGGGTTGGAGGCTTAATCATTTCAGGAACAAGAAAGCCGTGAGTCATCGTTTGCCCAAGAGACACCCGGGTACACATATTCACACCATTGCCTTCATAAATTTCTTGACAATTTGCCTGAAGGTCAATCAGCAATGAAATAATAGAAATCATAGGTTTGGAACAGTATATGGGGAGAAGGATTTAATGAATATTTACCTTGCACTGTAATTTAATTTTATGTACATATACAGTAGGAAATATGATTCAGAATGCAAATTTAGTAAAGTATGTGATGATCGTAAGATGCATTTAATAAATGTGAGAATTAGAAAGAACCAAGGAAACCTCAGAACTCCTGACCTCAAGTTATATTTTGTATAGGGTTAAATTTCACTCCTTAGTATGTGTCAAATAAAGTATCATGTGTTAATCTACAAAGGCTACTCAAATGCCATTGCATCATGGATACTGTTTATTCAGACTATGGTGCAATTATGGCTGAATGTAAAAAAAGTCATGAATTTCCCTCTCTTACATCTGCCTCTTGAAATAGCTTCATTTGCTTTTATATTTACTCTGGGGTTTGGCCATGTGATTTCTTTTATTAGCTTACTCAAGCTGTGGTAACATAGTTCAACAGACTGTATGGCTTCAACAATGCAAACTGATTTTTCTCCCCAATCCAGTAGCTGGAGGCCTAGGTCAGGTTTTCAGTGTGGAAATGTTCTGGTGAGGGATGTCTCCCAGTGGGATCATCTATTTTTCATGGCTCAAGAAAGGACTAATGGAGATCAAGTCCTCAAGAGTCCTTATGAGAACACTAATGTCACCAGACCAGATTCTTCCTTCATGATTTGATAACGCTCCAATAGCTCCATCTTCAAATACTATCACTTGGGGCAATATAGATGGCAACACAAATTTAGAGAACATGAATATTCTATCTGTAACATTGTAGCCAATAAGTAAGTCAGTAGTAGACCTGAATCATATAGCCCTTTGAGAAGCATTTGTATGGTTGAGCCTATTTTCACTGACCAGGCATCAAAGGTATGTTCTGATCCTTGTCACCACCACCTCCAAGGAACCTCAGCTCATTTACTGGATTATGAAAGATATGAGGCCGGTTCCACAGTCACCCTTGATGACCTAGGCATGTTAAGGTACAGGCAAGCAATCCTGAGAAGATCAGCATTACCACCCTCAGAGAGAAGTATAACTTACTATTTCTTGGCCTTCCCAGCCCTCCCGAGTACTTGAGTCCCATCACATGCAAGTCTGATTTAGGATATCTGGAAACCGCATCATTCTCTGTCAGACATGACCCCTCTGTGGCCTGCTGAGTTCCACTCCAGAGCCTAACTAAATGGATTCCTCGCCTAAGTTCTGATGTTTTGGTAACAGGAACACAGGTTCGGGTTCCTGGGGTTATTTCTGCCATTATTCTCTTCTTTCTAGCCTTTGCACACAATGTCTCACTGTAGAGAACAATAACAAGACATGTGACTTTACCTTCCCTGAGCAGACCTATCAGTAGTGGAGATAATCTTGGTGCCCTGACACCAAGTATCAACACAGTTCAGAATAGCTGCTGGTCTCACTTGCTGGCTACACCCCTCAAATGTCAACACTTGTTCCTATATAATCTGAGCTCTTTGTGCAGGGTGATAGGAGTGATCGGTCACCTTGGAGAGTTCTATTACTGAAATTCTGCCATGGAAAAGAAGCCTTGATTCTATCATTTTATCCACAAGACTTATAAAATCAGCCCCCGCTATAAGGAGTTGGGTTGGTTGTGCTAAACTCATAGTCATGGAAGGAGCTGTGGCCCATATCTTTACTCCATGCACAGTTGCTTAGGAGAGGACAACAGATATGCAAAAAGGTGTTACAGGTCTCAAGAGCAGCTTATCTCTGCTTGAGCTGACTGAACCATCAAAAAGAGAAAATGGCTCCAGTGGCTTCTGTCTTAATTCTGTAATGTAAATATTATACTTCAGTGCACAGGAGAAAAGTTAGCTCAATAAACAAGGTGAGTGTTTCATGGTCTAAAAAAAATGACATGAGGACGTAATTTCCTCATCAAACTGGTTGAGGAAAGCTGGTCTATAATGATGCCTGTATAGAGTATAACTACACAGCTGAGCTGATCACGATTCCATTTTGGCTTAATCTGAAATGATGAAATGATTTACTATGATAACAAGATGAGAGAAAAAAATACCCAACAGGAACGTCTCCTAAGGTTCTTGCAAGAGAGGTGATGTTTGATACAGTGGCTCCCTCTTCTAGTTAGTTAGTAGTGGTGCCCAACAAAGATGACAACCAAGTCCAGTAGAGCTTAAAGTCACTTGGAGAGATTGGCACACAAAGTGCACATATAACTTTTTTTTTATAAAAGTTATCCAATATTCTATCAGGTGTATAAGAAATAAGCTTTGTGATTTTTCCATTATCTTTGTCCATTTCCTCTTGGCTTTTATGAGAAAGATATCTAATGTGTCTATGGCTTTTAGAATATACTAAGGACGAAAAAATGAATAAATTACATACTGATGCAAATTATTTTATTGCTAACAAACACTGAATTTACTGGGGCTTATAAGTGAAAGAATTTATATTCACTAGTCTTATGGTTTAGACCTTGAGTTCCCCAGTTTTTTATATATGGAAAGCTTAGTTTCTAGGTCAAGAGGCTAAGAATAGGTGGTGTAGATGTGGGAGACCCAGCCTTGTAGAACATTAAAATACTATGAACATCTTAAAGAAGACACTGGAACCCAGCCATTTCATTTCTCTCTCTCCCTCTCCCTCTAGCCCCCTTCCCTGACTATCCCTCCCCATTTCCTGCTTCCTTGAGACAACAGAGTTTTCTCCACAAGGTGTCCTGCCATAATTTTCTGCTTCAGATGAAGCCAAAGTCATAGTACCAAAGGGAGAAAAAAAAAAAAAAAAAAAAAAAAAAAAAAAAAAAAAACATGAACTGAAACTGGTAAAGCCATGAGTAAAGCAAAATCTCTCCTTTTCTGGATAGTTTATGTTAGTGACATAGCCTACAGTATGCATGGCCCTATAAATGATACACTGCATCAATGGCATAGTACTGAAGTGTGCTCAGTATGGTGGGATTCTCAGATCCAGTATTCATTCTGTATATACCAAGGACACGTGTTATAGTGTGCTTTTGAACTAGCCTCAAGAAATAACTAAATCTACTTGCCAATTAATGTCAGAGAGAACAGCTCGACACTCATTTTGCCAATACAAACTCATCTGTTTTGGCAAACATCCTTCCACACACAGAAGCAAAATGATAAAATTTCTGTCCAACACATGGGTTTCATTGTATGTGGGAATGTCAGTCAGCAAAGCCACTCAGATAGTCTCTCACACTGTTCCACATCCTGAATCTTCTAAGAGCCTTGTAAGTTTTAAGACAAGGGTGATAAAGAAGAGGAAATTTTGCCTGAAAAAATATCTCAAGTCAGATCAAGTCTCTTATGTTTTATGATATAGAGCTCCATGACTTCATTAAATCTTTGGTTCAAATGACTGAATCAATCCAAGGACAATTAGCTGAATTCACAGGCTGTTGCAAAGCATGAAAGCAGAATCATCTTTGTAGAGCTGGGATACATTTGTCCATCTAGGAAAAATACAAATATGATTCTTTGACTTTTATATAAGGATATCATTTTGTCAAACCCCACAATGAGAATTCAAATCAGCTGTATCCAATAGAAACACAGAAAACTGTGGTGCCAACCACTGTGAATTCATTCTGTCTAGGTTGAGTCAAAATCAGCTACCAGATCACGAAAGTTTATACATTTGCATTTGGCAGTAACTCCTCAGCTGTAAGCAAAATCAAAGCTGAACCGAGAAAACCAAATTAAATACTAATAGACATTTCTACTGCCCTGACACAGAACAGAAGCAGTGTTGTGAAACCATGATCTGCTGGAATCTGGAAGCTGTCGCTGAAGCTCATGTGCAAACAGCAGAAGGGAGTTAACTGCTCCATGCAAGGTGGAAGATTAGGAAGACTGCTACTGGTACTAGCCTGGTACCCACCTGGCCTTGTTTTCCACATCCTCAAGTCTTCCTAAAGGTCACAAGCACACGGGACAATTAAAACAAAACAAAACAAGACAAAACAAAAACAAACAAACAGTAGAGCCAAGAAAACGTGGGCAGGGCTGCACATGGAAACCAGAATTACGCCTGGATTTCCACAGCTCCAAACTAGTGCATGACCTAGTACATGTGACCTCTCTCTTAAGATAAAAGAGAAAAAAAAAAATAGAGCCCATGACTCAAAACTTTGAATATCCTACAAGCACTCATTACCCTCCAGATGTGTACATCTGTACCGAAGAGCTGCTTTCACAGTATAGAAGAACACAAACACTTCACACAGGGCTGGCTGGACAGAGGCACTGAGAAGGTCCACCTATTCATGCAGTGGATTATTTTTTTGTACAGGAATTACATGGATGAGCCCGAGTATCCTGAGTCAGTCGCAGAATCTAGCCAAAGCTGGGCTGAGTTACTCTCTCACCCACTTAGAATAGCTATTATGTAACAACTTAAAATTAGGGAGTAACAAGGAGTGGGGGACAACCAACTGGTGGTGTGAAAGGACCCCTCAATGACCCCTCCATGTGGAAGAACAGGACGGAAGGGCCTCCCCAAAGTAAAAGCAGATAGATAGGGGAATGAAATCAGCTCGATAAAGACACACCTGCCTGCCAGTGTTTACTGTCGCGTGTGTACAGTATTATTTAGTCAGGCCACAGAAAACAATGAAATCCTGCCTTTTGCATTAAACTACGTGACATAACCAAGAGAAGAACATATGCCTTGCACTCCCACTTGCCTTTGTGAGCTAAAATGGTGAACCTGGGAGTAGAATTGTGGTTACCAGGAATTAGATAAGGTGTGGAGGTGGAGGAACTGGAAGGCAGGATGGGGTTTTAATAAAAAATAAAAGTAACAAGTAATTAGAGTTGGGAGGGTAGTTCAGTCAGTAAGGCACTTGCCCTGTAAGTCTGAAGACCAAATTTGAGTTTTCCAAATCCATTTGGAGTGGTAATATGTGCTTATAGCCCAAACACCAGGCGTGAAAAGCCCTCTTTTGAGTTGTTGTTCAGAGGCGTCCAAAAGGTTTCAAAAACATCACAAGTGATTCCTATTGCCCTTGGCTGTCCCCCAAAGGTATAAGAGAAATCTTTAATACTGAAGACACCATGCAACTTAGATGCAGACCCAGAGGCCTCCGAGCTATAACTAACCTAACAGCTTTTTCCCTGGAGACTAGCTTTTGTGGTACCAGAAGGCACAATGCAAGATTACAAAGGTGGTGAAGTAATGAACAGTACTATCCAGATGTGACTCACAGGAACCACCACTACTAGCATGGCACAATAACTTTTAAGAGTGTAGCAGTGGCACACACTTTGGCACTAACTGACAGCTCTCTAATTAGACTTAAGACCTCTTCAACAAGAGGGAATTCATGCCTGGTCCTGGAAACCTAGCCAACTCTCTAGGGCTGGTGAAGTCATGAATTGTAGAGGAAAACCTACAATGCTATGTTTATAGCCAGCATAATCTCTAACTACATTAGAACTATTTTTTCTTATTCCCACCGTGTAGTACTCGCCACCTAACAAGGAAACTCCTCTTTGGAACAGGGGACCATTACCAACAACTACAACCAACTAACATGAAAAGTTGTAGGGACCAGTTCCAACGGATACATCACCAACACAGCTCCTGTACCTAAGGCTCAGGGTTGATTGGAGAATAGAAGTCAGAAGAGTTTACTGTGAGATTATGTCTCCTAGTAATGTCAGAAGTGACAGAGATAAAGTCTTACCAACATGGCTTCCTGAACACGAGCTGAACAAAGATAACACCAATAGAGATGATAATATGTACAGAGGGAAAGCTCAAGAGGTCTCAGCCCAAGACAAAGAACAGCAGGCAGCTAAGGAATGCCAGGGGTGGGAGATTTAGACTTCCCTAGGAAAGAGCACACCTACAGGTTATCCAATACCAAACGGTCAGCCCTGAAAATTTAGATATAAGTTACATTTTACAGATTGAGTAGGTTGTATTTATGTATTTAGGAATGCACACACACACACACACACACACACACACACACACACACACACAGTATGCAACAATTAAAAAAGATAAAGAAGCCATGAATTTGAAAGAGAGCAAGGAGGGATATCTGGGAAAGTTTAAAGAGAAGAGCAAATGATGCAATTATATGATACTGTAACCTCAAAAATCTTGAAGACAGCAGATGTATCACACAAAACTCTCAAAAAAAAATGAAATAAATGAGAACAAAATAAAACATTCAAGGAAATGTGTACATTTAAAATTCAAAACAGACAGTAAAGAATGTAAGAAAAGAGGCATAAAGGACCCTCTTGTCTGAGGACCTAGCATCCCTTGAGCTATGCACATGGGTGACAGATGCTTGAAATTCTTCCAGCATCAGAAAAGCTGCCAGCCTGCCTTGAAAGCAACAAAAACAAAGGGCAAACAAACAACCACCTGAAAGATGAACTCTGAGGGTAGACCTGTGGCCACATTCCCAGACACAGGGGGTAGACCTGTGGCAGCCCTTCCAGACACAGGGCCTTCTTGTTTGGAGAGAGAAGAACCACACCTAGGGATGAGGGGGCAGAGGTGACTCCAAGGATGGAAGAAACAGGGCTGAAGGGCCGTGGAGCTCAGGTCCAGAACTGAGCAAGCATGGAGCCCCTGGGCTGAGGCCCACATCGCCTGTGGCAGGCTCAGTAGGCAGTGTGCCAAGCCTGTGCATAACTGCTAGATTTTGTTCTGCTGGGCTTCTTTTACACTAGTGAAACCTGTCTTTCTTCCTTCTTTTCTTCCTTTCTTCCTTTCAACTTACTCTTTTTTGGAATAAATGTCTCGTCTTTCTCTTTCCCCATCTTAGCCTGGAATTCAGGACACTGGTTTTCAAGTTTTCAGAGGTCCACAGGGGGAGAAGAATTTTATTCTGGAACTTGGGCTCTACTCCATGTCTCTCCATTTATTTCTGTAGGAGGTAGACTACGAGTTGATGTTAAAAGGGCTAGTATTTGAGACATTGGGATCTGGTGAATGTATCTGGGGGTGGGCAGGATCAAGGTCAGAGAATCCCTGGATTAGAATATGTTCCTGAAAAGCTGGAATTCCTTTATAGTGTGTCATGATTTGGAAACAAAGTATGCTGGTCAACTTTCTGTTTCAAAAACAATTCAATCATCAACTTATAAAGACAGGACATACATTTTGCCTAATAGGTTTGGATAATGCAGACCACGATCAGTCTGCCCTGTCCTTGAGCTTGCAACTGCACGTCATGTATAGGATAACAAAACAACACACTTCCTGGCTGGAGAGATAAAGCCAGGAACAGGAGGGGTTTATATTTCACTCACTATCTCCTTAAGGGCATGTCTACCATAACCAAACTTGTCCCACTAACCCACAACTCCTGAAGCTTCCACTGCCAAGCAAGAAACACGCTTCTAACACACAGGTCTCCAAGGTGTATTCTAGATGCAAATTCTAGCACAAGGCTGCTGCAGATATGCCTGCTTCAAACAAGTGGGCTGGTTGGCAAGCCAGCATGAGGGGTGTCCTTATAAGAAGGTATCCCTGGAATATGGGGGGGAATTTCATGTGAAGACTGAGGTATATATACTAGAATTACAGTGCCATGAGTCATGCCAAGCCGAGGTCTGGCCAAAACTGGAGAAGACAAGAAAATACAGCCCAGCCTACCTACACCTCATTTCATACTGCCAGCCTCCAAAATGGAATGAGAATAGTTTTCAGTGGGTCTGAGCCACCCACCTGATGTAGCTTTGTTCAGACAGACCTAGGAATGTCAGGAAGGATGCATCACCTACCAGGTCCAAGGCTCTGTAATTGGCCTGCTTGGCATACTGCATCAAGAAAGAAAAGCTTGCCAACTGCTAGAGCCCCTAATGAGGGTTTTCACAGGTCATGTGATTTACCTATGATCTAAAAAGTCAGTGGATTAAAGCCAGGTTTTCTAACTCCTGCGTTCTTTGGGGCATTGATCCCCAATTGCTTTTTTTGTTTGTTTGTTTTGAAGAGAATCTGAAATCTTATGTGTCTCTGTAGTATTTAATGTCTGTGAGAACCTTGACAGATGTCAACGGTGCATAATTCAGTTTATCCATGTCTAATCAATGGGCTAAGGAAACAGAGATAAGCTTTTTGATGGTCACGTGATGTGCAAACTTGTGATGGGAAACTGAGCAGGAAATGACAAAAGGCACAGTGCATCAGAATAGACATGAGTTATGTGCTAATTGAAGAGTAGACTACAACTGTAAGAAGAGATGTAATATATCCAACTCAAAAGAAAAAAACAACAACAACAAAAACAACCACAACAAAAGCAACCTAACTTCAGGCTGGGGAGATGTCTAGGTGAGTAAAATGCTTGATCTGCAAACAGACCTGCCATGGAATCCCCAGCATTCACATTTAAAATCAGGTATGGCTGTGTGCCTGTAACCTTGGTACTGGAAGGTAGAGACAGGGGGATTCCACTAGGATGTTGTTCAGACAGCCTAGTCAAAATGACCAATGTCTGGTTCAGTGAGAGACTGTGACTCTCAATAAGACACGTGGAGATCAAGGGAGAAAGCACTCTACACACCTGCCATTGCCTCTGCACACATAAACATGAATGTGTACCTGAGCACCTGAAAGCATGCTGCAAACATTCCACACCACACTCAAATGTGTGGGCATGTGCACACACAGACACACAGACATACAAAGACACACAGACAGACAGACAGACACACACACACACACACACACACACACACACACACACATACACACCCACAAAGATACACACACAGTCTTAGTCATTAGAACCTAAACTATTTTACAGTTATTAGGGCAAATAATCACTCTACCTTCAGATTATATATGGATCACTTCAAACTTTGTGTGAATATTCACCTATTCCTGTATACTCTGATTTTAACACTAGCTTAAATTTCCTTAATTAAGGAAACTTCAGCCACCTGAAAACTTATAAATTGCAAACTTCTCTACATTGCTTTTGTGTGCATCAAGATGACTGGCAATATTCTTATCTCTAAGTTTGAGAAACTCCTTTTGTATGGGGAACTTAAATAAACCTAAGCAAATAGACAGGAGGATCCAGTTTTCCAAGTCAAACTGATAAAGATTTACAAGGCCAAAGGTGAACTGGAGAACATCACTGGCCCCCTGCTCTTTAACTATAAATGCTGTGCCAGATCGGCTCCAAACTGGAAACTGGCTAGGGAATGACACATGATTTCCCTTTCAAACCCAGGATGAGTGTAGACTAACAAACCATCAACTCGACTTGTCACCCATGAATAGAGGCCTTGTCTCAGTTCCAGCATTGTCCATAACATAGCTATGTCCCCTCTCTGGACCCTGTTCCTGGTGTATAAAATGGATGTTTGTTTGGGTTCCTACCAGCTCTAAATTTCAATTGCAAAATCATCATTCATTGCCTGACGTTGAATTTCAGCTGAGGAAAATTATAAACGAAGACTACATATGCAGCATCACAGAAATATCTAGCTGCTGATGCTATTCAAAGCTCAGATGGTTTGAGTCTAAATCCAACCAACACAAGTTTTCTTGGCCTTAGATATTTGTTGAATAAAGATACCAAGTGGGCAGACACTTCAGAAACAAAAACTCTCTGAATTTGTCTACCATGTGTTCCTGTGGCTGAGCAATTGTACCCTCAATGAAGAACACTTAATGCAGAATAACTAATTCTGAAGGTGCACAGAGTGGGTACTGTCATCTTCAGCAGCTAGCTTTGAGCATGAAAATTTAATGGGCAAGGTCTTTAGTCACAACAATACTCTGCAGAAGTAACACCAGAAATAGAACTGGAGGATCACCTCATTTCTTCCACTATACCAACCAAACATTTGGGAGCCAACTTACCTAACCTGCATACTCAAACTAACACAGTTCATTTTACTATTTTTCAGCCGAGCACACATACTTATAAGATGCAACAACTTATGTAAGAAAAAAAAAGGCACTTTATTGTTAGATAACATAAGGTACAAATACAATTTAAGTGAGTAAAGAATCACTCTTATTTTCAAAAATTCGACATGGACAATCTAAAACCTTTCCTCCAAACCAAAACTTGGCAGGCTACATAATGTGAGGTATTCTTTTAAATAATTATGCTTAGTTTATCTTTCAGCCAGGAGGGCTAAGAACCACAATAATAACTTTTATAGAACATTTAAAAATTCTCTTTGCTGCCCCAAGCACTCAATCTCTCATTGGTCTCAATTCAGTCCCCTTCAGAAATCAAGTACTTTTCCATGAGGCAACATTTATGAGATTTAACTTGACTTTCAATAATCTTAAAACATGAAATAGAAGAAAAAGAATGAGAAGAGTCATGCCTATAATCTACCAGAGCCAACATGAACACAGTTTGTAGAAATTTAAAGTTACCTGGAGAGAGAGAAAAAAGCTGCATTAGCCGCTTGTTGGGGACTCAGAGCTCAGAACACAAGCGATTGATCATTAACTTTTAGCCAGAAGCAAACTTGCACACAGCTCTCCAGAGGCCACGTCTCTGCTTCCCTTTCCTTCTCTCCTCTCAAATAGGGGAAAGGCAGCTAGCTCCCTCTCTCTTCTTGAAGAACTTGCTATGACATGCACAATTAGTTCATACTTCACACAGTGTAACGTAGACTGGGCTTAAATTTTATCCAGGGTCAAAGAAGGTGACCTGTCTGGCACTTTGGATTGCTACATTTAATCTTCCCATTCTCCTCTGCTGTTGAAGTGGACACATTTTCAAGGGTACTTTTTTCCATCATGTAATTTGATATCATGTCTGGAAGACACTGCAGAAACCCTGTACAATATGCATTGCTGTGTCTGTGAATGTTAAGTGAACCTGAATACTAGGGAAGACTGCATTATGAACAATACTGATGAGGTCAAGGTCGCAGAGTTTCATTTTGTTGCCTAATATAGATTCGGGTGGCTTCCCTAGGTTGGTCTCCACCCTTGTCTTATATCGAGGCATGGACTCTCAGTGACCTTGGAGTCCTGGACTCAGCTAGACTAAGGTGGCCACTGAGCCTCAGCAACTGTCCTGGCTCCACCTCCTCCAGGCTGTGGTGACAGAGGCATGCTGTCACTCTTGGCTTTTTACATTGGTGCTGGGGACACAGGCAGCAGGTACATCACTGATAGCCATCTCTGCAGCACTGAGGTATTTTGCCAAATAATTTGTATTCACCGCCTCATTCTTTAAATAATACAAGATAGATGCAATGTAAACATTTTAAGTATGGGAATACTGAGATGTAGAGTTTCATTTACTTATGTAAGTTCCTAATGCTTGGGGATATTGGGTTCCGACTTCCTTCTCTAGTGTTTAGTGGATCTAAGGTCCATATTCCTCTCTACTAAACAGCAGGCTAATGTCTCCACAGTCAGTGGGTAGGGACTTAAATGCTAATGGTGAACTTGACAAATCCTGGAATCATCGGGGAGATGGGAACTTGGACAAGCATGTGTGATTATCTTGATTACATTTATTGATGGAGGAAGGCTAATCTTAATACAGGTTCGTTTCTATCATGTCCTAGGAAGAGGGTCCTTAGTGGGGAAAAATGACTGGATGCCAACATGCATGCATTCCTTCATCTCTGCCTCTTGCTGGTGGGCAGCTATTATGTACACCGATTCCTCAAGCCCCTGCCTCTGTGACTTCCCATGATGGTCTGTAGCCAGAGCTACAAGCAGAAATGAAATCTTTCTCCTTCAAGTTGTTCTGGTCAGAGTATTTTATCACAGTAACAGTCAAAGAAATAAGACAAGACTCATGGTTTCCAAAGGGAAAGATTTAGATATCTAGAATGGAGTACACCAGATACCAGCCAGTTGCAAAATATGCTTCCCAGAGATTTTAATAATATGTACAACAGTTATAATAACCAAGTAACAAAGACAATTCTCTCCCCAAAATTCTCTGGTTTATTGACCAAATACAGAAATTACATTTTCCCCAAAAAACACAGTAGGTTTCTGCTTCTTCTATTAAAATCTTGAGTTACAAAGTAAAATAAAGTAGAAGCATAAGGAAATTCTTTCCTTCTACAAATATAGACCAATACTGAGGTTTTGAGATGGTGACAAACTGTTGTATGGATTTTTCCCAGGACATAGTAAACGTCTGATGATCCAGAGATGACATTTTTACAGAAACCTCTTCAAACGAACCTCCGTCCTAACAAAGCTCAGCACTTAGCAACTTGTGTCAAAGGACAGATTACAACAATTTAGCTTAATGAGCTGAACAGCTTTATTTCGATTTTAACATCAAGCAACACTTCCTTCCACTAAACAGAGTGAGTGTTCTAATGGGCTGAGCTCAACAGGTTGATCCTAAACACAGAGAAAAGGAAAGCAGACCACACCCACCCACCCTTGAAAAAAACAAGAATGACTGGACATTTCAAATATTTGCCTTGTAAACTGGGGGCTGGAGACAGCAGGAGTGATGGTAACTGACTGCCTAACATTTGGCTTCTTTTGTGTGAGATTAAGGTGAGAGGGGAAAGCATTATCTCACTAACTGAAACCAGCCTGCTTGGGAAATGCATTTGATTATCTCCATAATCTTGCTTTCTCATGGCAGACATGCAGCTTGTGTTTTCACTCTTGGTGACCCACACATTCTGGATCATCACTAAGATCCAACAACACTTAGTATCAAGGGTGACTCCATTTTGACTTTTCAACTTGGTCTAGAGGGGACCAAGATACTTAGGCCAGAAAACAATGCCTCTTGTATAATTTTTGACACTATTCAGGGTTCAGAACACTCATTGGGGATAGAATTATTATGTAATACAAATGACTGAGCAACTGAAAGTAACTCCACAGTGCACTCTTCCGATTGCCTCAATTTCTTTAAAAATAAAATTGTTAAAGAATAAATGTCCCTGAAGCTGTCTGCTTTATCTATTGAGAGGGTGGCAATAATACTCAATCTTATTCATAGAAAAGAGCACTAATGTCAATAAATAAGCACTATTAACTATACCACAAGTGGTCACTTGATTAAGCTTCTATATGTATAATATTTTGTTTCAGTATTACATGATGTCTAAGTAGAGAAATTAAAAATATGCTTCTGTTTGATATGTAAAAATTTGGGGGTAGGAAAGGGAAAGGAGAAATTATATAATTATACTGTAACCCCAAAAATTAAAAAAAGCAATTCTGTAATCAATAATTTCACAAAACTTACATGATTGTCAAGAATATTGATAACATATTTTGCACTTTTAGCATCTTTTGTTTACTGCTATTACAATGTTAATTCCTTAAAAATTCTCTGTACTGGTTAAAATCATATTGTTAAGTTTAAGGAATATGTTATGAAAGGCTACAAAGCTCAAGTTCTGTCATCAATTTGCTTTGTAAATATTAAGGTACTTTTCCTTCTCATAAGGTATTGCTTTTATAAAATTGTTTTAACATTTTAAATATCCACTTTTATCAACTCTACCAAAAATTAAATTTATCTAGAAATCAAATTAAGGGTTAATATTTGCTGTGGTTGAGAAAATAGCAAATGTAGCTGGCTTGACTCACCACAAAACGTGGATATTGAGTCCAGGGCCTTGCACAGGTAAGAGCTGTCGTGGCAGTGAGCCAACCAAGCTTTCTCATTCTTTTTCTTTCTTTCTTTTTTTTTTTTTTTTTAAGTAACAAGAAATATACAACATGAAAAGCACGGAGAAATCACATAGGTGTACTTGTACAATCAATTCTGTGGGATGTGAGATAAAGACAGTTGTGTTGGCTACATGTACCTCTGAGAAAGACAAAGGCAAGAGAGCCCTGTTCCTGCTGACTGAGCCCTAGGGAGACCGGGCAGAAGGTGACTAACCTTTGCCAAGGTAACATGTTCTCAAGAGTAATTCTGGAGCTATGAACATGAAAAGGTTTTCTCCTGTTACCCCCAAGTTTTTAGCATGCTTCAATCAGTTCAGGACAAGAGAAAGAGGAAATAGTCATAGAAAATCCTGATGAATAGCATGTGCGGTCTTGGAACAGGTTGTTTAGCCCATGCTTGAATCATGACAATAAGTTCCTGGCAATAGATTTGTTTATATTCTTACTCCCAAGATTCATGCAGTCATTGCACATTTCCCTGGTGAGGTTTTGATGTTGTGTGCATTATGGCTAAATGTTACAAACTGAACAAATGAGAAAAACCCATGCATGTCACCTGATTAAAAAGCCTAAGAACTTATAAAGAACAGAGAGCCCAGGTACATATTTTAGAAGGAAATTAGTTGAACAGCAAACAGACAAAAAGAAAACAAATTACTCCCAATGTGATCTGAGTATCTACTTGCTTTTTGTGTTGGTAGGGTTTTTTTTTGTTTGTTTGTTTGTTTGTTTTCTCTGTTTTCTTTCCTGGAGAAAGTACTATACCCTCCATATTCATTGAACAGTACTCACTGTGATTTTATATTATGAATTCTAGAACACAATAGAACTCAAAATTAGCAGACAGCAGAGGGAAACAATCCTAGTTCATTTCCTGAGTTAATTATCCCTTGGAGTCACAACATAAAAGGCATCTTGTTTGTAACTTTGGTATCAAGGACAAGAAGAGAGCTGTCAGTTAAATTTGCATCATGGAGTCATCCCTTTAAGGTTTCAACATCCCAAAGGAAAATAAAATGAGGTGCACAAAGATGTTAAAAATATATGTAAGTATTCTACCATCTCGGAGCATCTCTCCTGCATGGAAGTTAATAGAGCAGAAGCATGAAAAGGTGACTTAGGCGCAGGAGAGGTTTAGGTCCCTTCCTTCTTTGGTATTGCCCAGTCAATAGTACACTGCAGCATATTCAGCTAACAGATGGGCATATTCAGGAACAATGCACTTTCTTATCTCAGAATTTGTGATTTCACAAAACTCTGTGGCATCACCCTCAGCACTGACCAGCCACGCCTTCTGTCCCACACACCAACACTCTGCCAGTAACTCAGCACAAAGTCCAGACTGGCAAGAATGTTCCCTCTACCTTACGAGATCAAAGTTTCTGACCACACAGACTCATCTATCTTTCTTTCATTCCATGGGTACCTTGAACTTCAAAAACTGTAGTAGCCTCCAATTTTTATCCATCCATCTGTCTAATTAGAGACCACACACACCTGCCTACCTGCCCAACCCCCATGGGAATTCCAGAAACATTTTGTTAAATAAAATATAGTATGATCAGCGTGTGCATTCCACGCACTGCTATAGGCAACAGCACCAGGATGAATATTTCAATGTCCTTCAGCTCTTTAGAATCATTTGTAAGATGAGGAGCGGTTATTTATACTCTTTTTAAAAACCATACAAGCATTCACCCTTAACAAGGTATCCACAAGTTAAGTTAAAGACAGCTTTAGACAGACTGTCTAAGACATATCTCACTGGGAATGAGACGCTTCAATGTCTCAGAATGACTTATATGAATAAATTACTCAACTCCTAAGTCATTCTAAGACATTTTGGTAAAAACCTCTTTTTACTGCTATTTTAAAGGAAAGCATAAGCCCTTCATCTGATGACATCAGAAAACAGCAATAAAGTAATGTAGGGCCAGACAGATGATTCGGTGAATAAACTTTCCATAAAAGCCTGATGACCTGAGTTTGATTCCCAGAACCCAGAACCCACGTAGACATGGAAGAAGGGAACCAACTCCGGAAGGCAGTATTCTGACATCCATACTAGTACTATGTCACATGTATCTCTCTCACACACACACCTGCACACACACACACACACACACACACACACACACACACACACTAACGTTAAGAACTAAAATTCAGCTTTCTTCAATAGAAGATAAGTGTATACACATATGACAAATGACCAATGTGTCCCTGAACCCTAATCAGAGAAGCTTCCTCTTGTACTAGGGTAATTAAAACTGGACCAAGTGCAGAGAACGAGAGACTTTAGAAGAATCAGCCACACATGAAGCAGCTACATCACGCCTCTCCCCTCAAGGCTCGGGGCATCTATGCAGAAGACAGAACAGAAAGGCTGTGAGCGCCAGAGATGATGGATGACTTCAAGGAAACACCACTGTGTAGATAAAACAGGACTGATGGGGACTCACAGCGGCTGTGAGAGTCCAGGAACTGCACGAGTCCAAGCCGGATGAAAACCACAGCAAAAAGAAGGGGGAGTAGATACAAGTACCACCTCCAGTCAAGACGATGTTTGCAATGTAACCAATAGTTTCTGGGATGGGAGAAGTCAGTTGTCAGCAATGGAGGGACATGGGGTATATCCACCCATGATTAGCAGTAATCAGCAAACAGACATGGGACTCCATGATTTTTTTTTTTCAAATAAAGAGAAAGAACATGCACTTAGGAGTAAGGAAATGGGGGAAGATCTGGGAGGATGTAGGGAAAGAGAAAGTATAAGGTCAAACTATGTTGTATGAAATTCTCAAATAAAAACATGTTAAAAAGGGAAATCTAACAAAAAAGGATGAAAAGGAATGTAAAGTCATACAGGAAACACAGTTAACGGGAGTTTTAATCATGCGTGAAGCTTGATAGCAACACACAAATAATAATAATAATAATAATAATAATAATAATAATATAAGTAAAAGTAAACTTTTAAAGATGAAGAACATTATTATAAATTCACACATGAAGACAGTTAATAGGAATTGTACCACACCTGAGGCTTGATAGGCTTCAGTGTTACCTTCCTGTCTGCTATTTCTCTGCATAGACAAGATATCCTTGCTGACCCACTAGTAGCAGAGGACAGAAGCCTCCTTTGCCTTTCATGGGCCATGTCACCAGCCCCGGAGTCCTCCCTGGGTCTCTCTGCCCGGTGTTCTCACCTGTTTCCCTGCGTAGTCTAACATAACCCACTGCTTACAGTTCTTCTCTGAACTATAGGACTGGGGTTCTAGGTTTCTGATTTTGTTATAGATACTGACTTTTGCTTGTCAGTGTGGACTTCCAGCCTATTCTTACCTTGAACAAGTTGCATAACCAGAGTTTCAGGCTTACCACCTACCTAGTTTTTTACATAGTTTCTTATGCAAATACACCTGCTAAAACAACACTACAGTCCATTCTACATTTAGATGATGAATTTTTCAAGAAAAGGGGAAAATCAAAAATACTCATCCCCCCCCCCAAAAAAAAGCTAAGCAAGGGTGTTGAGGTCATCCCCATGCTCCTTCTCAGGTGTCTTACTATAGGAGAGATGAATTCGGAGGTGAACACTGAGATGCCTTTTCTAGGACAGATTCTCTCTCTGAGAAGAGAAAGCCGAGCTTGGAGATAAATTCAAATTAAAATCTCCACTTCATTATGTATTCAAACCATATTCTTTAGTGCAACAACGGGTTTAAGAATTGAATAGATGCATCTGAGAAGCTAGCTGAATCTGCTTTTTTTTCCCTCCTTGTGCTTAATTAATTAGTTTAACCAACATTTAGTGGGTGGCTAGCATACAAAAGCCATTATGGAAGGACAAGGAGCGATGTCAAGGTAAATAAGGCTGGTGCTCTTTTCTCTTACATGTACTCTCCTTGTGATGAATATAGATGCATACAGAGCTACCTAGCCAGAATTATTAAAGCTATAAAAGAGGCATAGTCTTAACAGAGTCATCAATATCCTATAGAGCCTGGTAGGATTTAATTCAGCAGCACATGCATTCACACAGACTACATGTGTGATAGAAAGCTCATAAAACCATGTACTACAGGTGTCTTCTGTATCACAAAGCTTCTAAGAAATGCTAGGTTCTGATTCTCTGGATGATATAAAAGAATCATTTCCTTGTATCTGAAAACATCACCCTCTCTGAATCAAATTTTTAGGGATGTGTTAGCAAATACAATGACTTAGTATTGACAGGAACTCTCAATTCGTTATTCTGAACCATATGAGAGGTAGAGAAGGACAAACACTAGGTTTGAACTTTTTTCCTAGGTGGAAGATACTGCCCATGGAATCTGGAAACTGTTGCTAGGACTATACGTTGCTCTCTACAATCTGGCAGCAATGGCCCATCACTAAAGACAACATCTACACAACTCATTGAACATCAGAAGTCAAGCTGGTGTCTACACAGAGCCTTCACCCGTACATTCTAGTCTCTTTGGTACAGGAAGGCACTCTGTATGCTACCAATAGAGAAATCTAAACATGAAGGCAGCCACAATCTCTTTGATCTACAATGGTGTCTTGTATGCAAAATATGATATGATAGTGCAATGGTGGCAAAAAGCGTGTGGGAGTGACCAACTGGTATCTGATTTGAGTAAAGGTCCGCTCCATGAGATCAAATCCTTCTCTGACACTGCTTGAGAGACCAAGAACCTGAGACTAGATAGGCCAGGCATGTAGGGGGAAACTACTACTGTTCTAAAAGATAAAAAATAGATCAGGGACTTTAATAAAGTAAATATTAAAAAAAAAAAGATAGGTGTTGACTGTGTAGTAGATGGCAACTAACAAAGAGACACACAGTTGGGCATTGCCAGGGAGTGAGAGACTTTGGAGCCACTAGTTCTAAATGGGATGTCTTCATCGAAGCCTTCCTCTCAAGCAAAGCTCGGTGATCTATGCAGAAGAAAAAGATTTTTTTTAAGAGCCAGAAGTGATGGATGACTTCAAGGAAAGGGCCTCTTCTGGACACAACAAGACTGATGCCCATACGAACTCTCAGGAGTATTCAAGACTGCACCCCATACAAGGCATGCCCAGGTTCAAGATAAACAGAGTACAGCGTTGAAAGGAGAAGAGGCCATGGGCTACCACATCTAACCAAGAGGCTATGTGCAATTGGTGCTTGCTGACAGAGGGAAAAGTCAGTTTAGTCCAGTGAAGTCTCACTGGGTTTATTTTAACACATACCTCAGGGAAGGCCTCTTGCCCAAAAGTAGCTGGGCAAAACCAAAACGGAAAGAACTCAATAGTATTTTTTATAGACTTTTGTCTCATTTTTGCTTTGCTTAAGTGTTTTGTTGTTACTGTTTTATGGTGTTTTTACTTGTTTATTTTGATTTTAGTCTCTCTCTTTCTCTGTCGTGTGTGTGTGTGTGTGTGTGTGTGTGTGTGTTTTATGTGTATGTGTTTATTTTTGTTGTTGTTTTGGAGAGAAAGAGAAAACAAAGAACATAAAGTTGGGTGGGTAGGAATGTGGGAAGAATCCAAAAGGAACAGAGGAATTGGGGAAAGAAGAAAATGACTAAAATATATCGCATGAAAAAACAACAAACTAACAACAACAACAAAAAGACACAGCCCAAAATGTTTATCGAGTAAATTGTTCCTGAAAGGAAAAGCCCCATTTGCTCATTTGCCTTGAGGTCAACCCACAAGATCAGCATTGTAAGTCTAGGAATGGGGACAGAGACTCTGTGTGTGTGTGTGTGTGTGTGTGTGTGTGTGTGTGTGTGTGTGTGTGTGTGTGCGTGCGTGCGTGTGTGAGAGAGAGGGGGGGGGGGGGGGGGGAGTGGTGCACTTCTCACAGGGATGAGTTAGCTGCTGCCTGGCTCACGGTTCGGAAAGAGAGTCAGAGATAAAGAAGTCATAGTGAAGAATGGAATATGCTTGATTGACACTTCCTGCTAACTCATTGCAGAGGCTTTTTTTTTTTTTTTTTTTAAGTTCAGATGGTTCCTCTCTCCTTTATTGTTCTGTCAACTTCTGGGTTAAAGAAGGAGCAAAAAAGAGCATTGAGGCAGGCCAATGAACCAGCCAGAACCAATTGGTGCCTTGCCTAACTGCCATCAGAGAGGCTTTACCCAACCAACTGATGGGAACAGAAGAGACCCACAGGCAAACATTAGGCGGAGCTGGGAGAGTCCTGTGGAAGAAGGGGAGGAAAGATGGTGAGACCCAATGAGATCAAGGACACCACAAGAAAACCCATAGAATCAACTAATCAAGGCTCACAATTGGCTCACGGTGACTGAACTGACAACCAGGGAGCCTGCATGGGACTGACCTAGGCCCTCTGCACATATGTTATGACTGTGTAACTTGGTCTTCTTGTAAGATTCCTAACAGTGAGAGCAGGGGATGACTCTGACTCTGCTGCCTGCTTTTGGGACCCATTCCTCCTATGGGATTGCCTCATCCATCCTTAATAGAAGAAGAAGAGCCTAGCCTCACTGCAACTTGGTATACTTTGGCTGGCTGTTATCCATGAGAGGCCCACCTGTATCTGAAGAGAAACAGTGGAGGATGAGTGGATTGGGTAGCAAGCAATGACTTGTATAGACTTCAAATTCATCTTTGAGGCCACCAAAGACCTGCACATGTCCACATCATCAGCGCTTTGGAAAAAGCCGCTCAGAGCTCTGTGACCCTCAGCTATATTTAGGTAAATGAGATATGAATTAGGAAATGTTGGAAAAGTGAATTGTAACGTGAAAATGGAAGGACTTGCCTGAACAGTACCATAAATATGCCAGCTCTATTTGAGAATGACACAGAAATCTCATTTAGCCAACAGCTCATCGACATTGTGTGTGTCTTAATCACATACCAAACAGACTCATGAGTAGAATGTCTAAGTCTCCAATTTAAATAAGTGGCTTCCCTCATGCTTCAGATGTCTGGATAGAGAATGTGTTTTGTTTTGATTTTTTTCCCTGCAGAAAGCAGGGGGTGTTCAAAGACAGGCACAGACAGGCTGCTCTGTAAGAGGAATGCACAATTAAAAACAGTTTGGCACACATGGCACAGCACCACTGGCCTGTGTGGGGGAAGCTGGAAAGTGTAAACAGATCTACCACACTGCTAACTCTGCTGAGTAGCTCTGTACCATTTCAGGGATCACTGGGGTTTCAGCCCTGTACCTGGAAAGCCTCGTAAAGATACCACTTCTCCATTATCATTTAGGATGTGTGTATGGCACGTTGGCTGAATAAAACAAAATATGTATCTTGCTATATAGATCCTATGATCAAGTTCCTGACAGATTGACCAACTATACATTTCCTACCTAAAGAGCTACCTCCATTGCCAGATGAAGAACATCTCTCCCCATCCACCTAACAAACACTTCTTATGGTATATCGTGGAAAAGCAACATTCTGAGTATGTTTCCTTCACTTTCAAAAGATCTCTTACCTAGGCCCCTTCTCACAGGATGTTATACACACTTGCTGGTGCCAGGATATTTGCATGCTTGAGCAGTGGTATCAACACAAACAGAAGGACTAACTCTAAAGAAGCTAAGACAGAAAGGTAAGTGATTCCCATGAAAGGAAGCATTGCAGTCTGCTAATTGTGTTTAATTAATATTTAATTAATTAATATTGGTGATAGTGCAAACAAGGGAGAGAACAACTTAAAAGCATGACATTTAAAAAAATTGGTAGTATCACATTGTGCTGTTAACAGTATTGAGTTTCATTTAAATGTGTCTAGCCCAATGGTAGCCTCTCCTAAATTTTGGGCACCATTAGATCTAATGTTTTTTTTTTTTTTTAAAGAGAGTAAATTTAGGAACATATTAGTTAAGGGATAAATGCAATTATAGTTAAGTTTATTTGGCTTCTAAGGTCTGTCAAATTTGCTCTGAGTACTTCAAACACACTGAAAAGATTTTTGTCACTGCCAATAGGAAGAAACTTCATTATGTTCTCATTTTATAAATTAAAAGTACTGTATTTGGACAGATTTTAATCAGTAAGCAACAGAGCTAAGAGTTGAAACCAGACAACAGAGGCTACAGGCTGAGCTCTCAACAATGAAGATGACGGAACATGCCAGGGAAGTGTATCCAACAGGGGCCATGTAACCTATGTCAAACGTGCTCAACAACCATCATCTGTTACGGGACAAAACTCAGGATGTGAGTCAAGATCTGCTCCTGTTAAAATGTCCACTTCAACAAACGTCATGGGTTAGGGAAACAGACAGACTATAATACGTCGCACATCAAAGGAACTCACAAGGCAGCTCTATGGATGCTCTGTTCTGAGTTCACGGTGCCCAGATATCCTTGTCTGTCTCCAGGAAAGTGTCACACCCCGCATTTGACTCCTAGAAGTATCAAAAAGAGAGGACCCATTTAAGTATCACAACACGTGTTAACAGGAAGGTGTATAAGTGTGTGTCTTGACTAGTTCCACCATGCAGCTTTCTCTTGCCTCGGCTGTAATTGCTATGGACTTTCTCTAAACACTGGAGTTTGATTTAAATTCTCCACTAGGTACGGAAGGAACATTTAGGTCATTGAGCTCCTACCACCAGCAGCAGCCCTGTGTTCTAAGTGCAACGTCTCCACTACTGTCTTCTCTCCCAACTCAAGTTGACACAGTTGGAGTTTTTGCAAAAAGTTGTAGGTTCATTTCAATTGACCGCCTTTGAAATTTTATAATAATTTTCTGTCATCCTCAGAGAGATTCCCTGTACTTTTAGTACAATAATGTATATAAGGGTGTATATGTGTTTGCAAGCTAAAATCTTGAGATTTCTATAAAAATACAAGAAACTCCACTGATATTAACTAAAAAACCCAAAGCAACATCTCAGTATGACATTAAACAATGTTCCAGAAACACCTCAGAATATAATTAAAATCTGACCATCTATGTTCCTTGATTCTATGGAATTTGTAACAACATTTTCACTTTTTTGTCCAAGTCACTTAATTTGGAAAAGGGAAAAGAAAAGATACAGTAGTATCTACCACCAAATCATGACTATTAATCAAATTAACATTTTGAAAATATCTTGTGTAGTAATTATCAATGAAATAGTCATAAAATAATAATTACCATTATTAATATTTGTTACTTAAGCAGAGAAAAATAACTATTTAATATAAAGGAATAAAAACAAAATCCCTGCTGATTCTCTATTTGAAAAATAAGATATATGTAAAATGATACGTTTTTCTAATTACTAAAGCAATATAATTAACTTTCAGGTATGACTGAGAAGATCAGACATCGATAGCTGGCCAGAGAAAGCTTACTGAAATCCTCTCTGAGGAGCAAAGACAAGAGAGGACAAAAGTACACTATCTCTGCAGTTAGAACTGTTGCATTTCCCTAACCTGGTCAGAGAGCACTGATTGACAGTGTACACAGAGGGGGATTCAACAGGCAATCTGTTCACTATATAAATTCCAAGATGATAATAACCAGATTTCTTACACACTATTGTCTTCATGTAGCAAAAAAAAGGAAGTCTTGCAAAACATGTCAATTCTATATGCAAAATCCTCCTTGTCACAGTAATTAAACTTGCTTGAATTTAAAATGCATAGTAAAATACAGTTCACCAAGTTACTCCAATTATCATGTTATAATGAGTAAGACTGACATATTTGACTAAAGCGTATTCACAGCCATAACATCTACTAGAATTGACTTCCTGTTTTCAGTGATGGCTATGGAAACACACACTTTTTAATTTATTTCATTTACAGATATAAGGGTTTATGGAACTCTGAATTTATTTCACTTATAAATATGATGGTTTATTGGTATTATGTCACAATTCACGTTTGTCTACATATTTATGTTACTTGCATAATGATCTTAAAAGCAATAGCGCCCATATTTTGATTCTCAAGTGAGATAAAATACTACTAATATTTAGGTAAAATAGTAATACTTAGAATGAGATAAGGAAGTTTTTCCTTTTAATTTCTTCCTTTTCCTCAACTATAAACTTTTAAAAATAAAACATAAGAAATTTGCTGATTTTCATCCATAACTTTGGATTCTTAGTTCTTTAATTTACATGATTTTGTCATATAAAAGTAGGCTGATAAAACCTTTTTATTTACATTAAGATGTGTCTTTGATTTTAATTTCTTTGATGAAAGAAATTGACCTGCAGCTCATGTACTTATGAGCTGACATATTAAAATATTGAGACCAGTTTGACATTCATATCATGTCTATCAGATACATTTAAAAAAAAAAAAGAAGTAGCTAAATAAAAATAAACCATCTTTTTCTTTTTGGTTTGGTTTGACCTTACAAGTAACTTTCACCTTGCCCAAGGGTTGGTATATCCAACCTTCTAAAATCCCTTGTCTAAAACACAGAAAGTTTAACAAGACTTTTACGTATTTGAAAACAATTTGTTTCATAATTCCATGAATATAAAACCACAGGCTGTCCTTAAAAAGAGCCCACAAAGTAAGAGAATTTTCTTGATCTACAGTTACTCAACAATCAACACAAATAGAAAAGGAATGAGAAACATTGAGAAAAAAAAGTTCAAGTATGAATGTCTAAGTCTAGGAAGCTAAGTTAATGTGTAATCTTTTATCACACAAACATTTTTCTTTTGGACATAGCCTAATGTTGTAGTTATAACTGTCCTAGAACTTATGTATCTCAAGTTGATCTCCAACTGGTGGCAATCCTCCTGCCTCAACCTCCCACTCACTGAGATTACAGACACGTATCACACTCAACAATATTTTTTGTTTCCAAATTCTGGAGAACACGATTAGGTAGTTGAAATGGCCATATATTTCCTATATATATTCTGCTATTTTAATACTCTGGCATTTTGTAAGGCATCTGTACCTAGCCTTCTTACAACTTGATTTAAAATTTTCAGTTGTGACCAAAATGAATTAGCTAGGACATATGATATCTTCTAACCAATGAAGAAAATAAATTTTAATAAACTCACAAGTGGCATACACGTGATAAAGTTCTTTATTTAAACAGTAATGCAATTTACATTACAAATAAATAGTACATACCATCACATACCTAATAAAATATTAAGTATAATGCAATTAACAGCTTTGAATGCAAATTATACTGATATCCTTAACAAATCAGAACTGGCTTAAAATAAAGGACTATTTTAGAAAACACAGTAAATGTCACAGGAATATGTAATGCTACTGAGATTCCCATTCAGATTTTCCAGGAGAAATGAAAGATCATCTATTCTCTTAGAAGAAAGTTTCTCCCTTTAATTTAGAAGCATTTGCTAGTCAGGATCATGCTTGTGAATACTTGGTGGTCATTAGGGCTTAGCAAAAGTTGCCTTGAATAAAATATTGATTAATACCTGGATCATAATTCCATGCATTATTACAATTACAGTAGTTAGTGTTAAAAGACAAAAAACAACAGAGAAGCCAGCTACTACCTTCCTTTAAATCTCCTCTCTCCTTCCACATAAGCCCCCAAAACATGTTTGTTTTGGAAGCAACTGGTGAACAGTGCAGGAGAATTTAAAGTGAGTGACTAATGACACAGGCGAACACATAAGAATCACATCAGCTGACCAGCAGCTGACTGACCCGAGGTGGAAGAATGCAAGGACATTATTCAAGGGCAAAGAATAACATTCCTTTAGTAGCTGAATGGCTGGTGTGAGACAGCGCGTGTCCTCCTCTAACCCCCAGAAACAAACCCACTGTGTTAAGATTATGCACTCACCAAAGGTGACCTTTGCAGGCCAGGAGGCAGATTACAAAAGCCTTTACATTCTACTACAGAGCCATTCCTGTGGCTACAATGTGAATGCAGGTTCATGGCCAAATCCAAAGAGTTCTATTGTATTCTTCAGTAAATATTATCACCTAACATCTGTAAACAAGTCTAAAGCAGCTGAACTATGAGGCCTTGGAATAAAAATAGAGAGAAAACATTACCCTAAAGATTATTTTTTTTAACCTCAAAGTTTTAGCAGAAATATTGAATGGATGAATCTTATTCACATTATCTTTGAACTAGGGATGTAAATGACCTATTTTCCTATTCAAGTCAAAGATGAAAAGAGTCTACAGGCACTGAAAACAAATCTGCTTGCTGTTGTCCTAAAAATTAACCATTAAGAGCTGGAAAGCCAAAATACATTGCAAACACCCATCTATACCGGCTTGTCTAGTCAAAATTTCACCAGACAGAGTAATGGTAATACTAAGCTAGAGGTGTAGACAGCAGTGAAGGGTTGGGATGGGGTATGCAGAAGGAATAACCAGACACCTGATTTATATTCACCTTTCATTCTCTGAAGGCAACTGGACACAAGATCCTTTACAAATACTGTCTTCACACAGGATTAGGGTGGATGAGTATGACATAAAGCTATGCAGAAGAAACCTCAGAGATCTCCAGCTATAGAGAGTGTGGTGCTGAGCCTGAGCCAAAGCTGCTCCATTCTGAAGTCCCCTGCTGAATTCACTAGGAGTGCACATCCACCATGGGCAGATCTCAGCTTGGGTTTGAGGAAAGGAGCCAGGGAAAGGCAGACATGTTCCTGAATCTCATCACTGATTTTGGCCAGTGGACTTTCAGTTGGCCTGGCCTGGTTGTTCTATTGTTCCTATTCAGTTGTTCTTGGAGAATTATTTTGTGGAAAAAAATGTTTCAAAACCAAAGTTACTGCATAAATAATAGAAATTGAACTAACAATGAAATTCATTTTTAAGAAATTTTCAACTTTTTAAATTCTAGGATATGGAATTGACGCAAATGGGTGAGAACCACAGTGATAGATATTTTTTTAATTCAATATAAAAAAAATATCTAAAAGTAACATTGAGTACTCCAGTCTTCCCAAATATTCTAAGGCTAACATCCCCATTTCAGAAGCAAGGAAGATTAAATACAAGAATTTTAGATCTTGATGTTGTAGAGCTTTAAGGATAGGAGTTACTATCCAATCTTGAGCTTTCTCATCCTGTCCACAAAACCAAACCTTTAAAAATGCCATTCATAAACAAACATCAAATGTATTTATAACAAATGCACGAATGGACTACATGATATGTAAAACATTCATGCTAAGCCTTTATTGAGTCTTCTGCAAAAAAGTTCAGTTAATAATGTCATGCATCCCCTTGATAAGCAACCTTCATTTTTAAATATTGTTGAACAATTGAATCTATTCAGCAAACTCAAATTGCTTAATCTATATTACAGTTACCAAAGTGCTACAATGGTATTGGTTTAGTATGTACCAACAGCATAAATTCATTAAGAATGAAGATACCCTACACATAAGCACAAATGGTGACATGGAAAGTCTGAATGGTAAATATAGAATAACTTTTTCAAAAATGAAACATTAAAACCATTTTAAACACACACTTACATCAACATTAGAATTTATTCGTCAAATAGTAAGCAAACCCACAAAACCAGATGCATAAAGGCAGTTAATTCATCCAGTTGCTATTCTGAATTCAGTCACAAGGAACACAAGACTAGTACCCTAAGAAGTGCATCATGCTGACTTCCTTCAAAGAAGACTATGTTAAATCATAGCATATGAGTATTTTCCAGAAGCAAGAAAACTCACTCAGTTAAAAATCTACCAACATGACGGCTTCGGTTTTCATGATGTCTCCCTGGTTATTGCTCTCACTAGACAAATATGCTGCTTCCTCTAATTATTAATTCTAATTCTCTGCATACTATTCACCCAGCTGTGCGTTTTCCCATTTGGGCAACCCTCTCTACTTAGTCACACAAATTGGAGTGCCTTTCTCAGTCTTTTCCACCCTGCAGGCTTCCATGCTTAAAAAATAAATAAATAAACCAATTCTCTTCCACCAGGACACTGTATCAACACCAAATTCTTTTCTCTTTCAACGACTGATTTAGAATTTTTCTCTATACTTTTAGGTCTGCAATAGCACATGCAAAGGCTCGGTGCAATCAGTCTGTGGCCATTGTTTTTAATCTTTTAACCTTCACGAAAAGAAATCCATCTTATTTGAGGTTCATTTCAAAGCCACATCATCCTAACTACCAAGGCTCATCTATCTTCTTTTAGATCATTTCTTCAAGACCCATTTTTCATCATTCCAAAACACTATCATAATTAATTATAGTGATCAATACTCACAGACTGCAAGCAATAATGTCATCATAGAATTCATGACCTCTACTGGACTCTTATTTCTAAAGGAATTCACTTCAAACTTGGACCTCATGGCCACTGTGGCTATCTCTGTTACCAGGGTCTTCAATATTGATACTGTATTTCCAAATTATAGATGCCTGTCTTTTATACAGTCTTTGCTATCCTTCTAGAATCTCTTTGACATTAGTAGACCCTTGACACATCTTCCAAATTAAGAGTCATCTCCCAGCCTCTTGACTCATCTTCTCCACACATTCAGGGCTTTGGCAGAAAGCTCAGCATAATTCTAATTTTGTTACCAACCAATTGAACACATGGTCCTTTTGCTCTATCTAAATAGGAATAATTGGTGGGTAATAACTGCCAGCAACCCCAGGCCTTACAATGCCCAAAGTCTAAGTGCTGGACTGCTAGATTTCACAGTCTTACAGTTCTAATCTATGAGTTAGGAGTCTTTTGTTCTGGACTTTAAAAGCCATAGAACATAGCACCTGTTACTTGTGTTGGAGGCTTGACAGTTCCAGCATGTAGCCATCAATGTAATTCTAGGTTTCTAGTAGCAGTGAGGAGCTGCAGCATGGAGCAGCAACCAAGAGTAGACAATGGCTGTTCCTGTTACAGCTCTCAAATAGATCCTGGATGATGAAATCCTCATACAAGTCAACTCTACACTACATGTGTGACACTCCCAGTGGGCACTGTTCCAGCTCTTGGAGTCAAGACATCTGAGAGCCTTGGTCTTTAAAGTCTTGATAACTTGGAAATCTTTCCATAACCAGAATTTGTAGTTCCTCATAGCTGGGCATGGCCCTATGGGTTTCTAATGTCTCCATTTCATGTCACTTCTGCCCTGGTTACTCTCTCAATGTCTTCAGATGACTTCTTATCACTACCACCATGGATCCTGACTATCTTCACCATGGCTCCCATTCTAAAGCCACTTCCTTCATCTTGTCTTTGTTATCAACCCACTCATTGTAGTAATCATAAAAACCCAGAGTACAGATTAAAAGTCCACCTGAGACATTCCTTTGCTTATACTAACTGTTCTAATGACACTTAAACAATGTTCTAATAATTTCATCCACCAGCTCTTTTCATATTATTTCACATCTCCAAGTCTTTCCTGCCTTAATGTGTGAGGTCCTATTAAAGAATTGTCTGTTTGTTTTGTTTTGTTTTGTTTTTAAATTAAGCGAGCTCCTACTTATCCTTCAAAGACTTTTAAAAGGGGAATCAGAAGACTCACTCAGAGGATAAATTTTCAGGGAAGGCAGTAAGAGGGAAGCCTCATACTGAAGATGCACATACTCCAGCTATGAATGTGGCCAAACTCAATGTCCTGAACAGATTCTAAACATTATGAAATTTTACTTAATGTTTATCTTTTTCAGCTCAATTGCAAAGTTCTTAAGCATGAACTTCTCAAATGATAATGTTTTTAGTGGTAAAGGGCTGAGCACACTCTCTACAGACTCCATTAATGACAATGGCTTCAATTATTGCTTTCCTTTTTTTTTTTCACAAACATTTGCAGTTTGTGAAAGCATATTAAGCATTCCCTGATGGCTCAGAAACATAGTCTCATGCTTTTGAGATATTTCCAGTGATTATAGATGTATCTCGGACTGTTGAGAAACTGCCATGTTCTCTTTTCTACAAAGAGATTTCAAAAGAGAGAAGGAGGAGGAAAAAAGTTGGGCTACATCTTGTGTTCATCAAGGGGAAAGGAAACATGGCACAAGCAGGTCCCTGATTTTTCTGTAGTCCAAAAGTTATTTAAAGGCTAGTTATTTATGATATTACAAAATAAGTCCGAAATAGTATATTCTGGAACTAAAACTGAAGATTTTAACTTTGGACTTCCTAAAACGCCAGATTCTATGTGTTAACACCTGGTGTTTGGTTTGGTGTGTGTGTGTGTGTGTGTGTGTGTGTGTGTGTGTGTGTGTGTGTGTGTGGTTTTTTGCTTATTTTGAGCACCCAGTATTGTGTCTTAAATGAAATAAAATCCTACCTTAATAGAATTTTTTTGTTATGTCAAATGTCATCAATATCTGAAGGTCAATATTCACATGTAGGCAATTCATACTTACTCCACCCACAGTCCTGGCATAGTATCTCTTTCATGTTCAGAGCTGAATGAGAAGGCAAGCCACTCTCTTAAGGGTAGTAATGAAGTCATCACCACCATGCATATTCATGTTTCTTTGTGAGCTGATGTAGGTCACCTAGGTAACCCCAAAATCACCCTCTCAAACTGGAAGGTGGCTGTGACATTTATTCAGATTTCAGAGCCTGATTAGATATCACACTTTTCCTCAACAATAGCTAATTTCACCAGAACTCCCTCTGTAAAGTAAAAAGTCTGCTGGAAGGCCGTCTTCGTGTTTCTGGGCTTGATTACAGTTGTGTGGTGACACTTCTCTAAAGCTATTTTAAGCATCCTCTCGGGTTACAGTAAGCTATATTGTAAATCTAATTACACTTACCCACAGAGAAGAAAGTACCTGAGAATGTTTCTCTGTAATCTACTTAAGAAAGACACTACTGTTTTCTTTAAAGCACTTATCAAAATTGTTATTACATGGTTATTTATATCTCTAATGGCATATCTTCTACCACAAAAAAGTCCCACAAGGGCTCATGGGTATGTCACATACAAAATACCTCTCATGGTGCCCAGAATTTCAATAAATGGAACAAGGAACACAGACAGAGCTAAGTTTACACACATTTAAGTAATTTTAAACTCATATAGAAAACTAGCATGCACTAATGGAGACTCTGAGTCATCGTAGGGTAAAGCACAGACTTCCAATTCAAGTCGGAAGATTTAATGCCATGTTTGATATTTAAAGTTCTGTGAGAAAAAAAAAAACAGACAAAAACACAAAAGCAAGTGGACTGAACTCTCTAGCCCCCTTGTTTCCTCATCTGTAGGATGTGAACAATGACATTGCAATAAGTAAAGCTGGCATATACAAGAGCATACAGCATGGCCCATATCAGGGAGCAGGTTCTACATGAAGGGGGCAACACCACTTATTAATATGCATGTCACTTTAAGTGAATTATATTAATCCAAATTACCCTTTTAAAGCTTGACAATATAAATCTATTTTGAACATATATGGGCAGTGATAACTCATCAATGATTCACTGCATTTAAATGAACCTCTCCACTTCTTCGTGCCTGTTTTTCCAATTATCACCAGCCTTCTCAACAAATTTCTTTCAATTAAGTAAGTTCTAGCATGCTTTACTGGGTATTGTGTCCATGTTATTCATAAGCACGCGATGATCTGCCTTGTCTGATCCACATGACAACAGTCCTAATTCACTGATATGTCAGTTCTCTGAAGCACATTTCATGCTCTACCTCAGCTCATTTTCATGTACTCCTGTACTCAGCAACTTTGCACATTTTGAAGGAGACACTGTGCTCTCTCCTGGATTACACCTGCCTTGAGGTTTTACCCACCAAATAAACAATCAGACCTGATTTTAATCCTTAATATCCATTCAAATATATATTTGCTGAGACTAAACTGTATACCAGGTACTCTTTTAGGGGGACAGTTGCCTACAAGCTAAGATGTAGCCAGCACCACATCTGCCTGCACACCACCATGCTCCCTACCATGATGATAATAGAATAAACCTCTTAAACTGTAAGCTGTGAAAATTAAACAAATGTCCCATAGCAAGTGGTTCACTCTTCAAATCAAAAATTTCTACACAAAATGATTGTCTAGAAAGTAAAAGCAGGGATGCTACAAAGGCATATGTTGCAATAAAAAAAAAACATAACAGACTAATTAGTGTTTATGTTGGAAAAATTAAGAATACATCTCAAAAATCACTACATGATTATATGTTTGGAATGACTGAAATATTTGTTTATGAATATAAGTTTACAATGCCCTACAAGGCAGGAACTACATACTGTTGAGCATACTATCTCTATCAAAGAAAATGGTTCTTAGCCAGGTTTTTGAATGCATAAGTAAGAGAAGGCTAGGTTATGATTAATACTAACATGGAAAATTTGGCATCGACTGAACATAGACCTGTTCCACCAATACCATAGACAAATTAAAAGGACCACTGCATTCAAAATCTGTCAGAGAAGAATGTAGGAATAAGAAAGGGAAATGCTGCTTCCTTTGGCCAACCTGAAAGGCCTCTGGGACAGAGATGGAGGAGACAGCCACCTACAGACTTACTATCCATGTGCTTCTTAACACATGTGCTAATAGCCATCATGATTCAATTGTCTACAGAAATTAAAGCATAAAAAGTTGCACAGGAAGATTTCAAATAATATGTATGAGCTATGCGTTCACCATGGAATTTTTTTTTTTTAACTCCGAAATACTTTAATTTTTGTGTAATGTCTTAGAAAAGGAACTTGGAACATCAGATGCTTTTTGAGGTTGCTGAGACGAAAGGTGACTATTTCCAGTTGATAATACATGGCAGCATTTGTTTCTGATAGGGGCTGTTCACAAATTTCATTATATTTGTCAATCAAATGGTAAAAGTGAAGGGTGATGGAATCACTGAAAAAATTCTAAGCAATCACAAACACTTGGCATGACAAATGGTTTTTAGTAGTCAATAGCAACATGAGTTCTCTTGATATTTGGGTAGAAAGAATGCAAGAGTATTTTGGGGTTTTGTTTTGTTTTGTTTTTTTGTTTGGCAAAACACTCAATGTTTTTCAGAACTCTAGTCATTTAGTTTCTTGTAGCAAGCAAAAATAATCACATTATTTAGAAAGGTGGAATTTGATTTTCTTTTTCCTCTCAGTGTGCACACATATGGTAAGACTATAATGTGAACAATAAAATAGGGGCATTTGCAGAAATTTAAATAAAATGCATAAGTTGTAATCATGATATGCTCCTCCTCCAAGTCAAACATTAGAAACAGAAACAAATCACTAATTCTTTTGGGACAACTCACTAAAGTGATAGCTCCAATTTTCCCCTAGCAACCCCTTCAACTGTTTAAATAGAACTAAGAGAGACACCACCACAAAGGTCATGCCAACTCCTTGGAAGTTTCTATATACAGGTAGGGTATAAGTCCTATGATTTCACACCCACCTTGCACCATGTACTACTTCGATTGGCCATTTTGATCTGTGTCCTTTCACAGCCTGGGAAAACATCAGTGAAATGCTTGCTGAGTCTGTGGAGCTTATCTAGGGAATTACTGAATGGGAGAGGGAGTCTTGGGAACTCTTGACTTGCAAAGAATTTTGACAGATTTGTAGAAACCTCAAATATCAGTTGTGGTATGTGATGGTAGTGCTCTCATGGACTGAGGCCTTAAATTGTGAGACAGAGTATCTACTTAATGTTGGCTGAGAATTGCAGAATCTATTGAAGTAGGGGGGAAAGTCTATACATCTAGTGTTAGGGGGTTGGAAACAGTCATTTTGTTTTGCTTTCGTCTCTTTGATTATACACTGTCACAAAGACTTTGTTACAGATGTAGATTGTTTTCTGCTTATCTGTTTTTATATAAGAAATTTAAACAGGGGAAGATTTCATCAGGGGTACAACAATGCACTTTTTTTTTCAGTAAACAAAAATTTGATGGAACACACCGAAAATTAATTATTTCCCCAGGAAGGAAGAAAGACAGCATGATGAATAGTCTCCACTGTCAAACGTGACTACATCTGGAATCGACTAAGAGATGAGCCCCTGTATACACTTGTGAGGGGTTATCTTGATTACATTAACTGACGTTGAGAACACCCACCCTGAATGTAAGTGGCACTTACAGTGGTGGCTCAGATGTACAGAGGACAAAGGGAAACATTTTTGCTCTTTTGTCTGCTTGCCATGTTTCATCTCGCTGGAGAGTGTGTCTCTGTTGTCTGCAAGTTCATCAACACCATTACTGCCTCGACCATCCTTTGTTGGTATCAGAATCTACTTCAGTCTTCCTATGCTGACTGAAGACCAGTGGTGCTCCAGGAGTCCTGCAGTCCCTCAGCACCAGAGTGGGACCGCCAAAGTACACAACCTCATGGATGAAGCAATTAGCGCACAGCCTCTCCGGCGTGAAGGCAGCCCATACTGGACTGCCCACACAGCATTCTACAAGCCAATCTAATAAGTCTTCTTTGTTATAAAATTATTCTGTTAGGCCTATATTTCTAGAGGACCCTGGATGATTCAGATAGTAATAATGGTAGGAGTATTATGAAGAAAAAAATAAATAAAAAAGAAAGTCCTCATCTCCTGATTCAAATGTTGAAATGACTGAGAATCTTTAGGAAATACATCAATATTTTAAAAAGAATTATTCAGTTCAAAGCCAGGAAAGAGAGGTTACAGACTTTTGCCACATGTGTCCTCTTGCGTTGATAGTTCACAAGGATAGAAATGGGACAGAAAAGTAAGAGACTATATTAGTATTCCATGATAAAATTAAAATTAACTAGTGCACTTCACACCGGGTCCAACCAAGGTACAGAACATCCCAGATGATAACAGAAAAAGACCAGAAACTTGATAAACCTTGAAGACCTATGAAAATACCATGGTCTCCTTCTAATTGAATATTTACAAGTAATAAGCAATTCATAAGATATCCATAAGTAGTAATTGCTATATAGTATCCACAGTAATGTTTTCTGTGTTTTAACTATAAATCAACACAATTATTATGAGTTCTATTGGTCTCCAGCATAAAAACATGAAGGAAATTTTAACTGTGCTTACTGAGATTGGAAATAGTTATTTACAGAAGATGTAAAAAGAGTCTGATCTGCATGTTTGGGTCAACCACTGATGAGCTGTGTGAACCTGAATTAATTATATTCTATACTTCCTAGGTTATTTAAAAACTATGTATTGTTTGAGTATTTGAATGTCAATGGGATAATATTTGAGTAATTATGTTTAATTTCTTAGAGATACAATAATTCTACACATCTAAATTTCAAAGTTGTGATAACTTCATCTCATGAGATTGTGGAGTTCAAGTTTCTCTTCTTTGAAACTTCTTCAGAATTTTTTAATATAAAAAGATAAAAAATGTGAGAATAAAATTCATTTAGAATATCCCACATGACTATCAAAATGCTACCTAAATAAAATTAGTGGTATAACTATTTAAGTATGTATATATACCATCACTTTTAAGTGTACACTTGAAATGAGTGTCTGGATTATACTGACTTCTAGTCAAATCATACATAAAGACTCAGAACTGGGACATCTTGGGTTAAAGAGTTTCTGAGTACAGGGTACAGCTAATACTTTTTCTTAAAATGAATATCATAATAGCCTCCTGGCAAATATCCCAGCATGAATATATTACTTTAATGAGAAATAAGAAATATTATGTCAGGGAAATACTTTCTTCTGATAGATGAAGTCAGAAACATTCGCCCTTCCTCCTATAGACACCCATCAGTCTTTGCCCATAGAGTCCATCTAAAGGGACAGTTCCATGAAATTAGTATACATCTCCCACAGATCCATCACACCATTTAGTATTATATGCTTGATACTTGAATTCAAACATAAAAATAATTTTCCAACTTTGAAAATTCCATGAATTTTTATCTAGATTACTCAGTTTTAAAAAATGGTGTACAAGTACTTAATTATTTAAGGCCATTTTAACATTTTCTAGCTGCCAAAGTATCACCACTCCTGGTTAGTGGATTGTGCAGTATATAATGGGTTCTACCTAAGCTCACTTGTATACAAAGCTGAGGAATTTGTTTCGGCTAGATTTCCAATGGAAAGAGAATTGAGGGAATAAGTCACAGAGGCAATGTTAATAAGGGGCAGAAATTCAGGCTCTGATCGTACATTTTGTATCTGTATATAGCAGAGAACTTTCCAATTAGGGCCAACAAGTAGAAAGCTAGTAACTCCAAGCTGAGATTTATAGGAAGAGGTCAGCAACCCGTAATGAGAATCAGGAGCACATACATCCAGCTGTAACACCTTTGGTATAAGCAGAGTTCTAATAGCAAAAGCTAATGGGTCCACGACAGTAATGAATAATGCGCAGAGAATATTCTAGCCTGAGGCGTCAGGAACAGAACTCTTGCTGGTATTCTACAGTTTTCACTAATGCTAGCTGAAGGAGTTCTAATGGGAATGTTTCATTCTAACTGTCCCAGACGCATAGGATGCAGAAAACACAAGAGGCCAGAGAGGAGCTTTCGTGGGAACTGCTTCCTTCTCTCAGTTTCATTTACACCCAGGCCCATTTCTTTCAGAGGAGGCAGGAAGGGATGATGACAAGAGGGAGGGATTCAAGAAAGGACAAAGGGAAGGGAGAAGGGAGGAGATGGCGCCGAGACCTGCTTAAAAAAAATTGAAACTTGACAAAAACTCTCTTTAAACTGATTTTCATAACATTCCTGCATGTTCTCCTAAGGCCCTCTACATCTTATTTTTAAAAAAAGAAAAAAATCTAGTTTTTCAAAAGAGTTTGCTGAGACAGGTTAGTAAGAAACCTTCACATTAATTACAAATCTATCAGGGTCAACAGCCACAGGAGGTCTGTCTTATCATCCTAACCTTTGTTCCTTGAGAATCTGGTTAGGTTTTAATGTCCCCCATGTCCCACAGTGAATTCCTGCATGCCTCTGCTGTCATTAGAGCCAAGGTCAATACCTCTACACCAGGGCCCGAAACCACGGCAATGATCTCACTTCCTAGTACAACAGCACTGTGTGAAGCTTCCCTTGTCCCGTTTTTACTCCTATCTTTGAACATTTTTCCTTATTAAAATAAATACTAGACATGGTGTAATTCACTTGGCATGCGTGGCACATCTGTAAGTTAAATCTCAGATTGCTCATGTGGTATACAGTGTCACTAGTTGGAGGCATTCTGCCCACTTTTCAAGGTCATCTACACACAGCTCTGAAGCATTATATAACAGCACAGAATAGAATCCTATGACCCTACACATGTGACTGTGGGCAAGGTAAGGGACCTGGCTACGTGTGGTTCCCATGTTTATAAACTAGAGTTCATGCGACTAACCACCTGTGTGGGTGATTTTTCTTTTCTATTGTCATGACAAAACACCATGTTAAAATCATCATATAGAAAAAAAATATATATATTTAAAGGCTTTCCGTTCAGAGGGTGAGCCTATGACCATCAGGGCAGGGAACATGGAGATTGACAGGCAGGCATAGTGTAGAAGCAGTAGCTGAGAGTTCACCTCTAATCCACAAATGTAAGTCAGAAGAGAGTTTAACTGGGAATGGGATGGGCTTTTGCAACCTCAAAGCCCCACCGCAGTGACACAGCTCCCACCAAGGCCACACCTCCAGATCCTTCCCAAACAGTTCTACCAACTTTGGATCAAACATGCAAATATATAAGGCCTTATGAACCATGTTCATTCATATTACCAGAGTTCCTTTAAGAAACTTTTTTAAACCCTAACCTTAGTGGGTGTAAGTCCACCAGATGAAGTTTGTGCAATAACAAAAATTGCCTAATGATGCATTTCTCAAAATGTATCCCTGTCGTTGCCAACCATGACCAAGGGCTTTTTACTCCGTGTGTGTACTAGAAATCTACTGATCTTAGTTATCTAACTGTTATCAAGGAATCAACTTAAACTTTAACTAGCCCCTGGAAATATAAAATTATGACTTTATTGTGAAACAGTTATCATGAGAAACTAAATCTAATCAAAAATGCACGTGTAGCCATACAATTGTTTTTGATTTGTTTTTGTTTTTTTTTTGTTTTTGTTTTGTTTGTTTGTTTGTTTGTTTGTTTTTGAGACAGTGTTTCTCTGTGTAGTTTTGGTGCCTGTCCTGGAACTCACTTGGTAGCCCAGGCTGACCTCGAACTCACAAAGATCCTCCTGGCTGTGCTGGGATTAAAGACGTGCGCCACCGCCATTTATAGCCATCCAAATCTTAAAACATGTAGTCAGAGACTGACTCTGTGAGACTACATTGATTGACTCTGCGCTGAGTGGTTTTGTTTCATGTCATGGGGGAGAAGAACTGACTTGATTCGAGGGCCAGGGAAAGCCAAGTCGGTCCTACATTCATTTCACTAACATTCACATCAAGGGCTCTCTGACGAAACAGGCTTTGCCTCCCACACTGGAGATGAAGAAAGAACCTCTGGGTGTCTACGCAAGTGTCTTCTTTTCACACCGCTGGTACGTGGCCAGCACTTTGGAAGCATGACCTTCCAGCTGTTTCCCTACAGCCAGGTACAACGTGTGCTAGAGCACACCACGGGAGGCAGATAACGGGTTCCTCTTTTCAGAGCATTCCATGAGCCGACCAGCTCTTCAGCTCACGGTGAAGCCGCTGTAAGGCAGAGTCTCAGGCTCAGAGCTTGGCCGAGATGAAGCACACCCCAGCGAGGGAGTCCAGAGGCATACCCAAAGAGGAGGAGAGGGGAGTAGGCTGCATAGCTTCTTACAGGGCACTAAGTTCTCACATTTAGGGCGACCTTCTGTGGGTTTAGGATGACTTTATGGAACACTTAGTATCGGTTGTACAGGATGAAAAGAGATCAACACTACCATGGTCAAAGGGTCTCCATAGGCACAAAAAATTAAAAAGCAAGTTTAGCACACAATGAATTCTTAAGATTTTAATCGCTTGATGAGAACTATGAAGATCCAAAAGGAATACAGTTTTCTGGTTGGAGTCATTGAACTGAGCCTCCTGGAAGAAACTGGAATTAGGGTTGTCCTACAAGAAAAAGACACTATCGATGGATATAGATTACATGACAGATGAAAAGTCGGCACACAAAAAGACAATGAAAATCTAGAGAAGGGTAACAATAGATTTTAAGTTTAAGAAACTCATGCTCAATTTTTAAATTTTTTTTCAAAGAAACTCAGGTTCTTTCAGAGATGTTATTTTTTTAAGGAGAAATGACTTATTTAATGCCAGGGTTGTCACTTCCACTCTATTTAAAAGTTGCTCATAAAATAGATTATTGTCTTTCATCTTATTCTTTATGAGTAAAACACTGCAAGTATGCTGTGTTACACATATAGTGACCATTATACAACATTTAAGGAATTTGAGAAATGTCATTTTAATAGACGTGCAACTGTGAAGTGAGAACCAACTATAGGTATCTGATAAAACAATGAATGACTGCTGAGTTCTACTTTGGCTGTAGCAGAAATGGAGAACAAAGTAAAGGCTTGTGCTTCCACAATTTTATATGTTACGGTCTTCAATGAGATGCCATTATATGACAGAGCTTGGAGAGGCTGTGAATGCAAGTAAGATGATACAGCGTGGGCTTGTTTGCAAGCACAAATACAGAGTCCAAGAATCTTTCTCTTCTCTCTCTCTCTCTCTCTCTCTCTCTCTCTCTCTCTCTCTCTCTCTCCTCCCCCTAATCAAAGAAGATGGCAAGGAGAACACTCACCAGAAACTGTCTTTACCTTAAATAAATGTCTCTTATTTGAGCAAAATAGTTGCTCATGTTTCCTTATATGGTATGACCTGAAGAAAACAAACATGGAGAGAGATACACTGACTGGCAGACAACTTGACCTATAAGCCATATAAATGAAGATGGGCACAAGTATTATGGAGGAAACTAATGTAGTCTTAAGCCAGCTTACTTCTAGAAGAAATTTAGGTTGACTAACGTATTATGTGGTATTCATTAACCAGTTGAGTTATTGAGGCATCAAATGAGGATTTATCCATATGGCAGTCCTGAAGGCAAGTGCTGGGTGGAAACATAGGAAAGGGGCTCTTATTTGGTTTTCTATCATGACATAATAGAGCAGGCAGATATAGAAGCATATAATTAGAATCAAATGAGCTAAGGCTTAGATGAAGTTTGCTTGAAAGCAACAAATGTTCCCTAGGGGACCTTGGCAAGACTTTGACGAGGAAGTAACAATTGGCAGAGTCATAGAAGAAAAGCTGAGTAAAACTTTGGAAAAGTCATTTCTGATGTAAGATCAAAATACACAGATTTAATTATTGAAAGGTCGGGCAGCGTGTGATGGCTTTGGCCATGATCAGAAGGGGCATGAAGTGAGAGAAAAAGCCTATAATGGTATTTGACAGCATGTGATAAAAACAAAGTTAAGGATTGCAACAGCCCTATCCATGTGGTCACTGTAGATCACCAGGTACAAGAAGGATAAGAATTGATGAAATTTCTAGTAAAATTAGTTCAGTATCAATGGAGAATCGGAAAAAAAAAAAATGAGAAAAGAGATGGGCAGTGGGGTAATTCAGACAGATGATGTAAAGTTCTCAATGGCTCAGATAGCAACAATTAAAGAAAAGTTGTTAAATTTAAGAATGCATCAAAGCCAGGCACTTAGTGTAAATGTAGTGTGATAATAAGTGTTAAGAACAACCCTGGCATTTTCCTCATTGAACACTGGTTACACGCTGATGATTGAGTTTGTCATTCTAGCCATGGTATGGAGAAGAGTCCATGTGCCAGTGGTCATGCAAGATGGCCGCTAAAGAAGTCTGTAGAGCAAGAACAGAAGCCCAGAAACCTTTCAGCTTAGCAGGATTCACCTGACAGTCAAGAAAGATGTATTGCTACAAAAGAAATGTGAGACAAGGTATAGGCAAACATCCAAGTAACAGAAAAAAGGGGGTCTCCAGGAAGGAGACAAGGGGAAAGATGAGGCTTCATGCACATAAAAGAGAATGGGAAGTGAGTAGAAATGATATATTTACCAAGAGAAAGGTGTCACATTTTATCTTACTTCCTTGGAACACCTGTGGGCAAAAAGCATGTCATTATCCAAATGTTAAAGTAAATAATTGAGGCTGAAGTCTCTCTCTAGCAAAACTAATCACAAACATCACAAAATACAATCAAGAGAGAAAGAGAGGAATGGAGGCAAGGAGGAAGAAAGAGAGAGAGAAAGAGAGAGAAAGAGAGAGAGAGAGCGAGAGAGAGAGAGAGAGAGAGAGAGAGAGAGAGTTCCATAACACCATTTAAAAAAGAGGTAGACATGAAATTGGTACAGTCTAAAAAAATCTGAATACTGGCCTATTAAACTTTAAATATTTCTGGAAGATTTCATTTAATTTTTTCTAATTAAGTGCAAAGAACTGAATAGATTTCTTTTTCATCATTGAGGCTGTGACACAATGCCATAGGAAATTATTTCTGGTTTAATTCACTAGTTTGCACAGAGTCCCCTGGGGTCCAGGTCAATGTGTGAGAGAATAGCATGGTGTGAAAGTGACGAGACCTGTGGGGAGCTGCAAGATTGGCTTCATTTCTAATGAGGGAAAAGTTTTATTTACAAGACAAGTCAGCTGTGAAACTGAAGTAATAACATGAATTAATTTAAACACTCCACACTTAAAGGTCGAGTACTTCTAACAACTCTTATCCATGTTCTAGTAAGTAGAAAAATGATATTAAGTAGTGTTTATAAATATTTATGAATGTTAACGAATAGTCTCTTGGTGAGTGCGGACTGTTACATGCTACACATTCAGTTTGAATCCATTTTATTCAGTGGCAAAGGATTTAAAAATCTAAGGAGCTTTTGTCTGCATCAGACTAGATTTTTCCTTTAATCTGACCAAGCTGCCATGAGTTGTAACCTTGGCAGTTCAGAAGCAAAAGCAATCAAAGGAAAAGTGAGCAGATTTGTGCTGTGGAGTCAGTCGGATCTCAGGGGTGTGCTCTCATACACAGACAGTCGGGTGCTCATTTATGACGAGAACTGGACTCTTGCTCCACAATGAGACTCACCAGCAAGGAGCAGAACTCCCATGTCCAAGTCTGGACTAACCCTGCCTCTGTTGTTCAATGGGCAAACAGTCACCAAAGTCCCTGAACCTCAGTAGTAATCATCTGTAAAATTGATAACCACAGAGTAAGATGAACGCATGAATGCACTGTGTCCATGGGGAAGGTGGGGCCCACTGAAAGGACTGATTGCTTTATAATTCATTTTTGAGTTACCTACGTCCTGAGAATACTCACAATTTGACTGACTGTACTCATTTGTGGGAATTTAGTCTCAGTCTATACCATCACTTCTAAATCACACATTCTTCCCTCAAAAGACAAAACAAACACAAAGCCTCAGATGCTTAAAGGATGAACAAAAAATTATTCTTTGAAATAGTTAATAATTTTCTTAGAATTTTGGCACCACAAAAACTCATTTCTCTAAAATACTCATGATTTTCATTTTACAGTCTGATTATTCTTACTAACGTACACACACACACACACACACACAAGCATATATGTGTATATATCTATATATGTTAGTATACATGTATATGTATTAGTAACATATACATTAGTATATATGTGTGTGTGTCTTGGTAACAAATCTATACATACTTGCCCACTTGTGTTGGGCTGACATACAAAATGCTGTTGATAAATAAATATATGATACACTGAAATAGGAAAACTTCCATTTGTGAAGTTTTACCTATATTATAATTGCCAACAAATTTGCCTCTTTGGCTAACAACTCTAGCATCAATTTTTTTCATATATCAATGAAGTTAAACAATAAAGTTTTACCCAGCCTCATTCATTGTTTGATTTCTATTTCATATCTGTATTAGAAATGCTGGTTACTGCCACCCATTATTCTATTTGCTTCTAGATGGTACTAAAGAAATATATCTAGACATGCTTGTGTCACATAGCTCTAACTCCAGCTCACAGATAATGGACCCTACCAAGTTCAAGGGAAAAAATAACTAATACTATTGAATGAATGCTATATTGGAAAGATTCCTCTCACTTTTCCATTTAGAAACTTAGAATCCTTCGGCTGACTAGGTTAGTAATTATGTCCATTTACTGAAGAAAAGAACAAGTCAGATGGTGGTCAGGAAAGTTCTCTAAGGATGCAAATCTAGTTAAATTTGGAGCTGAGATAGTCAGCCAGTCTAGCTACTGACTTCTAATCATTCTATACACATTTGTTAACTAGTTTGTTACTGCTATCTACACATGTGGCTAAGCCAATTGCAGTTTGTATGTCAAGAATTTTAAGTAATCTATGGGGAGACTGAATCAGTGTGCTGTGGTAGATACTGGATGGGTGAGATCATTTCCTGTTGCAAATGCATGGCAAGTTTATGATGAACATCTTTATGGATGATTTTATCTGTTGCTTCCCCTGGTTCTTTCTTAAGAAGCTTTTATAAATGAGCATTGTTTGGATCTTTATCATGTGGGAGTTATTAAAAGGGTGAGCTAAGTTGGGTTGCTCATTAAGAATTTATGTTTCTTTCTGCCAGGGCCTAAGGCATTATCAAGCACAGTAGACTGTGGATCTTCTGAAACATGCTGGGCTCCATAGTCATTTGAAGAATGACTGTTGATTACAGATCCCCAGGTTATGGTTGTTGTTGTTGTTGTTGTTGTTCCCTTAGACAACTGCCAAGTTTACAAGTAGACTGGTTTCTCTGCATTTGCTAGGTGCCTCTCTTTATCTCTCTCCTTCCTCCTCTCCCCCTCCCTCTCCCTCCCCCCCCTCCCTTCCTCCCTTACACCTTTGCCTGTCTCTCTCTCTCTCTCTCTCTCTCTCTCTCTCTCTCTCTCTCTCTCTCTCTTCTCATATACAGATGTATCCTTTGAGCTTTGAAACTCCAAGACCAATGTGCTCCATGCACTAAATATCTAAGGAAAGAAACCTGAGAGATCCTTTTAACCATCCAGTTTTCCTTATCAGTTAATTTTATTCTCTAGATGCTTCATACTTTCTTACTGTTTTGCATATTTTATAAATGTTTAAATACTTTCAACAATGGGGTTGTGGATTACAAAGACCGTCTTGCACAAATTATCTCCACAAATAAACTGACCAATCCGAAATAAAGAAGAATTTCTTGGGTCCTGATTTCAGGAAACATAGATCTTAGAGGGATTGTGACATGGGGGAAATCCCATCGCTATTTTCTGCTTTAGAGCTGGAGTTGAAAATATCTGTGAGAGAGATCCAGATCAAGATCAAAGGAAACAAAGCTATTTCTAAAGAGGAACAAAGGTGGGGCTGAGTCATGTACATTACCAAAGACAAAGCCTCATCATAAAGCTGTGTGATCATGACATTTATACACACTCGTGTTAGCTTGGACCAATTACAAAGTTACACACACACACACACACACACACACACACACACACACGCACACACGCACACACGCACACACGCACACACGCGCACACACACACACACACACACACACACACACACACACTGCATGTAAGCTATAGTTTTAGGACAAATGGCCATCTACATAGGGAAATGTGGCACTGGAGTATCTCTGCCCATTGTGGGAATAAATGAACACCAGGACAATCACTGGAAATGATTCATTACATAAAAGTGTATTACACAGGGATGAAACACATGTAGAATATTGCTTTTCACTCCACCAATTGGAAGAGATGTAATCAGTAAAAGACAAAAGTTGTTAACAAACAGAAATTACACAACACTAGGAACAGTAAATCCATCTATTAAAATTTTGAGCCATTTGTGGAGATATACTATAAAGAAGTAGAAACAAAGTTTAAATCCAACATAAGGTCACTGTAATGTGTATATATAAAAACTATGCAAGATACATAATATCACATGTAAAACTAAAAGAGTTAAAACTATCTAGAAAATGCACAAAGATATATCAAGTACTTGATGATGGAAAAAGACAATTATAGTCTGGCTTACTTTACCAATGTCTTATGTGACCAAAGCATTTGATGAACTTTTGCATTTTTATTTCAAACAGCCCCAGTGAAGGAGGAGGCAGACAGCAACTCAAATTTTTCAAACGAGAAGAAAAATGACGGTGGATTACATGGGATCCCAGCAACAGCTGAGTAGGTTGATAGTAATGTTTGAACATGTAATTAAATGGGTGCTTCTAACATTAGCTTCTGCTTCATTAGAAGACAGTTTTCTAGCTCACTTAACAATCTGTCTTTACCTTTAACTCAGCGTGCTTGGTGACATACATGAGGAGCTCAAAGGACACTCACAATCTTCTCACTTTGAGAGCAGGGCTTAATGGGACTGGGGCATTCATTTTCCTATTTACTTCAACCTCAACAGTCAGAGATCAAATAGGAAGTGACAGGGCAGCAGTGGAGGAAAAGTAGACAAGGTTATAAATATGGGCATGCATCTTCTGCACCATCCTTTGCCTCTGTCCCAGTCCAACACTAACTGGGGACATTTGAAAACATGCACTTGTCCAGCTTCTGTGTGGAAAAAAATCTTGTAATAAAAATTAAATGCTGGGGGATGTCTTTCTGTACACTGTGAATATACATTGTTCCCACTGGCTAATACATAAGATGCTTTGGCCTATGGCAAGGCAGCTTAGAGGAAGGCAGGAAATCTCAGGAGAGAGGAAAGAAGAAAGGCAGAGGCAGAGAGATATGAGCCCCACTGCACAATGAGCAAGAAGATGTCAGCAGACAGGTAACGCCATGGCCATGTGGCAACATATAGATTAATAGAAGTGGGTTGATTTAAGATGAAAGAGCTAGCTGGCAAGCAGCCACAGCCATAGGCCATAGAGTTTGTAAATAATATTAAGCCTCTGAATGATTATTTTATAAGTAGCTGAGGGACCATGGGGGGGTGGGGGGGGGGGTGGTGGGACTGGAAGAACTTGGAATCAAAGAAAACTTATGGCTACCATTAAATCTAAAAAATGATCTTTGCATCGCCTCACATTTGAAACAAACCTGTGCTCAGACCTCATACTCTGTTACCCTGTCACAATCTCCATAATCTAAGAATAAAAGGAGAATGGTAGTTTGGAAATTCAGGCAAAGACAAATTGATTATAGGGTATCCCTGAGAGCCAGGCATATAAGACTAAAAGCTACAGGAAATGTGAGCTTGGCTGGTTATTAGAAAGAAGGATCCATACTTGGCCCAGTAGATGAAAAGGACATGAAGTTCAGGCAGCACAGAGACCTTCCCAGACATGATCTACTCTAAGATACCAGGATCTCAGCACCCGGGCAGGGAAGCAAGGACTATGTTACTAGAGGGAACATGGCAGAATTCCAGAACTCACTGTGGGCTGCAAAGGCAGAAAACTCAATATAATCAATAGACTGTGTTGGGAGCTACCATAAACCAATCCCCAAAGCAGAGGGCTGTGACATTGTGAAACACAAGGTCATGAATACAGGCCTAGAATCCTCTTCCAAAAGAAAGTAGATGTCTAGAGTTCAGAGAGAACTTAAAGGGCCCCTGGACTAAAGCCTCACTACTCGGAAGTTCTGCTGGGAGTGTAGCTCAATGGTAAAGCACTCTCCAGCCTAAGCAATGCTGTGGGTTCAATTCCCAACACTGGGGGGTGGGGTGAGGTGGGGGAAGTCCCTCCAGCTGTCACTAGAGAAAAATCATGCACTGTATCTCATACCAAACTGTACTTGGGCTTAATAATGCCATGACAAGCCAAGTTTGCATAGTCAAACAAAAACAAATGAATAATAACAAAAAGCCACTGAGCTTAGAATCTAGGATGAATGGTAAACTGTTGAAAGGTAATACTGGGGATAAGAAAAAACTGTATGTGTTTCTTCCATACCGGAGAGGGGTGAACTCTTGTGTAATAATAATCTGTTTCTCATGAATAATCAATCCTGTGTGCTACTTTCTGTGGGAGTGGGTCTGTTAATTTTCTTCTTACTCCCAAATGCTTGATGTTTCCACCTCTTCTACAAGGACCTCACTCATTTTCTCTAACCAATTTCCTGTTTCTTTTCCCTTCATTGGAGACATACAACCTTATTCTGCCCCACAGACAGACGTCAAGAACAGAGGCAATCAGAAGGGTCCATAGTCATCAACTTTTCAGACTGATGGAACTGCAAAGACAAATGCCATCCCTTCTGAGATTCACAGGCAAGAAAAATATCTTCACCCCCTGGGCAAGGTCACACCTGCCTCCTTAATGCTAATGCTGATGCAGACTGACAATATTGTGCTGTCTTCATCTTTCATAAATACACCTCATTGTATAGCCAATAATTACCTGGACTTCTCAGAGGAAAGAGTTGTTATGTGAAGTAGGAGATAATTTTCAAGTTGACCTGTTTTGTTTTGCATCTAGAATTTGAACACTGAATCTATAATCCTTAGAGACTCCTCTCTGTTAGCAAAACTCAGAATAACATACATAATCAAACCTGTTTCACAGACAGGTATTTTTGGTACCAACAAATCAAAATCTATTCAGTTTAGTTGAAGGAAAGAGAAAGAAAATAAAAATAAATATTGCTCAGGCTCAGAAAGTGATTTTTCCAAATTAAAGAGTCAGAAACAAAGTTTTTTGTCTGACCTTCTCCTGCCCTCCTGTCTCCTGCCTTCCATCCTCAGCCCCTTCTTTTCTGCTCAAGGAAGCCACAGAAACTACTGTTCATCTTCCCCTAAAGAAGGGATAGAGACACCAGAATCCATCCATTATCCCCAGTGCCAGGCCATAAAGAAATTGTCTAAGGGGTTGAGTTCAAGTCAATAGCGTGTCAACTGCCCAAGCAAGGAGGCTTTAGTTCAGATTTCCAAACCCAGATAAAAAGCCAGACGTGGCAATCCTGAGCATCTGTAGCTGCAGTACTGGATAGGAGAGAAGAAAAATACTGAAGCTCACTGCCATCCAGTCTGAGCAATAGGTGAACAACAGGTTTGGTGAGAGACCCTGTCTCAAAAAATGTGGAGAATAGTACAGGGTGACTCCTACATTGGCCTCCGGCCTCACACACATATATACATGTGCACATGAACCTACACAATCTATATACCCTTGTCTCTTTCTTTCTGTCTCCCTCCACCTCTCTTGCTCTCTCGTTCACTTTCTCTCTAACACACACACACACACACACACACACACACACACACACACACACACACACTTGCTTGACTGACAGTCATAATAAGACCATTTAATAAGAGCACTTCCACCTGAGAAAGAATTCTACACCAAAAGTGGAAGGAAGGAATGATACACATAGAAGCCAACAAAGTGGACAGACCCATCTTGCTGAGAGTCTCTTCAGTTTATTACTCATAGATCACACCCTTTGGGACCAATCATTTCTACACAGCTACCACTCCCCACTTAAGAGTAAAATGAGTTATATCAGCCTAAGGCTTAGGATCTTCAAAATTAAGGTCCTGTGTTGTGTATGTATATATATATATATATATATATGTGTGTGTGTGTGTGTGTGTGTGTGTATATATATATATATATACATATATATATATATATATATATATATATATATATATATATATATTGTGTTTATAATTCTATATCTGTATTGTTTATCAGTTAACTTGTCTTTTGTTAAAAAGGTGTTGCTTTATGGAGGACATAATATGTTATCCCTCTTCTGCCAATGATGTAGCAACCTAGAATTCTACTGCCCAGCTAAGGTGTTAAGTAGCTACACTTTCTGTCACCCATGGGCACTGGATGTTTCAGCTGCCAGGAATATTGGCTAGATGTTAGCATGTGGAGTGTGGGGTCAGAACATTTAGTTTCAAACATCATCTCTATTATTTATAAACTTAGTGAATATTAGTGAATCATATTATGTTTTAATGTCTTGGTTCTGTTTCTGGGAAAACAGCAGAAGGAAATAACAATAGTCCCTCCTAGGTGAATGGATTAGACAAAAATAACACATTAAGTATTCGGAAAGGTGCCCAAGAACGGTAACTCATTATCATCATGGACTTGTTGTGCGCACATGCTTCGTTTTCCCTCCTTACCCAGTGGCTCTGTCATTGCACATGTGCCACACGGCCCCACCAGCTCAGTGGAGTGCTGTCTTGCAACTCCAAAGGCCATGGCTGCCTCGCGGGGTGCGTAGACAGGAACAGAGTCTCATAATTGGTCACTGAGAGGTCACTGGCCTAATTCAGGGAGTAATAAAAATGTGACAACGCGAAGGACACAAAGCAGGGATATGTTCCCTCTCAATGCAATATTAAAATAACTTCACAAGCAAGGGTGTTGTCCAAGAAAAACATGAGCTGCCTGGACGGTGGCAAGTTCACCGTTCTGCAAGTCTCTCGTATGCAGCTGTTTTATAGAGTTTCACAGACTGAAGGGCAGTAACTCATGAACAATATTGAGCAAATACTAGGGTAAACAGTTTTTAAGATTCTTTGATTTCATGATTCAATTTGCTGCAATGAGACTATATGAAGTAACCCATGGTACTAAACTGTAATTAAGTCTTAAGGCAAATCTGGAATTGTTAACGAAGTTCCCCTTTGGATCCTATACATCTGAGAAGGAGAGAGGCACGCCATGAAATCCCGCCATATAAAGGTGAATGCGCATTGGGACAGGAAGTGTTTGTTAAAGAAAACCACTCAAAATGTCTAAATATTTAAAGTTGGAGTTTTAGAGATGATGGAAAGCAGTGGGTTTGTAGAAATTGTCATTATAATCACTTTACAAGTATAAATATATAATAGAAAAAAATCACAAAATTACTATATACTCATGAATGTCTACACAGAAAATGAAGTCAATTTCCATGTCAAATATCATTCTAGTACCAAACCTGCTTTGGCTGCCCTGTCCCTGTCTGTGGACTGTTGCCATGCTCCCCATTCTGATGGTCTCTTATCTTCCTAGAACCAAAGCTTTCTTTTATAAGTTGCTTGGGTCATGGTGTTTTATCACAGGAACTGAAAAGTAATTAGTATACCTACTATCACCCCTCACCAAGGAAGAATCAGGTCAGCATATCTTGGTGCTGTGTTACAAGTTTGAGTTTTAAAATTACTACTTTAGTTGTAGACTGAGTTTAATTTACATATATATATATATATATTAGTTGGGTCTAGGACAAAATTAACAACAAATTCTGAAATGGCCCTAAATTCACTTTTGTCATTTTATACTATGCATTAACTTGAAGCAGCATTCTCAGAAAACTGAAATATCCATCCATTCTTGAAAAATCCTGAGGATGTTTTACATCCTGTTTATCAAATATTCAGCCAATATTTATGTATGCAAAAATAAACAAACACATGCATTTCATAACTATGAAACTTTTTGTCTTTAACAAATGGTAAAATTGCTTTAAAATCACTTTATCGCATATTAGTAACTTAATGGTCAGTCTATGTTTGCATAATTATCTTATACGTCTATGTACCCAGGTACACATAAAACTAATTATAGGAGAAAGGGTATTACAAATGGAAAAGTTTGAAGAAACTCTCTTCTGAATGGCGTTCTATAAAATTTAGAAAATGTAAAATATTCTACCAAAATGGTATGCATATCAAGTTAGGAAATGTTTATACTGTAAATTGAGTGCTATCCTAACCAAGTGGAATTGATGAGTATATTAACAATGAGTGATGACATATATGTAATATATGTGTGTGTGTGTGTGATGCCTGTACAAGTATCATGAACAAGAAGTTACTTAAATAATATATTCATACAACTAAAGATAGAGTAAATTGATAATATGGGAAGAGTGAGCATTTATTCTTCGTTTAATGGAGAAATGAACCTAAGAATAATACTAAAACAAGGAGGTGATTTTTGTCCTCATACCAAACTATTAACTCAAAAATTATTCATTGGATAATGAAGGGTTAATTGTCAACTTAATCAGTCACCTTGCCAAATAACGCCTTTATGCCATGACCTGTAACAACTAAATCTTACAAAGTCTTATCTTAAATAAAATCTTCAATAGAATATGATTTTTAATAGGCTGAAGTACTAAAATATTCTGCTAAGCCTGGGTACAAATGAGTCCTATTCACCTTTTAAATGATGGATGTTGGGGAATCTGTGGAAGGAAGCATGCTGTTTGAGCAATGCCACAGCTCCAATTAATTGCTGGGAACTCTACTTTTCCTCAGAATTAAAAGTGACCCAATTCTTCTTCATCCTACTTATTAAACAATCCCTTCTTGCCACTCTGGCCATCAGCCAAAACAAAACAACTGAACAACTAACCAAGGAGTCAAATATAGCAGAGCTTTAAACATACACTAGGTTATTTTCCAAAACAAAACTCAACAAATAGTTATTCACCCTATTTGTAAGAAATAGCTAAGACATTTTTTTTTTCATTAAAACAAAGTGTCCATCAATTTTGGCATAAGCTGAAGAATGACCTTATAAGAGAATAATACATATTTAGATTATTTTAGTGAACTTCCCCGAATGTCTGTATTGAGGAAGAAGTGAATTTTTATAGTTTTGGTTGTCTAATTCTATTTGGTTTTGCTCAAAATAATGACCAAATGTTTGTGTTGAAAGCAAAAAGAAAGATGCCCACAAATGACCAAGGTGCGTCCATGCTCAGTAAATAACAAGTGTCCCTAATTTTTCTACTATATGCCTGGTGAAACTCTGCACAAAGAAACATCTGCTCTATTTACACCTAAAGGTCAGAGACCTGAGGTGGCAAAGTCATAAACCAGTCGCTTTAAGCCCCATGCTGCTGGGTGTCCTTTATTCTTTTCTTTGTAGGTCTGGCTTCTGGGAACACTTAGGTTCCAGTGACTATTGGCTGCAGCTTCCCCTTTCAGTGAAACTGAAGGGCATTTCAGAGAACGGTCACCAACCCTCAGCTAGAGTTAATGCCAGAAACTAACTGAGTCAAGTCAAGTGGAGGAACCAGGTCAGGGTGCACAATGAGGGAACAGCAGGCTCCAGCAGGCCCCCTTGGTGATTCTCTGGCACTGGGGAACTAGCAGGGATGAATACTCTTTTGAGTACAGAGTAGTTTATGAAAATATTGCCATTTACACAAACTTCTTTATACTGGTTGGGACCTAGCCTTTGCAAGTCCAAGAGTGGATTTTTAGAGCAATGGCAGCACCATCATCCATGATGCTCCTAGGGTATCAATAGTCACCAAGAGAAGAATGCCTGGTACCTGGGAGGGTGCTGGCATTGGTGCAATTACTGTGACTGTACAATGTTGATTTCACAGAGGTGTCTGTGAGAACTCTCCATCGGAATTTCCTCCAGTCGTGACACACTGGAAGAGAGTCTCTCAACAAACCTGCTTCCCACCCTGACAGAAAACCCTTCTAACATGTTCTAAAATAACAAAATGTAAAAGTCAGTGTGAAAAGAAGAAAAGGATTTTGTTCGTGGTGACTGCCATATTTAAGACAAGATTATGCTGAAAATTTTAAACAAAATTATACTGAAATCATGTCACTGTGTGTGCATTAAGTTTCAGTACTGCAGGCTTTTAAGACACAGTCTGGAGATGTAGAAAGGAAGATGGCTATTAAAAAGGAACGGGTAACCTCCACAGAGCAGGAACTTGTCTCTCACAGTTAATCGAGGCCAAGATAAAAGTGCTGGCAGGTTCAGAGTCTGCACAGAGGCTACATTTCTTCCTCTAGAATACTGCTCCGCTGCTCTACCCTCCAATAAGAGGAACACTGTGTTCTATCTTGGCAGAAGGCAGAAGGGCAAGAGGCCCAGGGGCTGCAGGAAGCCTTAATCCCATTGACGAAGCAGGCACCCTCACAACCTAACCAGCCGAAGAAGGCCCTACTGCAAAGTACTGTCATGCTGGCTGCTATGTTCCTGCATATGGCCAAGCTACTACAGCCACAATGGCAAATAATGTGGCTTCACACAATAAGGTTGGATTCTACAATAAAATAAAATTAAAGCCAAGACACTTGGATCATCTCCTAGTATGCTAGTCCATTTTAATAACATGAGATGCATATGTAAACCACTTGTTTTTCAATCATTTATATATATAAATGTTTTTTCCCTTGGAGTCCAAACTCTTTAGAAGTATTTCTTGCCCTGGGATACAGTCTGGAACCATGTGCTTCCTGGAGGCTCCAGTGTGTCTCCCTGTTGACGTGTTAATCCTACTTAGCATCATAAGAGACTGACCATGAATACTGGTCATAATCCTAAATGTTGCTAACTTGACCTTTTATTGCAATGTTCGTAGAAGAAGCCTTATCCATTCAGGGATACCGGCTTTACATAATTCCCTCTTGTGTGAATTATTGGTTTCAGTCCTTTGGTTTTTGTGAACAACTTGAAAAGAATGATTGTATGAAAATAAAAATACATAATCTGTGATTTTGGCCAATCTTCAAAAGCATTCAATTGACAATGGAACATTTGAGAAAAAAACACAAACAAACAAAACAGAAAGATTGTAAATAGGCAAATGAATGAGAATTAAGACTTTTTGTTAAAAAAATGCCAGATTTCTTGTTTTCCTTCTCAGCCCTCCCCTATAAAGTACTGTTCAGTGGGTAGTATGTAATTGTACCTGATAATTTCTCACACTTCCTTGACTGGTTACCCTTTGAAAGTCAAGAAAGTGATATTTTAATTGCAGTGCATGAAGCAAGCATGTCTTAGTCTCTTTTCTTTGTTGCTGTGATGAAATACCCTGAAAAAAAGCAACTCAAAGGAGAAAGCATTTCTCCTAACTCACAGTTGAAGGCAGTCACTGTGGCAGGAGCTTGAAGCAGGTGGTCACACTGATCCACAATCAAGAAAAAGCAATGAACATGTCCCACTGCTCAGCTCCCCTGCTTTCTCCATTTATCCAGTCCAGGATGCCCTGTCCGGGACTAGTCCTGCCCAGAGTCAAGACTGGTCTTCACACATCAATTAATATAATTAAGTCAACCCCCAGGGGAATACCCAGAGGCCCATGTTGCAGGTGATTTCTCTTTCACAGTGCCCATGATTTTCCTCTAGCCTGGTATATGCACAAACAAGGAGGAGCCAGTTCTATACAGGACAGAAGAACACAGGAGACAGGGGAGCGGCTGTGCGTGTACCGACTTCTCAACCTTTTCCCTAACTCACCCGGGTGTTTCTATAACACATTTCAGAACGAGGTTGTGGTAACAATGAACAGAACTGTTGAGGATGCCAGATGGCTTGCAGAGTTGTGTGTGGCAATGCATCTCAAAGCCCCACTTCCCAAGCGTTGGCAGACAACAGCATCGAATTCGTTAACTATCTTCTCCTTCTCACATTCTAATCCCTGACATCTAAGTGTGTAAATCCTTTTGAAAAACTTTCGGACACCAAGAGAGTACTGAAGCGTTAGGCATTATGATTCAGGAGCACACCTGTGCCAGTGCTGCCTGGGGACAAAACATGGGAATCACTAAGGCTTTCTGGCAGCCAGCACAGTGACAGCTCCAGGCTCAATGAGTGTCCCTGTCTCATTTGAAGAAGAAAGAATTCTAGAACAGGTCACATGAAACTCTCCTCTGGCCTTGGCACCTGTACACACACCTATGTGCACACACCACACACACATATTCAATGACACACATACACACAAAAAAATCATTAAATTCATGATCTGACTCTATACCACAGAGGATATTAAGTACTATTTATTACTTAAGAGATAAGGCCTGAAAAAAAGATTAATAAAATGAGGAATAACTAAAAATATCCTGAGACTAAAACAATGTTGTCTAGAACAGTCACTCTTTAAAAAAAAATGAAACTTGAAAGACATATACATAAGAAATGTCATCATAAAAATGGTATATCTTAGCAAACAGTTATAATTAAATTTCTAAATAGATTAAACATTTTTAGAAGTGTGTTCTGCCTTTGTATGGAAACTTAGAAAACAAATATAGATAACAGACTCAGGTTCTTAATAAGACAGACTAATAAATCTATGTTATTAATAAAAATGCAATTAAAACCAATAAATATCCATACATTTCCCCCACTGGGTTATTTTTCTTACATTAATGGTATGTGTTACTTAAAAACTAATGATAAAAGAAAGTGATCAATCACCATATGAGCTTCAGATATGATATCTGCATGTCCTCCTGTGGCAGGTCATTATTGTGTGTAATTAATGTTCTCCCCATAGCCCAGTGGCCAGATGACTCTCCTTAGAGACACTAATGCGGCCCATGGGACGACACTCATATTTTCTTAGGCTCCCTGCAGCTTCTTCCAGTCACTCATTTTTCTCTAGCTCCATATTATTTGGTCAGATCTATTAGAGAGATGCTAACAGTTTTGTGGTATCTGACTCAAGTTCAGGAGAAAAGAAGTGGGGCGGGGGAGCTCCTACACTAGACCCTCATCCAGTTTATTTCCCAAGTTTCAGTTTCCGGTGATCAACCACAATCCAAAAGCGATAAATGCAAAATTCCGGAAATAAGCAGCTCAGACATTTGAAATGAGATGGCATTCTAAGCGGCATGATGAGTTCTTTGCCAACCATGGCAGGAGTTTTCACTGTCCAGTGTATCCACACAGTGTATGCTGCTTGCTGCCATGCTGACACTCTAGTGCCTATGTTCAACGAATATGAATTGTACTTAACAACGCTCAAACAGGCAAGAGGAGTGGTACTGACTGTCTCAACACACTGAAGAGTCACCATAAATAGCTTATTTGAAGTGACAAGGCAAAAAAAAATTATATGAAGGATGTATGTAGAGGAAATGCTGATCAATACTACTACTAGGTTAAGGCATCTACTGGGGTCTGGAAATGCATCCCCTGTGGGTATGCAGGGACTACTGGCAGTAAATTCCATTGATTCTTTTTTCCTCTGAAAGCAGGTCTTGCTTTACAAAAAATATATCAAGCTCGTCAGTGACACACAATAGTTATGTGGAACCAACATGACAATTAGGAAGAGATACTACACGACACAAAATAAAAAAAGAAGAAATCACAAACAGTCCAATGTCAAAAGGCAAAAAGCTGAGATAAGGAGCTGTGAAGAATAACAGAGACAGAAAGAAAACAAATTCTCCTTTCTTAAAGACAGTATTTTTCAATAAAAACTTGCAGAAGCATCAATATTAAGAGCTGACTTAACGTCTTAATATAGTGCAATGCTTTAGCTGGAAAAGAATTGAGTCTCAGGAAGAAACAAGTTAGAATATTCACTTTTGCCTTTTCTAAAGGTGTATTCCAGTCTGTATCATAACCACAAAAATTTCTCATTTGTTTCCTAGTAATGTTGTATAAAGAGATGTTCCTACTAGTCCTGTAGATCTATGCTAATCCTTTCCATTAGCTGCTCAGTGCTTTCTTTGGTAAAATAGTGAGGAGAACATTCACCTTACTGGGCTACTGTACTTTTTTATGAGATAAGATATGGGATGTTCTTGAAACAGGGCTAGTACACACTTGTGTATGTAACATCTAGAATTTATCTTATTAGACATTAAGAAGAAAAATACTAGTGTTCTAGCCATCATGCCTCTAGTTAGTGAAAACTGAGATAACAGAGTTCTGGTAATCAGCAGAAAATTAACTTATCAAATGAATAAATTCATTAGAAAAATGATTGTCCACAAGTCTACACTTTAACGTCATGGACTACTGAATAAAATAAACTCTTACCTTAAAAATTCTACTAATTAATTCAAATATTTCACATATTGAGCTTAAAGGACTGTGTTCTTGAAGAACATTTAAAAACACAGGCAGTGGCTATAACAATTGCAGTAATATGACCCTTCTGTTCAGCAGAATTTCACACTTACCCAAGTGTTCCCAGTGTTTAGTTTTGTGGTACCTGAAAGGACCACCTCCTCTTGACTTAACCAAGGACAGTCTCTTCTCTTAGCTTCACTAATACCTGACATCATCATCATAAGACGCATGTCTTTCTGAAATTCTAGGGCAAACACTTAAAGTACAAAATAGTATGTATCTTATACTTTGGAAGCTAATTTACATCTACCCAACTCTTCCCTGTGGACAGAGAAGTCTAGAACATGTGGAGACACACTGGTGTAGCAGCTTAAAAACAACAGACAACAGGCTGGATTCAACCTCAAAAAGCTGTATGTTGTCATCTATTGTTCAAGACAATATGTTCTCTGCTGTTCATTTTAACACTTAGCTCTACTTTTGATTTTTATCTTTAATTAGTGAACATAATATTTCCCAAAATTATAGTATCATGAGAGACATGGAGCTAGAAAAGATTTTATTATATTTTCCCCAAGCCTGTTTGCAGAATACTTAGAATACCTAGAAGCCTTAGTTACTTACTGGTTTTCACTGATTTAAGATGTTGGAGGAAGAGCAAGATACTATTCACATCTTCCCAGCCCTGGAATATCTGCTGAGGCAGCGACTCTCAAGACACTCTAATGTGTATCTTATCTTGTGTTTATGCTCCCTATCTGTAAATTAATATGATCTGTCTTACATAGAGATGAGAAGAGATACTGTGTTTAAGGAAGCAGACACATGGGAGCCATGTAAATGGTACCAATAATCCTGTAGGTATATATTTTACATTCTGATGTGAGCAATTATTAAGTCATTGTAATATGATCACCTTCCTCTTTGTGAAGGTTTTGAAATGTGCTTCTGTGAACAATTACATCCATGTGGAGGCTAAAGAATTCCCCTCGAAATGCCCCTTGAGAATCCCAAATGTGAGCACTAACTCTGAAAGCCAAATGAAAACTTCAGATGGGAAAAAAGTTTTTGCAGTATTATATCAATAGTTGGGTATTCTCCTATAAAACCAGAAATTTTTACATAGTGGAAACATGCATATTATTGGGAATTCAGTATGCTGTCTCCATCACAATCTTTCTATTTGGCTTAGGCTGTGAAATGCTGTCTTAAAACTCATAGATGGTTATGTAAAGAAAAGAATTCTTCATGAATAAGAAGGTTCTTGCTGAAAACACACCAAAAATATAGTCAAATGAAAATTAAATGATCACATCAATCATTTACTAGTTAAAGATATTATTTACTCTCACAAAAACAAACCAAGAAATGGGCTTTTCTAACTGTTCTGAAAATGAGCAAGCTTGGCTCTGTGAGCTGATAAGTAGATTTTAGTCAAACAGCTCAGTCACTGCTAAGTTAATAATTCAATGGAGATATACCTGCTCATTTCCAAAGTGTCTATCAAACATAAGGGAGACAGAGAAAACAGGAAAATGCTGACAACAGAAACTACAGAATGAGACAGACCACAGAGACATGGCATCCTAGATTTACCAATGGCTTGGGTCAGAGACATAACTGTTTACTCTTTTAAAAAAAAAATTATTCACAGAAGTACAAAGGAAGAAGAAAGCATTGACTTTCATTCACAATCATCACTGGGGATCTAAAACAGTATTTAGAAGAACAGTCTGGAAAAAAAAAAAAAGATCACATCCTCTACCTTTAGATGTGTCAAAAGCTTCCTTCGAAGTCCGTCTACTTTGTTCAGGTATCCACTGGCACCCACCACAAAAGGGTCCAGGCCCTCTACTGGCTTCTGCCATGCCTTCAAAGTAAACTGAGAAGAATGGGGTTCTGAAGTTACTCTCAGGCCATAATGGTCCTCACCTCTCTTGTGTTCGTAATCAGTAAGATTTTAGGATTTCCTTAAGTTTTCAATCTCGCCTTGAAAAGCTACCTTCACTTTTCTTAGATATTTATTAATTTTATTGTATGTGTATATGGGTGTGTGTCTGGGTGTATGCATGTGTACCACCACATGAATGCATTGCCCACAGAGGTAAGAGGCATCAGGTCCCCTGGATCTAGAGTTACAGAGAGTTGTGAGCTGCTAAAGGGGTGCTGGGAACCAAACCCAGGTCCTCTGAAGAACAGCTAGTGTTCTTAACCCCTGGGCCATCTCACTGACCCCCAAATACTGCCTCCAAATAGGAAAGTTTGCCATCCTTGCTAAATATGAAATAGACCCAAACTTACTATACTTCACTAGTCTCTTGTTTTAAACATTCCTCAAGGATTTTTTCTTCTAGATTACTGAAAATACACAGCAGCACCTAATACTTGAAAATACAAAGTTAGACATTTTTTGAGGTTAACAGACAAAATCCAGAGAGCTCCACCAAGAAGATGTGTAACCTTGACAAAATATTTTGGCTTGTGCAGTAATTATCTCACAAATAACCTAAGTGTAAAAACAGTACTTCCTAAAGTTTTTGAAGATCACAGATAGAGTACAATAATTATATCTGACATACAGAAGTTCTCAATAAAGAAAAGCTACCTTTATTCAAAGATTATCCATCATATTTCTCCCTAATCACTTCTTTGGTCTCCTATCTCTAAGCCCAATTATTACACACCTATATCGCAACCTCATTAATCTACAAAAGACAAAATTTTTATTGGTTACTATCTTAATTGGGCTTTCTATGGTTGCAATGAAACACCATACCAAAATGAAAACTGGGGAGAAAAGGGTTTATTTGGCTTACACTTCCACATCACTGTTCATCACTGAAGGAAGTCAGGACAAGAACTCAAACAGTGCAGAATCCTGATGGCAGGAGATGATGCAGAGGCCATGGAGGGGTGCTGCTTACTGGCTTGCTTGCCCTGGCTGCTCAGCCTGCTTTCTTACAGAACCCAGAACCACAAGTCCAGGCATAGCACCACCCACCATTGGCCGAACCCTCCCCAGTTGATCACTAAGTGAGAAAAGGCCCTACAGCTAGATATCATGGAGACATTTCCTCAACTGAGGCTTCTATCTGATGACTCCAGCCTGTGCCAAATTGACACACAAAATCAATCAGTACAAGGAACCCCTTGTCAACTTGACACACAAACATATAATTATCAAGCCACAACCCTTACTTTCTTATTTGTCCTCAAGATCCCACATTAAAAATATAAATAATCCAAAAGCTCCATAGTCTTCAAAATTCAAACACATTAAAATTTCAGTCCCTTTAAAATAACCAATTTCTTCCTAAATCCAAAGTCTCTTAAAATTCAAATCCCTCAATTGTGGGGGATACAATCAAAAACAAACCAAATAAAAATAAAAGTAAACAAATTTCTTATGTCACGAGGGAAAAGTCAGGGTAGTCACAATCTGAACCAGGCAAAAGCAAATTCCAATAGCACAAATGACTTAATGTCCAATTATCTGGGACTCACTTACTGTCTAGGCTGATCTCCCTTATGCAGCACACACAGCTTGTCTTTTAGCCTCTGGCTGGCTCCACTCCACTGATGTTGTTCTTGGTCATCATCCTGTGATACTGGCATCTCCCAAATGCTGGGTCTCCCACTGCAGCGAGGCTTCACTTTCACCTGTAGTCTCTCATAGACTTTCCTTGTGGTGCCAAGCCTCAACTTCTTTGCATGACCCCTTCAGTCCTGGGCCTTCAACTGCCGCTGACACTGCATCTTCCCTAACGTCCTCTTCCGGCCTCTCACAGTGCCAAGCCTTGGGGAACATCCCACAGAGCTCTTAACACCCAATGGTCCCATGACTCCTTCATGCCTTCAAAACCAGTACCACCTGGGTGACTCCTACACATGACCAAGTCCAGCTGCCTGTACAAGGTACAGCCTTGGCCGCCTCTGGAACACAGGTTCTGTGTGCTCTCAGAAAACACTTCCCAGAAGATGTCACTTCAGTCATGTTGGGCTCTTCTCAATCACCAACAACTGCTTAGCTCCAGCCAACCAGCATCAGTTGTCCCAGGAACATAAAGGTTTCACTCCTTTTGCCTATCTCTTGTGAATCACAGCTGACTCTTTAGCCCCAACTAACCTGGGAGACAGAATCTTTATTCAAAATAGCAAACCGCCCTGATGGAGTCTTTAAACTTCCCTCTGAAACTTCACAAGCCAGGCCTCCATCTTCTGCACTGCTCTCAATATTCTTATCTTCCAAGATCCTAAAGAATATCCCACTGAGCTAATCTTAACACTCAGTGGCTCTTGTAACCTAAAGTTCCAAAATCCTTCCACAATCCTTCCACAAACATGGTCTGGTCTGTCACAGCAATACCTTCTGACATTGGTACCAACTTGTCTTAGTTAGGGTTTCTATTGCTGTGACCAAACACTGTGACCAAAAAGCCAGTTGGGGAGGAAAGGGTTTATTTGGCTTGCACTTCAACATTGCTGTTCATCACTGAAGGAAGTCAGGGCAGGAACTCAAACAGTGCAGGACCCTAGAAGCAAGAGGTGATGCGGAGGCCAAGGAGGGCTGCTGCTTACTGGCTTGCTCCCTATGGCTTGCTTAGCCTGCTTTCTTATAGAACCCAGGACCAGCCAAGATATGGCACCACCCACAATGGACTGGGCCCTCCCACATCACTCACCAATGAAGAAAATGCCTTACAGTTGGATCTCATGGAGGCATTGCATCAACGGAGGCTCCTTTTGCTCTGATGATTCCAGCTTATGTCAACTTGGTACAAAACCAGCCAGTACAATTACCTAATTTCCACTTAAATTTAAATTTCACAATTTAAAGTGTGGTTTCCTTCATTCCTCCTAGTGGTTTCTTCACTTGTTAATTCATTACCCTGAGGCCACACACAAGAGAATACTCATCCTGTGGTCATAAGTGTTCCTCCAGAAGCAGACTCCATAAACACCTTGGTCTCATGCTTCCTGACCTTCCCACTTCACCCCACTAGATTATACTGATAATCAAATATGTCACGAAGAGCAGTTTAAATTGTTAAAAAAAAAAAAAAAGTGCCATGTCCCCTGAAGTCACAGGTATGTTTCAGGGACTTCCTTAATCTTGAATGCTTCAGGAATGCAATATCCATGAAAAAGGACCCTGCCAACTCACAGTAGAAGCAGATAGAAAAAAAGAAATGGGATTCTTAACCTGACAGAGAAAGCATAAGACTTGTGAGCTGTCACCACAGATACATGGGTGTTCACTCAACTAAGAACTGCAATGTGATTTAAAAAGCTTCTCTGGCCTATCCCAGGTCAGAGGAAATTTGAATGTTGAATGTAAGCTCCATGTTGAAGCTGAAATTAGTACTCGGAAGAAAAATACTAGAATGTAACAACATTTCAAGATGGAAGGGTAGCATGACCCAAGACATGATGTAGGGGATAGAATGTGGATGAACAAGGTACAGAAACCATTCAGCTTGGCTTGGTTCTAATGACGGTAAAAGTTGAGCCTGGGAAAGCTGCTTCCAATCACATCCTTTGGGAATATAGGTAGTTGGAATTGCTGATATTATTATGACTTATCTGCAGGTGTCAGGGACTGGGGGGACTCTGGTGCAAGAAGAATATCTAACAGCCTGTGTATTTTGGATGAATAATTATTTCATTAATAATAAAAAAAAAAAACCTGTGAGAACAAAGGCTGAGCAAGGAGGTCTTTCAAATATCTAATCTGACACCCATGAAGGAGACGTGGAAACAGTAGGCAAGAAATATAAGAAAAAGAAGGAGGGAGACAGGTTAAGAGCCTCAGGGTACTTGAGGTGACAGTAGTACAGCATGGGGAGCTGTCCAGCAGGTGTGCGTATGTCTACCACAGCCCAGTGTTCCGGTTGTTTCTACACACACCACTAATGCAGCATTGAGAACTGAATCTAGGGTTTCATGTATGCCAAGTAATCTTTACACTGAACTACATCCCTAGCCCAGCCTAACTGCTTGGACCTTTAAGAGAGGGCCTCCTGGTAAGAGAATCCCAGTCCCTCTCTGGGATGTGCCCCTTTGCAGATATGTGAACCTTTGAGACTGTGAGTTAAATGAACACATTTTATGTCTAAGTTACCCACTTCAGAGAGTTCAGGAGTATGAGTCTGAACCAATACACCATTGTGCCAGGTAACAGCTTTAAACGGAATCTAATTGAGAATAAATATAGTTTTGCATTATAATTAGTGAGGAAATAAGCAAGCATTTGAAATAGCTTTCATTAGAATACCAATGATTTATATAAATCTAAATGAACATTTTGCTTGTATCTGTTCATTCAAAATACTTTTGATTGAAAGCTGTTGTATTTATGACAAGTATTGCCAAATATGAATAACTGATTTCTGTAATTAAACTACATGAATACTACCATTGGAAGTATCCATAAACTGCATAATACCTTTAACAGAAAAGAAAACTGAAGAAAAAAATGAATTTCCCTTAACAAGTATAACTGCCACTCAGGAACTTTGTGGGGATTTTCAGAAACTCCTTTGGGATTTCCATGAATATTAATGAAAATGCTTGCAAGAGTCTTATTATTTGGTCAGGAAAATTATTTACAAAATATGTGCATCATTTATCAGCCCTGATATGTATGAACATATTGGAAATGTCTCTGGCGAACCTAAGTATAAATTACTCCACCCTACCTGGACCAGTTTTATTATTGCCAAGTTCAGTGTTTAATTTGTAATGAATTATTTCCATTTTTTATAGTGTTAAGGGAAAAACGCTAGGCTGTTTACATTCTAAAATACATTCCCCAGCTCCTTTTTAAATATTTTTTTTTGTTTTTTCAGTTCATGCACATAACAGTCCCATGTATTTGATGGATGTCAAATATGGGTGGGACTATTAATATTGACTCTTCTGCAAGTTTGTTTATGGTAGGCTGCTCATCATATGGTAGATGTAAAGCACTGAATCTTCCAAACAAGTAGACTGGCTTTCTGAGTCCAACACCTAAGTGACCAAGTGAGAAAAAGAAATCTTTCTCTGAAATTCTTTTCAATGTTGTTACTCAATAAGTACCACTATACAATCATTTCCCAGTGCTTCTCTTGACACACTGATCCAAATATTCTTCTTTTAATTATTATAAAAGTGTTTCATGTAGCCCAGGATGGCCTCCACATAGTTATGAAACTGGCCCTGCACCTCCTGATCATTCTACTTCTACCTCCGCAAAGCTAGAATAATGGATATGCATACCTGGCTGATCTAGTTTTGAGAAAGTCTGCCACAAAGAGTATTAAAAAAAAAATCAGTGTGTTCAATGTCTAATTATGTACCATCAATATGTCATCTAGTTGGGGTTTCCAATCAGTTAAGATAAATAAGCCAGTGAATTTGGAAATTACCTGTTCAGCCCTCAGGCTAGTATTAATATCATCCAGCTACTATGCCTTAAATTATTTCTATGGATAGGTTAATTCTAAATACTATTCCATTTAATCTTTCTAATCAATATGAAATTTGTTCTTACCTTCTTTTTTACAAAGAAGGAACCAAGACTTGAAGAGGTTTGACAACTAGTCCTAACTGGCTAAAGACAGAGCCAAAGGGGAAAAAAAAATCATAATACAGACAGGCTAGTCTTCAGAGCACCTGCCTTGACCTCTGCTGTGTCCCATCCATATGGTTTCCCAGATCAGTCAGATACGATCTCTGTTCTCAAGACCAAGAAGCCCAGAAAAATGGATAGAATGCTTTCTGGAATAAGCAGAACTTAAGATAAAAGGGACTGTGTGGCTGAAGAGACTGCCAGGTCAATCTCAAGAGAGTCCTGACGATGACATCAAGTCGTGGAAACAGGAGGGCCTTCACCACTGAAATAGGTGAAAGGACAGGGTGGGAAGGGAGACAAAGGCAGTCCGTTCTATTTGATGGGCACCATTTATGTCGTCTCACATTCGGTATCCTCTTTGGTGTTAGAAAAATATCACAGAAGTTCAACTCTCACATGACCTAGGACAAAGCCAATTGCTTGGTCTTAACAGCCATTCAAATTCAGTCCCTAAAGAATCCTTGTGTGTATGTTGACTCTATCTTGTCTACTTTGAGTCTTACACTTGCCCTCTGATATTAGGGGCTGTGCTCCTTTTGCTAATTCTCCATCCAGGAGAAATGTTTCTACTTCACACAAACAAGTCTTGCAAACTAGATGCCTCCAACACAAAGAGTACCTCCAAAGGATTTCAGCTCTCCTGCCTTGGAGGGCAGAATCCCTGTGGTACTTCCTGCCTGACTTAGAGCTAGAGACAGAAGAGGTCAGTGTGCTCTTTGCTGCTTTCCTCCTCCTCCTCCTGCTCCTCCTCCTCCTCCTCGTTCTTCATTCTTGTTGTTGTTGTTGTTGTTGTTGTTGTTGTTGTTTTTGTTCTTCTTCTTCTTCTTCTTCTTCTTCTTCTTCTTCTTCTTCTTCTTCTTCTTCTTCTTCTTCTTCTTCTTCTTCTCCTCCTCCTCCTCCTCCTCCTCCTTCTTCTTCTTCTTCTTCTTCTCCTCCTCCTCCTCCTCCTCCTCCTCCTCCTCCTCCTCCTCCTCCTCCTCCTCCTTCTCTGTTGTATATGCTTCTTTTGCTCTTGACTTCATTCTTTCTATAATCTGTTTTTCAGTAGTACCATGTGCCAGGCACTTCAGAGCAGAACAAAGAAACGTTTTTTTCCCCTTGATTAATGTCATACAAGGCAGACTCTGTATTATTCAGATCTTAGGATCAGGCAGCCTGTTTATCCCAGCTCTGTCACCGAGGAGTTGCTATGGCTTGAATCTCCTTGGTCCCCATCAACACACAGGTAGAGCCTTGAACTACTTACTAAATGGTGTTGTGCTGAGAGGTGCTGAAGACTTGAAAAAGCAGTTTGGACTCTGTGGGTATCACTCCTATAGGTATAATGCTTCTCATGAGATCAGTCAGGTCAAGTGGGTCTGGGTTTGTTACCAGGAGGAGAGCAGTTTGTGAAAACTTGAGACTACTCAAAATGTTTGGCTGCTTTTGTGTGTACCTGTTCAGCCTACTATACTAATATATTATCATTTTCCAGGGGACACTAAGAAGATGCCAGTACCATGATATTTGAGTTTTTCCAGCCATCCCTATCATGAGGCAAATTAACCTCTTTTTACAAATTTGTTATGCAGCATCAGATATTTTGTTAGAACAACAAAAACAGGCTATGTTGATAGAGTAAGCCCAGTCACTATGCCTAAACAATTATGTAAATATAACTATGAACAAATCTACCCTACAGGATTCATAGATGCTGACAGAAAATAGTAGCAGCATGCCTGGAGATAGCATTCTAAAGGCACTAAGGATACTATAGTGGATGGCATGGGCCACACGGCGACCATTGCTGCTTGACCAAGTTCCAGCATTTCGACTTTGTGGATCACAATTCTCCAGTACACTCTTACTTTCATTATTCATGATTCTCACTATTACTTTCCCTTTGGGAGATTTTGTATGGACTTGGAAGGATAAACATGTATACAGTGGTAGCTAGCCTCAATAACAAAATAATTCTTTGAAAAAAAATCCCAGCCACCATGGAAACAATCTTAGAGACTGGGTCTTAGTGACTCTATATTTAGTTTCCCTCTGTCACACAAATATCTCTGAAGTCTTTGGAGAATGAGAACAGCATCAACAGAAGCATCTAGGGGGCACCCCTTTCATGAGCCCAAATTATAATGCTGGATAAGGAGCATGTTTGAAGTCCTTCTACCTCCATACCTGTAGGAAATATGAAAGCCTAAATTTCAGGGCAGATTCTATCAAAGAAACATGCATGTCTGGGAGCAACCTGGAACTGTAGGAGCAGGCACTGATCTGTGTATAAAAACCGTCCTGCAGGTCCCCTCAGAGAAGACTAGTGATTGCCTGTGAACCCTGTTCCTGGCCAGGAGAACCATGTGAAGTCTTCCTAGGCTACACAGAGAATCCAAGACCACACTGGCTCATTTAGCAAGAGTCTGCTTCAAAATAAAAGTGAAATTAAAAATAGATAGATAGATAGATAGATAGATAGATAAGGACATTGCCCAATGATAGAGCGCTGGGTTCAATTTTCTACTGCTCCCCTACAGTAAAACTTCAGACGGCTAGTCACTATTTTAAAAACAAACAAACAAATAAACAACAAGAGAAACTGAGGAGGAAAGAGCAGTATGTAACTTCAAAGTATTAATATGAACATCTCTGAGCTGTGGCAGTACACACATCATATCCTTCCCTTTCACTGAGATCATTCAGGTACCCTCTCATCTAGATGGACTTCAGGGCACAGCCCTCGGAAGAGAAAATGGAGTTAGGATAATCTCATTGCCCTTCGTGGGACTTACCTCGTTCAACTGTCATCTTCCTTCAGATGCCCACACCCAGCTCAGATTCTCCTGCCACCTACTTAAAATGCACACCTTTGTGGTTGGGGTGATGGGGGACATGCAATCGAACCTAGGAAGGCCTGGAAAGGCTTCCTGTCTGAGCTGACTGGGTTCAGCCTTGAAGCCCAGAGTGCCAGCAAAAAAGGCATTGGTGCCCACAATTTCCTCTTGCCAGGGCTTTTTAGGGTCATGTTCGTCATTCCCTGCTATTTTTATTCCTTCGCTGCATTTCCTTTTAGTTTGAGGAGAGAGGAGGACATGGACTATTAGCTTTTGAATCGCTACTAGACAGCCCTCGTTCAAGGTGGCCTGCTCTTACTTCTCCACCAAAGTGAGTTAAAGAAACACTTGCAGAGAAATTGGTGTGCGTGTGCGTGCGTGCGTGTGTGTGTGTGTGTGTGTGTGTGTGTGTGTGGTGTGTGTGTGTGTGTGTGTGTGGTGTGAGTGTGTGTGTGTGTGCGTGCGTGCGTGTGTGTGTGTGTGTGTGTGTGGTGTGTGTGTGTGTGTGTGTGTGGTGTGAGTGTGTGTGTGTGTGCGTGTGCGTGCGTGCGTGTGTGTGTGTGTGTGTGTGTGTCACCATTTCCCCAAGTGTAACCAGGGCAGTCCAACCAGTAATGAGATAGACCTAGAGCACTACCGCCTCTCCCAGAGCGATCTGCAGCCCTCTTAGCTAGCAGAAATAGAAAAGGATGGAGAGGCAAGCTGGGATGCAGCATCCTCTAAGGCTCACAGCCACCTGTGCTACCTGGCCAAGACTGGCACCTCCAACGTGGTGAAGTGGCCTAGGAAGCTCAGAGGACGCCAGCCAGGGTAACACACGCCCTTCTCAGGCATTTGGAAGACAGCACAACCTTCAGGCCAGACCACAAACCTCACCTGCCAGCGGCCTCTCACTAGGCTTGCTGGGGACCAAAACCGAACACCTTCCCTTCTCCCCAGACTCCCATCTTCTGCTGAAAGAGCAGCCATTCCCTCCGCCCACGTCCCCACCCATCCACACCCACTGCAAGGACACCACCCGGGATGCTGTAGATCCTGGGAAGATGCTGGGAGCAGAGAGGGAGGGGGCACTCGCCTGGCGGGGCTCGCCCGATGTCCTGCGGTGCCCAAAGCAGGGCCGCACGGCATAGGGAGAGCAGCACCAGCAGCTGGTAGCATGAACCCTGCGACCTCTGGATCCCGGGACCTCCGGGACTCCGCAGCTCCCGCCCGAGCCCGCGCCCGCTGGGCTTCGGGATTTTTGTCTATATAAGGGCTCACGGCACACGGCGGCGCGCGGGCTGGCAGCCGGGGCTGCGGGTTCTCCGCACCCCGCGTGCGGTTCGCTGGGTAACCGCGCTCGCCCTCCTCCCGCCTCCTCCCGCCTCCTCCCGTCCTCCCCCGCCATCCTCCCTGGGAGCACCGCCTTTACCTGGTTCTGGCACCCGGTGCGCTCACCGCCCGCCGCTCTCCCGGTCCCCCCGCCCCAGCCCAGCCGCAGCCGCCTCGCCCGCCTCGCTGTCACCCGCGGAATGGAATTATTTATTTATTTATGTCCCCTGACGTGGCCTCGCCTGCCGAGGCCTGGGGGAGGGGGGCGGGCAGGTTGCGGGGAGCAGAGGCGGGTTGGGGCGCCTGGGTGCGGTGCAGCGGGGTGGGGAGGGAGCGGGGGGGCAGGACGCGGGAGGAGGGCGCGGGCCGGGGGCGCAGGGGAGGGAGGCGCACTGAGCATGCTCCTGAGGGCGCGGCGGTTGGCGCCTGTCCGCTCGGGCTCTGTGGCTCCCGGCACTCCACTTCGGATTTTCGCTCTGACCCGGAGCGATCTGGGTTGGCTAAGCAGCCCCCGACCTGCTCGCTCCCAGCCGGGGCGCTTGGGTGCCCAACCCGAGGAGAGGCAGGTGTGAGGTGGCTCCAGAGACCTAGGCTGTTATGCAATCTCTAGATAAGGATACCCAGAGGAGCCTGCAGCATGCAGGGGAAAGAGCAAGACCTCTTTATGAGCTGGGGCAGAAAAGGGCGCGTGACTCATCCATCCATTCCTTCCTTGGTTCATTCATTCAGTTAAGGATTTCTGCGCGGTGTGGGGGCTGGCCTGGTTGAGGGTGGAGAAAGAGATAGTGGTCAGAGCCAAATCCCTCCAAGGAAAAAAACAAAAAGGGGAACAGAAAACAGCACAGTTAGACACTGAATGTATACGAGTTGCTGGGCATGGGGGGCGGGGGGGGGGGACGGGGCGGGCGGGGCTGCCAATCGTAACTAATTCCTCTCCCCTCCTCTTTTTTTTTGTAGATAACATTTAAGTTTTCAAGACAGGATTTAGTAATTTTACAAAGAATAACGCTAAGGATAATGATGGTAATCCCCACAGATGTTGGTTTTGTTTCTTCCCCAAACTTGCCCTTCTTGGGGGAAGTTAAAAAGAGGAAGGGTTGAAACGGAAGGGTTTAGACAACTCCCAAGGCTGGATTTCTTTAATATCTTTAAGTGGACTCTCTGCTTGGAGAAAAACTGTGTGGAAGAATAAGTATTTGAATATAAGAACTTGGTCGAAGTTTTCAGCCCATTTAACTGGCCTTACTCCATAAGACACAGTCTACAATTACTCACGTTACACGCATGTGGAGATAGACACAGTAAGGTGGTACCACTTGGAGACATTCAGGATATGCTGCTTTGTCCCAGCTAGTCAATCTGCAGGCAAGGGCAGAATTTGAGTCTCTGCAATGACAAAAGAGGAATGTTGTTTCCAAAAGATCTAAGTTTCTACACAGTGTAGAAAGTGATCAGAAGAGAATTTGAGGGGATCAAGCGGTGGATGTTCATTTCCCCAACGTGTCAGACAAAAAGTTCAGTGGCTGAAGATGTGTGCCACCAAGTCCGGTGACCTGAGTTCAACCCTCAGAATCTACATGACAGAGAGGGCTTACTCTTTCAAGCTGTCCTCTGACCTCCACACCCCTGGCAAGCAGGTACATGTGCACACATGCACACACATACAACACACACAAAATAATAATAATAATAATAATAATAATAATAATAATAATAATAATAATAAATGTTAAATGGTTTTAAGAAAGCTATAATTACAAAACTAAAAGTTACGCAGAACATTCTAGATACAACCAGTTTTCTGGGGGGCAGGCAACTCAGCGTAGACGGATATTTGTAGAAGATAACACTTGACTATCTAACAAAGACTATAAATATCTTTATTTCATTGCCAAGAAAGAGTGATAAACATTTAAGAGAAACAAGGTAAAGACATAACGAGATCATATTCTTGGGTATTCGTTATTAAGATTTTGTGTGTGTGTGTGTGTGCTCTCATCCATCACTTTTATTTCTTTTCAAAGAAAAGGAAGCACAAGAAAGCATACAGTTCTTGAATTTAATCTGTTCTCCCCTTTCTTCCTCTTATGTGTTTTATATCTTTTTTTTTTTTCAGTCTCTTGTCTTACTTCACCCATTGCCAAACTGGCAGACATCAACACTCCACATTTTAGAACCACAGCGTGCTTTCACTGTGGGTGCTGTTTTTCTAGTATTTAAATCTCTACATCCAGCTGGGCCTGGTGGTGTGGCTGAGGCAGGAAGACGGGAGCTTTAAGAAGTTCTGGGTCATCCTGGGCTACTTAGTGAGCTAATGCATCCAAACGGTGGTTCTCAGCCTTCCTAATGCTGCCACCCTTTAGTGCCTTTCCTCGTGTTGTGTGACCCCTGGCCATAACATTGTTCCATTGGTTCCTCATGTTGTGTGACACACACACCCCCACCATAACATTGTTCCATTGCTACTCTGTAACTGTAATTTTGCTACTGTTATAAATTGTAATGTAAATATCTGATATGAAGGATATCTGATATGCAACCCCCCCAAAGGAGTCACCACCCACAGGTTGAAAACCACTGCTCCCAAATATAAAGGTTTTTTTTTTTTTCTTTTTTCCTTTAAGGCTCAGAGTTGGCCTAACAGTACCAAGTGTGCCTAGTGCAATACCCTGTGCTTAATTCCCAGGACCACAAACAAACAAATAAAACCCCCAAACTCTGAATCTAATTTTCTTGCCTCCCTGGAGTTATGTTTGGGAATTCTTTGCTGAATCGCCTGGTTGCTATAGCCAGGCATGGTATGTAAATATTTGTTAGGATGACAAAGGAATCTGAAAGTAGAATGCACTAAGAGCAAGTTCAGTTAATTAGTGCATATAATCCTGTGATTTGTTACTTAATATTATTCAGAGCTTAAGGGGAAAATATAATTCAGTGAGAAGAGAGCACTCATATGAAGAGAATTCAGAACACAGACGTGAGCATGACCCAGACATTTCTATTCATAACCTGAAACAACAATGGGAAAAACAGGTAAGAAGACAAACACACAAAAAAAGCTATCAGCTACTCTAGCAGCTCACGTCCCACAAATAAACAAACCAGTGAATCCATACACTGCCCAGACTTAGGAAGCCAGAGTGTCTACACCCACAGCTGCCCACTTCGGGCCCAGGTCCTTTGCCTCCATCCTCATCCTCAGCCAGCCCTTAACTTCTTATATTTCTTTTCTCATCCCTCACATTTTGTCCATGTGTAGCTTGTATCTGTTTACCCCTTCCAGGCACAGCCAATAGGTCATCAGCTCTGTAGCCTCTCCTAGATTCTTTAGCAATCTGTCCCTCTCTAAGCTCTCCCACAAACCATGGTTTAGACCATTTTCCTTCCAATTCAAGGTACACCTGCATACCTTGGGAGCTTTTAACATATCTCTTATCATATTCGACAAGGCTGCTTGAAAAAAGAAATACATCATTTCATTCATTTTTGGACATCTTCTAGCACCCTTCACAAAGTCTGCCAGATGGAAAGATAATCAATTGTACCTGCTAGTGGGAAAAAGTAGCGAAGGAAGTGTGAGTACCGTAAAGAGGAGAAAGCTCTTGGTAATAAGCCAAGGAGCCATGGTCTACTCGGCTACATTTCTGACGTCTGATTGGTTCTCAATAAAGCTCATGTTTAAAGATAAACCTCAATGTCCTCCTCTCCTGGTTGATCCCATTGAAAACTAGTTTAAGTGGCCTCTAACCTCAGGGTAAAGGGAGTCCAGTTCCAGCATGCTACTCCATCCACCCCTGTCTTTCCCAGCCACCCTGCCAGGTTTCCAATAGATGAGCAGCAAAATCCAGAGTCCTTAAACTTTATGACAAGTTTGGTCTTTGTGTCTGCACATGATCCTCTGTTATTTCAGGCCTGTTTCATCATGAGAACATAACCCATCTTAATATAAACACTGTAAGATATTGTTTGATAAGCTTTTAAGTTACATTGGCAAAAACCCAGTGCAAGATTAAATTTACAGCATTGTTCCAATGTGTTCTTTCAAGGAGCTGTAGCAACACTCTCATGACCCCCAAATCTATTTAATAATCTCTCTACAGCAATGCACTGAGAACAAGTAGATGCATATGTCACATTACAGATTGGTTTTTAACGAAGGACAAAAGATCAAGTTACTCAATACCCCACCCCCAGACTGGAGTAAAAACAAGTATGTACCTGGGGGCATTCTGTGACTGGGGTTTTAGCTGACTCACAGCCCTGAGTGGGATTTCTGTGGCCTGGCCACATGGAATGTACAAAGTGTAAAAGGCATCTCTTCCCCCCTTTTTGCATGTTTAGAGGGCATCCTTATAAGGTCACGTGGAAAATGTCTTCTGTGGAAGCCTCTCATGAAGCTTTGAAGAACGCATGTCTCATCCATCCCATGTGGTCAATAAGGTTCCCATAGTGTTACAGGATCTGTTGTAGAAGAAAAATGACTTTCAGTGCCCCACCTCAATGTTCTTTCTACAGATTCAGCATCACACTTCTTTTCTGGGCCAGGAGAGATGGGTCAGCACTTAAGAGCAACTTACTGTTCTTTCAGAGGAAAAGAGTTCCGATCCCAGCACCCAGGTTGGATGACTCACTGTAACTCCAGGGAATCTGATGACCTCTTCTGGTCTCTTTTGGTCTCTGCAGGTACCTGCACACGCGCGCGCGCACACACACACACACACACACACACACACACACACACGAGAGAGAGAGAGAGAGAGAGAGAGAGAGAGAATTTTTAAAAATAAATAATATAAAAAATACCTTATCAGTTGGCATTTTCCTAATTTTACACTATAAATATTTTATTTTTAAACTAAGCTGAATGGAGTCCAAGTATCTAATAGATGTTTTCATCTAAATATGCTGGTTATTCTGAAGGCATACAAGATTGGAAACTTGAATTTGAAGTTTTTACCATAGGTGCAAACAGAGAGATAGAGATTGCAGAAATGAGTAATTTAGTATTTAGTGAGTTGTGTGGTATGCTCCATGGGGACCAAATATGGCTCTAAAGAACCAATAAGTTAGTGCCTGTTGAAGTTTGAATATAGAATGTCCCTATCCCCCGCCCCTCCCCCACCACAGTTCAATCTCTCCCACCTGCACTCCTACAGCTGCTCAGACCCAAGTAAACACACAGAGGTTTATAGTATTTACAAATTGTATGGCCTAAGGCAAGCTTCTTGCTAACTAGCTCTTTCATCTTAAATTAACCCATTTCTGTTCATCTACGTTTTGCCACGTGACCCGGTCTGTGGCTTACCAGTACTTTCAGATCTCGCTTCTCCTGGCGGTGGCTGGCAGTGACTCTCCCACCTCTGCCTTTCTTATTCTTGTCTCTCTCTCTTGGATGTCCTGCCTGGCTATAACCTAACTCGCCATAGGCCAGAGCAGCTTCTTTATTAGCCAATCATAGCAGCACATATTCATAACATACAGAAAGACATCCCACAGCACTAGCTGGTGGCACTCTTTTGGAAGGTTTGGCACCTGTAAGAAGAAATGTGCCAGAGAGAAGAGCCCAGCTTCTGCTTCCCACCCAGACCCTCTGCTTTCTGGATGCCAACATGCCATAACCCTCCAAAAGACACCCGTCCTGTCATGTCTCCCCACCATGATGGATTGTATCCTCTCATGGTGCAAGACAAAGTAAATCTCCCTTCCCTTAAGTTGGTGGTTCTCAGCCTTCCTAATGCTGAGACCTTTTAATACGATTCCTCATGTTGTGGTGACCCACAACCATAAAATTATTTTCATTGCTACTTCATAACTGTAATTTTGCTACTGTTATCAATCATAATGTAAACATCTGTGTTTTCTGATGGTCTTAGGCAACCCTGTGAAACAGTTCAACCCTCAAAGGGCTTTCGAACCACAGGTTGAGGACCAAGGGCTTAGTGCCTTTTTCTGTGCATGTAATCAAAGAAGAGCCACCTAACCTCTCAGGGTCACATGATTTACATGAAAACCTTAATAGGTAGCTTCACTTCCCAAAATTCTATGACATTATTAAGCATTTCAAGGCTACAAAGTACAAAATTTATGCACAACCTTAAAAAATGAAAAATATTAATGTAGCAAATTATTATTTGAAATCCCCAACCAATTCATTTCCAAAAATAGGAAATTTTACAAAAATAGGCTTCTTGTTCAGATTTTGGAGAACAATGTAAAAACAAGGTGTTTCATAATATGTCACCATAGATTTGCCTGCTCAGTCCTTGTGAAACGAGTCATGTCTTCAGGATGCCCTTGAGTGGGGGTTAGTCACTGTTTGCTTTCACATAATAAGTCAAGGTCATAGGAGACATTCACATAAAATTCTCTCAGCTGGGAATTTCTCAGTAAGCTGGATTTTCAGTGCAATTGCACAGTTTATTTGTCTAAAATTAAGGCAGATTGCTCTTCTGTTGTCCAGTGGTTTTCTACTTCCCACCTACCAGAAATTGTTAAGCTGTTTTGATACATATTGTGTGCCAGTTTCTTAATGCTATTTAACTTTTATCATAGTCTTGTAATTATGATCTTGTCATTCTGCAAGATAAGTAATATGTTCAAGGTCTATTGTACCCTGTGAAGTGTGTTTTTAGAGTCATTTGTCTATGCCCCTGCTCTTTAACACTGTGAACTGGACTGAAGTATAATAAAGAGTATTAGTCATCATTTGTTTTATATAAACCCTTTCTGTTTATTTTTTTTTCTTAGTTCATTTGCCAGTGCAGACCCAGAATCACAAGATCCATAGCAATTTAGAATGTTTATCTTAAGTATTTCTCTTGTTCATTGCATATATCTTAGTGTTGATTATATTAAAGGATTTGCAGTAATTTTTCAGTTATAAATTGTGATGACCTAAAGCAGACCATACATTAGGTCCTAAACCTTCACAATGTGTGTGGTACAGGTGCTAAAACACTTACCAAATAAGTATGTCCATGAAACACTCACCAAATAAGTATGTCTATGACACACCAAGTAGGGATGTCTATAAAACACTTACCAAATAAGTATTTCTACAGACACACAGAAGTAAAACCTTGAGACATGAGTTTGTCTAGTAATATTTTTATGGTTTTTTAAATAAAAATGAAATAAATTATCTTAATATAATTGAAGAGTTATTTATTTGCTGTATCTTGGATCTTAGACATGTGTGTTAATAGCTTTCTTTGTCTATAGACTGTGATGTCATTGAGGGATGGTGGAACACTTTGGATGTAGCCCCTAATGGAGATAATAGAAACTGCAGGTCATTCAAGGCATGTTACTGAAGGTGGTACCAGAATCAAGGCCCTGTTTGTCTCTCTGTTTCCATGTCTAGCCATGAAGCAAACAATTATGCCCCAACATGTACCACAGTCCCCAAAACAACTGGGCCAAACCACCATGGACTGTAAACTTCCAAAGAGTGAACTTCTGTTTCAGTACATTATTTAGGGTACTTAGTTACAGTCATAAAAAGGCTACTTAGCTATGTTATCCAGAGACCTGAAAATATGTTTCAGACAGATGTGGGAATCTTTTCACAGTAGCCTTCAAGTTAATGGGCATTGCCTGAGGCTAAAGAGTCAAGGGCAATTGTAGGTTTTTGTGGTTCAGTTTTTTGTTTGTTTGTTTTTTGTTTTTGTTTTATTCTGTTTGCCAATATTGCAAGTTTAATTTACACAAACTTCACTGAAGTAGCATTCAAATACATTAACCTGTATGTATTTAAAACTTTGATTTATTTGGGAAAATTTACACACTCTTGGAACTAGCACTTGAAGATACCCAAGCATTCTCATAAGTCTAGAACGTGTTGTGCCCTCCTTGCATTTTCTTTTACTCTTTCTCCTGCCTCAGAAGACTGTTGGCCTAGGATTAATTGAGTTTTTCCACATATGATATTATATAATTGGATTGATACACGTGTTTTGGTCCACAGACTCTGGTTTTTCTTATATCCATATAGGTACAGATACAAGTAAGTAGTTTGAACATTTTCTTGGTAAGAAGTATTCTATGGTATGAAAATTCCTATGATTGTATAAATATAAATAATTGTGTAGACATGTATTGTTGACTTTAATAATGTACAAAATAAAATTAATATATTTTTACTATTTTAAAGTAATAAAATCTCTGAAATGATTATTGTAGTAGGCACCTGTACATGTATTTAGATCTAGATATATACTACTAATACACAGCTTGGGCAAAACCACAAATATATTTTCACATTCTTCATAAGTGATACAAGATACCTTGGGAACTAAGAAATGTCAGCCAGATAATGTAAATGGAACTGACTTGTAAATTATAAATCTTTTTTTTTTTATAGAAATAAAAGGTGGCATTATTAAGAACAGTATATGTACATGTTTAGGAAATAGATAATCCATCAGAAATAAAATAAAATGATGAAAGCTTATTTCATTAATCACTTTTAGTGGTCGAACTGGACAGTTGCATAATCCAGACATAATGTTCATAGAAAAATTAATCACTTCAATGTCATCTTACTTGAAATAAATCTCATATTAAGATAAGATAGATATCTTTGGTTAACCATAAGAAGACCCATTTGTCACGTAGGAGCTAGGGATTTGGCCGGGGAGCAGGATGTACAAAGAGATTCTTGTCCTCTGTCACTCAATCAAATTATGACGGTAGAATGAAACTCTGACCCTTGCCTGCTCTGGAGAGAAACCCGCCTCTTCCCCCCTGCAGGTGTGGGACCTTTAAAGATTATATCTCCTTTTATTTTAAGGAACATTTTTTTTTCTCCTTCCTTTCTGCTCTCATTGCTAATTTTGTAAAATAAAAAAAAAAAAATAGTAAAACCAACAACAATCTTATGGTGCTTATTGATCTTGCTTACAAAATAAGAATCAATTGATTGTCCACTGTGTGGTATATAGGGCCTTAGCCAATGTGGAGGAGAAGAATATGGGCTAATATCATATAGGCATGTCCAACTTATAACCTAGGACATCTATATCTGTGTCTCAATACAAAAGCATAAACTTACTTAAAACATGATTTCTTTCCAATTTCTTTTTTTCCCTCAACTTGACTGGATGATTCTCAAGCATGAACTTTATGAATGACAAGGTCATGTCACAATGTCAAAAGTCTGGACACAAGAGAAACATGTTCAGTCACGTTTGCTATGTGGATTACAGTAGGATCGGCTAAACATGATTTCTCCATGTGATTTAAGATTATCAGAGCATGATGGCTAGCTCAGAGCATACTGTGCCCTGTTTTTCAAGAATAAGGAAGAAGTAAGCCTAGACTCAGAAATTACTCCATGCCTGTCCTACAAATTCTCTTTTGTGCAAGGGAATCATAAGTCAGTATTAGTTTCCCATTATTGCTGCTCTAACAAAGGACCACAGAGTAGCTGGCTTAAAACATCACAATTTATGAACTTACTTTGCTGTAAGTGAGCAGTCTGGATGAGTTTGGCTGGTTTCTCTGCTCTGGGTCTCACAATCTGGAGGTGAACCTGTTGCCAAGCTTCTTCACAGCCGTTATCAGGATTTGTGTCCATGCTATTATGTGGCTTCAGTCTTCTTTGGTTTTGTTTTCTGAGACAAGTTTCTCCTATATTGGAGGATAACCTGGGTCCTTTGATCTTCCACTTCCCACTTAGGTATCGGTTCCTAGATTCTTGGCGAGCACTCTTATCACTGAGCTATGTCTCTAGCTAGCTCCTAGGTATCAGTTTCTAATAAGTATCTTTCCCTCGCAGTCATTGGGATGAAAGACTTGAGCTAGCATGTCCAGATTTATGTGGATCTGGGCCCTGAAGCCAGGGCTTCCTGCATGCCAATCAAGCAGTCTGCCAACTGAGCTACATTTCCAGCCCCTACTCCCCATTTTCTTGATTTGTTTGTTTGTTTGTTGTTTCTTTGTTTACTTGCATGTTGCTTGTTTGTTTGCTTGCTTGTTTGTTTGTTTTTCAAGACACAGTCAGGGTTTCTATGCATAGCCTTGGCTGTCCTGACACTTGCTCTGTAGACCAGACTGGCCTCGAACTCATAGAGATCTGCCTGCTTCTGCCTCCCAAGTGCTGGGATTAAAGGAATAAAGCCATGTACTACCACCACCTGCCTTGAATCTTGTTGAGCAGTAACAATTCAACTCTGTTAAGAGGCCAGAATTCCTTGTTACGTTGCCTTCCATCTTCACAAAACAACAAACCCTCAAGTTGTCTCTTGCTTTGAATTTCTTCGCCTTCTCCTTCATCAGAAAGTCTGGTATTTTTGAGATCTTCTATGATGAGATTGAATTTACATAGATAACCTCTCTCCTTTAAAGTCTATGATCTTAAATCTTTAAAATCCCTCTTGCATATAACAGCATGACCACAGGACCTATGGGTTACAGTGCAATCCACTTCCAAATGTGGAATAACTCACACAGAATTTAGGAGATTTGTGATGGGAAATGTTATAATGTTTTTAGAAAAAAAATACTACTGGACACTTACTGAATTTTGTGTTGTTATAAAAAAGTATCCGAGGCTGGATATTTATAAAGCAAAGAGGTTAATTAACAGAGATTTCCAGCTACATCATGGCATGCTGGAAGGTGTCATGAAGAGTGTATACAAGAGGGAAGACAAGAAATGAGGAAAGTCGAGAAGCAAGTGTCACTAGGGCTCCTTCTGAGGGTAACACCCCAGTGACCAAACCCCTATTCCAAAGCCCCATTGCCTCAACACTGCTGACTAGGAGACCAAGCTACTGACACATAGTCCTTTGGAACACACTGTATCCTTCTACTTCTTTCCCAGTCTGCACCGCTTCCTCTAGCTGAAGTCCAAATAGTGTTATATACTATATAGTGTGTGTGTGTGTGTGTGTGTGTGTGTGTGTGCGCGCGCATGTGGATAGTATTAGTAGAAGCAGAAGAGGTGGTAATGGAGTTCATTCTAGTGTCCTCTAGGAAACAAGGTCTGCTATCCATGAGAAGCTTCAAACAACATATTTCTGTTTGCTTTTTGGTTTTTACTGTTGTTATTTGTTTCTTATTTTAGATTTTAGATCCTGTCTTCACGGGCAGCTGTGTTTCCCAGAATTCTTCTCACAGGATTTTCAGCTCAGCTCTAAAGGATGAGGCTCACAGACAGCCTCAAGAGAGCAGTAACTTCAACTTCTGCTAAAGCAAACCGTGCCTCCTGACAGCAGCTCCTTCCTTCAGTAGCTACTCACTGTGACTCAGTGCAAAATACCGCAGTCAGGTGATTCCTGCTCATTTTGACTCCTTAAGGTACCCATTCCTAGATTTCTTGGTGAGAACTCTTTCCACTAAGCTACATGCCCAGCTTGTAGGTATCAGTTCCTAATAACAACTACATATCCAAGCTTCTTTTAGGAATCTGTATTAGTTCATCTCAGGAAGACTCTTGAGAAGGCACTTGTACGTATGGGCTTTTGAGCTGAATTATTTACCAATCAATGGCTGCCAATGAAGACAAGCATCTTCCGCACAATGTGGTGGCCCATTCATTAAAGCTGTTCAGCAGTACTGAGGGGGACATGTTAGTGAAAGCATGTCCTGGCATGAAAGACATGCCAGGTTGTCTACATGTGTGCGGAAATAGCAGAACAAAGAGAGTTTGGACTCCAGTGCAACTATAGAGCTGGGGGAAGGATTCCTATGTGACAGGATTCTGCACTCTGAGAGTGCTCAGTCAAGGAGACCAAAAATAAAATTGGATATTGACAATAACCCCTGAAAGTAGCTTCTACTCAAGTCAACCAACCACCAACCAGTGGAAAATGTCTCAGTTAACAGTCAACATCACCACGACAAGCAGATTCACATCCCATTTGCGTTACAGGAAGTCACATTCCTGCCATCTGCTTTTCCTTGGTAGCAGGCATTAGACATTAAGTTGATAAAGAGAAAAAGTGAACAGATTTATTTTAAGGAGGTGGGGTGGCAAGTGTGAAACACACAAAACATTCAGGGTAGAGAGGAGAGATGTTGCAATCTAGAGTCTCTGGAGATCTGAGCCAAATTCTTTCTTCCTCAAGGGTCTTGAGTTGTCGGTTGGTGGTAGTGGTGCACAGCTTTAGTCCCAGCACTTGGGAGGCAGAGGCAAGTGGATTTCTGTGAATTCAAGGCCAGCCTGGTCTACAGAGAGAGTTCCAGGACAGCCAGGACTGCTATACAGAGAAACCTTGTCTCCACAATAACAAAAGAAGTCTTGAGCTAAAACAACTCAGTTTTGGCTCCCAAGATTGGCAGTTAATTGTATGAAATCCCAGCTGTACTATTGAGGATGTCTTCTTTACTCAAACTCTACTGGTTAAAATGATTACCACTTTTACAAAAATAATACCTCCACAGCAATATTCATCTTGATACTTGACTATGAAATCATTTCAGCAATGAGAACATGCAGAATTTACTGAGGCATATGATGATGGAAAACATGAAAGTTCTCAGGAAGTTCATTTGTAGGAAGGATACTATCCACAAAGAAAATGCTTTGTAGATGAGTGATTCTCCACCTCTCTAATGCTGTGACTCTTTAACACTGTTGCTCATGTTGTAGTGACCCCCAAGTGTAAAATTATTTTCATTGAGCTTCATAACTATAATTTTGATACTGTTATGAGTTGTGATGTAAATACCTGATATACAGGATACCTGATACATGTCCCCTGTGAAAGGTCATTATATACTCTAAAGGGTCACAACCCACAGGTTGAGACTGTTGTAGGTAGTTGCATGTCCTGGGAGTATCACATCGCCTTTTTAACAAGGCCTCACATGGTATGCTGGTGGGAGGGGAGCATGTATCAACAAAATATTCTCAATAGTTCTCCTTAGTGTGGGAGAAAAACTGTTACAGACCTTGTCTTATTGATAGCAACAAAGATGAGAAAGTTCTAAGACAATTGCGGTGGTTTGGAAGAAAATGGCCCCCAAAGGGAGTGGCGCTTTTAGGAGGTGTGGCCTTGTTGAGGAAGTGTGTCACAGCAGGGGCGGGCTTTGAGGTCTCCTTTGCTCAAGCTTCCCTTGTGTGACTGTCAGTACACTTCCTGTTTCCTGCAAGATATAGACTTCTCAGCTAGTCCTCTAGCACCACATCTGCCTGCCTGCTGCCATGCTCCTGGTTATGATGACAATGGACTGAATCTCTGAAACTGTAAGCAAGCCATCCCAATTAAATGTTTCCATTATAAGAGTTGCTGTGGTCATGGTGTCCCCTTACATCAACAAAAACCCTAACTAGGACACCAATATAACTCAGAAAACAGTGCCTGCCAAGATCAGGATACCCCAACCATTCTAATTCCCAAACATGGTTAGGAATCAGGGAGATGATCAATTTTCCTTGTTATGGCAAAGGGAAAATTAGCAGGAAGATGAAGAGTATATCCCCAATATTGAAGCAGCAAAAGAAATTAGAGGTGGGTTAATGAAAGGTAAAGAGGTGTGTGGCCATCCCCTTTGTATATGAAAATGTCATAAGGAAACCCATATATTGTGTGTCAATGGAATTTTTATAAAACTATGTAAGATAAATATTATTTCTAACACTTAGAAACTCTCACCCTTTCCACCCAGAGCCAGAGTTTAGAACTGGAACACTATCGATACACAGGTAACTGGCTGCCAGGAGCTGTTGCAAGACCAGGACAGTTACTGTTAAGTAGTTTCACAATCTTTCCCTGAAGTTACCTATCCCCATGTGTTAGGAGAAAGGATATTCACATAGCAAATAGACTGATAGAGTGTATGAACTGACGTAGGCACCTAGAAATCCAATGATTTGTTATTCCCCTACATAGACTTTGGGTATATGGGTTCTAGATAGCAAGTGGGATACAACCAAGGTCCAGCACAGTAAGTTGGCTTTCTCTTTTGATCACTCATTCAGTAACCATTCTTCTGCAAGATTAACATGCTGATACCTTGGGTTGCTCAGGCTGCTGTTGCAGAATATAATAGATTGTGTAGGTTAAGCAATACATACTTATTGGTGCCTGAAATGCAGAAGTAATATGCCCACAGGCCAGGTACTTGGTAAGAGACTAAATTGTGATGTGCAGATGACCATCTTTGAGTTGTGTCCCCACAAAGAGCCTGGTGGCAAGCTCTATGATTTTTTTTGGAGAACATGAATTCTCATCCCCTTCATGGACTCATTTAAACTGAATTACCTTCCTATACCTTTATTTCCAAATAAGCATCGCCAGTATGAGGTAGAGTTTCAGTTCATAGGTTTTGAAAAGATCTATGCAGTAATCCCAACTCCACAATAAAAGCAACTCTCACACTGAACCATTATTTTATTTTTTGACATTATAGTGAGAAAGGCCAAAATGAAGTCTCCAAACCCAGCTCACCCTCTTTGGACAACTTGGTAAAGCTAACCAATACCCCATGGTGATGGGGACTGTGGGAGAGCTAAGGAGACCATGGCCATTCTAAAAGAGGCAGGAGTAATCATCTCAGGATAATAAATATCAGTTCAGGATAATAAATATCATTTTTTAGGAACTCTTATAAGCTACTACAAGCTCTACCAAGAAATACCCCTTGGTACTGTCCCCACATGGAATAGTATCAGTAGGTTGGTTCAGCCATAAGTATGCACCTTAGAGTTTGTGCTTGGAAGAATCGATACTTTTCTATAACATTCAGAAGAGAATATAAGAACCAGCTGACATTCATATCTAAAGGTCAAAAATAAGTGCTTGGAGTTTTTCTTGAAGACTATGCTAACTTTTCAGTCCTTTTTAATTTATGGTGGAACATGAGGAAATGTATCAATGTGAACGTTTCACAAAACCCCATACTGATCCAAGACATTGATCACATTACACTACCTGGTCAGTTGAACAACCTGTACATTTTACACTTATACATTTTATATTTGACAAGCTAAGTGGAAAATTTACAGGGCCCTCTCTCCTTCTAGACTCATCTAGTACATGAGAAGTAGATTATACCTTTTTGTAGATGAAGTCACTCATGCATATGTGCTCTTTTACTTACAACACTATGCCCACCTTTCTAAGTGAAACATGTTCATTTTTAACATCTTTTCCTCAGGATTTTGAAGTATGACTTCCTTTGAAGATAACTCAAACATTGCAGGTGTATAGTCTTGAGTTTTGGTAAATGTGCTCATCCCTGTAACCAGTACTATGATCAGCCATCAGCTCTTTAGCTCTACCTCCAGCTACTTTTGGTAACTACTGATTTAGGTTTTCATTTTGTTTTATATTTTTCTAATCTCAAAAGAAAAAAATCTCTTGTAGTTTTGTTTCTTTCTCTGGATAAGTTATTCCATTACACAGGCATGCTTCCAATTCAGTGGCATCCCAGCAGCCCTGGGGAAAGTCTCAGGACAGTACTGCAGGCTCTGGCATTCACCTGAGGCGTTTCCTCTGCAACACGACATAATGTGTTCATCCAGCTCACACGTTTCTGTGCTCGGGGACTTAACTTCTGCCATTTCCAATCAGTCAAGCTAGCTCCTTCTTTCTCAGAGGTCGCTGCTCCACAGTTCTCAATCCTCCCCCTCTTGCACTGAGTGATCACAAAGAGGCCCCGGGACTCATGAGCTCAAATGAATTTATATTTCAACTCTAGTACCTCCGAGTGAATCACCTACCTTCTCCCTCTAACCATTAGACTTCGATGGCTTACTGCTTCATTAAATTCTAAGTCCATTTAACAGGAAACATTTTCACTACTAGAACTTGCAGTAAGAGATTGTTAAGAAGAGAAAAGTTTATTTTTAGACAACTTGAATTAATCCTAACTCAAGCCCTAGTCAGGTATCCCTGGGATGATTAAAATGTCCTTCTAAAGGATCCCCATGCATATAATCTTATTCCTCCCACAGCATTTCCTCCTTTGTGAGGGTACGTGAGGGTACGGTATTACATTCCTTCTGGGAAGCTTTTTTAATGAAAGTGAAGGGCCTACAAGCAAAGACTAAGAAACACTTCACTGTGTCTCTAAATCGCATCATGATCCTATTCCTACGGCGGGATACAGCTCAGCTGGAAGACCTGTTATTTGTAACAGAAATGGAAGAAAATAGAAGACATCATTCTAAGTCAACTGATCAGGTGCCAAGTAGCCCTGACTCCACTCATCAAATCTAAAAAGGTTGATCTCATGGGAAGAAGAATAGTGATCATGAGGTAATAGGGTTGTTACGAAGATATTGCTCAAAAAGATTTTTAAAAACAAGAAAAAAAAAAAAACACCCAGGAGGAAGAAATTCAAGGGATCTGTTATATAGAATGATGACAATAGCTAATGCCAATGTATTCTTGAGGAACACAAAGAGACTGGATGTTACACGTTCTTACTATAACAATATCTATGTGAAATGATGTATGTTGCTTAACTAGATTTAATCTTCCCATACCATGTATATGCTTCAAGACATCATGCTATACATTATAAATACTGTTTCATTCGTAAGTTTAAAATAGATATACAAATTTATACTACAAAAGAAAGTGAAGACTATGTAGAAGCCACACGTTAAAAGTGGTATGGGGTTTAAAAGGTATCCATGTTTGTTGAAAACAATGCCTTCTCTCACCTACTGAAAAACAATGGTTCTTAGTCTGGAAAATGCTTTCAAGTAAGAAATGTACATATTTAATATTTGCTTTGCAATGATGGCCACTATGTAGCTCATGAAACATTTCACAATCTAGCCTGTGTTGTAATAGCAAAGAGTGCTTTTGAGTTTTAGCTCAAAGTGTGAACCACATGTCACTGTACCTTTCCACAGTCTGAGAAAGGAGAGTCATATGTGCCTTATATTTTGCCTGGAGTCAGAACATTCTTCATTAAAAGTTTCCTTATGAGAATGCAAAGAGAATAAAGCACAGAGTTGGGTGAAATTATTTTCTATGATTTCTTAGCAAAGAAAACTGTTTCTATTGAGAACAATAAAACACTCATAAAATAATTAGTTCTCAGTCCCAATTGATCTTATAAGATATTTATTCTTAATATTTCTCATTTTAATTTCCTATCTTATAAATATAATTAGCCTTAATGAGGGGGTTTGAGTTATTTTTCATTGTAAAGATGGAAATACTGTAATATTATGGGTAAACTTCCAAATAAAGCTGAACTGAGGTCTTCTCTATCTGCTATTGTGTGAGAATTTATGAGTATCATTTTGTATGCATAAGAACAATGTATCAGATCAAAATAAAACTCATTTTTATATGTTCAGACCTGAAGTAGATGATTAACTGCATAACATACACTAAGGTAAAAACTCATGATTATAATTACACTTCAAACATGTCATCTGTGACCTTAACTAGATGTGGCTACTTCATGCTTTCCAGCAGATACATTCATGAGTAATCTCAGTGACTAAATCAATCATTTACAAATAGTTATAAACAGTTTATTGTGCTCAGCCAGTAATAGAAACAATAGACACCCACGTATATATCAGGATTTCTGTTAAAATCGATCTCCATAATAAACACAAAGAGATGTTCTTCCATTTTTCATGAGAAGAGACTGAGGCAGGTGAGTTCCACCACATAGCAAGTCAGTAGTCCTGAGTCCACTCAACTTCGATTTCATGATGTGTGGTGGTATCCAATCTGCTGTGGAGGGGGATACACTTTCTTAAGTTGTAGGTCCAGAGAGGAGTGAGAAGCTGTCTTTGCTTGAAAAGACTTTGCAAAGTGGGCGTGGTCAAGTTAGAACATTCACATCCACAGTTACAGACCAAAGCGAGGAAAAAGCCCATGTGGGCATCCAGATCAAGCAGGTTAGCAGTTCAGATGAGACAACGATGCAGCGATTTCTTGCTGAGGAAGAGAGCAAGGAGAGGTCCTTGTAGAGCAGAAAAGCATCTGAGGGCAACTTAGTTCCTAATCTGAACCCCAGCTCTGCAATTTAGGAACTGGAGCATAACCTGGATCTAATTTACTCATCTATAAATTGTATGTAACAATATTAACTGCCTAGTGTGGAGTTGTAGTTAAATGCCAACATCTGTGACACAGGTAGAAGCATGCCAGCACATACTATGGATTGTGAGTGCATTTGTAATTTAAAGAAGACAAGTGGACCTGAAGAGACAAAGCCATGAAATGCTTTTACATGGAGAAAAGTGAGGTAAGAAATAGAGAGGGACAATACTTTGTGGACATATTAGATCCCCCAGGTTGCTATGGAAATGTAATTATGACGTAACTTTAAAGATCCTGTGGTTCAGAATAGCACAGTGTGAAGAAAAACCACTTGTAATTTATAAAACTTGGGATTTACAAGCTCACCCTGAGATTTCCCATATTCATCGCTGTCTTTAACTATTTCTTTCCTCATATCTAATGAGTTCTTTATTATGATAGTCACACCCCTGCTGTGGGATGTTCTGTATGCCAAATGTGTTCCTCTGATTGGTTAGTAAATAAAACACTGATTAGCCAGTAGCCAGGCAGGAAGTATAGGCAGGACAAGAGAGAGGAGAATTGGGGGAAGTGAAAGGCAGAGGCAGAGAGACTGGCCAGCCGCCGCCATGACAAGCGAGATGTAAAGTACTGGTAAGCCACCAGCCATGTGGCAAAGTAGAGATTAATCAAAATGGGCTAAATGTAAGAGTAAGAGCTAGACAATGGTAGGCCTGAGCTAATGGCCAAGCAGTTTAAATAATATAAGCGTCTGTGTGTTTATTTTATAAGTGGGCTGACAGACTAACAGGGCCTGGGGAAGGGCTGGAGAGAATCTCTCCAGCTACACACCCCCATGATCTCCCCTGAACCTATCTTCTCTTGTTTCTAGATGCCTTATTTTTATTAAGGACTAAAAAAAACAAAAATCAAACAAACACACACACAAAAAAAAATTGCTTCTTTAATTGATTTCTGTAAGCCTCCAATTCTTTCTGTGTCTCTTCTGTGTGTGTGTGTGTGTCTGTCGAGGTGGGGGGACTTGTTTTCCTCACTGAACTTTAAAGAACAGATTTGAATCTAATATTTCACTAATCATATATATCTAAAAGCCTCACAAAATCATCCCCGTGAAAAACTGACCACCTGTTTCTATCCTGCACAGACTGACTCCTGAAGCAAATCATTCCACTTTGCATTTCTTGCCAGTCCAGAAGCACTGGTTGCATCTTCTTCCTGCAGAGGCATTGGTTGCACCTTCTTCCTGCAGAGGCATTGGTTGCATCTTCTTTCTGCAGAGGCATTGGTTGCATCTTCTTACTGCAGCAGCATCGTTGCACCTTCTTTCTGCAGAGACATTGGTTGCGTCTTCTTCCTGCAGAGGCATTGGTTGCATCTTCTTCCTGCAGTGGCATCATTGCACCTTCTTTCTGCAGAGACATTGGTTGCGTCTTCTTCCTGCAGAGGCATTGGTTGCATCTTCTTACTGCAGCAGCATCGTTGCACCTTCTTGCTGCAGAGACATTGGTTGCGTCTTCTTCCTGCAGAGGCATTGGTTGCGTCTTCTTCCTGCAGAGGCATTGGTTGCGTCTTCTTCCTGCAGAGGCATTGGTTGCACCTTCTTGCTGCAGAGACATTGGTTGCGTCTTCTTCCTGCAGAGGCATTGGTTGCATCTTCTTTCTGCAGAGGCATTGGTTGCATCTTCTTCCTGCAGAGGCATTGGTTGCATCTTCTTCCTGCAGAAGCACTGGTTGCACCTTTTTTTTCTGCAGAAGCATTGGTTGCTCCTTCTTCATGCAAAGGGATCAGTTGCATCTTCTTCCTGCAGAGGCATCAGTTGCGCCTTCTTTCTGAGGTCCACCCAGGCTCTCTTTTCAACTGCTTTGAAATACATTGTAAAAGACCTTTCTGCCAGCGTTCATATTCTGGCAAGAAGAACAGATACACTCATGAAAGACCTGCTACAAAATGGTTTAAAGTGAAAACGGAGGAGGTTCAGTGACCAGAGCCCTAAGACTCGAAATAGAACATTAACAGGAAGGTTCCCTTTGGACTTTGGGAAACTAGAGGGCAAGGCTGTCTCTTCCCCCAGTGAGCCTTCAGGCAAAGAGTATGAAAGATTGGGAGTGGTCTCCTAAAGATGGTGTAAAGTAGATTCGCTGGTGTATGACTCTCAATGCTTTGTGTGACTGAGACACTTCTGCAATGGCTTCTGTCATGTCACACCCCGGTTTGCTTTCCTACTTTATTACACAAGCATTTTCAATGTTCTTGAAACAACATCTTCAATAACTCTAGATGATGGGGTTTCTTTTTTCTTTGTTTTGTTTTTGTTTGTTTGTTTTGTTTTTTTTCAGACAGGGTTTCTCTGTGTAGCTCTGCGCCTTTCCTGGAACTCACTTGATAGACCAGGCTGGCCTCGAACTCACAGAGATCTGCCTGCCTCTGCCTCCCGAGTGCTGGGATTAAAGGCGTGCGCCACGCAGGCGTTCACTGTGTATGTAACCCAGGCTGCCCTCAGATTCATAATCCTCTTACCACGATCCTCCTCCTGATTGCTGGGTTTTAACATGTGCACCATCACATCTGACTGAACGTAATCTCATCATGATCCCGGGTCACCATTCTCATGATTTCCTGTGTTTCTTTAGTTTTGTCACTTTTATCTGCAACTTAAGTTAGTGTCTATACGCTAATTACTGCATGACTTATATTAAGAGTATGCCCTCAGCAACCTGCTTTTCATTGAAGGGGAATGGTGGAGCTGGTAGGATTAAATGGGTTGGAGAATGGGAGGGCAGGAAAGGGGATTGAATGTGGAGATGGATAACTAGTAAAGGCCTTCTGAGACATCCATATAGAAATCTACCACTGAAGATGGCTTCCTCAAACACACACACACACACACACACACACACACACACACACACACACGTACAAACTTAAAAGGAGGTCAAATGAAATTACCCTATAATGGGGACATAACAACCCCCCGAAGATATCACATACTAGAAAATACAATTCTATCACCAGCAATGAGTTACTTTTTAAAAAATTGTTTGTCAATGGGGTTCCATAGACTCCCCCTAAACATTACAGGATACTGCCACTGCTCTTGTTACCCTATAGAACTTACTGATGAAACCATGCTGGTATCTGAAACTTTCATCTCTCGTACTTAGCTTTCCTAGTACTGGAAGGTGCTAGGAATGCTACCAAAAGAAAAAAAAAAGTAATTGTCAATCTTACCCAGCTGTGAATCCAAAGAACTACAATAGTGTCTGTCATGGCAAGACAGACCCACCAGTGCAATACTGGCACAGCTGTTACGAGAGTAACCAACCACTTTTGGATTATATCTAAAGCGCATTTCCTGACATTTGTAGTGGTTTAAATGAGAATGGACATCCATAGACTTATATATTTGAATACAATGAATATATATGGTCTCTGGTTGATAGAACTGTTTGACAGTATGAGAAGTTTTAGAAGGTAGGGCCTTGTTGAGGGAGGTGTGTCACTGGGGTGGGTTTTGAAGTTTGAAAAGATGTGTACCTCTCTCTCTCTCTCTCTCTCTCTCTCTCTCTCTCTCTCTCTCTCTCTTGCCTGTGGATCAAAGTATAAAATCTCAGCTTTTCCTTGCTATATCCTTGCTCCACCATCATAGTTTTTAATTTTGTATACTTAAAAACAAAGATAAAATATCTGTATTCTCTGAAGAGAAACCAGAGTACCATAATAAATATGTATAATGATATGTTAAAAATCACACATATTTTTCTAAAAGAAAGGCCACTCTTCCAAATAACTTTTCTGAGAAGAGGTCAAAAGATACTCATAGTCTTGCCCTATATCCAGAAGGAAGGAACGTTGTGTAAAGTGTCCATCAGAAAATGAGGAAACATGAGGAAGCAGGCACTGCTGGGTTCCTCAACTTACCCCTATTAGGTCTCACTTCTCTTCATTCATTGTGTCCACACAAATACCTACATCCCTCATCAGACCTAACATGAAAGTGAGCTCTCCTTGAGTTCTAAGTTCTCCTTTCTGAAGCTTTCTTTGCAGCACAAAACTGATTAATTTGTTCTTTTATTAATATGTCTTTTATTAGAGAAGTGTTATCCAGGATGCACATAATGAGTGAAGAAAACATACCATTTTTCATTCCTAATTTACAAAGTTGGAGATACAAAGAAAAAAAATATAACTGTGATTCTATGAGATTAGGCTAGGGGTTCATGCTCTATTATTTTTTTATCTTTGTTTTTAAGTATAGAAAATTAAATATTGTTTTTACACATACACATTATACATATATTGAAGTAGATTTGCAGTTCAATAAAAAAATTAATAGGATTAAGCATATGGACTAAGGGAAAGAGGCATTCAAAAGAAAAGGTAAGAGACACCTGAGAATATAGGTGTGGGCTTTTCTTAAGAGAGAGGTCCATGGAATTATTATTGTTGTTGTTGTTTTTAGAGACAGAGTTTCTCCACGTAGTTTTGGTGTCTGTCCTGGATCTTGCTCTGTAGACCAGGCTGGCCTCGAACTCACAGAGAACCGTCTGGATTTGACTCCTGAGTGCCGCCACCTGGCTCTAGAATTATTTTTGGTATAAGATAACACTTTGTATCCTGTGGGGAGCTCAAGCCCCTAATCCTCTCACCACCTGACTGCTGGGGTTGCAGGAGGGTGCCTCTACTACAAGTTAAACCTCCATCTTTTTAAAGCATTAATTATTTCTGGCACGTGATATGAGCTAACAAGCATTATTCCTAATTAAGATCATGGTGTTAGCCTACCTACTTTTAGAATTCAAACAATAATACATTCAGTATGGGCCACTTCTAATTGTGAAATAGGTAACATGCACAGTTTGTTATCATTGTGTGTTTTTATTCACATGAAACCTGAGTCACGCAAGAGTACTAGGATATTCACTTACTCAATAACTCAAGTCCTATGTGGTCTTCCAGCTTTTCCCCTTGACACCTCCCCCATGCTTACCATAGTTCATTGGTTGCCATTCATGACTTACCACTACCCTGTCTTGGACAGTACCAAATTCTTTCACACCTTCAGTTTATCTTTCTTCCGTTTTGTCTTTCTTCTGGTTCGTGCCTGTCCCCGGAGATGCTGTATTTGAGCCAAAATGTCATTCCATTAATATTAAGGATGCATGCCAGATTAGGTCTTCCTGTTACTCACCAAGAATTTTTTTCTATATAGTGTTTATAACACTTGTCACATTGAGTTAAAATTTTTGTGTTGATTTAATTAAAAGCTTCCTTCTGCCTACATTCCAGTGACATTGCTTGTCATCTCATTTTATAGTCAATAATGAAAACAGAAATCTGTGTATCTGGATGAATTAAATGAAAAATATTTAAAGACTTGTGCATGGTATCTTCTATAATATGTTACGATATGCCCTCATATTTTCCCATGGCTCCTGAAAGAATCTGTGTTTTACTGTGTAAATCTGTTTCCTCTGCACTATTCTTGGTTTTATCTGTGTCAAGAGGGTAGATTCAAGAGCACCCTGTTATTGGTCACTGGCAAACAGGTATATGCAAAATGCTTGTTAAAACTAACCTAAATTTTTACTGAAATTTGTTAAAGTTAAGAGCATGAAGTTTAAAAATAATTCTACAGGCTATGTTTAATAAAACCACAGTTGAGTAAACTAAGCAGGTAAGTTAAATCCACAAAATCTAGAAATAGATTTTTTTAAATAAAATTATGGGAGTTCTTGGTTTTGGACTGAGCTCCTTTACAAGATACAAACAGATGGAACTAAAATGGAGTCCTTTGGGTTCAGTCCCAAGTAAGTAAACGGAACTGTCAGGGAAGCTACAAAATCTCCAAGGAATCCACACTTTACCAGAAATGTGAGATTCATAGACACCAATAGGAAAGGTCCCAGCCATTCTAGAGGCATTATAGAAGTCCCTTAGCTTAGCCCTTACAGGGAAAGCAACCTAGCAGTAGCTAACATCCCTTTCTACATCATTGTTTCCTTTACCTGCTCAAGCCCCTCTCAAAACCAACTCTCTCCTCGTGTGTAATGAGAGTCTCTTCTACTTTGAGATTGGCTGTGTCAGATTCAGGAGCTGAACAATGGAAAGCCAAATGAACCAGCAAACTAAGAGTCTTTGAAATTTTGCATCTTTAATGGTTCTACTTAAAGAGAGTCTATGTGATAAACAACAGGTTTGGGCAATCAGTTATCATCCATGTGGGATTAATAATACATCACTAGGTTATATATTAGGTAGGTATATATTTTTTGTTTTGTTTTGTTTGTTTGTTTGTTTGGGTTTTTTGGGTTTTTGTTTTGTTTTGTTTTGTTTTTGTTTTTTTTTTTACGTTTTCATCATTTTCGCTCATATTCTTCCTAAGTGCCTCAAATATTCTTTGTTACCTTTTCTGGATGAGCATATGATTGACCACGGTAAGATTCTGGCCTTCTGTAAGTAATTTACAGGAGAATGTTCTTACCATACAGCCCAATGGACTTCTACTGCTACTGTACAAGTATTCTTGAATTCTTAGCACATCAATTCTTATCATTTAACGATAATTCTGTATTTTTCTCTGCTTTTAACTCATGCCTTGGTTTAGCTCTTAGTTTAATCACTCAGTAAAATCCCTTACAATTTTACTGTTACATTTTACATTTAAATCCCCCTCTACCCCTTTCGCTTGCACCTTTAGTTACAACATCCACCCCCTCAAGCTTCTGGGCCCCCCACTATCTCCTGCAGACTCGCCAGAGCTGTTCCTCTAGCAGAAAGACCTCAACCAATCTCCTAATGGAGATTTATTCACTTTGTTCACTTTGTTTTCAACGTGAAAGGTAAAATGGACTATTTAGCTTTTTGTTTGTTTCTCTCAGTTTCAAGGAACAAAATCAAGCACAAAGCAGTTCCGAAGAAAAATGCTGTGCTGGATATTTTTGCTAAAATATTTTAAATTATGGTTTAGTTACATGACTTTATGTATGAGGAAAGAATAGCCTGTTCGCTGTGACAATAGAGACTATATTAAAAGGAGCCAATAGTTGATATTTCATGGACTTTAATATTCCAAATATCTTCAATAATTTAAATTTGTGGAAAATTTACTATTTTATTACTATAAAGTTTACAGGTTAGACTATAGTGTTCTGGTTAGAAACAATACTAATTTTAGCCACAGTTCACAGAGAACACCAACTCATGAGCTCTATCTATGGATTACAAGTTAATAATTCCTACTTTTATGTTTAATTGGTCTATAGCAAGCAGCCATGCAAGAATATATTCATTCCATAAATATTTATTAGACATGATAATGTGCAGAGGATTGAAGCTTCTGATTGGTTCTTGAGAAATTTGTATTCTAGTGAAGATACATATGCAAATAAATTATAAAACCGGATCTTAAAACTAGGGTTTTATATGCTGTTAAGTATTAAACATTGCTTAAGTGACAGGGAGAAGAATTATGGAGAAATAGAGAATGTTAAGTAGTCAACTGTGTTGCATATTCAGGCTTGCTTTTTCAACAGGAAACATTGGCAGCATTACAAAGAACCTAATTATTTGGAGACTAATAAAGATAATAAGAATGATGATGATGAAGAAGAAGAAGAAGAAGAAGAAGAAGAAGAAGAAGAAGAAGAAGAAGAAGAAGAAGAAGAAGGGTATTTAGAGGAGAAGATGGGATATGTTGCTGGTAGAGAATAAAGAACTAAAAAATTTCTAGGTTCTACTTGAGCTAATGCTTGGAGAGTAAAGTTGTTTGTCAAACTCAAGCATGTAAGAAATTCTGGCTTAATGGAAAAGCTGTACATTACATTTTGTAAATGGAAAGTTGAAGCATTAGGTGGAAGTGTCCTGAAGAAGACTGAAATAACAGAAGCAAATATGAACACTGTAGGGAGAGTACACACTGTATATCTAATTTTAATCACTAGAGAGAGTGGGGTTATTGAATAAAACAAATCAAAAAGAACAGAGAACCAAGGCTGGCGCTATAGAATCCTTTGTTGGTTAAGAAGAAGCAGGGAGAACAGAAATCCCTGACATAAGTGACTGAGGAGGGGAGCAGGAAGACAAGAGCCTGGGCATCAGGAGTGAGTTTCACTCTGGTCCTGTGCTATTATTTCTCCCACTATGCCACGGCTTTCATTCTTATTCAGTGTTCACACTTGCAATTGTGAAAATTCCTACTTGTATACTTACAAACGCCCATTCCCAAAAATATTGGCAGATGTTTCATGTAGCAGCTTACATTTCTATCTCTTGAATATGTGATAGATGAACATAAAACACTATTACTTGATTTGTGAAAAACAAAATCAAAAACAAAAAACAAACATAAAGCATTGATACAGATTGCATCATTCTGTTGGGCATTTCCTTTAGACCACCATATTTTATCTCCTGTGACTAGTTTTGCACAGGTAATTTTTGTACATGTATGATCTAATATTTTCCCATTAAATGCTATTTAATCATAAAAACAAAATTTCTTATTACTTCCCATTTGCATTGATGAGTAAGAATAATATTGCATCATAAACCTTTTTTTCTGGTTGTATCAGTTCATTTTTCCCTTGTTCTGCTTCTCAGTCATAATTTCTCATAATAGGAGACAAATGACTTTACTGTGTGCACTCAGAAATAGATGCTGGGGATCTTTGCATATGACATTTTTAAACAGAGGTTGGTATGGACATAAATCAGAGATTTGACAAGACATCAAAAAGTCAAGTTGTTAAGTAATTTACAATTGTATAGGATACTTCAGATATGCTTTAAATGTTCTATTTACATAAGGTATTGATTTGCCTCTGCAGGTCTTTCAGTCTTCTCTGAGCTGTTCAGTTTTTATTTTAAAAGTCTTCGTAACAGTTTTAGTTTTTGTTTATTAATCTTACTTCTATAGTCTAATTTTTCTAATGAGATTAAGTTTATATATTGAGAAATATAGACATATCATCAATGCATATAGCTTCACAGTTTTAGGACATGAAGAATAAACCACCAAGGTCACAAAATTTCTAATTTGTACTTTTTTATTCCTCAAATTCCTTTAGTGGTGTAAAGGTAAAATGTATTCCTAAACAAAGTAAAACAGCTTTTGCGTTTAAAAATTGTATGTAAATTAAATATTTCTGTATGAGATTTTATTTTCAGTTTAGTTACACTTGTTTAAAATTTCTTTATTTATCTAGTGATATATAATACTTTTTCAACTTATCTTACTCCATTGTAAAAATGAATCAAAACACATGGCTCTGCTTTATTATTGATGGAGTTTCATTTTTCTCCTGCTGTGTTGTTATTAACATTTGTGATCCTATTTCCAACATACACACACTGCATGAATAATTTCCATAGTTAATATATAGATTAGGAATAGATTCAGTCTTCTGAGGTTTTGTATATTTTCCACTTCAATAGACCACACCAGGCATTTTTCTATGGTAGTTTTACCAGTTCATTTTCCTACGGGCATTGAAGAAGTTCTGTTAATTTACATTCTAACATTAGATATCATCAAACATTTCTAGAACTGAACACTTTATTTATTCCTGCATAGTAAGATTTCATACAGAGCCCATAAGAACTGACTGGACTCGTATGTACATTGGCCAGCTCTGTATGTGCGTTGGGGAGTTGCCATTCTTCGTTCCCCCCTTTTTATTTTGTGACTTTTGTTTTTGGTTCCCAGGCACTATGTTTTTGAAGTTCCGTACAATATATTCCGATCACGGTTTCTCCTCCCACATCTCTTCCCAAATCCTACCCACCTCCCCACACATCCAACTCCGTGCTTTTTTTTTCTCCTGTTTTGGAAATGAAACAGGCAAATTAAAAAAAAAAAAAGAATTAAAATAATACTGCAAAAAATCGTAACACACACACACACACACACGTGCATACACACACACACACACGCACACACACACACGCACATACACACACACATGCACATACACACTCACACATGTTTTATATGCCCTGAATACAAACCCTCGGTCAAACACACACTATAAAAGTCCTCTCTTATCCTCTGCCACTCTTATATTTGCAATGAAGCTTTTGATAAATGGGAGTCTTACCATTAAAGTAATCTAATTTTCACATATTTTTACTATTTCTTTTTATGTCCTGCTCACGAACTATTTCCCGGAATGAAGACTGTGATGGTATTCTGCCACAGTGCCATTTAAATCTCCTGGATGCATTTTTATCCTCCTCACATGTAGTTTTACACACTTTAGCAGTGTGAAGTAGGCTTTGATATCATTTGTCCACAGGAACAACTTCTCCACTGCACCATGACTATTCACTGTTGTTTTAAAGTACTTGAGACACACATAGGCACTTGTATTTGTTAATCAAATGTCAATCACTACACTACACTTCAAGCCCTCTAGACCATTTATTGATACACTGCAGGGCAGTGTTTGTTATGTCACATGTTATACGACAGGGATTCTAATCAAAGCATCCTTGGCCCATAGCATCCGATACACCACTAAATGACACTGAAAATATTTAAAACAGATTCCACATATTCTCTAACTCATATTAGGTATTTCTTGAATTCTTACACCTTTTTTTTTTTTTTTTTTTTTGGTTTTTTGAGACAGGGTTTCTCTATAGCTTTGGAGGCTGTCCTGGAACTCACTTTGTAGACCACGCTGGCCTCAAACTCACAGAGATCCGCCTGCCTCTGCCTACCGAGTGCTGGGAATACAGGCGTGTGCCACCACTGCCCGTCATACCATTTTTTAATTATCGGATATGTCTCTGAGTTATGAAGAATAGACTTAGCTGTTACCATGTAACAGATAGCAGGAAGAAAGTTTAGGACACTAAGCAAACTGGGTACTTGTGTTGTTGCTGTGGCAAAGATATCGATTAAAGAGGAAATTTATTTTGACTTTCAGCTGTGGGTACAATCCTTATTGGAGGAGATGTCAAAGTGTGTGTGGGGGGGTTAAAGGCAGCTGATCATGCTAGGTCTTCCGTAAGAAAGCAGTGATGAATGTTAATGCTTGCTTTACATTTTTTCCCCTTTTCCTTCACTCCAGAAGTTAGGCTAGGTCTACATACTTCATTTACCCTAATCTAGGTAACTCTCACAGGCACACCCTTAGGTCGAGCTTCTGGATGACTCTAAATCCTGTCAGGTCCACTGTCAATGTTAAACATCAGAGTTCTTACTCCTTGTCAACTTGACTTGCCAATACATCGCTTTTAAGGCATAATCTTTCACCCCATACAATGCAAAATGCATACTCAGAGGCTTGTCCCCAGGGTGACTCTAGATCCCATCAAACCGACAATATTGTTCAGCACACTAAGTCTACTTACTTAAAATATTCTATCAAAATATGATTTTAGAGCTAGAGCATAGATTTTTCTATACTTTATTAAAATATTTTGTGCAATTTAATTAAAATATATAGAGATAAATCATTTTGTAAATGATTTATTCTTACATAATTTTAACAGTATCCACTAATTAATAATTGTGAATTATAAACACTATAGTATCCTACTATTTAAACCATATCATCTGTCAATCTCTCATGATTTTTATTGTCTAATGGAAAATCAAAAGGGACACCCTTGATGAATTTGAATTTTGTAAAACGACTCTAATTGCTAATTTTTACCAAAATTAAATTAACTTAATCATTATTAAGTATATGTAGCTAGAGTTCTTATTAATCCATGGCTCATGGGGATGAGAGTTCAGGAAATGTGAATTTGAGGAGTAGAATATTAAGAATGAGGCTTTAAGAAAAGTTGGTATGAGTGTTCTGTTACACTTATTCTCTGAAAATTTACATCATCTTTCTCATGCAGTTGACTGACACCAACTGACAGCTTTATGAATATTTCTACTGGAAAGTGTGATTCAATTGGAAGTTTTTGAATTAGAGAAACCAAATTTTCAAAGTAATTCCTTATATTGCATCAAATTTTCATGGAGTTATTCTTTTATTATGTGAAATAAATAAATCTGAACTCCTGAATGTCAACCTGAGGCACTTTATAAACGTCTGATAATATCTAGCATGATATTCAAGGTTCTCTAAATGGATTTTTATAGCTTAGGTGCTGTTAAAATATATGTATTTCTCAATGAAAAATCTTCAACAAAATCTTCTGTGAAGATTATAATAAATCTCAACAACAGACATCTATTGAATTGGACTCTGTAGACACAATATTCCTATTTCTAAACTTGACAAAATTTAAATTGGTACTACATGTAATAATGTATGTTTTCTGAAATCACATCAATACAATTTTCAAGATGTAAAGCATGGTTTTACTGAGGAGTAAAAATTTTTGAGGAAACCTAATAGACCAAAAGAATTTTATGAAAATATTTATGAAACATAGTCTTATAGTTTATATAGAAAATACTGCTTATTTTACTTAAAATATTTAAGTAGAGTTAATAACAATACCACTTGTACATTTAAATATTTTCATGTAATTAACTTCTTTTTTTTTTTTTTTTTTTTTAGTTTTTCAAGACAGGGTTTCTTTCTCTCTGTAGCTTTGCGCCTTTCCTGGAACTCACTTTGGAGACCAGGCTGGCCTTGAACTCACAGAGATCCACCTGCCTCTGCCTCCTGAGTGCTGGGATTAAAGGCATGCGCCACCACGACCCGGCTTCATTAACTTCTCAATACAGTATAAAGATAAACTTTACTGTTCCAAAAATTGTTTCTGAGGGAAGATAAATCATATACTAAGATTCTTAATTTATATCATGCATCAGTAAGAAATTAGTCCAATTTAAAAACATTAGACTGAAATAATTTGGATAAAATAATTTACTATTACACAGTAAGAAGAAATATGAAATGATTGATTGAAATAATATTCAAGGAATGAATACCATATTGGCAAGAAAATACTGCTAGGGATTACCCATCACATTCAAACAGATGGATACATTTCAATGCTACAATATTAAAATGATTAATAAATTTGCATAGAACTATATTTCACTGCATATAGCATTTATAAATTTTTATTTATTTAATTATAATCACATCATTTTCTCTTCCCCGTTTCCTCCCCCTCATGTCTTCCATGCTCTTCTATTACATCTCAAATTCATGGCCTCTTTTTCTTTATTATTGTTACGTGTGTGTGAATAATTATATAAATATAATCTATTAAGTCTGTTTACTATTGCTTGTATGTATATTTTTGTGCCTGACCACTTACTTGGTAGTAGATAACTATTTAGGGGCTCGTCCCTGGAGAAGATTAAAACTCCTTCTCTCAGTGGTCCCTATTTGCCTGAAGCTCTTTATCAAGGGAGCCCACAAAATTTTCTCTCTCCATATTGACATGTGTACTGCTGCTGTCTGTCTTTGGCCAGGTCTTGTTTAAGCAGCCATATTGTTCAGATTCCATGGGTGTAGCTTCCTGGTCACATCTAGAAGATGTATGGAGGCAGACTTCCTGAGCCTCTTACAGTCTTTCCACCCCCTCTTCTGTGTCCTATGTCTTAGGCAAGGGGGTTGTGTTACAGATGTTTCAGTTGGGGGCTGAGCACCTCACAATCAGCTGTGCTCTCCATTTCAACCAGTAGTGACTATCTGCAATGTTCTCTGTCTGCTGCAAAAGGATCAAAGATGAAGGGTGGGAGTTACACTTGTCTGTGAATATAAAGATGAGTATTTAGAGTACATTTAGCAATGGCATAAAAGGATACAGGTATGAAGAAGGAAATGGGAAAAGACAGAGGAGGAGTTAATTAGGGGGGGAGGTAGGACAACACAGATATAGAGGAAAAGGGGGATAACACTAAGGATATTTGAAATATCTGTAGCAAATATATGATTTAAATGAAGCTACGCTGCCTGGAATGTTAATGCCTATTTCAAAAGTCATAGACTTACCTGACAAAAAAACCCATCACTAGGCATGAAAAATCTCCTTTTGAGCCATTGGTCAGGGGAGTCCAAGAGACTCCCAAAACGATATAAGCCATTGTTATTGCCCTCAGTTGACTCAAAGAAGTTGAATGTAAATCCCTATTGTTGAAGATGCCATGCAGTTTACTCACAGGATTGGAGGAGTTGATTTGGATCTGAGGACTAACTTTCGAAGACCCAGAAAGTGATATACAAGTGGCTAAGAGAGAAAAATAAATTGTCTTACCCAGCTGTGATGCCTACGCCCCTCAATAATGGCCAGTATGACAGGATATCTTAATGGTGCACTGGTGGCACTCATATTTTGATGGTAATTGACACCTATCTAATTCGACTTATGGTTAACTCAACATATATGAAATAATGACTGGTACTACACACCTAGCCATCATGGTTAGTAAGACCTGCATCATAGAAGAGAACACAATACTGCCACTTTCCTAAAGATTTTACTTTAAACAGTAGTTCCAGATTTGTAGCAAATTTAAGGAGAAAAGAGATTTTCTTTTACATCCCTTTCCCCAACATACACATAGCCTAGTGATTACCAGGATCCTCGCAAGAGGGATGACTTTTTATGCTTGATGAGCCCACACCATCATCATATCACAAATTCCAAAGGTTACACTAAAGTGTATCCTTGAGATTGTATATTTTATTTTTGAATACATGTACACTAAATTTTATCAATCATTATAACATCAGGTGGATTTTTTAAAAGTTCTTGTTTTTATTATTTTACTTTATGTTATGTTATTTTATTATTTCATTTTAGAGGGGGTCTCTCTATGAAGTGCTGGCTATCCTGGAACTCACTATGTAGGCCAGGTTGGCCTTAAAAATCACAGAGATCCATCTCCTCTGCCTTCAGAGTGCTGGGATCAAGTGTGTGTCACCATCTCTGGATCAGGTAAAATATAAAAATGTTCATGGTAAATAATATAAAAATCAATCAAGAAAATGCCATATATGCTCACAGGCCCAATTTTTGATGGAGGCAATTCCTCAACTGGGTGGGTCAGGGTGACAGCCAGAGTCAGGCATCATAGAACCCTTCACCTCCACTCAATGTTAATGTCTTGAGAACACCATACTTAATTGGACCAATAAAGGTTTTGCCTTTTGCAGAATATTATGTAGTTAGAGTCATACAGTATGTAGTCTTCTCCATTGTTTTTCTCTTAAAGTAGTAAAATTAGCATTGTGGTAAGCCTACATTGGTATTTAAATTTGATTTAACCAATCATTGTGTGTTCTCTTTCACCTTTATCCTTAATTCTCTTCACATTTTATTGAATATCCTGTTATGGCTCTTTTGGATTTGGAAGCCTCTAGTTGAACAGATATTTAAAAATTCTTTGCCCTTGAACTTATGTTCTAGTAGAATGCAGTGTTCCAGTAGAAAGCAATATGATTAAAATTTAAATGTTGGTCCCAAGTGGTAAAGCAATTGCCACGCAAGTGTGAGGACCTACATTCAAATTTCCATGACTCTAATCCTAATGCTACTACAGTAAGACAGGAGGTAGAGACAGGAGAAGGCCTAGAAGATTCTGAGCCAGATATCCTAGGTACTCAGAAGCATACAGGAGACCTTGTCTCAAACAAGGTAGCAAGCAAGGACTGATACCCAATGTTGTCCTATGAACTACATATGCAAGCCATGATCACACACACACACACACACACACACACACACACACACACGCAAAAGGTTCTTTTAAAGAAACAAAGTGGATGTTAGCAGATGTGGAAGAGGCCATGTTCAAGTTTGATAATCATGTGAAAAAGCGATGACATGTATTATGGACAAAACAGAGGGGTCTATTTGAAAAGTGAAAGGAAAATCAATGGGGCAGTTAGAATAATTCAGAAAAGGTTCCCTAAAACCATACACCTTTAGAATCAAATGGGCTGAAAGGAATCTAGATCTAGTATTAGTAAGATGTATTCTGCAGAAATGTAGCTATGAGAAGGTGTTATTGGTAATTAAATTAGAAGGTGGTTTTCAGACACCAGCAAAAGGCTGTGGTCTGGAGATCATTGAATGGAATATTTCCTTTTACTTAACTTCAAAGGAAAACACGCAGTCCAATAAGAACACCAGTTGAGAAACTGCTTATTATTACATCCCAATCTCTTACATCACTTAATTAAATTACATAACTTGAGTGAGCCTAACACCTCTTTCTTAGGACCCTTGCTCTCTCCCTGCCATCCACAATGTAAAATGATTGCTCCAGGGAAGGCTCATATAGAAATTCTAGAATAAGTTCAAGAGCCGTAAGTAGCTCTAAATAGGGAAGTCAATATGCACTTGTTTGTTCGGGGAGTCAACCGGTGGATTCCATCTATGAAAAGTCAAGTAGAAGCAAAAGGACGCATAATGAAAATGCAAGAAAAAAATGAGCATATTGGTAAGGAAATCTAAATTACTAAAGAGCAAATCTAGTCTGTGAAGGAAGAGAATAAAGGATGATGTGCGTCTAAGTCCAAAACTAGTGAGTCTTAACGCTTTTGCTGGTATGGAAACAATTGTGGAGTGAGGGCTGAGAAAGGTGTGGGATTGGGACCTGGGTGTACTAACTTGGAGAAATAGTCTATGTCTCCAAGGAGAGTCTGAAGGTAACACCACAGGAAAGCACCCAGATACATGGACAGGATAGACCCTAGAGGGGTTTGAACCTAGTACTAGATATGATCGTCAAAGGAGCAAGTACAGAGAAAATCGGCTTCATTGCTGAATTGTCATTACTATTTATCACGTCAACAATCTCAGATAAAGACACACAGATATTAAACCTACAGACCCCAGCTTCTAAGGCAGAAATTGCTAGGCTAATATTCTGAGGCTCATGTTCCCCCTTTATCTACAAATTCATCTTAATATTTGCTGCTTTGGTGAGTGCCATTGGCTCCCTCTAGAAGGCACTGCCTACCACCCTCCTGGTTCTATCTCACTTCTTACTTTCAGATTCCTGTTTTGTGAATCATCCAGCTCTTTAGATGGCTTGTGCTTTGACAATGGTCCTGTTACCCATGTCTGCTCATTGCCTTATATACATTGCCTTCTCCATTGAAACTCATAAACCTGTCATTTACGGACTGACCAGGGAGGACTCCTCTGTACAAGAGCATCTCAGACTAGCTCCTCCTGAAAATATAGGGATGGTCTACACGGAACTGATTGTAAGGACAACAGCTGATGGTGAGATATCTCTCCCAGCCTTGGCACTACTGTGGTGGGAGGGATTTATAAATTGATGTTTAATTTCCAGTGCTATGGCATGAATCTCCAAGTAAAAGGTATATCTACACAATGTGATGTAGATGAAGTAAACAGAGAAAATTAGTTGGAGATTTATGAAGTAGACTTCATTACATAGAGCCATTCACACAAATCTCATAAAACTTGGAAAATCTGAGTTTTATCTTCCCTATCAATGATGAAAATAACCCCAGGGGCTCATTAAGCAGAATGTGGCATGGAGAAAAGCCTTCTTAACAGGGTAATTAAAGTGTTGTTCTCATGTAGTCAAAAGATAATACTCCACCAGCCTACCTACACACTAAAGGAAGAAATCAGTCTGATCCCTTTTTGTATGTCTTGGAAGGATGTGTATGTTAGAAGGATGAATCTCTTTTGGCTTTTAATTATATTTCTTTGTTTATTTGTGGTACATTTTACACATTTATACAATGTACATTAGTCTCAGTTTTCACTAGTACCCCTAACCCTATCTATCACTTTTCTGTTCTGTTCTGGCCTTTCTTCAAGATGCTCTTGGTCATGGTATTTCATCTCAGCAATAATAACCTTAACTAAGATACCTTCCAATTTCATGTTTTCTAGTTATTTCTTTTTTGTAATTTTTGTTATTTATAATCCCTTGAGTCTGATTAGTGTTTCCCACATGTACATGGGTGTGAGGCCATCCACTGGTATATAAACAATCTATCAGTGGTCCTGTCCTCAAAAGAGAGTGTTTTAAACTCAACCAAAAGGCCTTGACTGGGGAGATTCTAGGTCCTGAGCAATGTGGGACGGCAGCTGCGATTATTATGGTAAATGAATCATTTTGTTAGTGGTGGAGAAATGTTCCTTTTTTTTTCTGATTTGGAATTTTTTTTTACTACCTCATGCTCTTTTTATATCTCTAAGTTTGAGGAAAGGTGGTCAATGTCTACAGTGCTCAAGCAACTGTGGCCGGGCCAAGTAAACAAGTCATGTTGACCAGCCTGTGAGACCATAAAGTTTAAAGAGACTCATAGCGGCAGAGGATACATAATCATGAGATAGAGAGATAACCGGTAGGAACCTGGGCATTATCAAGTTACGGCCACAGTGAACAAAGCATCTGCCATAGACACATGGTTACCCAGAAGTTCTAAAGCACAGCTGGAGAAAATAGAGGTGTTGTGTGATTTCTGAGGTTACAGAGGAAAGCTAACTCAGGCTCTTCCTGGAAATAATGGAATGAGTGATTCTCTGAAAACACTTCTGTGAGGAGCCTTAGGGTTTCACTCTTTGCAGCCAGTTAGAAGTAATATGCTAAGACCGTCTCAAACAGACTGAATCCTAAAGGAACATCTTACGTAAAAATGGAGGGGACATTTCAGATGATACAAAAACAAATAGCAACAACAAATAAACAGGTTCATTTATTCTTGTTATTCATTTTTATCTCATGTCTCCTCCGCCAGCCCCCCAATCCCTGCCCCGTGTGTATATACACTTTACTTTACTTTGGAAAAAAAAAAATCAAAATTACCTGGAAAATTCAGCCTACTCTTTCTTTTCTCATTTAGTCACTTTAAAACAAGCAGTTATTAAAAAGTATATATTTCACAACCATATAATCAGACTCAAAATTTTCCCCTACAATGTAGCTCTCACAAGGACCATAGGCAGAATTGAAAAATACAAAGAGAATAGCGTACTCTTGACTCCTAGGGTTCCGGTGCTATTAGTAAGTTAATATTCACCTTTCATCTCTCCAGTCTCCGCATGGGCAAAAGCATGTTTGTTTCATTCTTTGCCTCAAAATGGATCTTGTGGCCAAACTGGAAGAGCCTAAGACACTCCATCACAAAAGGATCGCACATTTCGATTTCAGCAACTCACAGACATTCCTGGGTTAATGCCAGGAATGGGAAATAGTCCCTGATCCTGCTTTACCTTTTACTAGGCTCAGGGTTTATCAGATGGAAGGAATTTGGCTGCTGAGCTTCTGGGGGAAAATCAACAGATGGATGAATATTTCACCCAGCTTCTTTACCTCCTGCTGCTCTTCCCTGCATATTTTTCATTTCTTTTGCCATTTAAGACTTTCAAGAGCTGAACCTGGATGTGATGGCACCTGTAAACCCAGCCCTTGTGAGGTGGAGGCAGGAAGAACAGGAGTTGAGGCCAGCTTGGACTACATGAGACATTCTCTCTCTCTCTCTCTCTCTCTCTCTCTCTCTCTCTCTCTCTCTCTCTCTCTCCCCCATATAAATATATACATACATACACACATACACATATATATGTAGCTGAGCAGAAATTCTTATACATTGATTTATTTTTTTAAGATCATTCTGGCAAATTCAGGAAGGTGAATTGATATTAATAACTATAATGTCTCTTGCTTTGCATATAAAATTTAAACTTCCAGTTAACTCTATGTACAACACCCAATTTTAAGTAAGCCATGTACCAATGTGTCTCGTTGGGCATTATTTAAGATATTTTTAGAAAGTTATTTTACTTTAGAATTCCCATATATTGGAAGAGAACATTCCTCACAGAATACCTTAGGACACACAACCTTACGCCCAATAACGCAGCCTGTTTACACAGTTTAAACTCTTCTAATTATTTTCAGAACTTTACCAACTATGATCCCATGTGCTTTATATTTTTGATTCATTGATCATAGTATATCTAATAGATTGCAAATTTTCAATTAAAATTATTTCTTTTCATTTAAATAAAATTAAGTTTTCTGAGTTAATGAATCTATACTTTAACAAATTTCTTCCACCTAATGATTTATAAACTTTTACATTCTGGGACATTATCATTAGGCCTGTGTTGAATGGTCTTATTTCTTTCTTGTGTATCTTTACTGATTAAGTACTTTTTGATAGTTTCTGGAGGGATAAGAACAAATATCTATACATCCTAAATGCTATGATGTCAATAGGCCAAAAAAATTATTTCATCAAATTCAACTAAGAAAGCTAATGAGTTTATTGTGGTTGCTTACAGAAGTATGAATGAGGGTTACTTATATAAACACAGATGACTCAAAAAGCAGCTGCATCACAGAAAATCCTACACTGTCTAAGTGACAACAACCAAAAGCTACATCACTGCACTAGTCATGACTGGAGGAAGCTGGACAAGTCAGAATCCTTTCTCTCTCCAGCAGTGCTTACTGCTCATATAACCTTGTTGAGGGCACTTGTAAATTATTTAAGTTTTAGGGGCTTTGTGAGCCTTCTGAGTTGTTTGTTTCCTGTGTTTTAATGAGCCATTGTCCAGCATAGAACCTTTTAATTTGAAGAAACCTGTTATACAGTTGCTTTATGATTATTGAAATATATTGTGGACATGCTGCTCTTTGGGACCAGTACAAGTTTCAAATTTTCTCTCCCCTGAAATAGCTTTGTGTACTCAGCATTAATGTTCACAAGACCATGATCAAATCTCCTATATGTACTGGCCTATATTTAATTTGCTTTGACATTTCTTAGGCTGCTCAAGGCTTTCTCTTGAAACATTCATTCCTAAAGGTTTCTTCAGGATGCAAGGCACAAAGCCAAAGCATGTTTGTGAGGTGTTTGCACTAATGTGGGATCGTAGAATCACTTTTCTATGTTTTCTTTGGCCCTGCACTCTCCCTAAGCATACATGGGTAATTTAGAGCAAACATGAAGTGTGATTGAAGTATATCAATTTAGAAGCAACTTCATCTTTCGAGTTTTCCCTTAAATAAACTGCTATTACCTATTTTCTCATATATTTTTAATTAAAAAAAAATGAGATTATAATATAATGACATCATTTCACCCTTCCCTTTCCTCCTCCCAAACCCTCCCATATTTCCTTGCTTCCTTTCAAATCCATGACTTTACTTGTTGTTGTGTGGGGGTGGTGGTGGTGGTGGAGGTGGTGGGGGGGGGGGTGGGGGGGGTGGAGGTGGTGGTGGTGGTGGTGGTGGAGGTGGTGGTGGTGGAGGTGGTGGTGGAGGTGGTGGTGGTGGAGGTGGTGGTGGAGGTGGTGGTGGTGGAGGTGGTGGTGGTGGTGGAGGTGGAGGTGGTGGTGGTGGTGGTGGTGTGTATTCAAAAACACGTAAATACAACCTGCAGAGTTTATATAATGTTATTTACATGTGTATGTTTTAGGATTGTGGGAAAGACTGTTTCTCCCACGCTCAGCATTCCTTGATTGCCTGTAGTACCTTGTGTGGGGTTTAGAGCACATGGTCTTTTCCCCCGTCCACTTTGGCATGTCTGTTGTTGTCCTTGTTCGGCTCATGTTTAGGCAGCTATGTTGGTGAGACATCATGGGTGTGGCTTCTGACATTTCTAGGAGACATAACCTCATAGCAAACATCCTGTTCCTCTGGCTCTCTCAGTCTGTCAATCCCTGCTCCACAAATATCCTTGACCCATTTTTAACGGGTTTCAAACCTAAGTCTTTGTGTTAAGTTCTTAGATGTGAGAAGCAGAACCAAGCTATTCTGTTTATTCGGTAGGAAGGGAACATATTAAAAGGTCATTAGACAGCTCTCAGTAGAGACAGGGAACCAGGACTGTCTGTACAGAAAGGAATGCAGTGTGTTCTTTTAAATCTTTATCTTCCTGCATCTGAGTGGACTTGGATTGTTGTCACAATCAATGTTTTGCAGAGAAAGTACATGGTTCTGTACAGAAAGGAATTTACTACCCCTCAGCCCAAATTATACAGTACAGAATTTCCCAAACAGTAATGAAGTTCAATGGCAGATATCTAGACTGATAAAGTCCTCTCTATTCAACTTAAAGCATGTGAAATTTTTTTTCTGCAACTAGTATGGAAACCACAATGGTTGTTTTTCTATGTTAACTTGACTAGATTTGGGATGTTCAGACAGGTGTTGATACATTGTTTCTAAGCATGTCTGAGTGTGTCCTAGAAGAGGTCAGTATTGAGTCAGTACATCACATGATGAAGAGTGGCCTTCATTAGTAGAGATGGGCATCTTCTCATTCATAGCAGAGAAGAAAAAGGTAAATTCTCTTTCTTCCTGAGCTTGAGCAACTGTCTTCGCTTGTCCCCAGAACTCTGGGCTGACACAGTATGACTCTTCTCCAACACAGCTTTTTGACTCACCCTGCCTTGCAAATGGCATACTGTGGTATTCCATGGCTCCTGTAATTGACTGAGCCAACTTCCAGAATAAATTTACCCTTGTATCCCATGGCTTCTACCTCTCTGGAGAAGCCCGACTGATACAGAGGCTTTCCTTTATATTAGAGCTATAAATCCATGTTGTTTATTCCATAACATTATCCAATCACTAAGTTAGAGAAGTAGAAGGACATGTCAATATGAAACTTTTTAAATGAATAAATGAAGACAACAAAACAATGTCAATTTGAAAATGGCAAACACCTTCTGTGAGTATCTTTAGAGACATTTGTTGTTATATTCTAGAATCTGTTAAAGTTTTGAAGTGCAAAGATTTTTAATATGTGATAGCATAATATTTAATCATGATTATTCAAGTAGAATCAATACATTTCAGTATGAACAAACCAAAATTTCCAAAATAAAACATTTTTTCAAACTCTCCATCTAGTCCACTGATATATGGTGTAGGATAGGCCTCAAGAATATGAACTTTTAGAAATATGGGTGATTTTGCACATGATAATGTCTGCACATTAAATACTAATTATCTACTTGCTTAACATCTTTTAGCAAATTTCTTTCCTAAATTGCTGCTATGATTAAAATCAGATGTCTTTGTAACAGATGTACTTTTACATTGAAAATAATCAAATGGCAAAATTGGACCTATTTATTTAAATCTTTTTAACATTCAATCAAATTTAGTTTTTAAGTAGGCAGTAATTCCTTCAGTTGGTTCAGAATCAAATTATTCTTGCTTCTATACTTGTTTACATCCTTCTAAAATCACTTTTATTAGGTTATCATGTGCTATTGTTTCGGAATAGATAACTTTATTGCCTTTTTTTTTCCACAGAGGCTAGCAAACCTTATACTATCCTGATTCTTGCTTCTGTTGCTTAAAAAATGCATCTTTGCGGGGGGCTAGAGAAATGGTTCAGTAGTTCAGAGTACTTACTACTGATGTAGAGGGTACAGTTCCCAGCACTGACATGACAGCTGAACCCTTCAGTTCAAAGGCATTTGGTAACGTTTATGGCTTCTGAATGCACATGGTACACCAACACTTACTCAGAAACACACACACATATCACAATATAAATAGATATTACCAAATATTACATATCTATGGATATATGAATATATATTCAGAAGTCCAAGAGATGGTTCAGTGGTTCAGAGTGCTGTCTGCTCTTCCAGAGGATCTGTCCGTGTTTGATTCCCAGGATCTATATTGTAGCTCATAACCACCTGTAACTCTAGTTCCAGGGGATCTGAAGTCTTCTTCTGGCCTCTGTGGGCACCAAGTATGCATGTGGTGCACAGATATATTCATGAAAATTTCCTATAAACATAAAATAAAACTAAACAATAAAATTAAAAATATATCTTTACATATTAGAGATATGTTACTACTCATTTTGTATTTTTAATTATCCTTTTAGCCTAAAAGGCTTACTGTGGGTTGTTAAGTGAAATTACCCCATAGATATTTGGTAATATGTCACATTGTAGCATTTTTTTTAACCTTGCTCTTCTGGAAGTCTTGTGTAGAATACCATAGCTACCAAAATAATGGGCAGAGTTCATGGAGGCAGAATGATAGTGAGTACAGAGGAGTAAAAAGACAGTACTGGTAGTGACTCCAGTCAGGAAAGGAAAATGTCTTGTCATATCAATTTTTCTCTTTCAGAAAATTTGTTTATTTTTATACTAAATATGAACCTTCACTTGGTACCAACTTTTTACCAGATCCTGTGGCCTAAACATAATACTTTTGAGTAGTTGTGGAGTACCTTATAATATCTCAATGCACACACTTACAGTGTCAATTGATCAGACCAGGATCATAGTTGTATCTGTTATTTCTAACATTTATCATGCCTCTGTGTATGGAACACTGAACTCTACTAGACACTTGGAAATGCAAGGCTGTTGTCAACCACAGGTGCTCTGCTATGCCATACAATATTGAACTTATTCTTCATACCCAGTGACTCCCCCGTACCTGCCAACCACCCTCTCTTTTCATGTCCCACATCATCTTCCCAGCCTTTGCTAACTGTCATCTGCTCTTTATAGCTGTATCTGTCAGTTTCCACGAATAAACAAGAGTATGCTCTGCTTTTCTTTTGGATGCTGTCAGATTTCACAACACCCTTTAGTTCCATCCATATTGTCACAGTGATAGGAGTGAGTCTATTATTCATGGCTGAACCATATTTCATCATGTATGAGTACATTCCTTTTCATTTAGGTGCCCACCTATGAATGGATATCCTGATTAATTCTATATCTCAAATGTTCTGAATCTCTTTTAATAGACACAAAATGTGGCTAGCTCTTCAGTATACAGCTTCCATTTCCAAACTTGCAGTATGGTTACTGGATCAAAGGACAATCGTGTCCCTGCTCGTTTAGATAATTCTACACAATTCTCCACAGCAGCTGCATATTTCAAATTTTAACAGCAAAATAAGGGAATGGAATCCATGCTCTTACCAATATTTGTTCTTGGCGATCTTTTTCATAGTATCCTTTCTAACTTGGGGGTAAAGTGTTAAGTGTTTTGACTTAGAGTTATTTAATGACTAGTGGTCTTGAACACTTTTTCATGAGCCTTTTGGTTATTTGTGTATCTTTTAGAAATATATATTTAGATAATTTGCCCAATTTAATGTTTTTAATCTTTAGCAGAGAGAGAGAGAGAGAGAGAGAGAGAGAGAGAGAGAGAGAGAGAGAGAGAGAGAGAGAGAGAGAGAGAGAGAGAGAGAGAGAGAGAGAGAGAGTGTGTATGAGGGCGCACATGCATGTATGTGGTCTACAGTGTGTGTGGAGGATTAAATGACATCATTTGGGAATCAATTCTCTTTCCTCTTTGCTGAGGAAGTACCTCTCTGGCTTTTCATGCTACATACTCTAGGCTAGCTTGCCTGGGGAATTCTGGGGAATTCTTCTATCTTTGTCTCCCATCTTATCACAGAAATGCTGGGATTACAGATGTGCACCGCCACATCTGGCCTGTTTTACTTAGGGTTCAGAGATCAACTCAGGTCATTATTCTTGAATTAAATTGCTTTTGGATGTAATTAGAGGTAGGAACAGGTGTCTCCGTTTTTTGTTTTTGTTTTGTTTTTTATTTTATGAAACACTATTAAGTTACAAAACAACTGAAAAGTGAAGTTAGGAAAATTTGAAAGTTCTATTTTAAAAATAAAAGTTTTCAAATGGTCTAACTTAAATTACTTCCATTACACCAAAATAAATCTTTGAACAGTTTTGCTTTCAGTATATTTGTTTGTTCTGTTCTGGTTCTATATATAACTACATGTCACAATGTATATTATGATATTATGTATAAGCAAGCCCAGGACCAGGGTGCCAGTCTGGCTGGACTCTGATGAGGTCAGAGCCTTTGTCTTAAAGATGATGCCTGCTCATCACATCCTCACATCCTAAACTAGACAAATAATCCCCCTGTGACCTCTTTTTATGAGGGCACTATTCCAGTTATTGCAACGAAGAGCCAATCCATGGAAGCTTACAACCTCACATAAAATGTCACAGCATCTTATGTACCATTGTTTTCCTGTATAATTTTTGTCATTGAAAGATTACTTTTAATATCTCATATAATTAAATTCTATGGGCATGGATGTGTAATAGATTGTTAACAAATGACAAAGCAAAATATCTCTTCCAACTTAGTACAAACAAACATCTTTTGGGTATTTTCAGTTTAGCATTGGTTGATCCTGTGGATGTGGGACCAGCAGATATGGAAGGCTGAAAACACAATTGTATTGATATCAATATTGTAGATTTTTTGAGTTTTTATATTCCCTTCTGCTTTTAACCTTGTGATTTCTCTAGACCATTCCTAGTCTCCTTTGTATGTCAGAATATGAAAAACGTTTACTCTGATACATGTATACCTGACATAACTATTTTCACTCATTTCTTCATCAGATCTCTGCGTATGTTACAAGGTGCTTCTTAAGCCTTCCCCTTAATTCATTTTAATGCATATTTTGTCAGTTCTTTCCAAATTTTGTGTGATATGCTTTGATCATATTCATTCCCTCCTCCCCTGTTTTTCCCAGACCCAGATCCCCCTCCTTTTCACACACATAACTTTGTGTCCTGTTATTTTGTGTCTTAACTCATCAACAACAATATCCATTGCCCAAATCTTCTGGGATGTTTGGCATTTAGTTGGAGTGTGACCAACTTACCAAGGGATACACTCTTAGAGAAAAAAAAATGACTTTCTCTCTCCTAGTATCTACCAATTTCTACTTGCTCCTAGGGGTGGGACTTCATGCCCACCTCCTCTTCACATCCTGGAATGGCTTGAATTGCATAAAAGCTATGCAAGCTATCAGAATCCCTATGTGTCCAAATGTCATTGTAGTCGTCCATTTCCTCTGGTTCTTATACTTTTTCTGTTATCTCTTCTACAATGGTCCCGGGGCCTTGAGAGGAAGGGGTATGACAGAGATGCCTCATTTAGGTTTGACCACTCAACAATCTCTTAATATCTACACCTTGGACAGTTGAAGGTCTAAGTGTTCATCTCCACATATTACTAATGAAAGCTTTCCTGAGGAGGACTAAGAGATGCATTAATCTATGGATAAAAACAATAGATATTAGGGGTAAGTTTAATGTTCTATCCATTTAGCAAGATAATACTAGGCTCTCTTCTAGGAACTATGATTGATCTACCTATCAGTCCTTGGCCAGATAATGGTGCCAGATGTGGGTTTCATCATGCAGAGTAAGACATAAACCATCCAGAACTTTCATTCTTAAACAAAGTGCTGCAGGAAGAGAATATGTGTCTCCTCTTCATTTAGATATTATATTTTACTTTCTCTAAAGCTATGTTAGCTGATATTCAGCCACTTAAAGTAAAATTACAGAAAATTGAAATTCAATTTCTCAGTCACAGGAGCTGCATTTTAAGTGCCATGCTAAAGTATCATTGACATGTCTCCACATAAAACAGGACACCATATTTGACAAAGTGCCAGATGGGTCAGAAATATGGTTGGTTATTTAATTATTTTCTCAGTGTCATTATCTCTGGTGATCTTGAGACCTGAACTTCCCTTTATCCACAACAAAATGAGGTATGATCAAAAAGTCACCTTTGAATTTTGACTTTGTAATTTCAGACAGAACAAATTTATATTTTTAAAATACAGCTATTTAAAAGCACAGTAATAGTGGTGTAATGAAAGTCCCTGGTTACTAGCCTAAGAGAGAATTAGAAAATTGGTGAAGTGTACTCCTATGGATCGGTCTGTGAAAGTGTTTCCAGAATCATTAGGTAGGACCCCATTGGGTGGGGTAGACCTGGACTAGATGAAGGTGGCCCCACCAGAAATCCTGGAGCCTGAACGGATCAAAAAGTAGAAGGAGGAGATGGGGAGAAGGTTTGGTGGGCAAAATGCTCGCTGTGTGAATGCGTGAATCTGATTTCCCACAGGTACACACACGAAGCCATTCATAGCAGTGAGTGCTTCTAACCACAGTTCTGGGAGGTGTGGCTGAGAGGTGAGGACAGGTGGACACCCATGGACTCTCAGGCCAGCCAGTCTAGTCAAAACAGCATGCTCCAAGTTCAGTGAGAGACCCAACCTCACTAAAAATAATAAGAATAATAACAGATACGATGATAAGAAGAAGGAGGAGGAGGATGAGAAAGAGAGGAAGAGGAAAAGGAACAGGGAGAAGAAGAAAAGAAGAAGAAAGAACAGGAGGAGGAGAAGGTGACATAGAATGACAGGTGAACCTCTGGTCTCCACATTCATGGACCACTGTGCCCATGTAAATGCACACACACACACATACACACACACACACATGGGGGGGGGGGAGAGAGAGAGAGATCTGTAGAAATGTCCCCCAAATTGAACCATTGCCTCCTGAAGAGAGGAGGGAGGGTCACAAAACTCATGAAACAAACAAACTTAGGAATCTAGGAAAACTGGAGTTTGCAGGACTCACACAGGCCCTCACCAGGGTTATATAAGCAGTAAACAGTCTCTAGGAAGAGAAGAGTGACCAAATGATCTGCCTGCATGTCACGCAGGAGGCGCCATGGATACAGCTTTCGTGAGCTGTCTGTCATTCTGGGGCAAACCTTTCATCTACCTGTGCAAGCGAACCCAGCAAACGTCCATTCTATTGATCACGATCCTCCAGACAACCTTTATTAATGAGTTTGGAAAAACATTCTGAAATAGTTGTAAACCATCCCAAAACCAAGTCAATATTGCTCCAGAGAAAAAGGATAAGACAATAGAAAATCTCTTGCATCTCAAATATCAGTGTGTCCTGACTCTTTTTTTTTTTTATATTGTGATAGATAATCACAGACTTGTGTTTGTGTAAAATTATGACAAATGCATTTTCTAAATATGACTGTGCTGTTTAGAAATTATGTGAGCACAGATATCAAAGACATTTATCTTTTTAAAACTCCCATTTGCCAGGAAAGACTGTCTGCATAATGGAAACCATCACTCCATAATTTTTCCATGTCTAAAATAGGGATTATTTGTCAAATATTGGAGGAAGTTGGAGTATTTTCTTCTCTCCTCAGTGCTATTATAAATACATACAAAGGCAAAAATATTTATTTTGTTGTGGCCTAAAATCATAGTTACCTTCTTTACAGCTAGATTTCTTTTCATATAAAACATAGTAATTGTTCATATTTACAGACTAAAATGTGGCATAGAGTATGTAACAATCCTATCTCGGAAGTTGTCATTTTTATCACCTTCAACATCTAGCGCGTCTTTTTGTTAGAAACATTTGCAATCCTCTCTATTAGCTATTTTAAATACTGAATTAGATGATGTCAACCATAGCTGATTTTCCCTATCCAAATGCACTCCTGCCTATGACCAACCTCTCTCTATGCCCTTGTTCCGCATGCTTCTGATGACCATTGTTCTATTCTTCACTTTTACAACACTAACGTCTCAACTTATTCTGTAGCTCTAGTAGTTCAATAGCTTTTCTCTCTCATAACTGACTTCATAGTACCATTCCTTAGCTCTGGATCTCTAGGGTAGCCTTGCTGCATCTTACAGCCCTAGTCTTAGCTAATATATATAGTCTCACCTTCTCCAACTTTAAGCTTACTTTTCTTTCTGTTAAAATTTAGCTGTATTTCCTAAAGTGCTGTGTGGATATTGCACTGTAGAAACAAAATGCTGATTGGAAAGTAGCCAGGCAGGAAGTATAGGTGGGACAAAGAGAAAGGAGAATTCTGGGAAGTAGAAGGCCAAGGAAGAGAGATGCTGCCAGCCTCCATGACAAGAAGCAGATGTTAAGATACCGGTAAGCCACAAGCCATGTGGCAAATTATAGACTGATAGATATGGGTTAATTTAAGATACAAGAACTAGATAACAAGAGGCCCACTGCAGCCATACTGTTTGTAAGCAATATAAGTCTCTGTGTGTTTACTCGGTTGGGTCTAAGCAGCTGCAGGACTGGCAGGTGGGAGAGATTTGTCCTGGCCAGGCAGGACCAGGAAAACTCTAGATACACGAAAGTGTTTCACTGATAACTTTACAGGTGGGGCCATTGCCTCCAGCTTTTTATGTAAGTTCTGTGGATACCCAATCAAGTTCTCATGCTTGTAGGGCAAGTGCTTAATGAACTGAGCCATCTTCGTAGCTCTTGTACAAAATGTTTAACTATAAACTATTTTGCAACCTTCCTGAGCATTCTTCTCAAAACAAACACGAGAGAACAACCTGTGTTTGCCTGGAATTCTGCATTGAAATGTAAATCCTTCTTAGGGATGACTCAGCTCTATTAATCTTTCATGCATTTTTCTCCATTTGTCCCCTAAACCCTCTCTTGTTCATTTTGATCTCTGGCTACACTGATTTTCTCCTTACAAACCTTGTCAATCTTAGTGCCTTTAACTTCTATTATCACCTTTATAGTACATTTCCTGCCAACATGCAATACTACTAATTTATTGTTTGAATATTTAAGAACAGTGTGGGGCATGTTTAAATAGGAATGGGCCACCTCTTTTTCACTTCTGATGTAATGTAAACAAAAGCTATTGTTTTTAAAGTCAGGATTTTTATCCTTATTAAGAATGGTGAACTTCCTCTGAAAGTTGTCTTGTGTACAAAAGAGGGCAAAGTGGATTCTTTGTTGTGGAATATTTAACTATGCAAAGATGTGTTACACTTGTTTATGCTGCAGAATATTACTTTAACTGTGTAAAGGTGTGTTACATTTGTTTAGGCTGAATTTGTTTAACAGTGTAAGGATGTGTGTCTGATTATATAAAGATGCCTTGAATTTGTTTCACTTTGCCTGCCCTAAGGCACCTGGTTGGTCTAATAAAGAGCTGAATGGCCAATAAATAGGCAGGAAAGGGATGGGTGGGCAGAGAGGATACATAGGAGAAGAAGGAGGAAGAGGAGGAAGAAGAAAAAAAGAGGAGGAGGAAGAAGAGAAGGAGGAAGAGGAGGAAATAGGGAGAAAGAGAAGGACACACCCAGGGCCAGACAGGCAGACAGGGAAGAAGCAGGACAAGTGGGACCTACAGAAAGAAAAGGTAAAAAGCCCCGAGGCAAAAGGTAGATAAAGAGAAACAGTTTAATTTAAGTGAAAAGAGCTAGCCAGAAACAAGCCTAAGTTAGGCCGAGCACTCATAACTAATAATATGTCTCCTTGTCATATTTCCTGAGCTGATTGGTGGCCTAAAAGAAAGCCCGGCACAGATTTTGCATTTCACAGATTGAAAATAAAACAGATCCCATGGTAACTTCACTGATAAAGAAGTGTAGGGATTGAAGATTGTGTTGGTTCAAAACCCCGTAAGGAGAAAATCTCTAGAACAGTACCGATTTAGAAGAAAGTGACAGGAATGAGCCCATAACACCTGGAATATTAAGTGATAAGGTACGATTAGCTCAGTGAGAAGAAATGGAAAGGGTGTCATTCAGTCTTTGAAGTATCATCTAGAGATGAGCCCATTAGAGCAAAGTTGAGAAAAGCAGATATGCATCTGGCATCATTGGAGAGATAGGAAAGGACCAGTGTTCTAAGGCAAGGCTCTGCAGCCCCAGCAGAGCCGAGAAAGTTTTGCTTGGTGGAACTGGAAGCCTGCTGGGCATCTAGCTCCCATCCCACAAATCCTTGGGTCTCTCATATCATCAAGGAGGGGATCCTGACAACCAGGAAGTACCCAGCACTTCCAGAAGGGAGTAGTGCTCAAGCTGGTGGTAAGCAGATGTGAATACATAAGCTTTGCATATTTTTACTCCATGTGAGGGAATAGGTTAATCAATTTCTTCAAATTCTTTTATTCCAATTAAGCAAGAAGTTCCATTTTTATTAGAATAGAAACTTTTTTTTTCTTCTTGGCTTTGGTATCTACCATTTGTAAGTGGCACTACTATGTTTGAGTTGTGAAAAGGGAGAGTTGCTCAGGTCAGGTGATGACCTGCAGTCATCTTGATGAGTTTATGTCGGAACTTTACGATGCATTTATGTTGTTATCATCCCATCAAAAGTCAAAGACATATGGATGAACCAATAAGATATTAAACACATTTGTGATACAGCCTGCTCCACTCGATAATCTTCCCTAAAAGACCAGTGGCCTGATCTGCTCTGGATGGTCAGGTAAAGAACATTATCCAAACCACATCTGAAAGCACTTTAAGTCTTTTAGTATAATTTTCATTTCAACTGATATGGGTGGACTTCAGCAGCTGGAACAAGGGATGAAAGCCAGATTTTTTTTTTATTCCTAAGGAAAACATAGGCAGTTTCTTAGGGAGAAGATATTACCAGGCATTGATGCCCACAAAGGGTCTGGTTCAGGGAATGTAAAGACTATTTCAGAAGCCCTTCTTCTTTATATTTCCTGAAGCAGTAACCACATTCATATTTTTTGTGAACTACACCTGTGTGGCTACAGGAAGGCAAAAGTAACTTGATATACTGCTGTTCGCATTTATTTGTTCAATGAATAAGGAAGTAAAATCTATAGCAATAAGGCAATGTGCTGATTTTTTTTTTTTTTTGGTCTAGCCTTCCTTGGTTAATATTAACTTGATATTAGCACTTTCACTTTATCTTAGTTTATTGGGAGATATGTCAGTGGTCTATTTCTTGTATGATATGTGACAGTATGGACACATCTGACCACCGACGTTCACTCTTTGAAGAGTCATTTAGGCCCATCTTCCATAGATACCAGCTATTTATGGAAGTATCCACAACTTTTGCCAGTCCCCAACTTTTTGACCATTTGACACGAATACTTCCATAACCACCCAACCCTGAACAGAAGAGGAAAGAAAAACTCAGTGTGCTTGAATTTTGCTTTATAAACCTACATTTTGACCACAGCAATATTTAAGTTCTATTAAGGGTAAGTTCTGGTCAAGAGGATGAAATCTCTGGCCTGGGTTGAGATCTAACATCCCAGTGAAGCAGGGTCAGTGAATGACCTGAATTAGGGTACCACTCCTGGGAAGGCAAACTCACCTTTGAGCCATACTGAAGAGATAGGTAGAATAATTATACTTTTAATGAGATAATGTTCTTTTTCTTCCCAGAATTCCTGCCTTCTCGTACAGGCAACACCATGATAAAGGGGTGGTAGTGATGGTATTTGACTTATTACTGTGTATAGAAAAATATGATTACAAATTGTTCTGACTTGTAACTACTCTTCTAAATCCAAATGTAATGATCTTCCAGAGCTGCCATTTGTATTCAAGTTGTCAGCCATCATATTGAAGGACACAAATTGCATATCAGTATTTGTGAACAATACCTAAGTATTCTGTGTCCAGCTTTTTCAAACAGACATCTAATTCATTCTTGCTTCAACTGATATCCTCATCTTCCAGTGCTTGTTTTTTGTTTCCTAAGAAGTAGAGAACGGGATATCATAGTCTTTTCTCCATCCACAGAAAGGGTTTTCTCACTTTAAAAAAATATGCCTCTGAAAGTTGTTATCCATATTTCTTTGATTGTATGAGGATTTTTTCTGAATTTTATAATGGTAGTATATGAAAGCTTTTTACTCTTGCTCCTCAGTGTCCAGAGGAAGACATTACATTCTAGCAAGATTTGGGGGCAGCAAATGAAGAACTAGTAAGTTTTAGATGAGTCTATTAGGACTTACTGGCTACCTGCTCAATACATTGCCCCTCTCAATGATGAGCATTGTGTTGAAGGAGGTTATCTTGATAGCTGAACAAAGATAACTCAGAGATGTTTCTTAACCAAGATAAGAAATTAATAAATTACTCAGTAGTTTAGAATGTGATGTTAAGAATCTGAGTGTCCTTGAGGGCACCTGGTGCCAATCTGGTCAATACTGCTTAGACATGATTACTGTTTTACAGTTTCCTGCTACCCAGTATGAGTTTACATAAGTGATAGAATAGAAAACATCCATGCCTTGAACTTCTACTTGGATTCCATTAAAATGGATATACTATATACATATTTTCATTTTTACAACATTAAAGCAAAGTGCATTTTTAGCTGACTATGATTCCATCTTGAAGATAAAACCACCGATAACTCTACTTCTCCTCTCGAGCAAGATCCTTGTATTTTATAGATGCTAATATGAACATATCCTAGAAACTCACATGCGCCTTTATAATTATTAGTCCTGTGGAATCAAAGCAAGAATATACTCATGTAGCTGAAGTTTTCCTGTGTCCCACCTGGTCCACAGCCATTTAGACCCAAATAAACACACAGAAGCTTATGTTAATTAAAATTGTTTGGCCAATAGCTCAAGCCTACCACTGACTAGCTCTTACACTTAAACTCAGCCCATTTCTGTTCATCTATATGTTGCCATGTGTTCTGTGGCTTTACCTGTGTGCCATTACATGCTACTCCCTGCATGGCAGGCTGGCATCTCCTAACTCTGTTCTTTCTCTTCCCAGAATTCTCCTTGTCTGCTTATCCCACCTATACTTTCTGCCTGGCTACTGGCTAATGAGCTTTTTATTCATCAACCAATCAGAGCAACACATTCACAGCATACAGAACATCCCACAGCATACTCAGAAGGAGTCTTTTTTTATTAGCTGATCTTAATTACATGCAGTAATTTGATTCATTATGACATTTCCATAACTGTATATGTTTTTACTGTATTCATCCCCATTACCTGCTCGTCTCCCCATCTCACTCATCTACTTCTTCTTCTAGCCATTTCCTTCCAGTTTTGAACCTTTTTATTTGGATCCAGTTAGTTCTATGCTGTGTGTCTATGAGTACAATAACAATGATGTGTGGAAGACAGCAGCCTATATTTATCACCTTCTTTGGGTTCTTACATTAATTTTTTTTCTCCCATTTCTGACATTACCTGATCCTTGGGGAAGTTGACATAAATGCCACATTCATAGCTGAACATTGAACAATCATTTATTTACAGCCCTTTGATCAGTTATGAGTCTCTGCAGTTATTATTAACCTACAGCAAAAAGAAGTATCTCTGATCAGGGCTGAGAGTAGCTCAAATCTATGGGTATCAACATAAATATTTATAAAGCTGTATCATCAAGATGACCTGCCCATTCTGCAAAACAGCAGCAGTATCTTCCTCAGTAAGGCATAGGACAACCCTAGCCTTAGGGTTGGATCAGTCCTCATACCTAATCAGAAAGACCAAAGCTACTCCATAACACTCATGCACTATTGTGCCAGAAAGCTCATCCCACTTGGCTACTATAGCACACAGGATCTACACCTAGTTAAGTTTGTTGATGACTTTTCTCCATCATTAGCCTTCACAACACCTCCAGCACTATGAAAACTGGCCAACAAACTTCATTTCCCTCTGTCCTGCAACCAATATATGTGACATCTTCAAGAGTACAATCTTACTTTCTAGTTCTGATGAGCAACCAAAAGCAATAGCCTGAATTGTTTGTGGGTCTCCAAGGCTCCTAACCAAGATTTCAGAATGAGAGAGCCCACTTTCAGTACATGGTGTTTAGTAGTCTGTTGCTTCTAGGAGCATCTTTCTCCACTTAGGAAGGAGGAGGCTTCTATTCAAACTCTTATTTTTCTTTACATTTTAGTTTTTAATTAGCTTATAAAGTAGCAGGTTTCCTTACATATTTTTTTCCTACATCACTGGTTTTGGTAGACCCATTACCACCCCTCCTGTTCCTCATCACACCACCCAGCCATGTTTCTCCTCCAACCTGTAGAAGAAAGAAAAAGAAAGTCACAGGACAAATTTTCCAGTTGTAATGTGGCACGATCGTTTGAGTATGAACACTGTCCCTGAAAGGTTTTATGCACTAAGGCAAAGGTTATACTGTCTAGAGGCTTTATTTACTCTTCACTTCGCTTTTTCTCTGTTTTTAGTATTGCAGCAGTTTGGTGATTTTTTTTTTCAAATTATATTTATACACCCAGAAATGTGAACGACAACATACATATTAAAATACTGTGCCCATGTCAGCCCTGCAATTTCCAAGGTCAGGATACTCATTCTGACATTTGCAAGTCTTGGAATCCTAGTGGGTTTGCATTATTTATCAGAGGTGCCTCAGTCTCCATATCTTTAAAATATGGATACCAGTAGTAGGCTGAATCAGCCTATGCATGTCTTGTAGTAAGTACTCAGAATTAGCTCTCATTATTTCCCCTTCATCTAAGGTATCATGCACACAAAACTATATATATATAAAAATATAAAAAATAAAGCTATCCTTACAAATTGGAAACTTTGCAGATTAGAAGTATAGCTTAAAACTATAAGATGCTTTCATTTTGATATTTGCATTCTACAATTGTTTATTATTCAGATGGCATTAATGTAAAGTTATGCCTGCAAATGTATTCTTTTCAGATGTGAATCTCACTGTCCCTTCGGAATGTGACAACGTGCTAGTCTACAAAATGTTAGCATGACAATTAATTCGAGTCCGGTTACAAAGTGATGCTTTCTTAAGAGCTGGTTACCTCCTGCAGCGCACATCTTTTGAGTAAAGATGTGTGGATGGTCCTGGAACTCCTGCAATGTGATAATCACAGGGAGTGGACTGGCTCAACATCTTGGTGTTTCGATTTCTTGATAAATCAATCTCCAGACGCGTCTCATTCACAGAGTGAGGCTACTTACCTGTTCAAAGTACATCACTTTTGTCCTCCAGTTTTCATATTGGCTTCCTGTCAGGGTTTCCATTGATTTTAAAGTTTTATCGTGGGCGTTTAAAGCACTTAATGGCCTGATACCTTCTTATATTAATGATTTGCTTATCCCCACAGGACAAGAATAAATTTTGAGATCTTCTTCTGCCAGCAGGATGCCAGTCTTAAATGTCACCTTGAGAATTAGAGTGAAAAGGCTTTTTGCTTCCTGTTCATTTATTTTTGAGATCAGATAAGACATCAGAAAGAAAATGGCACATATCTTCTAAAGGTCAGCAGGGCACATAGGGAAATATGATATAGCAAGACCTTTGGTTTATCAAATTAATGTAGCTTCTCAAATTCTCAAATAATGTTTGTAACATACCAAACTAAATCATCAAATCTCCCAGAAATGTTATGATGAAAGCCTAAATCTATGAAATCTAGAAATTATTATAATAGCATTTGATGTTTTAGAACCTTAGAAAATAAATGTAAATTGTTACAATAAACTAGTAAACACAAAACACAGTTATTTAAGTAATGGCTTTAACACTCTGGAACACATGCTTTATTATATGGATTGAAAGGACATTTTTTTTTTCTTCTATGACAAATAAAATTACAATTCTTAAGGTAAGTTTCTCACCATGTTTTTATATTTTAAGGTATTTGTGGTAAATTTTATGAGTTGAGATCAATGATAACTAATACCATCAATCACAGATAGTCTTTTGGGATTTAATATTTAATTATGAAAACTGGTTTAGGTTGCTTGGTTAATGATATATGGTTAATGCCCAAAGCAGCCTAGTTGTTTGGGAAGGAGTTAACTGCTTTAAAGTATTAAAGTATAGGAATAAATTGGTTATTATCTAGTGTACTCTATTAAAAGAACTTTAGTTCATGATACAGACATATCAGTTTTGTATGTCCTACTCTATCTATCATCTCTCTGTCTGTCCATCCATCTATCATCTATCTATCTATCTATCTATCATCTATCTATCTATCTATCTATCTATCTATCTATCTATCTATCTATCTATCTATCTATCTATCTATCTATCTATCTATCTATCTATCATCTATCTATCTATCATCTATCTATCTATCTATCTATCTATCTATCATCTATCTATCTATCTATCATCTATCTATCTATCTATCTATCTATCTATCTATCATCTATCTATCTATCTATCTATCTATCTATCTATCTGTCATCTATCTATCTATCATCTATCTATCTATCTATCTATCATCTATCTATCTATCTATCTATCTATCTATCTATCTATCATCTACCTATCTATCACCAATCCATCTATCCAATCATCTACCATTCATTGGTCTGTTCACCAATCTGTCCTACCGACATACTATTTATACACATATAGATTACTTTATCACAGTCTCATCTATTACCTTGGCAAATTAACATTTTACACCAAAAAAAATGTATTATACAGAAAATCTACTGCAAATAATATAAGGTATAAGAGTATTTTCAGAATGCTGAGTGCTAGAAAAGTGACTGATAAGCCTAATTTTTCCGAATTTTATTCTCTTAATGGCTGCCACCTGTGGAAATCTTCAAGGTGAATTCAGAATGTTTCCTTCCCACTCTTTCACCTGTCTCATAGTTCTTCCTCTAACTGTACAACGGGATTTCTTCTCGTGCATATGAAAACTGGGAAATTCTTCAAGTTCTATGATATAGTAAAAATCATGTATTTTTCTGGGATAATAGATGTGTGAGCTTTTAAAATTATTTTTGTGTCATATGTATGTGCATTTGCTTACATGTATGTGTTCACACATGTGGGTGTATATGCATGTGGATGCTGGAGATTTATGTTGAGTGTCTTTGTCTATCACATTATATATTTATAATTTCTTTTACTGTCCAATTTGATAATATATATATATATATATATATTATATATATAATTCATTCTGATTATTCCTACCTTCACTAGGCCCTCACCCATTCTATCAACCCCCTCTTCTCCTTACAAGTCTGTTTTTATTTGTTTTATTTTTTATCCACATGTTTTTGTTTTGACTAGAATATCTGGCTGGTGAGCTCCAAGGGTACTCTTGTCTCTGCTGCTCCAGCACTAGGATTAAAGAATTCATAACAAGAAATGCAAGCTCCCTAATGTGCATGCAATTCATGTAAATCTGGTTACATGCGCATCACATTGATATGGCTTTTAGGAGAGTGAATAGAAGCAAGAAGAAAGTCATGTTCAGCCTCCAGTTTTCTCCTCATGACAGACAGCACAGGTAAAAACATTTTAAGCTGCTGAATATGTTATTCTTTTAAGTCCCTCCTGGGTGATGACGACTGCCTGGTTTTTTTTTTGTGGGTGCTCAGAATCCAAATTCAAGTCCTCATGACTAGCCATTTCCATAATCTCTAGGTCTTTGTTAACAAGTCAAACCAAAATAATAAAGTTGAAAGATTAAAAAATCATATTGTGAAATGTTTTATTTTATTCTAAAGATATAATTTATTTATTCTGAAGATATTATTTCATGATACTCTTACCATTAAGAAAAAAAATCAACATTTGCTGCTATAAGTACCAAAGAAGAAACATTAATAAGCTTATTAAATTAATAGTCTAAGGGAAGAAGAAAATACATTAAAATATAAGAAATGTCACTTTTAATTCTACTTTCAAAAAGAAAAAAAGTAAAGCTAAGGAATTCAGAACAAGGCAAGATTCCTAATCAGTATGCAATTCCTATAAATTCGGTTCCATGAATATCAGATTTTAGGAGAAAAAACAAAAACAAAAAAAGAAAGGTTTTTTTTTTGTTTTTTTGTTTTTTTTTTTTTTAAATAAACAATTTCAGCACTACCTAACTAGCTCGTTCCTTTGAGCCTCTGAGGAATCTTTTGAAGACCAACTTCTCTACATTTAATGGTATAAGTGTAAGAATTGCTCTGGGTACCATTGCTTTTCTTTCTTCTGGATAAGTTAATGAGGGAACACTTTTAGAAGAAATGCCTGCTTCTTGTTGCTGACTTCTTTTAACTTTGGTATCCTTACAGTTTCAGGAATGCTTTCCTAGAAACCAGGAAGATGACAATTTTATTACAAAAACATTATTGGAAGTGTAATTGGTAGGCAATAAACTCTGCATACTTACAGAGTATGTATTTTAACATATGTGTATAGCTGTAAGATTATTATCATTAAACTAAATGTAATTTTACTTGGAAGTAATACAGTCTAAAATGATAATCTAGGAAAGTAGTTCTCAAACCATGGACAGTGACCCCTTTAAGGGTCGAACCACCCTTTCCCAGGGTTTGTACATCAGATATCCTGCATATCAGATATTTGCATTATGACTTATAATAGTAGCAAAATTACAGTTATGAATTAGCAGCAAAAATAATTTTATGATTGGAACATAGGGAATTGTGTTAAAGGGTCGCAACATTAGGGAGTTTGAGAACCACTCATCTGGGAAATCCACTGAGTTCATTTCCTCTGCCAGTTTAAAAAATTAAAGGACAGGGAAAAGCACAATGAGCAGCCGCCGAGAACTCTCAAGCACTGCAGACGATCCAGCAGTTATAGGAAGGCTTTTATTGGGCGTGAGGAGACGTTCACACCGCAAACACACAGAGAAAGAGACCCTCTGCAAAGGAGAACGGGTATTTAGGAAGCTGAAAATCCAGTCTGTTCTCCAGACCTGGGCTTCTGAAGACTTTCCAGAGTCCTTCTTCCCTACTTTTGGGTCGGTCCTTCTGAAGACAGATAGGAAGCTTGATTGGTCCACAACTGATCAGGCCTTGAACTTGACCAGTCCACCAGCAGGGCTCCCTTATGTCTCAAGCAAGGGTGAGGAAGGAGTCAGCCATCTTGGAAATTCACCCCACCTTTATTACGTATCCATGGTCCCTCTCCCCGCTCTGTTGGCCCACCAGGCGGTCTAACTCACTGGCTCTCAGAAGTTTCTCTTCTTGTCGCCTCAGTCATCCTTTCTCATCCCAACCAAGTGCTGCACACTGTCACTGTAAGGATTTTCTGGGATTCAGTACAACTAGAATCATACATTCTGTTTTCTTTTAATTTAATGTATTTATTTATTTTACATGCTGAAAGCAGTTCCCTCCCCTCCTTTCTGCCCCACCCTCTATCAACTCCACTTCTGTTTCTGTTCAGAAAGGAGCAGCCCTCCCATGGGTATCAACAAAGCATGGCATATCAAGTTGCAGTAAGACTAAGTACCTCCCCTTGTATTAAGGCTGGGCAAGGCAATCCAGTAGGAGGCATAGGTTCCCGAGAGCCAGCCAAAGCATTAGGGACAGCCCCTGCTCCCACTGTTAGGAATCTCACAAATAGACCAAGCTACACACATATGTAGAAAGGGCTTAGGTCAGTCCCACGCAAGCTCCAACATGATATATTCTTGTCTATGTTCCCTCTAAATAATAGTTTCGACTTTTAATCCATTTTTCACTGACACTAATATTTCATTCATTTTTTGATAAAAAAAATACTGTGTGTATTATGAAATCTATATCCATCTGTTGGTAATGATTGGAATGCTTCCCATTGTGGACTATTAAAATATAAACATTTATGGACACTTGTATACAGTTCTTCCATTTCTTGTGTGTATATATGTAAGACTATGGTAGTGGTGCCAGATGGTAGATACGTGTTTGAACATTTTATGATAGATGTCATATTTATTGAGTTTTGTTTTATGCCATGAAATTTCTTCTTTCTTGGTAAATATTTCAATGTACTTTCACATTGCCTTGGGTGAATCATTGAATAAACACCAAATGGGTAAATTCGCTTGGGAATAAAATTCAGATTTTCTATATTATTACTGATCTTTGTAAACACTTAGTGTAACAATAATTATGAGAATAGACTGATATTTCCTACAGTAATTATGGATATGCCATTTCTCTCAATATTTCTGTCAGTTTTTTTTTTTCTCTCTCAATTGTATTATGGTAGCATTTACATGGTTAGAACAGTGATATCCAAACCCCCAAGACCACAGCTGCTCCCTCAGACACAGATTCTGCCAGCTCTGATTAGACCAAAAGGTGAGTGACTGTTTTCCTAGCTGGTCACCATAGCCTCTAGGCCCTAGATGCAGATGCACAGCCTGTTCTGTTTTACTTACCCTCACCCACTGCAGTTCCAGTTGCAGGCCAGCAGGCAAGACTCGTGAAGACAGGCCTGCCTATCCCCACTTCCACTGGACCCTGTAATCTGTAAGCTCCACTCCATACCCCAAACCCACTTATTCTCCCAAGACCACACCTGCTCCCTGAGACACAGACTCTGCCAGCTCTAACTGGGCCAAGAGTGGCTCCCTGAGACAGATACTGTTTGCACCAGTTGGACGAAGAGATGGGTAGTTGCCAGTGAAAGAACACATTCAACAACATAAAGATCAATATGGCACCACCAGAACCTAGTGGCTTTACAATAGCAAGACCTTAACATCCCAACATAGAAGAAAATGACCTTAAAATGACTTTATGAAGATGATAGAAGCTTTTAAAAAGGAAATAAAAAATTCTCTTAAAGAAAATGTTTGCCTTAAAGACAACCAAAAAATGGAAGAAATAAATACCTTAGTAAATATCTTAAAGAAAGCCAAGAAAACCAAGAAAAAGCAATCAAACAGGTGAAGGAAATAGTTTAAGATATGAATATTGAGATAGAGGCAATAAATAAGACACAAACAGAGGGAATGCTGGAAATGGAAAATCTGAGTAAATGAACAGGAACTACAGATGCAAGCATAGCCAACAGAATGCAAGAGATGGAAGAGAGAACCTCTGATGTTGAAGATATGATAAAGGAAATAGATTCTTCTATCAAAGAAAACATTAAAGCCAATGAAGTCATAACACAGAATGTCCAGGAAATCTGGGACACCATGAAGGGACCAAACCTAAGAATAATAGGGATAGAAGAAGGAAAAGAATACCAGCTCAAAGACAGAAAATATATTCAACAAAATCATGGAAGAAAACGTGCTCAACCTAAATAAGGAAATTCCTACAAAATGCCTAAGAGGTTAGCCAGGTGGTGGTGATGGGCGGCAGTGGCAACAGCATCGCATGCCTTTAATCCCAGCACTCAGAGGCAGAGCCAGGTGGATCTCTGTGAGTTCGAGGCCAGCCTAGTCTACCAAGTGAGTTCCAGGAAAGGCGAAAAGCTACACACAGAAACCCTGTCTTGAAAAACAAAACAAAACAAAAAAACAAAAACAAACAAACAAACAAACAAAAAGATACAGAAGATTACAAAATAGACTGGATCCCCAAAAAAGGTCCCCTTAACACATGATAATCAAACCACTAAACCTACAGAATAAAGAAAGAATATTAAGAGTTGCAAAGGAAAAAGGCCAAGTAACATATAAAGGCAGACCTATCAGAGTAACAACCCCCAACATCTCAGTGAAGACTCTGAAAGCCAGAAGGTCCTGGACAGACATTTTGCAGACACTAAGAGACCACAGATGCCAGCCTAGATTACTCTACCCAGAATAGCTTTCAATCACCATAGATGGAGAAAACAAGATATTTTGTGCCAAAACCATATTTAAACAACTCCTGTCCACAGAATCTAGCCCCACAGAAAGTACTAAAAGGAAAACTCCAACCCAAGGAAATTAGCTGCACCCATGAAAACACAGGCAATAGATAGTTGCACACTAGCAAATCCCAAGGATGAGAAATACGTACATACTACCACCATTAACAACAAACCAAAACCAAAAAAAAAAAAAAAAAAAAAAACCCAAAAGACAAAAACAAAAACAAAAAACAGGAATTAACAAATGCTGGTCATTTAAACACCTATTTTTCATCTTTTTAAGTTTCACACATAAAATTCTCCTTTTCTTTCTGCTTTATTTTCTGGCACATCATAGTTAGTAAACATGTATGATTTCCCAGTGATTCAAATGTTTACCAACATTTTCTGAACCTTGTCATTTTCTATAATCATTACCAACATTTTTGGAACTTTGTCATTTTCTGTAACATATCCATAAGAGATCTGCTTCTAGATATTTCTCAGCAAGTGCAAAGGTTTTGAATTCTTTATTAATCCAGAGCTGTAGGCCAGTTTCACAATGCAGAGTTTGATTTTTCTCTATGCAGTAATAGAGGAAAAGATTGTATGTTCTTTCAACTTTCACATTTCAGTATCATTTCAAAACAAGGAACATGGAGGACACCCTAAACAATGTGAGGAAGCCAAAGCCAAGGAATAATCTGAGGCTGATGTTATCCCTCAGATCAATGGAAAGCTGACTGGAGGATCACATCGTGGAGAGATTAATGAGTGGAGGGTGCTAGTGAGCTCTTCATGAGATTTGTGTTTGAGGATCAATTTAATACTGTTCATGAGTTATCAAGATAATTTAGTATTTCTATGGATAATTCAATGGCATCAGTCATGTTCAAAAACCGACCAAAGATTTTGAGATACTCTTGATGAGGGTGATCTTGAAGAAAGGGGATATTTGCTTGCTAGATCTTGAAGGAGAGGTGGGATTTTGAACATACAACATTTTAATTAATTTTTGAGAATTTCATACATACCTGCAATGTATTTTGACCGGTTTTGCTACCTACTCCTCCTAACTCTTCCCAGATTCACCTTGCCCACCCTCATAACTTCATGTTATCACTTGGTTTTCATAGCAAACTGAGTCTAATTTGTGCAACCCACATACCCATTGATGTGGGGCTATTCACTAAAACATCATGGTGGATGTATCAGTGAGCCACACCCTTAAAGAAAACTGACCCCTCCCATCCTCAGAAGCCACCACCTGTCAATAGCTCTTTACTCAGAGGTGGAGGTTCAGGAAACCCTTTCCTCTTCAGTGCTAGAATATTGACTATCTCCTATCTTAATCTGGTACAAGTTTTATGCAGGTAACCACAGCATCTGTGAGTTCATGAATAAAGTAGTCCAGTCATGCCCAGAAGTCACTGGTTCAGCACAGTCCTCTTTGGCTTTGGCTCTTACAATCATTCGGTTCCCTCTCTCGCAGTGGTTGCTCAGTATCACCAGGGTGAGTGTGCTCTAGAGGTGTGGAAAACAGCAGGTGTTTCAGGATCTGGTATTATATCCAGCTTGACTTTTCAAGTCATTAATTTACCCAACAGAAAATGCATCTCTTTCAGCAATAAGAAGCCAAAATCTGACACTGTCTCTCACAGCTCAACTATTTCTCTCCTGACATTTCAAGAGCCAAAGACAGTGAGGCTTTGAACTATCTCTGTTATAAATGTGAAACTCAGAACACAGTTTCCACAAACATAGAGGAAAATATGTTTACATGACATGTTGGCAAGATATAAATTTCATCTTCAGTGTTTTAGGAACTGAATTTAAATTCATCAAAGCAAATGTTACACATTTAAATATTTTAATCACTATTAAAGCATTTCATGGCATAAGCAAAAATCAGGAATGTATTTATTTTAAGAAGCGGAAGCATCTCAAGCATGCTGTTAGCCTATGTAAGGTATCTAGAGGCTATTTCATATGGATTTTATGCCTTGGGCATTTTTGTAACTGGGAATTCAATTGTATTTTTCACATTTTTGTTTTTAAAAGACAACTAAATGACTCTCACCTAAGAAGCCACTGGAGTTGAAATGTTTAGTATCAATCACTTTAAATGTAGGGTTATATATGTAAAAGATTTATCAAGGGATGTTTACAACTTCCCTGAATTTTTAAAAAAGTTACATAAAGCATTTTGTTTACAGCACGTTTCGGTTGTTTTATCCCTCATCATTTCATATCTTGCGGCTGCTGCTTTATATAAAAAAGCCTCCCTTAAAGAATGCCCTTAATAAAATGTAAGCCTCCATGTCAAGCCAATGAATAATAGTGGATTTTCTCCCTGAAAACACATTATTTCCGAGGTGCATCTACATTTATAATATCACGTTTCATTGGTGTATGGAGCCCCTTGCCAAATACAAGAGCTTTGCACAGGTGTAAGAGCTGAGATTTATGTGCAGCTTATAGTGTGGTCTACTGCACAGTGCCTTGGGGAAAGGAACTGCTCTTATATCTTCTAATTCCAGCATCACATTTATTTCATAAAGCATCCTGAATAATCCTACAATTCAGAAGAAAATAAACGTGCCCTTAGAGGAAACAGTCTCGTTTATCACTGTTGGCTTCTACAAATATATGGAGTTTGGGGCTGAAAGCACCACATCCAAAACTGGGTTGTGTTGAGACACTGGTCTTCAAAGTGGAGTTAAAGAAATACCTGCTTGAGTCGGTAGGTTTGATCGAAGTGCAAACTTCTGGGCTCATTGCAGAAGCTGAATCAGAGGCCAGCAAAGGAAGCCTTGCACTTACGTTTTCATTAAGCTCTCTGGGTAAATACAAGATGTAAAATACCTCCTCTGATTGATTTTCACCTCAAAGGACATTTTAGCCTAAAAGTAGGAATACATGTGATTTTTGTATGAAGATGCTAGAAAGTTGTGCTGTAGAAAGTATCTTGGGTATTTAGAATTGCAAGTTCACATACATGAGGAATATCTGTATTCCTCACACTTTAGACATGTTATCCAATGTAATGTTGGCCACTATTTCACAGGAGTATATATTTATTTTATAGAGATGGTCAGAGATGTTAAATAACTTGACCAAAGTTAGTCAGGTATTAACCAGAAAATTAAAAACTAAGTCAAGTTACTTCAAACTATTAGCACTCTACTGAGCTGAAGGCTGAATATGGCAGAGAGCTAGGTGGAAGAAATAATAATAGTTTGACACAAATCCATCTTAGGTGATGTGTGTTTGCTATGTCATTTGATAGAACACCTTGACAGTTTAAGTTCTGATGAAACCAAAGAAGTTATATCATTTATAATACATAGTGATTCATGGATTTACATGTTTATGGTTCATTGACTTCCATGTTAAATGCCCATATAGGGCCATATAGGGCAGCAAATGGAGCAAAACATTCTCTTTGTCTTTTCACATGAAACTCATAAATTAAAGTAGCAGAGAAGTTGAAGTATATTGTAACTTCCATAACTGTCACAAGAGAAAAATAATGAGAGCACCCAAAGAACTGAGACAGACAAGTGAAGCTCAAACCATTGAATAAGATCATCAGAGTAAACAGTGGTCAAGAGAGCATTCCATAGAGGACACAGTTAAAGGCTATGAGGCAGAATGAAGCATGACTCTTCGAGGAATGTGAAGACCAGTGTGGCCAGCAAGAAGGGACAAAATGTTATCATATGATGTTAAATAATCACAATTCTTTTTAAAATAAAGATGGATAAATATAAGGAAGTGAACATATATACAATTTAATATTATTTATTTATTTATTTATTTTGATTTATGAATGTTTTGTCTGCATGAGTGTCCAAAGACCACATTTATGAAGTGCCCCCAAAGGACAGAAGAGGGCATCTGGAACTGGTGTTATAGATGGTTCTGAGCCACTATATGAGTGCTGGAAATTGAGTCTGAGTCTTCTGGAAGAGCAGCCAGTGCTTTTAACCTTTGAGTCATTTTTCCAGCCCCAGAAGTACACACACACACACACACACACACACACACACACACACACACACACACGAGCTTTATACTATAATGTGGGAATAGAAAAGGCATAAAGACATTACCATGTAGAACACTATTTCTATTTTCTATTTTCAGCAACTGTGTGAACAGAACAGCATGCCATGTACTGAAGAACAAAGAAGCATTGATGTAGAAGGGGGGTGGAAATAAGGAGAAAAACTTAAATTTTAATCTGTGGCACAAAAGGAGCTCCCATGAGGAGACAGTACAAAATAAGAAACAAAGAAAACTCCAAAGGTGAAGAAAGATAGAAATAGAGAATTATTAACCTGGAAAAAAAAATGGATAGGAAGAAATCAGCTAATTGATGATGTCATAGAAGTGAAGGTCAGGATGAGCTGATAAGAATGAAGAATATTCTCCACATGGCCAAAGGCAATAGACTGTTTTCCGTCTCATTCTATGTTACAAAGTCTTGACAGACAATCAGGGTAATAATGGAGATTAGTAAACAGAGGAGGTAACATTTTAAGGGTCGAATGTGTTAGCATCTATTCATGTAACAGTGGGGAGGTACAAAAAGTGAGAATGATGAGCTGGAAAGATAAGAAAAGAGAAAGTCAATATCCTCAGAGGATAGGGTGAGGTAGAGGACCATTGGCAAAAGAACAGACGCTTTTTCTAACAGGAGAGAGGAATAAATAAAAATAAATAAAAAGTTATGAGTATGGCTAAGAACTGGTTTTGCTACATGTTAGATCTTTTTCTAATATATGTGAATCATTAATTTTGCTATAATATCTTCTTAAATTGATGTAACATAGTACTGACTTCATGAGGTTGACAGAGTTACCAGCACTGTACATCGTACATAAAAGGAATAAACACGATCTTAGGTCCCAGAGTTAGCGAATGTTGAGGTGGGATTGACCCAGAGGGTGGACTGAATGTGGAACAGGGTTAATGATGGTTTGCTTCCTGTCAGTTAGTTCTTGTGCGACCGTTTCCTCCTATAGGATGCACAGAGCAAAGTCATGGACTGAAAGGTATAGGCAGGGTGGTGAGAAAGACAAAGAAGATTGAAGAATATATAAAACACTAGTTTGGGGGAAAATTGAGAGCAAGTTTGGAGAAACTGGGTCAGATTCTCAGGCCAAGTTAAATATCTACTTGAGTTTTGTGAGGAAAACAATATAGATAGCACATTGCCTGGTTGCATGATTGGATCCCTCTTTCAAGTCTTTTGAACTAGACAACAGAAAGTAGATGGCTGGGTTCATTCAAGGCTGCTAGGTTTCAGGTGTCATTTTCTTCTGGCGAAGAACTTGTAAAGAATAGCCAATCAGTGGTGTAAATGTACATCTGCCTGCATTTTCCCTGTTTTGTTATGTTACTGGGAGGAATCATTAAATTATTCTGGGTGAGCAAAAAACAAACAAACAAAAAAAAAATTAATAAGAGTGCCTCAAATTGTGATTCCATAAGATTAAAATCAGACAGAAGTATTTAAAGGGAGGAAATGGAAATATGCTACACTGCTAATTACCTGTACTACGTGAATACTATCTCATGACCTCGGAAGTCCTACAGAGTCTCTTAATTCACAACAGTGTGTTCAGAATGTCCTTCCAATGTGCAAACCTGCCAATATTCTGAGTCATGTTATGCTGCTGGTACACTGTTGACATTTCCTGTAATTTTTCCAAGACATTTAACTTCAAAAGAAAACTATTTTCCCTACTGTTTTATCTGCATTTCCCATTAATCTTTATTTTCTTGAAGCTATATCCATTGATAATGGGGACTAAGGAAGTTACAATGTCATGGATATTAATGTTGATTAAAATAGATTTTCTATCATTTATAGAGGAAAGACATGATCCATAATTGCTGGTAAAATGTAAGTAGAAGTCATGTGTAAATTGATTCCTTTAAGAGAAATGCGCTAGTTTAAGGTCACTATTTCTAACATGCATCATTCATTACCCAGGGTGACACTACATTGCCTATTCAAAGTTATCTCAAAGCCAGAAACAAATAAAGAGTTAGGCTCAAACTGGTGAGGAATGCAGTTGATTAGCATTTTTACAGGTTCTTGCTAGTAAAGTTTTACTAAATGAATCCACATGGGAATGTCCCTGAATAGATAATTTTTCTACACACCTTTCATGGTAAGATCAAGGATTATGAATTTTATAGCCATAGAAAGAATTAAGTTTATTTTATTCCAATCTCAGTTACACAGTCATTTTTAAATTTTATGCAAAATCACCCACCATATATTATATATAATTATTTTCATACCTGTATTACAATTACAAAGTAGAATCCAAAATTAACATGTAAAATTTGGAAATAGCATACCTATTGGATACTAGAATTTATTCACACATCAACATTCATTGTCATAAAACACAGTACTAGTATTGATGCTAGCATAGTTCTATACACATGGCTATTATTTTAAAATATCAAAATGTCTGGACAATAAATACTATACAAATTGTGATCTTTAATGGATGGCTTCACACCCATGCACATATAGGTAGCACTACTTTTTGACTCGGCATTAAATAAAAAGGAAGGGGACATACATTTGCAAGAGGGACATTGAGAAGGGTTCCAGGAGGGGTGTGCATGGGTGGATATGATCAAAACGCATTGTGTACCTGTGTCAAATCCTTAAGAAATATTACAAAAAAATTCTCAAAACTGAAGACTGAACAAAATCAGATAATTGTGGATGTCCCTTGACTTTGATAAAAGCTGTTCAGAAAGCAGGCAAAGAATTGTACTAGAGTGAGAAAAAGAATCCCAGGACTCCCCGAGAGCCTGAGGGGATAAACAGTAAACTTAAGATCAGGTCTTTCCAAGATGATGGAAGACAAGCAACGAAAGCAGAGCTCAGACCAAGAGGCAAGGTGCCTGGAGTCATTGTGTCTGCAAGTTCTGTTGGGAACTGAACGTTAAAATCAAATATGTTGATTAACTAGTAAAACCTTGGTTATGTCACACATGCTACATAAACCTCTCTAATAATGGGGGTGGGAGATGAGGAGAAACCCATGGCTATGTGGACCTTATATCCCAGCATACAGAGAGATTAAATAAGAAATATAAGGACAAGGTAAACAGTTAGAAAGAAATAAAGGTCATGGAAAAAAATCAAGCAGAAAGTAGGGTAAGGCAAGAGAGATGGGAACTACTTAACATGGAGAAAGGGTGGTAAACAAGGTAGGGTGATCAAGACAGGGCTAAGAGACCAAGACCTCCCGGGGGGCAGAACCGTGAGAACTGGTGTTACATATCAATTCCAGCTTAATTTTTTTATATTGGTTCATTGCCTTCTTAAAATCAAAGTAAAAGGTTTATTGTTATAGTGTTCATTTTATTTGATTATTGTGTCACAAATATAAACAATTATCAAAAATAACTGAATAAATTCTAGTGCCCAGAGAGGACAGCAGAATGTGTAATAGGCCATCAAACAGGAGGTGGGTAGACTCACCCTTCCTGCTGGATGCATTTGGTGTTGGTTTAAAATACTAAAGCCACACCCAATCCTCCATGTCAGCATAAATTATATTATGCTTTTAAGAACAATTATGTATATTTAAATTTTCAGACAATGCAATTATTTGAGTCATTGATTCAAAATAAAATCAAGCCTTAGTGTTTGACTACTTGAAAATGAGTCTTTTTCCCTACCACTTTCAGTATGACTATATAGAAATAAGTCATTTCTTCAAAATAATGAACCAAAGTTTTAACAATAATTAACCAAAATTAAGCAAACTTTTTTCTTTGCTGGCAACCTTCCTCTACTTATTCTCCCAATGACTAAAGGCCACTTGGATCCTAGTCTAATGATTACATGGCAGTCACATTAGAAATGTTTTGGATGGCCATTAAGGATGTAACATTAAAGTAATAAGCTAATTCATCATGTGCATACCTAATATACATGAATTTCTGAGATGGGGCATTCCAAACAACAGTGAGTAAAGGGAAGCACTGGTTTTCATGTGTGGCTATCTGTTAGAACACAGCACTTAGATAAGGGATCTAATCAGACGAATGCTGTTGTTGTCTCAGTCACGAGTGGACATAGGCATGAGAAATTAGAGCAAGGACAGTTGAATCAACTAGCCTTAGATGCTTTTATAACAAGCAATGCTCATCTTGCTTTGAAACTTGTGTGTGTGTGTGTGTGTGTGTGTGTGTGTGTGTGTGTGTGTGTGTGTGTGATGTGTGATGTGTATGCATTTTTGTGTGTATGTGGGTGGGTGGCTGCATGTAGAGGCCAAAGCTTGACTTCCAAGTGTTTTTTCTCTACCACTCCCTGGCTCGTTTTTTCAGGCAGGGTCTCTCCCTGAACCTAGAGCTCACAAATTTGGCAAGATTAGCTAGGTACCCATCAAGTTCCAGGGACTCTCCTCTCTGTACCTCCCCATTGCTGGGTTTATAGGTGCAGCATCACACACAAGTTTTTGTGTGAGTTCTACAAATCCAAGCTCAGGTCTCTGTCCTCTCATGGTGGGTGCTTTACGGGCAGCCATCTCTTCAACCCTGTGCATTGATTTTGAGAGGGGATAACTGTGTGGCGCAATCCCTTAGGATTATAACCATTTCCATTTCTCTTTACCCCAATACAGCACTCAAAAAGTGTGAAATTATTAAGCATTAACTTCTTTTTTCACATTTTGAATGTGTATGTTACATACAAATTTTGAATTTGTATGTGAAGTTTACAGCAACCCCTGTAAACTAAAAGTCCTGAAAGATACATGCATCACAGAGATAGTGTCTTTATCACAGGTGTCCTTTGCTGAAGAACAGAAAATTAATCAGCTCTTAAACAACCTTTCTGGGTTTCTTTATTCCTGACCCTCACATGAATCACTATAGCATTCCTTCCATGAACCCAAGGCAGTAGTGCTTAAGAATATTGACTCCTGTGTGACGAGTATCTTCCCTAGAAACTGACTGTGGCATTTATGAATGCAGAGCTCTAGCCAGGTGAGTGACATTTTCAACGATTTCAAGAGCAGTTTGTAAACAACAAACTTAAATAATGGTGTACTTTCAGCAACCAGTACACAAAATACTCACTTCCTTTGTAGAACAGCTATATTTCAGCCTTATCAAGCTGGATTTAATTAGTTCGCCTTTTCGTCTGCATTTGAGAAATTGAATGTCTCCCCTTCTCTGAATGAATTTTCCACATCACGTTAATATTTGAAATATATTACAAAATTAGTTGGATCTATGACTTCCCCTTCTAGTAAATTTATGCCTAGATTGCCTTCAAATTAATTGCAATTGGAAGGAAAAATTATCCAGGAGGATAGTAATAAAGTAAGACACAAACAAGCTTCTCCATAGAGCTATTTATTGCTTGATTATCACAAACACAAAAAGCTGATAGAAATCTCAGAATCTTTTTTTTTTTTTACTCTAAAGACTTCTAACATAGAGAGTATATTTTTAAATAGATATCTACTAAAAAATAAATAAATTCAGCATGTCACACCTGCCTATCACTCTCATGACACTGCAGAATTATATCCATGAGCCCCGTGCAGCACAGCTTAAAGATACACAGAGCATATGCTACTCACATCCTATAAAGTGGTGGATATTGCTGTGGACTCAGCCATATCCTGTCCTTGATCATCTTCCTGAGCAAATTATGACAACTACTTTTCCAAATGCAACATGAATATTGTAATTGCGAGTAACTTTAAAAAGGCAACTAAGGAATAGGAGATTCCAAATAGATACAAGAAGGAAGAGCTTATGTTAGGACAGTATCAGAGCAATGATGATTCACCCCCACATTAAGTCAGCACTGATGACCACACAGTAGATCAAGGGAAGCGCAGTCATTGTTGACTGCTCCGCTAGCCAACACTGGGGCATGAGACTGACTTCCCATTATGTAGTAAATATTATGTTCATTTATTTGATTGGTTTATTGTCTCACTCTTTATCAAGCTTTTGAAACAGAGACACAGTTATATCCTCCAAACCAGGGATATTGGCTGGTTCATGGTAGGTACTCAAATACCAAAAGAGCAACAGGACAAAAAAAAATTTTTTTTTTTTTTGGTTTTTTTTTTTGTTTGTTTTTTTGGGTTTTTTGGTTTTTTTGTTTTTGTTTTCAAAACAAGGTTTCTATGTGTGGACCTGGTTTTCCTGGAACTAGCTCTGTAGACCAGGCTGGCCTCAAACTCACAGAGATCTACCTGCTTCTGCCTCCCAAGTGCTTTTTGGGTGTTTTCAAAGTAACAGTTGTTAAGGCTGAATGATGGGGCAGCCACAGTGCATGTGTACTTCACTTTCAAGGCAATCAGGTCTTAAGAAGGACAAATGTGCCAGTGCCAAGTGACATCTTCAGGACATCAATGGCTGCTGGGAAAGTGTTATCGCTCTGTCATAGTCCTGTCTCTCTGAGAAATAGTAAACTAAAAATTTCATCCTGCTCTGTAGCTTTTATAGTGCCCATCTCTGAGCAGGAAGAAAGGAGACAATGTTTGCTTTTGTTCTTCCCACAACTAACTATTTTAGATAAGAGACAGTTTGGAAAATACCTTTACAAACATTCAGTTTTTATTTATTTTCGTTTTTGTTCATTGATCAATTGAATCAAGTTGAAAACCAGACAGAAATCCACATGCCTGTGGACACCTGATTTTTTCTAAAGAAGTAAGAAATAAACACTGGGAAAAAAGACAGCATCTTCAACAGTGGTGATAACCAAGCTGGATGTCCGCATGTAGAAGATCGCAAATAGGTCCATAGTTATAACCCTACACAAAACTGAACTCCAAATAGATCAAAGACCTCAACATAAAACCAGAAACACACTGAACCTCATAGAAAAGAAAGTGGGGAATAGCCTTGAACTCATGAACAGAACAAAGACAACACAGGCACTAAGATCAAGAATTAATAAATATGACCTTATGAACCTGAGAAACTTCTGTATATTTTCCAGTTATATTTGAAGAATGGACCTGTGGGCTGAGATTTCTAGGATTGACCCTCAGAACTAGCAGAAAAAAGGAGGAAGAGAAGAAGATACACAGACATCCAGACATCAAGAACCATTGTAAATCATTCATGGTTCGTTCCGTTAATAGTCTCGCTATTAATCAAGTGACCTGGTAGGTGATTTTCAGGATAGTTCAATTCAGACACTAGTCAATCAATTTCATAAATGTCTTTTATAAGCACAGTTTCCATTTTACACAGGGAAAAGAGACACAGGAAACTATTCTAGAAGACTTACAAGAAACCAACACAATCTTACTTCCATAAAATCTGGCACCCATTTTCAGTAAGATTGTTAAAGGACCAGAGAGGGGAAAAATAAGTTGTTTAATATCAAAGTGTCTCAGATTAACAATTCTTTCAAGGTAAGTTCTGTTCAAGCAGAATTTTGTTAAGGGAGAGAGATAGGTTACAGAGCATGTTTAATTTTCTCCTCAGTATTTCAGACATGGAGCTAAGGGCTTAGTGAGTGAAGTACTTGTCTGGCTAGTGTGGGAACCAGACTTCAAATCCCCTCAGGAGGTGGTGATAAGGAAATACCCAGAGCAAACTGGCTAGTCAGACTAGCCAGAATGGGGAGTCCTGACTCTCTCATAGTGTCTCTTGCCATAGGACATATTGGGACATGTTGTTTAAGAAATTTATTTATTTATTATTTATAAAACAGAGATTCTGAATTCTACCTGCATGAGCACATACATATATATGAATCAGTACATGATGCATACATACAAACAATACACATAAACACATGAAAAAAATAAAAATTTCAATGATAATTATTCTAATATTTTATGGTTCATTGGTTTTGTGAGTATTTTTCTTTTAAATCAAGATCATTTTTAAAGCCCAACTTAATTTTTGAGATTTCTTTTTCTGAGATAGGGTCTCACTTTTCAACCCAACTGACTCAGATTTCTAATCCTCCTGCCTCAGCCTATAAAGTACCAAAAATGCTAAGACTATAGTATAGTACAACTATAACAAGCAATAGCTATTATTTTGTGTCATAAATCAAGAAGGCAATTGCAACCTTTAAAAGGCATTATGCATAGCTGAGGCATCCCTTTAAAAAATTACAATCAAAATGTGTCAAGTCAGATTTGCCAAATCCTTGCATAGAGAGAACCTAAAACTCTATTTACTATGAGCCATTTTCTCATGTCTGCTAAAACCCTCATTTTTAAAAATTCTTGTCAAGTGTTCTCTCCTCCATGACAACTCTTGATCATTCCAGCTAGACAAAATAACTATTCCTTCCAGTTAGATGGCACTGGTAATCTGTATCATGTCCAAGGAGTCTGTTTTATATGAACGTGCAATGCTATTATTTCCATTTGCAAACATGTCATTTAAGCATTTGGGGAACCATTCTTTTGGAACATCTTGAAACAGAAATGGCACCCAAAATATATATTAGCTGAATCTTCCTTAAACAATATGTCTTCCAGTAAGAGACACAATAGGAAATGTCACTCATTTTTACCCCTTAACACGGGTAAAATTCACAGTAAGTTGGCATAAGAATGGGCATTTTACAACTGTGATTGATTAAACCAAAATCCATTTACAACTTGGGTCATTGGCAGTTCATGGCTGCTCTGAGAAGGAGAGTCATTTTTCTTTAGGGAGCTGTGGTCACTGGTAGGTTGATCATGTCCTAGTGGATGGTCCAATAGCCATGTACATATCGGCAGCATTAACTGGGCTCAGTAATTTATTAAAAATACAAACATGAAGTTGTGCAATGTATTTAGGGGCACAGGAGAGTTAGAGGAGGGCTGTAGGGAATGGGTATGATCAAGATACATTATAGACATGTAAGAAATTTTCAAAGAATAAATAAAAAGCATATTTTGATGAAAAATGGTGGACACTGTATCATTATGGGAAGTAAAAACCATGAATAAGGAAAAGGATAATGAAACTTTTATAGACTTCAGATAATTTTCATTCAAAGTATTTCCAAAATAGATGAATAGATGATAAGGCTGGTTGTCCTGACCTGGCAAATGCATGGGGTCTTTCCTAGGAAGGGGAGGTTGGTGGATACAATGGCTAAGAACATTGAATATTAGACTAGCTGAAGGGAGAGTTCTGTGCTTGTCACTAAGAGGCAGGTTGAGTGGCATGCTACAGAAGGGTCTTATGGGCAACCTTCAGAATACTAAGTAATTGCTTATAAGTGGATGGCCTTTATATTTTTATTTACAGAAATATGGCATTGCTGTGATCTCTAAGACCCAGGATATACCAAATCTCCTTTCATGAGTATTATATTACCGTTCTACTTCTATATAACCAAACTCAAGTGCCTTGCCCCATCGCACTTTTACCACACAATTTCTGGGCCAAAACTGCATATGTATTTATTCCCCACTCCAAGGAATTTTCTGTCAGATATGATGCCAACAATGCAAACATTATTATGCCAAACCTTATAGATGCTACCATTATTTGTAACTGCACAATACTAGAAAATATCTATATGTCCACACTTATATTAGTTGAAAAAAAGAAACAATGGTGTCTCGGGGTTTCTATTACTGTAAAGACACACCATGACCACAGCAACTCTTACAAAGGAGTGGCTTACATTTTCAGAGGTTTAGCCCATTATCATCAGGGTGAGACATGGTGGCCTGCAGACAGACAAGGTGCTGGAGCTGAGAGTCCTACATCTTGATCTGCAGGGAACAGGAAGTAAACTGAGACACTGGGTGTGGCTTGAGTATGTATGAGACCTCAAAGCATGCATCCACAGTGACATACTTCTTCCAACAAGGCCATATCTACTCCAACAAAGCCACACCTCCTAATAATGCCACTCCCTATGAGCTTGTGGGGACCAATTACATTCAGACCACCACAAATGGCAAGTAAACCCAATGGAATAGTGGTAGAGTTAGAAAATAATTGAGGCAGTATTTCATGAATTAATATGAAGTCATTTCCTGAAAATATTGTTAAGCATAAATAACAAATTACAGAAAAAGCATTATAGTACACTATTTTGATGCAAGAGAAAAAAAGGAGAAGTATTCAAAGTTACATGTGCTGCTTATATTGGCCAGGGAAACTCAGGGAACCAGAAGACAGTGAAATTGGTCAGCTGCAAAATATGGGAGAATCAAGAGAAAGTAAAAAGGAATGATGTTATGTGTGCTTTCTTTTCCAACTTTACTTCTGGTGCATGCTGACTTAGGAAGTAGTCGAAGGTAGCAAACTCTTAGAAGGAAAAAGTGGAAATCTGAAACAAAGAAATCCAACTGTGTGTCAGCTGAAGCACATACCCTCATCAATGAAATGAGAGCGAGCCTTGTCAATAATATATGAGTAGAATGTTTTATGAGGTTGGAGCAGAATCCAAAGATACCAAAAACAAATTTTGAAGCCTCTCATTTTTAAACTAGGTGTCTTAGTTTGCTTCCCAACGATGCGATAAACACCATGCCCTAAAGTGACAAGGAGTGGAAAGGGCTTATTTCATCTTACCATTTAATAGCATCAGAAAGGGAAGCCAGGGCAGGAACTTGGAGGCAATAACTGAAGCAGGGGCTATGAGGAAACACAGGTTACCAGTGTACCTTCCATGGTTTGCTCAGTTTGCCATTTCACACAATCGAGAACTACCTGGCCTGGGGTGGCCCCACCTACAGTGGTGTGGGGTAGACTGGGCCCTCCCACATCCATCAGTAATTAAGAAAATACCCCGCATACTTGCCTGCAGGCCAATCTGTTGAATGCAATTTCCCAATGAGGGTGAAAGGAATGAGTGTTCTCCAGAAAATGACAGAATATGTGGGTGGAGCTGGGAAGAAGAAAGATGAAATGAAGACATTTGATTGTGTTAGAAAAACAAAGAAGGCCGGACGGTCTCCAATGGCCAAAGGTGGGACAATTTGAGTAGAGAGAAATCCAGATGACATTAATATGGATCATTGAAGAAACAGTAATCCATATACAAATACTACTATCAAGTATATAAATATTCCTAAAATATGTCAGGGAGAAGGGGATTTAGAGGAAAATGCTAAGGTAGAAAGCAAATATTCTGGACACATCATAGGTTCAGTAGGGTCCTAGAAGAAATAGAGGCAGATGATAAACCCATGGACACATCCTGATGACTATGGGATGTATATGAACTCAAACTACCTAGCAACAGAGTGCTTTTACATTATAGAAAAAAGAAGTAAATGTACAGTGAGGACATTCATTAATACCTAAGCAATGATCCCAATAATAGCATCAGTAGGCTTTGCCCTTGGTGCTACAAGGACATCACATCACTTTTGTAGTTTTCCAGGTGGCTTTACCTAAGTCTAATTATGAAGAAACATAAAACAAATCACCATCACAAAAAAACTCTTGAGTATTCTATTACACAGGTAAGTATAAGATATGACTGTACTTTTAAAAGATACCAAAAAAATAAAATAAAAAATAAAACCAACCAACCAATCAAAAACAAGTAAGACTGGCTAACTGAGGTTTAAGTTAAAAGGAGCCTGGCTGCTGAGTGTAATATCTGATCCTATACCAGATCTGGATTTGGAACATAAAGAGCTCTAGAAATTATGAAGACCCTATTGGTGAAGACAGCATGCACTTGAATCATAAAACATGGGACATTACTGGAATCTCCACTCTTACTGGCTACACACGACTAAAGGAGAAACAAGTAATTATTGGTCTCACCCAGCTATGAACTTGGAGAGATACAATAATGATCTGCATATAAGATACACCCACCTGTGCAACAGTAGCACAGATCTTATGGAAGTAACCAACTACTTAAAAACAAACAAACAAAACTCTTTTATTTAAGGCATGTTCCAGAAGATGAACTCCACACATGAAACTGTCAATGAAGCCAAGAACCTGTGCCTAGATATGTTATGGATCAAAAAAAAAAATAAAAAAATAACAAATGTCCACTACTGTTACTCTTCTAAATGGACAGACTATTAAACCTTTTCCTAATGACTTATTCTTATGCCCATAGATATACCCAATGCTCATCATCAATGGCAATTAACACAAAAACTCATAACTAGTGGACATGAAGGGAATATGAGACTTCAGAATGCTCAACTCCAAGTTGAATGTTTTAATAGCACTCATCCATGAAGACCCAGTGATTTTTACAGATTGGGGACAGAAAGATTGAAAGAGTCAGAGGTGGTGGATGAATTCAAGGAAACAATGTTTTCAAGATACAATAGCATAGATGCACATATGCAATCACAGAGATCATGACAGTATGCATAAGCTCAAGTCAGATAAAAACGCCAAAATGGAAGAGGGCACGTGAGAAAGAAGTCCCATCACCCACAAAGGAGCTGTTGGTATTTGGTTGCTGCTGAGAAAAGGAAAGTAATTTTTCTCCAGTGGAATACTATCTCAAATTTTGATGCACTCCAAGGAAGACTCACATATAGGATAAGCTGGATGAATTTAAAGAAAATAAGAGGGAGGGAATAACATAAAGCCATATAGGCAGAGAGGTGGGAAAGGATCTGGAAGGGACTGGGATGGGAGATGGCTATGATCAAACTACATTTCAAAAAGTTCTCAAAGAATAAATAAAGCCGTTATTTAAAAAAAAACAAAACAACAACAACAACAAAAACCTGTCAGAGTCAGGAGTATTAGGTTCTCTCCACGCAGTATGCTGACACTTCTCTAACCCAGCTATTTAATGTAAAGCTCTTTGCTCTTTTGAAACACGCTGTTAAAAACATCTGGAGGAGATCCCCACACAGATGCTGTTCCTAGTACAGAAGTGTTAGGTGCCGACTTGCCTAGGCAACGGAGCCTCCTGGCGGTCTCCATCAATCACTAAGCTGGATGTGTTAAAAACATATTTTTTTTTTTTTTACATGTGGTTACTGCTTCGATTAATTGTCTTTCAGGAAAGCAGATTGTCCTCTATAACCTGCATGTACCTTGCTCACAAAGTCGATAGCCTTGAGAGAAACATCTGGTCTCTGGGCTCAGTTACAGCATCATCTCCTTCTAAAAAGGGAGACCCAGGAGGGCTCCTCAGGATGATACCTCAGCTACTGATAATTCTGACTAGAGTTTCAAGGAACAGAAAAAGGGAAATGATGTATACATTTTGAGAGAGTTGAAAAAGGAAGTTGGAAGAAGTGGAGTGAAAAATGACCTATCACAAGAAGACATCTATAGGAAAAATGACCAGTTATGAAGAAATCATAGAAATAGAAGTTACAGAAGATAAAGAGTACTTCATAGTGGTTGCTTCAGAGTAACTGAGAAAAGGAAGAAGATAATTTTAATATTAATAATCACTTTACCATAAATATACAGGTATTAATAGTCCTTGATGTCATTTTTAGGTAGAGTTGTGTTTAGCAAAATACATTTAAAATTTTTTATTTTATTATCCTATGGTGGGTGTGTATATGGTGTGAGTGTGAGATGTGGGTGCGCACATTCCACAGTGGGCATGCTGAGACCAGAGAACAACTTTTATGATGTGATCTCTTTACACACAGGTTACATGGATCAAACTCATGCCAGCCAGCATGCTCATGCTGCTGACACTTGTATTCACAAGGCCACTTCTCTGGCCCTGAAAGACATTTTCAATAAAGATGCAAAATCTTTAAATAATCTTTGGTATTAAGCTTCATATATGTATTATCATTTAAAAATTTTAAAGAATATTATGCCTCTAGCACATATGTGACCAGGAAAATTATTTTCTATTATTATTTGTAGAAGAAAGCAATCATTTAAATGTGATTGCCCTTTATTATACATATCCTTCTTTGGAATTAGAAACACATGAAAAATTGTGTTCAAATAAAAGGCAATTCAGGTTTAAATATTGTGAATCTACTTGATATAAAACCACTTTTTTTTCTTAGTTTGTTGTGGTAGTATTGTGTTCCCCAAAATATTGTGCAGGCTATAAACTTATCGGGGTCAGAGAACAGGATGGCCACAATATTAAACATGAGGATAGGCAGTGGTAGCACACACCTTCAATTCTAGCATTCCAGAGACAGAAATCCCTGTGGATCTCTGTGAGTTCAAGGCCACATAGGAACAGCCAGGCCTGGGAACCCACGCCTTTAATCTCAGAAAGCAAGTCTTTAATCCCAGGGAGTGACAGCAGAAAGAGAAAGATATATAAGACCAGAAACAAGAAGCCTTTGGCTGGTTAAGCATTTGGCTGGTTAAGCTTTTTAGGCTTTGAGCAGCACAGTTCAGCTGAGAGCCTTTGGGATGAGGACACAGAAGCTTGCAGTCTGAGGAAACAAGACCAGCTGAGGAACTGGTGAGGTGAGGAAGCTGTGACTTGTTCTGCTTCCCTGATCTTCCAGCAGTCACCCCAATAACTGGCCTCAGGTTTGATTTTATTAATAAGACTTTAAGATTCGTGCTACAGCTTGTCATCTAACAGAATTTAGGGCAAGCTACCCTGACATTTAGAAAATTCATTTCACCACTTTTTACAAATATTCTTCAAATAGAAATTTGAGGGTCTGGATAGGGTATTTTAAAGACTGTCACATGACTAATAGGACTTCTTATTTAGTTCATTACCCCTTCCTTCTGTTTGTAATAAGTTTCCTAACTTGGTCTGTTCCACAGAGGAGGCTGTGTGATGCTACACATCCTAAGACTGACCTCAAGGTCGTAAATCTTCTTCACCCTCCATCTCTTTCTGAAAACATGTTGTTTAGAATGAGAAGAGAAATGAATAGATGCCTGTCTTCTATCAAGTCCACATCATGAGTACCAGTCCTGGACCTCTGTTATATACAACGTTCTTCTTACATAAGTTCTCTTTCTTAACTGATAGAGTATGAAATACACAGATTTCATAAGTTTCTTAAGTTCTTCCTCTTAAGATTTCAAGGACTGGAAATTTAATGTCGAACTAAAGCAATAGAAATAAACTATGATTGGAGTCACGAGTACAAAAGGCAAGGAATGGCTTGACAATTGATCACCTGGTGAAATCCAAGACAAGCACACAGTGGTTCTGCATATGACTAGCATAACAGGAAGTGATGGAGTTATTGTGAAGAGTCAATTAAATTTATAAAGTAGCAGATACATAGTACTAGGAATTCTACTAGTTAGAAATCTTAGTGCTTGAAACTGCAACTACTAAAAAAATGAGAAAATGAACCGGTCTACATGGGAAAATGTAGCCAACTAAATTCCAACAGGATCTGCTAAGATCATCGGGAATAATTTTTCTGTCTATGTCATTGACATAATGGGCCAAATCCTGTACTAAGGAAATACAAATGGTGGTTTATTGGAGTCTTGTCTTAGAAATGGATATATCATTTATTAAATGTTCCTCTGTTTGTTCTAATGTTGCTCATCAACTGCATATCCTTGGTGAATTATTCTGAAGAATATGAAGGTCTTTTTTGTTTGTTTGTTTGTTTGTTTGTTTGTTTGTTTTGTTTTTTCCAAGACAGGGTTTCTCTGTGTAGCTTTGCGCCTTTCCTGGAACTCACTCTGTAGCCCAGGCTGCCCTCAAACTCACAGAGATCCGCCTGCCTCTGCCTCCCGAGTGCTGGGATTAAAGGCGTGTGCCACCACCACCTGGCTGATGGTCTTATTAAGGACCATAGCATGCTGTATTTTTTAATGTTTGTTTATGAAGTTTGAATTCAAACAGCATCATGGAGGCATAATTCACATGTGTATAAAGTGCACAGTTGAGTGTGGTTTTCTTTAGTATGCTACAATGTTCTTTAATCATCAATTTTGAACATTTTCATCATCTCATAAGTAAACCTAATCCTAACCCCTAATGCACTGTCAGTCACATACCAGCCCTACACAGTCTCTGGAAGCTATTTTCTGTTGGTGGAAATTTTCTTATGCCCTCTGAGGCTGAGCTCCTTCACTTCAAATGATTTAATCAAGATCCATCTTTCTTGTATTACCTATGCCCTTACTGCTTTTTTGGCTTGATGTTTTGTTTTATATAGAGAGAGGCATGTCGCTTTTTTCCATTTATTTTTACATGGAGTACATGCATGTATCATATGTGTGTGCCGATGTGTTTCTCCTTTGGTTTGTTTGTGGAAAGTAGCAGTGGATATCGACATAGATGTCTTCCTCTATTGTATTGTATATTTTGAGACGTAATTTCCACCTGAACCTGGACCTTCCATTTCTGACTATACTGGAGGATCATCAAGATGGGGGAAATCTGCCTATCCCTGTCCTGTGAATGCTGGGTCATTGGCATGCACTGACACAATTGTAATGAAATTTGTGTGCTGACATTCTGAACTCAGGTCCTCATGCTTGTGTGGCTAGTATCCTACCCATTGAGCAATCTTCCCAGACCTGTCTATGTCACATTTTATATGTATGTATATATGTATTTATGTATGTATGTATGTATGTATGTATGTACACATGTGCACACACACGCCAGCTGTTGATTAGTATGAATTTTATGACCACTGGTGCACAGGCTTACATTTCACCTAATAGTGGGATTACATGGCTATTTGCTAACTCAGTGTGTATTGTTTTGAGCTTAACAGCTTTCCACGGTGACTGCCCTGTTTCAAATCTCATCCAGCAGTGTGTAATAAGGGGTGCATGTTTCTGCATCTTTGCCAACATTTGTAAATTGTCCACCTTCTTTCTTTCATGACGGCCACACTAGTGGGTATGCAGTGGATTCTCAATGTGTTTCAGTTTGATTTTTCTACTTGAACTAAACACATTTTTCTAGTGTATGTGTGTGTGTGTGTGTGTGTGTGTGTGTGTGTGTGTGTGTTTTGTTCGTTTGTTTGGTTTTCTTTAGAAATTTCTGTATTCATTTTGGAGAAATGTTCATGTGAATGCTTTGCCCATTTATAATTCATTAGTGTTTTTTTGGGGGGAAATTGGTTTGTTTTCGGTCAAGAGATGAGTAGTTTTCAGACACTCTGAAGATGTGTTCAGGCATTCTCTGAGCTGTCTTTCCATTTTATTTATGGTGTCCGTTCTTACTGTTTGTCACCTGATGGAAGCTATAGTTATATAGAAACAAGATCTCAGTTGAGAAGATGCCTTTTTCAGACTGGTCTGTCAGCAAGTCTTTAGGGCATTTATTTGATTAATGATTGTGTGGGAGGGCCCGGCCTTGATCAATGATTGTGTGGGAGGTCCCAGCCTTGATCAATGGTTGTGTGGCGCCACCCTTGGGCAGGTGGTTCTTGGCTATATAACAAGGGAAGTTGAGCAAGCCAGAAGGCAACATTTCTCCATGGTTTCTGCTTCAGTTCCTGCCTCCATGGTGCCTCTTGGAGTTCCTTTCCTGACTTCCCAAAAGGATGGATTGTGACAGGAAAATGTAAGCCAAATAAACTCTTGCCTACCCCAGTTACTTTTATCCATGGTTTTTTTTTGTTTTTGTTTTTGTTTTTGTTTTTTTTAATCACAGCAACAATAAACAAACTAAGGCAGTGCCTATGGAAACAAAGTTTTAAAATTAATCTATTTTAAGATGTATTTTCTTTAGCTTGGTATACATTTGGTGTCGTGTCAAAGAAGTAATTACCTAATCCAAAATCATATATATATACATATATATATGATTATATGTATATATACATATATATGTATGTGTGTGTGTATAAAGAAGGAGAGGTAAATAATTGTGGTGGGTATTGTGTTCCCTGAAATATTGTGTGTTCCCCGAAATAAACATATCTGGGGTCAGAGAACAGACAGCCACTAGATACAGAGCCACAAATGGTGGCTAAATAACAGGTCAGAGCAAGCCATAGCAGAAGTTGGCGGTGGTGGTGCACACCTTTAATCCCAGCACTTGGAAGGCAGAGCTAGCCGGATCTTTGAGTTCAAGGCCACTTTAGAAACAGCTAAGCATAGTGACCATGCCTTTAATCCCAGAAACCCAACCTTTAATCCCAGGGAGTGGGGGCAGAAAGAGAAAGGTATATAAGGCGTGAGGACCAGGAACTAAAGGAGTAAAGCATGTAGTTGGTTAAGCATTTTGGCTGGATAAGCATTTAGGTTTTGGAGCAGCATAGTTCAGCTGAGAGCCATTGGGATGAGGACTCAGAAGCTTCCAGCCTGAGGAAACAGGATCACCTGAGGAACTAGCAAGGTGAGATAGCTATGGCTTGTTCTGCTTGTCTGATCTTCCAGCATTCACCCCAATAACTGGCCTTGGGTTTGTTCTTATTGATAAGACCTGTTAAGATTCATCTACAAATAATTTGAAAGGGGGCATAGGGGATTTGGAGAAGGGAGAGGAAGGAGGAGAAATGATGTATATTTAAAATTTTAAATTAAAAAGAAATATGAAGAGGCTCACCTATGTTTAAAAAAATTTTGAATTCTTCTAAGAATTTTTTAAACAGTTCTTGCACTTTCTTTGGTCTATGATGCAGATGGATTTAATTCTATATGGCCTAAAGTTGGGATTTCATTCTCTTTAATAGATCTATGAGGACTTGAAGGAGATGATGATTACGATTAAAAACAACCATGGTGTGAATTTCTCTCATCATTTAGATTGAGAATCTTTTAATGGCTGAACTAAATATGAGAAAATAAATATTATCAGGTTATTCCAGCATTGGTTTGTCAAGAATATATTCTTCTCTCTCAGTGTTATCTGGGAACTTAATGTGGTTTAAGTGTTTATGATATCCAAACTCATGTTGAAATATATTCCTGCATGCGGTGGTTGTAGGAGGTGGGCCCTGGGCAGGCAGTTAACACAAAATCAGGCTTCATGTGTGGGATCCAGAGCTTACTTACAAGCGCCAAGGAACCTTCTTGCCGCTCTGCCTTATAAAACTTGCGGCTAGACAGTTTGTCCCTTCTGTTCTGTGGCTACACACCAACAATGGTCTGTTTTTGGAAGCAAGAGCAACCTTCACCAAATTTCAAATACTTGATTTCTAGACTTTGGAACTATGTGAAAATAAATATCGTTGTTTATGAATTATTAAGAAGACTCTGATATCTGTTCATAGTAGCACAATGGGGTAAGATGGCCTCTTGTGAGATAAACAACTGAAGTAAATGTGAGCTCTTACACGCTGAGTTCCAAATCCATTTCATTCACCTTGCCCTCACCACACTTCCTGTCTACTGTGGGATCTAGTAAAGCCAAAAAAAAGTTTAAAAATCTGAAAATATAACTCTGTGCCATTTTTCCAGGATAATTGGCTATTGCAGGTCCCTTATATTTTCACATAAATTTTAATGCCAGGTAGTCAAGTATCTACAAAAGCATTAAAGGAGCTGGGCATTGGTGGCATACAACTTTAATTCTAGCACTTGGGAGGCAGAGCCAGGTGGATCTCTGTGAGTTCGAGGCCAGCCTGGTCTACAGACTGAGATCCAGGACAGGCACCAAAACTACACAGAGAAACCCTGTCTCGAAAAAAAAACAAAACAAAACAAACACTAATGGAAGTTTTGGATGGGCTGCTTTCCTTTCACAGATCACCAAGGAGAATATCACATCCTAATGAAGCCCCCTACAGTGCCTTCCTTACACTGTTTTGTTTTTTTAGTGTGCAAGCTTTGTGCCTCTTCTGTTGTTTATCATACACATTTTATTGTGTTTAAAGTTACTGTATCATATTTGCTTTCTTGATTTCATTTTCAGACTGTTCCCACTAGTTTGTTTTTTTTAATTGATTTTTGTATATTGGACTCATGTTCTGAAAACTTGTTGACTCTTATATTAACTCTAATCATATTCTTATAAATTATTTATGACTTTTCTCATATATATGCATATTATGAGCATGTTTTAAAATAGGGATGAAAGTACAGTCCAGTAAATACCTAAGGCAGTAACATCGTTTTTGTTTTGTTTTGTTTTGTTTGTTTGTTTGTTTGTTTTTATCAAGTGCTTTGCACTATGCTCAAGTACACCATAGCTGGGACTAGCAACATCATTATTGTGAGTGTGCACTGCACCGCAAACACCTGATGATACCACTAGGCAATGTGAATTCTTCTGCTGCATTCGTCTCTGAGGCCACTGATGCAATATGATCTATCACTGAGTCCTTAGGAAGAAAATCCCTACATGTGAGATGTACCACTCCTATTTTCCTTTGTCATTAATTAATTTTGTTCATTGAGAATTTCATACATGTAAAAAACAATGGACTCCAATTACCTTCAACCTCTATGCTGTTTTATGGTCCCCCACCTATCAACCCCAGCATCCCTAAAAGTCCTCTTCCCACACCCATGCCTTTTGTTTTCTGACTCACTTCAATTAACCCAGACTGCTGTTGTGACCACAGTTTTGAAACTATCTACTGAATCCTGGTGGGCTCACCATTGGGTACAAAGCCGAACACATCGAGGCCCTCTCTTCCATATCTATGAGTAGCCACTAATTCAGGAGAGAGACAAAGAACCATGGGAGCCCCTCCTCCATCTATGGCTGTTTTCCAGGTCAGTTGTGCAGGTAATGGAAGCTGTTGTGAATTTGGATAGTAATGGAAGATGGCTTATCACAGCCCTTCTCCTTATCACCCAGTCCGTGCATCATTTCTGTCCTTCTTCAGCATTGTTACCTGAATCTTTGAGGGGAAGATATACATGATTTGTTTAGGGCTCAGCACTCAACCACAACTTGGTCTTAACACCATGAACAACCATGGCTCTTCTAGATCCATCACCATTCACTGCAAGGGAGTGGGGGGTTCTCTGATAAAAGCTGAGAGTAGCATTTGTCTATGGGTATAAACATAGATGTGTACAAGCCAGTATAACACCATGTCAGTTTAGCGAACAGCAGTATTCACCTCCCCCTTATGGCCTATGACTTCTCCAGCTATACATTTTTAAACTGGGCTTACAGTCCCTGGCATGGATTTCCTCCTGTGGAGTAACCTCAAATACAATCAGAGGGTACTTGCTTGCAATCGTGACATCCCTGCCCAAGTGGACACATACTGCCTTGCAGTTGGTGTTGTCTCTATTCTTTCTATAGAGCTCAAAGCTGAGTAAGACAACTAATACCTTTTCTCTCTCAGTAGCTGTCATGGCACCTTCGGATGCTGTGGAAACCATCCAGCTTCCAGCTCAGTTCCAGTTTGGCTTCTCTCTATTTTGCAATCATGATTCATTGTGTCTTTAGGAATAAGGTTTGACCACGTTGCTCTGTGGTACATCAAGTGAAGTGGCAAAAGCGTGTAATGTTTGAGGGCCTCTGGCAACTTTACAACCAATACGTTTTTACAGAAATATTCTATACCTGGCACTAGAATAGGATACCACAGGATCCAGTCCAGATTACATACCCTGCAAAACTTTCAATCACAGTGGATGGAGAAAATAGGCCATCCCATGATAAAACCATATTTAAGTATTATTTATATACAAGTTCAGCCATACATAAGATGACAGAACGTAAAGTCCAACCTAAAGGGGGTAACCACACCAAAGAAAATACAGGGAGTAAATAATCCCAGACCAGCAAATCAAAAGAAGTGAAGCATACATACACACACCACCACAACAATAACAACAACAAAATAACAGGAATCAGCAAATACTGCTCATTGACATCTCTCAACATCAATAACCCTAAATGACACAGACTAACAGAATAGATTGAAAATAGGATTCATCATTCTGTTGCATCCAAAACAAAGCTCACCTCAACATCAAGGATAGACATCACCTCAGGGTAAAAGGGTGGAAAAAGTTATTCTAAGCAAGTGGACCTATGAAACAAGCAGGTGTAGCCATTTTATTATCTGACAAAATAGACTTCAAACCAAAACCAATCAGAAAAGATAGGGAAGGACACTCACCAAAGGAAAAATCCATCAAGATGGCATTTCAATTCTTAACATCTATGCCTCAAACACAAGGATACCCAAGAAACACCACTTCACCTTAAATCACGCAATTGACACTCACACACTGGTAGGGAGAGACTTCAGTATCAAACTCTTGCCAATAGATAGGTTATCTGGACAAAACCTAAATGGAGAGATGCTGGAGCTAATTAATGTTATAAGCCAAGTGGACCTGACAGACATACTCAGAGCATTCCACAGAAACAAAAGAATATAACTTCTTCTTTGTATCTCAGGGAACATTCTTCAAAACTGACCACATGCTTGGACACAAAACAAGTATCAACAGATACATGAAAATTGAAATGACACCCTACATCCTATTTGATTGCCACAGATTAAAACTGGATATCATCAACAACAGAAAACTTCAAAACTCATAGAAACTGGACAACTCTCTATTGAATTTAAAAAAAGTGTCAAGACAGAAAATAAGAAAAAAATTAAAGGCCCCCTATAATTGAATAAAAATGAATATACATCATACCCAAATTAGGGGTCACAATGAAGGCTATTCTAGTTCATAGTTCCAAAATACAATAATTAGAGGGAACTTGTTCTAGCAACTTAAAATCACAGCTGAAAATTCTAAAACAGAAAGAAATCATACCCCAAAAGAGTAGAGAGCTAAAAATAATCAAACTCAGGGATAAAATCAATAAAATAGAAACAAACAAACAAAATGTAAAGAATCAATGAAAGAAAGAGTTGCTTCTCAACCCAGGCGGTGGTGGCACATGCCTTTAATCCCAGAACTTGGGAGGCAGGGGCAGGTGGATCTTTGTGAGTTCGAGGCCAGCCTGGTCTACAGAGTGAGTTCCAGGTCAGGCTCCAAAGCTACAGAGAAACCCTGTCAAAAAAGCCAAAAAAGAAAAAAAAAAAAAAGTTGCTTGTTTGGGAACTTCAGTAAGATTAACAAACCCTTAGACAAATTCATTAACAAGCAAAGAGAGAATACTAAAATTAACAAAATTAGAAATATAAAGGTGGTCATAACAATGGATACAGAGAAAATTCAGAGAATTACAGGCATATTATCTTAAAACCTTTCTTACAACTTGGAAAATCTAAAAGAAATGGATAATATTCTTGATACATATCACTTACCAAAGTTGAATCAATATCAGATAAGCAATTTTTGTTTGTTTGTTTGTTTTTTGGTTTTTTGAGACAGAGTTTCTCTGCATAGCTTTATGCCTTTCCTGAAACTCGCTTTATAGACCAGGCTGGCCTCAAACTCACAGAGACCCACCTGGCTCTGCCTCCTGAGTGCTGGGATTAAAGGTGTGCACCAGCACTTCCCAGCCTTAGATAAGCAATTTAAATAGATCTATACACTAACAGTGAATTAGAAGCAGTCAATAAAAATCTCCCAACCAAAACAAAAAATAAAAACAAACAAAGAAAAAAAAGAACACAAGAGTGGCCGATCATCTCTGCATGTCTTCCCATCATGATCTCGACGTCCCCCACCTACAGAATCCCTCCTCTCTTGATTTGGGAGATATAGGGATGTGGGGTGACTTAGGAGAGAAGGCTGAGGGAGGAGGTGGGAACTGTGGGTGGTATGTAGAGTGAGTAGAAAATTTCTCAATAAAGAAAAGTGAAGAAGAAGAAGAAAAAAAAAGCACAAAATCTCCAGGCCAGATAGTTTTAGTGCAGAATTTTACCCAACTTTCAAAGAATTGTTAATGCCAATATTTCTCTAATTATTCCACAAAATAGTACAGAAGGGACATTTCCCAATTTGTTTTATGAATCCATAGCAACCCTAATACCCAAACTACATAGAGATCCAAAAAAGAAAATTGCAGACCAATTTCCCTATGAACATTGAGGCAAAAATTCTCAGTAAAATACTTGTAATCCAAAACACATTAAAAAGATCATCCACTTTGATCAAGTAGGCTTCATCCCAGAGATTCAGAGATGGTTCAGTATACAAAAATAAATAAATGTAATCCGCCATATAAACAAACTAAAGAAAAAAAAAGAACACATGATCATCGCTTTAGATGCAGAAAAGGCCTTTGACAAAATATGACACCCTTTCATTATAAAAGCCCTAAGACATTACAGATACAAGGGGCATGTCTCAACATAATAAAGGCAGTTTACAGAAAGATTATAATCAACATCAACTTAAGCAGAAAAAAACTCAAATCAATTCCACTAAAATCAGGAACAAGACAATGTTGTTCACTCTCTCCATATCTATTCAATATAGTACTTGAACTCTTGGCTAGAGCAATAAAAAAACTAAAGGGGATCAAGGGAATCCAAATTGGAAATTAAGAAGTCAAACTATCTTTCCATTCAGATTATATGAGAGTATATATAAGTGACCCTAAAAATTCCATCAGGAAACTTTTATAATAGATAAACACTTTGAGCAAAGTGTATGGAAAGAGAATTAACTCATAAAAACCAGTGGCCCTCCTATTATAAATGACAAATAGATGGAACAGAATCACGGAAATAACACTTTTCACAATATCCTCAAAAACTATAAAGTATCTTGTGGTAACTCTAACCAAGCAAATGAAAGACTTTTATGATAAAACTTCAAGCCACTGAAGACAGAAATTAAAGAAAATATCAGAAGATAGAAAGATCTCTCACACTCATACATCAGTAGAATTAACATAGTAAAAATGGCCATCCTACCAAAAGTGATCTAAAAATTCAATGCAATCTTTATCAAAATTCCAATGAAATTCTTCACAGATCTTGTAAGGAGAATTGTCAGCTTCATATGGAAATAGACAGACACACATACACACACACACACACACACACACACACACACACACAGAGAGAGAGAGACAGAGACAGAGACAGAGACAGAGACAGAGACAGAGAGAGAGAGAGAGAGAGAGAGAGAGAGAGAGAGAGAGAGAGGAGGGCTAATAAAAAATCCTGAATAATAAAAGAACTTCAGGAGGTATCACCATCTCTGACCTCTAATTGTACAACAGTGTTGCAGTATTAAATGCACCATGTCACTGACACAAAACCAGACACAGTGATTGAGGGAATAAAATTGAAGACCAAGACATAAATCCATACAGCTATGGACTCCTGATTTTTTATAAAGAAACCATAAATAAATAATGGATAAAAGACAGAATCTTCAACAATGGTGGTGGTAAAACTGTATGGCTACATGTGGAAGAATCCATATAGATCCATACTGAACAAAACTCAACTCCAAATGGATCAAAGACCTCATTATAAAACCAGACACACTGAACCTGATAGAACAGAAAGTGGGGGATAGCCTTGAACTCATTGGCACAGGAGAAGAGTTTCTGAACAGACCACAGTATAGACACAAAGTTCAACAATTAATAAATGGGATGTCATAAAATTGAGAGGCTTCTGCATGGCAAAGGACACCACCGTTCGGACAATGTAACAGCCTACAGAATGGGAAAAGATTTTACCAACTACTCATCTAATAGAGGGCTAATATCCAAAATATATATAGAACTGAAAAAAATTAGATCAAGAAAACAATTAAGTCAATTTAAAAATGGGGTACAGATAGAAACAGAATTCTCCAGAAGAACTCAAATGGCTGAGAAACATTTAAATAAATCTCCAACGTTCATAACCATCAGGGAAATGCAAATCAAAAACTTTACTTTGAGGTTTCATCTTACACCAGTTAGAACGGCTAAAATCACTAAAACAAATGGTAACTCACGCTGGAGAGAATGTGGCGCAAGGGGAACACTCATCCATTGCTGATGGGAGTGCAAGCTTGTGCAGCTGTTATGGAAATCAGTGTGGTGGTTCCTCAGAAAGATGGGAGTTGATCTATCTCAAGGTTCAGTTATACCACTCTTGGGTCCATACCCACAGGACACTTCGTCCTACCACAAAGATACTTGCTCAGCCATGTTCGTTGTGTTCTACTGATAACAGCCAGACACTGGACACAACCTAGATGTCTCTCCACAGAAGAATAGATAAAGAAAGCATGGTATATTTACACAATGGAGTACTAGCCAGCCTTGAAAAATGAAATGATGTAATTCACAGGCAAATGGATAGAGCTAGAAAAAAAAAATTGTGAGTTAGGTAACCCGGAACCAGAGCAACAAATATGGTATGTATTTGCTTACACATAGATAATATCTGCTAAGTCAATAGTAACCAAGAGTCTTTGGAACCACAGAAGTTAAGTATGGAGTAAGGGAATAGGGAGGACAGATGGGTCTCCCTAGGAAAGGGAAATAGATTATGGAGTTATGGATAGGTTGGGGAGGGGTACTGGAATGAAAGGATCAGGTAGGAAGAGGGGCAAGAGGAATGTTGTAGGGAATACAGAGAGAGACAGCTAAAATTAAGGGCCATTTGATGTGTAGTGTGGATAGCTAATATAGTAGAAACTTTCTATAATATCTATATATATGAAGGTGATCTCAACAGAATCGTCAAATAATGGAGAAGAGAATCCAAACTGGCTATCTCTCATCACCAAATGAAGCTTCCAGTACCAGGACAGTGTTACATCTAACTCAGTTTTTCACCAAAAGGGTTCCATGGGAATTCCCAAACAAACCAAGCTGTTGCCAGGAATATAGTTTGGTCTCCACAAACTGACATCAAAGCTCCATTGCTGAGGACAGCATCTATACAGCTCACTGAATATGAAGAAGTCGACCTGGTATCTACCTAGAGCTTTCAGCCCTATATTATAGCATCATCAGTATAAGAGGGTACTCTGAATGCTACCTACCAAATGAGAAACAAAAACACCAGTTCAGCCACAAGCCCTGGACACCAACCCAAACACAGGCCTTTTGATCTGCAATGGTGTTCTGCCTGCAAGATATGCTAGGGCAATGGTGGCACAAAGCTTATGGGAGTAACCAAGCAATATCTGATTTGACTAAGGTCACATTTCACCAGATAGAACCCATACTAGACCCTGCTTGGGTGACCAAGAACTGAGAATATTATCTCAGTGAACTAGAGTAAAACAAAATTCTGCTGTTCTTAAAAACAAATCACAGGGGAAAAAAAAAAAAAAAAAGAGTCTTGATGCCATTTTGCTGTACTCATAGATCAATGCATTGCTCAGCCATCATCAGAGAAACTTCCTTCTTCAGCAGATGGGAACAAAGACAGAGACCCACAGCCAGACATTATGTATAGAATGAGGGACTTTGGAACACCCAGCTCTGAATGGGATGTCTCTATCAAACCCCTCCCCTCAGGCCTCAGGGAACCCTGTAGAAGAGGTTGAAAGAGTGTAAGAACAGAGAGGTTGGAGGACACCAAGAGAACAAAGCCCTCTAAATCAATGTTATCAAAGTCATATGAATACAGAGACAGAGGCAGAAGGCAAAAGGCACACACAGGTTTCCAATGGAGGGAGAATAGACAGATCCATGCCCCATCCCTAATCTGAAGAAATCTCCAATTGATGTCCATTTGCAAATGAAAACTTGGTTTCCTCAAGAGGATCTTACTAGGAGAACAAACTGCTGTTAAGAGTAGGGTGCATGCCCAGCAGTAAATGGCCAACAGAAAACTAATTCAATGATATCTTTTATTTGATGAAAAATGTCATGTCAGGGCTTTCCCTTTGTATTTTAATTTTATCTCATTATTATTCCATTAATATATATTTTATTGACTCTTCTTACCCTACAGCACCTTTGCATATATATTTTGTGGCTTTGACTTTGGTAGTTTTGTGGGATTCCTGAGTATGGGGACCAATGGGCCTCTGTTTCTTTTGCCATCCCTTGGACCCACCTTTCCATTCATTTTCTTTGTCCAATTCCAGTATGTTAGGGTTTTTTTTTTATCTTATTTTATTTTATTTTTTATTATTATCACTTGAAGGCCTGTTTGTTTCCCAATGAGAGATAAAATTGAGGTAGATCCTGATGGGAGGGAAGGTGGAGGGGAGCAGTGGGGTGGGGGGAGGTAGAAGAAGGGGAGAAGACTGTGATCGGGGTGTGTCATGTGGGAGAAAACTTGTATTCTCAATAAAGGGAAAGATTTACTTGGTAGCTATATATCAAAGATAATAGAATAACTTAGAAAGGAGGATTGCACTTTTTAGATGTATATATGAAGGTTTTTCAGTGCCAAAAATTTTGATCTATAGCTAGCAGGACACAGGTGAAAGTGAGTTCTCTGACTTAGTAACCACAGTGCACCATTCATCCAGTATGATGTGAGTTTCCTAAACTAGTTTCCTGTCTTTGCTTTTTTTTTTTTTTTTTTAAATAAGAGACTTCACTTTTTAATATTTGTTTTTTAAATGTAGGAACAGGAGGGTTGGTTTTCTCTAAGACAGAGAACACAATTGTTGTCCAGTGCCTGATGATCAACCCTAAAAACATACGTACAAGTAACTGAACCAGTCAGGATTATCTATACACATATAATACATGCGTATGAAATTATGTATATACATATACATGTATGCATGCAATAGCAGTGAAAAATATGTCAAGGATTTGATGAAGAACAAGGAGGGCTATCTGGGAACTTCTAGAGGGAGGAAAAGGAAGGAAGAACTGTAATTTTATTATAATCTCAAAAAAAAAAATAAACTTTGACTCCATTGACCCTTTAAGGAAAAACACTATAAAGTAGCCTATGTTAGCATCTCTTTATCAAATTTTTAAAATATAGATTATTTAGGGACCATGCTCTATCTGAAATTTGTTTTCAGTTACATATTGATACTCATTCACAACAAATAACTACAAAAAGAGAATATCACATCCAAAAACAATTTTCTGATCTGGCAACATCATTATTCATCGGAGCACTTTTCATATTAGCATTCTAAATGAAAAATTAGCCTCAGTCTCCAATTCAAATTTAACAATCAAGTCTGGACACAGTGATATTGATTCAGAATTTTGGAACATCACTTTTCATCATATCATGTTTCCACAAAATGCATCATGGCACAATAAGCCAGGCCTGGATCTTTGAGATGAATAATTATAAGAAGAAAAGATATGGATCAGCTCCATCAGAAAGGAAACCCAGAAGGCAAAATTTGCATGTAGTGACATCTACAGAAAGGTGGTACCCAGCAGACACAGAGGAGTCAGACTCCACTGTGGAAGGTCAAATTTACTGCTTCCTAATGAAGAAGCAAGAGTTCTGAGAATGGAATGCTTTCTTTCTGAAAAATAATAAGTAAATAAATTAATTAATTTAATTTTAGAAAATCCTCCTAAAGCTATTTTCTCCCCTAAATCCTCTTCAGTCAAACTGTCTCTGAACTGAGTGCTAACTCAGGGACAATGTACAACATGAACTTTCCTGAGAAAGACAAGTTCCGGGCTATGCAGAAGTGCCCAGGGTTCTTCAAAATACCAGCTGGCTGCCATTTCCATTGATGAGGCAGATCAAAATCCTACATGATAATATGTGACCAAGAGTGATTTCTGTAGAATGAGTGTTTTTGATCCAGCCTGTCCTTGTTAGTGCAAGATCAGGAAGGGAAAAAAGCAAGAATTTATCAACCTTAGAGGCTCCTCCATCTCAGAACATCCTTCTGAGTCACCCATAACTTTGGTCAAGTGAAAACTAAAAGTGACGAGTTAAAGTCCATCCACAAAGTGCCTGATGCGCTCATGGGGGCTGGAGTTTGGAACCGTTGCACCCATGGAAAAGCAGGTATCACAACTTAGAGTCAGTGCTGGAGAGATGACTCAGTGGTTAAGAGCACTGGCTGGTCTTTCAGAGGACCTGAGGACTATTTCCAGCCCCCACATGGGGGCTCACAAATGTCTATAATCCCAGTTCCAGAAGATCTAATGCCTTCTTCTGGACTCTATGGGCACTGGGCACTCACATAACATCCAGACATAAACATTGGCAAAATATCCACACATATACAGTAAAACAGAAGTCAAGAAAAGCCCAGCAGTGGTGGCTCACACCTTTAATCCCAGCACTCAGGAAGCAGAGGCAGATGGATGTCTTAGAGTTTGAAACCATCCTCATCTACAGAGCTAGTAGTTCCAAGACAGCCAGGGCTGTTACACAGAGAAACCCTGTCTAGAAAGGCAAAAACAAACAAACAAAAAGAAAAGTCAAGATAAATAGAATTTAGAGTCCATCTAATTCCAATGACTATATACATTTTATCACCCTAGGTCATATTATCTTGCAAAATGAGATGTTTAAATATGGAGATTTTTTTTTTCCTGAAAGCATGAAGGTTCATGAGCATAAGGCTATAAGAGGTCCCTGAAGACAGCTTCTCTCAAATCATAAATATTTCCTTCCTCGAAGAGTGTCAGTGTCTGGGAATATCAAGAATGATTAAAAGAGTGGGCTTTGTTATGAAGACATAATCCACACTCACCTCTTCAAACTTATAGACATAGTTTCATTTTATTTCATGAAAGAAAACCCCTAATTTACCCCTTCAATCCTATGTAGTTACCAAAAGAGAGATGTATTCTGAAATATATCTTAACAGGGAAAAAAAAAAAAAAAAGCAAACACGTTTACTTTAAAAAAAAAAAAAAAAAAAAAAAAAACCTCTCAAATGATAAACATCAGACACATCATCATCATCAAAAGGTATTCAGGGATCATTGTTGATGAGGGGAAAAGAAGGTTGTAAAAGCCAGAGGAAAATGAAATTTGCTGTAAGATTTTGTCTCCTATAAACATCAGAGAAGTTATACCTAGAAAGCCTTACCAACATGGCTGCCCACACATGACTCAATCCTAGACAAAGAACAAAGGCAACTAAGGAATGCAACAGCAAGGAAGAACACACCAGTTGGTATTCCTGTACCAAATGGTCAGCCCTGGAGACATACACAGTGTTGCTTACACTGTACTGACTAAGGAGATTGTCTTTATATACTTAGGGAAACTACCAAAGAAATAGAGGCCACAGATTTATTAATGTGAAAGAGTACGAGAGTGGTATGGTACATGGGAGGATTTGGAGGGAGGAAAGAGAAAAAAGGGGGAAATAATATAGTCTTAACAGCTGAAAAATATTTTAAAAGAGAAAAGACATTCATAAGCAGATCTTCAAGGTAACCCCAAAGCAAGCATTAGTAAACAAAAGACCAGGCCAGTTCCATATAAGGCACCTGCTGTGTGTTGTCACTGCATATCAGAGGACTAAATCCCTGTTGCCTTGCATGTAGGCAGAACCGGTTTCCCACTCTAACAAAGGAACTCTAAGCAGGTGCCTTCGTGAGTTCTTAGAAGCAGGCAAGATCATCGCTATTGTATGTGTATAATGAGAACTAGAAACAACTGGAGAACAAAAATGACTAAGTTATTGGCACATAATCCCACAGTCATGGCCATTTACTGTGATGTGCAACGGAGTTATGCTTTTTGACTTGCTATGTGAAAAGAGTGGCAATCACTAGGCACAGCATCCTTGTTATATATATATATAATGTATACATGATACCAACTTTAAATTTGCTGAAATGCTACCATGGATAACAGTCTGGAGAAATTTGTGAGTAATATAAATTATATTTTCCATTCTATGAATGTCGACTTTTCACATAAGTCTTTCAGGGCCTGGATTACTTTGCATTAGCAATGTGGCAGTTTTGTAGGTTCTTGTTGCTACTATGGAGTTTAGGTTCTAGGAAAACTTATCTGTAAAGTAGCAGGTAGATGAAAGCTGCCGAGCGGCAAGGGCACACAGTAGAGAGCAACTAATTATGACAGTTAGCAGCCATCCAGGCACAGGAGGAGCAGGGAGCCATGTGCCATGGACTTTAGACAAGGGCTGTTGAAACGTCCTCAGTTGATTCCTTGAGGAAGCCCACCGAAGCACTGTTGTAGTAACCCGACCACAGGCTCCACTTTATGACAGCACTGTAACCTGACCAATTCATCACTTACATGAAAATTTCTGAATCAAAACCCTGAGAGTGTGCATGCAAATTATTCAAGTTAAAAGAAACCCAGCAGGGAAACACAGAGCTTCAAATCCCCTTCCTAATTTTAACTTCATATAGCTCACAATTCTGAAATAATAGGAAGATCTCAAGAGAAATCACGGTATACAGCAACCAGCGAGTCTAGACTAATGCTGAGAGTCTCTTTGTTCTTTAAGCTTAAATTAAACAAGTTTGCAAACAAAAAAGGGATAGCTGTTTTAAATTCCAGGGTTTCTTTTGTTTCTGGTGTCACACTCTGATTTAATTTGTGAGACTAATTATTTGCTGCCATTCTGTGTTGTCAAATCCATACCAGGTAGCCATCTGTGATCCACCAAGGGAAGACACTGCTAGCTAGCCACCTTTGGTGTCTTAGGGTAAGGATATACAGTGCCACCCTCCTTGGGTTATGCTTCTCAGGTAGAGTACACTAAGTAAAATGTAGGCACCAGAACCCAATTCAGGGTCAAATGCAGACACCTAGTGTTGTTCAAATCTTAGATGGTCTTTTAGTAATAAGTAAATAAGTAAGTAAATAAATAAATAAATAAATAAAAACAGAGCTAGATATCAAGATGAAAGCTGAAATATCAGAGAAGCAGAACCACCAGCCACTAGTTCTTACCTCTACAAAATCCTCAGCCTAAAGAGAGTGAGTTCCTGTTTCCTCATGCCTTGTATAACTTTCTCTGCCCTGCCATAATACTTCCAGGGATTAAAGGCATGCATGATTCCCAAGCAAAGTCTTAAGATCTTAACTGCTGAGATGAAAGGTGTGTGCCACCCCTGCCTGACCTCTATGTCTGATCCTCAGGCAAGTTTAGTAGGGTACACAATATATCAC